>NC_069119.1:35158759-35871259 GCF_025612915.1 Magallana angulata | reverse complement strand
CAATGTAGAAATGTGGGGTACGTAACACTGGGGTTAGAATCTACAACTATCAGTACACTTCAACCAGTTGAGCTGGAATTTATCTACACTGCATGTACAGTACTTGGCACCTCAAACACATTTTTGGATTCTTCTGCTAGATATTTTATATTTATTTAATAGATGGAATAGGTGATTAATATCTGTCAAGATTTTGGGCAGGTGGATATTAAAAGTTCAGATACAACATGTACAGTGTAAAAATAGAAACTAGTTATCTGCCAATTTTGCAAAAAATGCCCCAAGAAGAATTTGGTTAATGATTCATGTGATAGGGAAATTGGCAATGTATGAAAAATCAATTACACATTGCTATTGAGTTTAAATTAGTATTGATTATTTTTGAAAATAAATAATTGGAATTGTTGGGACAATGGAACATGTAGAAGAAGGCCAGACATGTTAATGGTCAGTGACCCAAACTGAAGTCGAGTGGAATTAAACGATAACCCTCTCCACATGTCATAAACCCTGTTATCAAATGGTCAGCCTGCAGTATATATAAGGTAGATACATGTGCTTCTGTTATCATTGCATGGAGATGAACACATAATGACCACATGTTTACACATGTGCTTCGTTGACCATAAGCAGAGTGTACAATAGTACGTGCCTCACAGTTATGAAAATATGTTTGGAGTTTAATCAATTATTGTTCATGTGCAGGACCAAAGCGTAAATATTATATGGACTATTTTGTGTACATTAACATAACTTTGTGAGGTTCAATATTAAATTGTCATTTATACTAAATTGCAGGTGAGAAAATTTTCAAGATATTGCAATCTTTTACATATATGTATCTTTTAAATATTGTGAATTGTTAAAGTTTAAATTTCTGTTCACTGTGAATTCAACTTGATTAATGAGGCATAGTGATCAAATGGGGTCCATTAACCATGTTAACGATCTCTGATCCTCAGCAATGTTCGATGACTCTAAATTTTAATTCCCGAATTTTTTTATTCATACCATAAATCTGCTTTTTACAATGTATATCAATTGACAAATTTAATTAGTCTAAAAGTGTTATAATAAAATGCTAAGCCATTCAACTGCTGGGCTTAAATTAGTGGCTCTACGGAGACCTACTTATTTGGAGGTAAAGGGGTTCGAGCCAACGATGCACCAGTACATTTCTTTTTTTTCTAATTTGATCTCAACTTGTACATTATATTTATTCTATAATTATTATATTCATTATGGCCAAAATTGCAATAACTTCGTAATATGCACAAATATTATCCAAAAATGTATTTTTAATTTATTCCATTTATAAAGTTTGAAGGATAAATAACATTTTTATGATGAAAAAAATACTTTGAGGCTGACTAATCAGAGAACCTTAATAACTGAGTATTCTGTCATCATCTTCAAACCTGCTTTTAAATTTCATTCAGTAAAAAAATAAATACGTATATATTGTCAGAATATAAATAATATGCATTCTGAATCCCTGAAATTTATTTGGTAGTTGTTCTTGATTATAAGATAACTTAGGATATGTTAATGCCCTCTTAAGTTTTAGCTATGATATCTTAATTTTCGGTTAAGTAGGTATTTGTCTGATAAAGACTGATGTCACCTGTTTTAAGCTGGTTCGATGATCGTGAGGACATACCGGTATAACAGATTACTTACGATGGCATGTAGATATAATTATTATAGCATGTTAAGGGCTAAACATCCCTCATCCATTTGACTAATGACATTACTAGTATAACTAAGTAAAACTTGACAGGTTGCTCGTTAAAAAAAAAAAAAACTTCACAGGTTACAATTTAAAAACCTTGACTTTTAGATGTTGAACAGATTAATACATAGTTTAAAATTTCAGTACATTTAGATGAAAAAAATATGCTGATTCAAACTGAATCTTCACGATCTCTTACGAGTCACATTTCATGCTCCCCAAGGATATAAAAGTGATACATATATATTATCATGATTAATACAGGTATTAAAAAACATTATATAAAGTGTTACATATTGGCAAGTAGGTTATCCTCAAATGTCTTTCTTTTACCAATTGTTATTGACATTATCATAACACACGTTCATTAGTTAAATGTAGATACATGTACTGCCTGCACAATAATTACTGGTAGTTTATACCCTACAAATGGAAGAATGGGATGGATTAATGTCTAAATGAACAATAATATCTAATTTACCATAATTAATACATTCCGGTTTAGATATATTTATTGGTAATAGAATTTATTTTTGTTCATTGTAGGCCAGATTAACATCATTCTGACGAGAAGATGCCTGGAAATCCAGTGGGGGTCTTATTTGATCCAGTGGAGATGGTGAATCAATAATGGTCAAATATGAATCGAAAAGTCCTACAAGGATTATCATGATTATCTCCCTTCAGCAAAAGATTATTTCCAATGTGAACAGACATTGTACTTTAAAGTAGAGACTAAGTGATTAATTGATTTTGATACTAATTTAATTTTCGACTTCTTGTGAAAATTTTATTTTTTTGGTTTTATAATTAGACTTCTTGTGAAAATTTTATATTTTTGGTTTTATAATTAGATCTTCTATCAACTATAAAGATTAAAGGATCCAGAAGATCAGTCTAAAATATATAAGTACTTTGATGTACACCCATCTGCTGTGAGGATCTACCGTACCATCTGTCCTTAACTGTCTGACAGCCAATAAAATTAAAAAAAAAAAAACCCACGAACAATGAATAACGTTAATATACATCGACTGTTAACCACAGGTGTAGAAAAAACCAATGATGAAACATTATCTCAAGGATGTTCATGCTCATATATTAACGGACATTCACACTGCAGTCTGTTATAATTTGACTAGAGGATCACTGTGCATGCTTGAAGACAGGAAATATAGCTGTTAATAATTTAAGTGGATAAATAAAAGTGAAGCAAAGAAAACGAAAGTATAATTGGGAAAAAAATTTCCTGCGCTCTATTTGAATAATATCATTAGGGGGAAAAAAACACCAACAGAATTGCCATCAATGGAAGCTAACTCGACCAATTTGACAGCGCCCTCTACTGGTGGAGCGACTGTGTCCATAGAGAACTTATACCCTGCCATCGTTCAGTGCTTTGTGATTATTTTGTTTGGATACATCGCAGGAAGATGGGACGTCATCACTTCCGCTCAAGGAAAGGGAATCGGGACATTTGTATCCAAATTCTGCTTGCCGGCGCTATTGTTCAAGAATATGTGTATTCTGAACTTTGGTGATGTGAACTGGATATTTTTGCTGTGTATTCTTATCGCCAAGTCTGTAGTCTTCTTTCTTGTGATGGCCCTCTCTTTGTTGATCAAACGACCTCGCAATTATGGGATAGCAGGACTTTTTGCCATCTTTGCCACTCAGAGCAATGATTTTGCGCTTGGTTTTCCATTATGTAAGTTTTGAAAAATTTTAAATTAAAAAAAAAATGTTTGTTTTCCCTTTTTTGCAAAAAATGCATTTTCCATTAATGCACTGTAATTATGAACCTTTTGATAAATGAAGTTGAATAGGAAACCAATGAAAACAAAATTGAGATCAGTTTGGTATTGATTGGTGTTAATCAATTGAGCAATAACATCCTGATTTATCTTACTTAATCTACATGAAAATATTAATTTTGGCACATTTCAAAAATCACTTCTATCATGATAAACTTGTTAATTTTAAAACATTTGTTCAATTTCAAATTTTTTAATTATCAATTTTAATTTCTTGTTTAGAAGTAGAAATGAAAACTCTATGAAATATGGCCATGTAAACCATGATCTAGCATGTCTAGAGTTTTGAAACTATGTACTTGGAGTGCTGTGCTGTTGCATATGTACAGCAAAACATGCTTAATATAATGAACTCAACTGTGCCAGGGATAGGCAATTTTGCTTTGTTATAACTTATAAGCATAATTTGTTTTATCTATTATATGCCTCCAATTTATAACATGTACTAAAGTCGTGGGGAATGTAAATCACTTTACTGTGAGCACCAATTCATTATAAACATGTTCCCCAATAGCCTATTCCAGTGTTGAACTGTTCATGGATGTGAGCAGTTACCAGTGTGTAATGATGAAAGATACAGAGAATAAAAGTATAAAACTTCAGTCATGCATAATTTCTGATTATTCAATTTTTTTTTTTGGCAGTACAATCTCTGTATGCAGACACACACCCTGAGTACCTGAAGTATATTTACCTGATAGCTCCAATCTCAGTGATCGTACTTAATCCGATCGGGTTTGTCCTGCTGGAAATACAGAACCACAGAGAGCGGGAAGCAGAGAACTCTTCTGTAGAGATCAAAGGTGAAGGGTCGTGTATGCCTCTGTCCATTGGTTTACACGTCATCAAAGGGGTCGTCACCAATCCCATCGTGTTCATGACAGTCATAGGAATCATCGGCAATTTTGTGTTTCACAGGAACATTCCAGATGTTTTGTCAGACATATTGGATGTGTTTGGTAAGTATATCATGTTCATTAAACATGAGGTGTGTTCAACAGAGTGAGCGCTCGCCAAAATTCCATATACCCACAACACAAATTTTGGGGAGCGCTCGTCGTGAGCGCTCTCTCTGCTGAACATGCCTATGATGTAATATTGTATACAGGGAAATATTGGCCCTTGTCTTATTTTCGCCCATTTCACCCTCGTTCTCAGTGGGCGAATTTAAGACTGGGGGAATTCCAATGTCTCCAATTATCTTTCTTTAAACACAACTATGAATGGGCAAATTCAAGACGGTGCAAAACTGTTTGCAAGTGTAGATGGGCGAAAATTACACAGGGTGAAAATAACTATGTATACAGTAAACCTCATTTTAGTTGCGAAGTCACTTTTTGGAATTTAATAATATTTTTTTTTTTAAGGTAATTAAATTTGATATTCAATTTTTGTTATATTGAAATATTTGCTAAAACAAAAAAATTACCATCGTAAAAAAAAACACTTGTCACATGGTGTTGAAGGATTTCACCATTGAATTCAGGTGATGCTTTTGCTGCATCTGCCCTGTTCTACCTTGGAATGAGCATGGTCGGAAAAGTCAAAGGACAGATCAGCTTGGCTATGGTCGTTCCATTGCTGCTGATAGGGGCCAAAGGGTAAGGTCTTATATAAAGCTGTTTGTTTGCTATGGTTTACTCA
Source organism: Magallana angulata (assembly GCF_025612915.1). Classification (NCBI taxonomy): domain Eukaryota; kingdom Metazoa; phylum Mollusca; class Bivalvia; order Ostreida; family Ostreidae; genus Magallana; species Magallana angulata. The sequence continues at coordinate 35,866,069 of NC_069119.1, read as the reverse complement.
TTTAATCCTATAGTAAAAACTATGGAAGGGAGGTTTGTATAGGTTTGGGGTAAAAATTATCATTGACAAATACCATGAATACTTTTCATCACTTTAACTCATCATTTTATTTGAAAGAGGACTTAGAATATTTGATTTGTGTAAAATGTATATACGTGTATGATATTATTTAGATAAGATATTAATATCTGTTATGAAAGCTCTGATTCTACTGATAGAAATACAACTTGTCAAGGATACATTTTACATCTAATTATTGGAGATAGCACAGCTTGGTAGAATGTTTTTGTTCTTCAGTTGGTTTTAATCTGTTTGAACTCAAATTTTTGTCCGTGAGGTAAAGAAACAAATTTAAATTTAATCTAGAGTAAAATCATACTACAAAATGAAAGTGAAATCTCTCAGTCTACAGCACTTAAGTTTGTAATGTATCATGGAAAATTAAACCAAATGATACGAGGGAATACGAATTATTTTGCAAATCTCCAAATAAGTCAAAGGAGTTCACTGGGACAAATCTTAACCATTAAAAAACAAATATATAGCCTTATTAATGCAAATTTCCCTACATATATCCTAACACTGAAGGCAGATAAACATGACAGATGTGATGGGACTATCAGCTGTGTTAAACGTGGCAGGATTAGGCTCGACTAGGACTAAGGATATCTTTAATATTTTTGCAAAGCATAATCTAGTCGAGAATAATACAGCTATGTGATCTATTATTACTCTGTACATGTATACATAATAGTAATTTTTCATGTTGTTTATGTTTAGGAATAATCAATTTGAAAGTTATTGGGTTGAAGTGATACCATTATTATTTTGTAGGTATTTTATGTAAATGAGCAGAAGGTGCAAACTACATATCGTCCTTAATATTTTTCCACAAACAAAACTGTGTATAATGTAAATATTCTTCCATCACACAGACTCCTGTTGCCCCTGGTAACCTGGCTGGTCGTGGGAGGAATCGAGCGGATCAGTGACAACACTAACTCCACGTCGGACGCCATGTTTGGCTTCCTGTACGGAACATTCCCCACAGCGCCCTCTGTCTTTCTTTATGCTAGTCATTACTCCACAGCCACGGATCTGGTCAGTATATGATCTCACTATATTTGTTTATACAGGGTTACTGTTAACCACGTTTAAGTTTTATTAACATGCAAAAAAAACTTTGCAAGACTGTTTAATAAAAATCTATGTGATCCAAACATTTATTAGAAGTTGTTTACATTATTTGTTTCCTGAATTCCTGGTGTAATTTCTCTCCAAATGCTGATTTTATCAGAAGGGAATTAGAAACGGATTTGATTTAGAAATAAAGTAATATGTCCTTTCTCCGTAAACACGATATGTGGGGACAAATTTTAATAATAAACAAGAAGAAGTCGTCTACTAGTGTGACCAGGCAAAATTAAGACGAGTCACCTCGTGTGCAGTATATCTATAGTGTCCATATATTCGGTTCTTTTTTCTCGATGACAGAGTCCTATGGGTAAACATGGTAAAGACAACAAAATGCCCTTTATTTTCACATCATTTTGTTAGTGGTTATGTGATGAATTTAAAACACAATAATGAATTCAAAGTATAATGTGGACTGCTTTATAATTCAGAAAAAAATCGCTGCAAAAGATCATATAATAAGTTGTATAAAGTGTATTGAAATAAATTTTGTGGTGCATAATTCAGAGTTTAGTTTAATACTTTTTGGACATTGACCTCTTCAGGTGGCGACCGGTATGGTGGCGGGGACGTTCCTGGCGGCCCCCCTGATGTTCGTGTCCGCGCGGATGCTGAGTGTCGTGGTGGTCAGTGAAATGGACTACAAAGATCTCCTTCTCCAGACATCCTTCGACGCCAGCGTCATCAGCATGGTCGCTTGTGTAAGTGATGGCACCTGGCATTCTCAGTTAAATTGATTAAATGATTGTGCTATTCTTAGATTGAGATATTTTTTAAAGCTTTTGCAGATGAATATTTGATAATTATTTATAAGATAGTTAGATGATTTTGCTCAAGACCTCGTTCAATGCCAGCATCATCAGCAAGATTGCTTTAAATTTATAAGAATATCCACATTTTGCTTTTTTTGATTAATTTTGTAAAGTTTATTTGATACAATTTTCAAGATGACTTAAAGTTGTCCAGTTTTGAACAGAGTGAAATTTTTAATTCCGTAGATAAATGTATTTTACTTATTAGATAGTACATGTATTGCTACTGTACAAAATAAAAAATGAAATTATAATTCAATACCAACTGTCAATTTATCATCATGATGTTAGAGAGAGAGTTTTATAATTGTTTACTTGGATTGATAAGTTATTATTATAAAGTTCCATGTTATGGATCATAATGATGGCAGAAAAGAGAGAGAGAGAGAGAGAGAGAGAGAGAGAGAGAGAGAGAGAGAGAGAGAGAGAGAGAGTTTTATAACTATGCTTGGATTGATAAGTTCTACGTTATGATTTTAGGTGTGGGTGCTGATCATAATGATCGCCAGCAAGCGGTTCAAGAGGATACCCCACCAGTTTCTAGTCTGTCTTATTCTGTCTCATGTAAGTAAACAGTTCTAATTAATGATTCATTATAAAGATTCATTATAAAATGAAAGTTCTATTTATGATAAGTTCTTATACTAATGGGTCTGAGAATAAAACTGACTTTAAGTATGAATTCCTTATAAATGTGTTTGCTATGACTGTGTTTTACCATTATACAAAGATGGTATAATATTATTTTATGTATAATGAATGTTTATTGTATCGTTTAACAGTTCATCTCGTGCTTGGGTATGGTGATTTACAGCTACAAAGACTGTAAGGAGGATATGGCGACATGGAAGCACTACATTGAGTTCACCATGATCCTTGCGGGCACGCTCGCCACGCGGTGCTGGGCCATGGTGATCGCGGTGACCCTGTATCTCATCCACTGCCGCAGTCTCTGCTTCGTCCTCAGGTTCAGGGGATGCTTCTACCTACTGGGTTTTGGGTACGTTTTTAATAGATGATTTAGTTTAAGGTGGTATGGAAACTCTTAAAATTAACTAACGCCTATCTCATACATTTGGTGATTCTTAGGTTTTGGTACGTATCAGTCGAAAGACTCAACACCTTTTTTTTACAGATAAATTGAAATAAGTTATACCAGATAAAAATATAAGGGTTTTAGAGAAGTCAAGAATTTGTGTAATAGGTAGGAACTCTTGAGTTGTTCTCTTACAGTGCTCCGCTTTTCTTCAAAGATAGGTATCAGGAGTTTGTGTAGATTATAACTTAATTATATATATGATTTAAGTTTTTCTATATAACAGTGCTCCATTGTTCTTCACCGGAATCTTGTTCCTGTTTGGCAAGCACCACATGCACGACGAGATTGATCCGTCCTTCCACTATGGAACAGACCAGGTTAGTTCGCTTAAGTCAAAATTCATGCTGTTCATATTAAATATTTTGGACTTGACTTTTCAAGATCTATGATAAAATTGTTAGATAAACATTCTTTTGATTTCAAAATCATCGAAAGATTCATCATCCTTCTGTTTTCCCTTATAAGATTAGTAACTAAATGTATTCTTCGTTTACCATATTCATTCTAGATCTATCATAATTTATTTATTCCAGTCCTTTGTCTACGATTGAGTTCCTCTTGATTTTAGCGGAGAAGGAAAGTGAATGAATCTCTTAACCTATGCTTTTACTATGTAATTTTTAATATCAAGGTTTTTCTATTTTTTAGTCCATCCTTTCTGTCGTCTTCATCTTAATTTGCTGTGTGGTCACCATTGTCTGCCTCGTTCTGAAGCAGCGGAATGGCCGTGATTACAAACCGCTCGCCACAGACGACCCAGATGTCGAGCAGTCCATCAAGGTCGGTAAAATGAAATCCAAGGTCAGAAAGATCAATGGCAGGGTCACCAAGCTGGGAGCCGACAGAACCTGTCAGATCCAGATCAATTCTGAGTCGACCAATCACAACACTTCTTACAAAAACGCTTGTAATGACTGCGACCAGGGATGTACTGGAGGTGAGGGTTAGGCAGTGTATTCAGCATTGCTCTACACTTTTAGTTTAACTGGATGTACTGGAATTTTGAATCTAAGATTTTTTTTTCATTTCAAAGATTTTTAGAATTGAATTCTCTTTTTGACCAAAAAAAACCCACTTAACATAATTTTATGTTAGTTTGCTGAATAAAAAAGTACCTTCAAGTTGTTTAAAACAAAATGTCATGGGGAAAACACTTGAAACTGGTTACTATGTTCATACCAAAACAATTATCATTGTTAACCAATGTAAACAGCATAAATATTGAGAATAAAATATCATTCTAAAATTTCAGCTCAATTTTTGGACATGCCCCATTTATTTTGTGATATACGAGGGTTGTTCGGAAATTATTGAGACATTTTCTCGTATTCTTTTAGTAAAAAGGATAAACTTTTGTAATTTCACCAAAACGTAAATCAGGATAGAGATTTTCAATGTGAAAAGTTTCTGGTCCATGGCATGAATAGATCATTCCTGGTAAGCTGACCAACGTGCCTTCGTCCGGTGACCCGGCGCACAAACTTTTCGCAACGTCATTTTAACGCTTCTTATTGCTCCTGTGTTTTAAACACCTTACAAACGAACGTAAATAAAAATTATTCTTTATTTCTAATTTTTTGTTTTCATTTCATGATGTCATCATTTACATTATCTCTCATTCTTGTTTTTTTTAGCGGAAAAATCGAGTTATTTTTACCCGAAAGTCTAATTACTGTGAATGTCTCCTGTGGTCATTTTTTATATATTTTAGAACTGTTGACAACAGTTAGTGTGTCAACAGTACTTGATAATTATTCCCTTTGGCCTAACTCTAGTTAAACAATCAGTGAAAAAAATATGATGAACTGAAGTTCTATACCTTGTCTTGTCAACGTATAGTTTTTTAAGCAATTGCGTGGCCTTAAAAGGTCTTCTTCTGAGATCTCCACCAGATTGATGGTTTTCAGTGCGCCGCCTTGACGTCAAAATTCATTGTAAAGTCGTTGTCAGATTTCTATTGTTTGGTAAATATATGTGTACCATATCCGTATTTCAACTCGAACATCAGTGAAACTTAATCAAAAGTTTGTCGCAAAGAATAGAAAAATGAACATATTTAATTTGATTTCTTTTATCATTAACTGTAATTCTACGGACACTTATAAAGTAGATGTTTAAGTTGTCAAATCTCCGAGTTCATGGCTGCGCCGGGTACCCCGACCATCGACTTGTTTATCTACCGTCGTAAACAAAATGTTAAATATTCTTTTAATATTACTTTGTTTTATTATTTGTTGGCGTTTCTTCAGTGTCTATGCCAATTTTCACCAAATTTTGTCTATTAGAAAAGAAAATATTCGAGTTGTCTCAATAATTTCCGAACAACCCTCGTATGTACAAAATTTTGAGTTGATCAGTTTGCAGGTGAATATTCATGTAAATTGAATTACTTCATGAGTATTGAGTCTTGAGTACCGGTATTCATTTTTAAATAGGCACCTAGAAATGTTGACAATTACAGTTACATATATATAGTGTTGAGTATGACAATATGTTATTGTTTGGTATTTTTACGATGTAAGGTATAGTTACATGTATATAGTGCTGTATATGACAATATGTCATCGTTTGGTATTTTTACAATGTAAGGTATAGGAGGGTCTCACCCCGAAGTCCGAACCAGAAACCCTCAGCACATACAAGGTAAAGGAACAGTAGAACCGGAGTTAGATAGAGAGTAGCTATAGCCTGGGAGTGTACTAATAGAATCTCAAGACACATCACAGTAACACTTGCTTAGGACTAACACAGATTAAAACAAGTTACTAATTAAGATTTAAGACACATTACAGTGCCTGCTTAATACTAACACAGATTTAACAAAAGTTACAATAAAATATAAGTTTTGAGGAATCCATAAGAAAATTTTCAAAAAAAAATTCATGAAGTTTTTGTAAAGTGTTATGATTATTACAATGAATTATGATTCTAATGAATTAAGGGATATAGTCAATTGATTTTGAGTTCCATAGATACAAAAACTATCATGAAATTAACTAAATAAATTAATCTTAATATAGTTTTGGATCACCAGTGGTTATATTTACCGTAACTGTATTTTTCACTAAATTTTATTTCAATGCTACTAGCGTTAATTTATAAACTGATTTCAGTTCTCAACGTAGGTTTTATATTTATATACATATAATACACCAATAATACTCCAATTGACGCATAAATATTGTTAAAAGAGGAAAATTTTGCTTTCATTATATTAACTAAAAATTCATAATACGCATAGATTTATAACTTATCTATTGATTCAGAAGAAAATGTACAGGTCATACTAAATCATATTTGTAAATTATTTGCCTTTTTAATCAGCTTAGTTTAATCCCATATTATGAGTATGTACACATTATCTAATAGACTACGGCAACACACAGCTTACCTAAAATAAATGATAAAAACCTGCTAATTATGCTTAGTCTACTAATAATTGTTTGCTAATTAGACTCTGCTTGGTTGCTAAGCATAACCTGCTTGGAGTTGACCCTAAGGTAAAATATGTGAACTTTGAACCCTTCTAGTGGTAGCAGGTTATCTATTTTCTGGATCAGTGACTCTAGCTATTATTAGACTATTTAGTGTTAGTTGTAGAGATATTACATATTTTATTGTTTACTAGATTAACGGCCTTGTCATTTGTTGGAGAATGTTTTCATGCTGTTTTAGCTCATGTGTTTTCAATTTCGGGACGGGGTAAGAAAAGCTTATCATAGACAGCTAGATCAGCGTCATCAACAAAATACACTCGTAAAGATCCACTCATGTATTGAATAACAGCATCTTGTAATCACACTTGCACAGCTTATAAAGAAATCCCACTAAGTCTTGCACAGAATGCCACAGATTCCAAGGACATTTTGCATATCAGACACATGTATTGAATCACTAATACGTTAATATTACAAAATTTTATATATCAACATGTTAAATAAGCAAGTCATTGTTTGGTGTTTACTGAAGGTTTTATGTATTTTTTTATGCTATAATGGTTATTACAGTGTACAAAGCCTTAAGATGTAACATCATAATTCAAAATCAGTTTTCAAGTACAAACTCAAGAAAGAGAAATTTTATACTTATATTGTGTATTTGACATTTTCAAATAAAGAATATTTATTGTATATTATGTATCTTTTAAAGGTTTTACTTTTTTTTAAAAGACTAAAAATTAAGAGACAAGGAGGTTAAATTTACAAAGTCAGCTAAGAAATTATGTAAAATTAAGTACTATAACAGTCATCATCATTAACCATTGTTTTCTGCTCTTACAGTGGAGGAAAGCATTGAGGACATAGTTCCCTTCCCGTCGGAGAGCAGTAACCTTTTATCGGACAGTTCTGAGAGTAGTTCCGAGACTCATCTCACCCTGACGCGCTCCACCGAGGACCAGACCTGTAAATACGGATCGTGTTCACGCGAACAGAGGCGGCAGTGTATGGGGCGACTGAGAGCATACCAGTCGTCCGTGGCAAACGTCGCCATCGGTGATGACGGAGTCCGTGTCAATCAGCCACGGCGTTGTCCCAAGGACGAGTACCAGACAAACCGTTTTCTGGTTCTCCTGGTGCTGCTACTGCTGTCCATGTTCATTGTGAGTTTTTTTTATGGTGGATCTCTTAGGTCATACAAAATTTTGCTTTTATCTGTAAAAATTTGCCATTAATGTGTATGAAGGATATGGGTTATTTACATCAAGATTGGCTCCCATTAAAAATACTACAGAAAAAATATCAAATGTCTGGAAAATTAAAACTGCTGACCTTTATGTTAATTTGTACAAGAAGTTTTGGTCTTAACTGATTAACTTTGTCCCTAAAGTTCTACCAAGTTGTTATCAAAAACAGACTATTGTTGTCCAGAATATGAATTCCAGCCCTTAGCCACTGTATTAATATGTACAAGAAAGTGTGATTGTCTGTTCACTGAATAACTTTTTATTATAATTTCCAGGGTCTGTTCCTGTGTACATGGAGACTGTTTAACAACCAGATCTCAGGGATATACGTGGAAATGGAGTTCCTGGACGCAGTCTTTAATTACGGACAGGTAATTTATCAAGATATTAATGTTACATTAAAGTCACTGCTCATTTAATTTCTTTCTATTATATTTCTTTAATTTCTGGGAAACAGTATTTAATTATGGACAGGTTATATTATCAAATTTTTATCTAAAAGTTGCTGCTCAATTGTTTTCTTTCCTAGAAAAAGTATTTAATTACAGACAGGTAATCTATCAAATTGGTGTATATGATAAAGTCACCGCACAATTTATTTATTTCTGTAAAACAGTATTTAATCATGGACTGATAATTTATTAAATTTTTATCTAGAAGTTGCTGCTTAATTAGTTTCTTTCTGGGAAACGTTTAATAACAGACGGGTAACTTATCAAATTTTAATTTGAAAGTCACTGCTCAATTATTTTCTTTCTGTGAAACGATATTTAATTATGGACAGGAAACATTTCAATGAAATCATTGTCAACTTATTACTTCTGGCTGTGAATCTATTATAAGCGTTTTTGGTAGAGAGCAGCTTTTGTTAACTCAAATTGTGCATTTATATCTGTTTACTTAATTGGTAGTTTGGTACATTCATAAATGCATTAAATCAAAACTTGGCAAACCTGTTCAAATTAATTTTTTTGCGAAATGCCAAATATAATACATTACTGTACAGTAAAATGAGGTCGTCATTGTTGGGTTTTTTTTCCTGTTTTTATTATTTTTTAGCGAAACTGTTCATGATGTCCTAATGTTTCTTTTCTTGGTTTCAGGGTTTCATTATATTGGCCATATTTGGTTTTGACACCAAATACATCTTTCTTCCATTCATAAGAAGGTAGGAGAGTTTTTGCTGGTTTTATAACCAAGTAAATGTACATGCTAGCTGATTTATGGCTTAAAATCAGGTCAAAATAAAATATGAATTGTTTGGAATTGCCTCCCGCCTCATTGAAATACCCCTAAAATTTTATTAGCAAAAAATAAAGATACAAATTTTCATATGGAAATTTTCATTTTCACCTGTTTTTTAGTTAAACTTCAAGTTTGAAAAATTAAAACAAAATCCCTTTCCTCCTTCTTGGGTCTAGAAACCTTCAAGAAGCAATTCCGAACAAAATTTTTTTTTAGAGGATGGTCTCATTAAGTCTCATAGAGAGAGTGTCTTGACATATCCTATAGTTTAAAGGGATCTGGTAATTTAGTACATAGATATTTTGTGAAATAGAATGTACTGTGGGTTCCTAATTAATTAAACGCAAGGAATTAATATACATGTAAAATCTACAAGATTTTAAAATATTTTTTTTATTTTTCAGACAAATGTTAACTGAATGAAAAAATGATAAAATTTGGCATTTGCAATTTTAAATTCTCATGATTTGATGCAAACCTGTTGAATTGCAAAATTAAGTTCTCGCGTAAAATTAGGAAGCTACAGTTACTGGAATTTGGGGGGGATACTGTGGAAGCAAATATATTCATTGGGTTAAAATTTTGTTGTTTTCAAACCAAAAAAGAATTTGTTGGGATTTAATTTTGTCCTATCTTAATCCTTAAAATGCATCATGTTCAACTCTTTATTTATGAATACTTGGGTGAAAAATTCGTCGTGGATATAATTTCATTGATTTACACTGCCAACGAAATCAAATCTTCAACGAATATTTCTGCTTCTGCAGTATATGTGGGCCAGTTTGTTAGTTTGGTAGCGTGCCAAAAAAATTTTAGTAGCCAGATTTGCATATTTTTTGAGTTTGCATTTTATAATACTGGGCTTTCACTAACAGAGTTATCAGTTTTTGTAGATTTAGTGAAAATCACAGCTTCAGGGATACTTAGATTTTTGTCCAAGAATCCTATCAATGCAATATGTTATTAGGATTTGTACTTCAACGAACATTTAGTTATTTGATCTGACTTAATAGTGGTCAGGATCAATTAAACAATAAAATTGTAAAAAAAAAATTGGTAGTTAATGAATATTGATGAAACCATTAATACATTTTTCTGAATTGAAGGAAAATGACCGCTGTACACATATATAACATGTAAGGCTGCCCAAACTGATTTTTTTGTTAAACGACACAATTTAAAAAACAAAAAATCCCTATCTCATATTATTTTACATGTATGTTGAATGCTTAGTTTATAATTATTTGCATTATATAAAAGAAGAAGAAACACTTGTTTAAAAATTTGTTTTTGTTATCACACTCCATCGTAGATTGTTATTTTGAAGGATTTGTTAAACGAAGAATTAACTTTGGGCAGAGTAACATGTTTTAACCATTCATATAACATGCATAAATCATCAGAATGTATTTGAATTCATACTTTTGTGTTTGGCCTTTTAACATCTAATCAATTAAATTTAATAACATTTTCACTCTCAAGTCTGACAACAAACGTCCGAATCAAATGGCTGAACCTGCTTTGTCTGAGGTAACCATGGTTACATGTTGTACATTATCTTCGATTCTTATTATGTTATGTTGTCGATGTCGTTGTGAGAAAAAAAAACAAAAAACATTTGATTATTTTTCATCGCAATTTCTGTTGGGAATGCATGAACAGCCCACTCATTTGATATTCCTCTGAATTTAATTAAAACTAAAGGTGATTTTGAATTCTTAATTCATTTTGATTGCCATATCATGAAAAATTAAGTTTGTTTTGCACTAATAAGCTGGAACTTCTTTTCTAAGGAAGGTGCTTTTCTCTTTTTAATTTAATTAGCAATATAATTAATGCTGGTAATTTTTAGATTAAGAATTTCTTCTCTTTCTCTAATGCTGCTGTTTCTGCTCAGAATTTCAATGTTTAAAGTGATTTTTTTTTTCCAATCTCAATTTTGCTTAGAAATTCTATCTCATCTTGAGGTGCACTAACTTTGAATCAAGTTGTTGTACTTATTATATTATATGTTAAAATGAGAGATAATACTGTGACTTTGATTGAGAAAAAAATAAGGCAAAAGTAACCATGTACAATATCCACCGTGCCTTGGCCACTGTGAATATTGTACTTCTCGGGTATCTAAATCATCATATTGACCTCAATAGCACCATAAATGTTTTATATTGTCTGTTGTCTGTATTAAAAATTGTGAATTTCAATGTTTCATTTATCCTTTTTTTTTAGGATTCGTTAGAATGAAATGATTTATTTGATACATGTATACATATGTATTAGAGGCTTGATTGTTTCTCTCTTTTATCAGCTCTTTTACTCATTCTTTAAAATAATCGATGATCACACAGAATTTTGTTTCCCATTTATCATAGAAACCCACTAAACAGTAAATGTCACATAGCTCACATGTTCACCATCTGGAGGACTCAGATTCTGATAAAGATATTATTTTCAACCAAGTGTTGATAGAACTGAAGGTGTTGATAAATTTTATCAGGTGCCGAAAGCAAACTGGGAAGAAAACATCTTTGGACAGAGTACGATTTTGTTTTAATGGTCTGGTTTGCTGGTGTGGCTTGCATGAAGGAAAGGGTCCGTCTGACTTCTCAGTACTTTGAGAATGAAGCTTTTTCTTTGGAAATATTTATAACTTTATGATATTTAATGTTTACACTCTCTTTTTTCAAACCAGTAAAAAACACTTAGGTGGTGAGTGAATAAAACATCGCAATTTACATAGAAACAATGTCTCTATTTTGAAATAATAATACTAGAATAATAATACTTGAAATAATAATACTAGAAACAATGTTTCTATTTTGAAGTAATTTTGAAATGAATCAGATATATAATGTTTGCGCTTTCTTTTTTTAACCAGTAATAAAAACTGAAAGTAGTGGGTAAATAAATCATCCCAGTTTACCTAGAAGCAATGCAGCTGATATTTAGAACCATTTTAACGAGAGCATGGACTTTGGGTAGTTGTGTCAAACAGCAATGTGACATAGGTGGGTGTCTATTTCATTGTTGGCCACTCAGTTTGGTTCTTTGATTTCAGCGAGATTTGTCCGGCTTTTAAGCATAGACTACGCAATCTATGCATATTTAACTTGAGATTGAAACCAGCATCACTTTTAACTTGTTTTAATGCTAAAAATAGATAGTTCATCTTACTGAAAGTCCATGGTCTTGTTAAAATGGTTCTAGCACTTCCTTAAACATAGTATATATATCAACTATTCAATCATTCACAAAGCGTCCATAGTATTCCAAAAAAAATTTGAATGGCCCATTTACATACGTATGACTGTCTGCCCTTGTAAATTCGTTCGTCAGAGATGAATTTTAGCCAAGCAAACGCATTATCCTGCTGTATATACACCCATGTGATTTAATGTATATGTTATATGCTATGTATGTTGTTTCGTTGTAAAATGACTGTATTCTCTTGTATTGTATTGTATCAGCAATGGCTTTGCTGTCGTGCAAATAATCTCGTTCAGCTGTCATGAAAACCATCGTATTTCTTCCAACAAAACAGACAGCGGTTTCCTTAGAGATTTAACTACGGTACCGTAGTTATATCTAACTGTATACCATAAAATCTACGGTGTACCAATGTCTCTCGTATTGACATTTTTGGTCTACTGCACCTTAATGCAATTACTGTACATACAGGGTATGGTGCTAGGTTGTCAGTGAGTTAAGCTGTCGCAAGCTTCACTGGAAAGAGATATTGGTTGTGGAATTTTAGCAAAAAATTTAAAAACCAAAAAAAAAAAAAAGTTTTAAATGTTGATCAATATCTTATATGGTTCAAAGAAATGTGAATTTTATTAAATTAAATTCATGTAAATATTAAATGTGTTCACTAAATTTAGGGCTGTAATTGTCTGTAACTTAAAGAGATGAATTTTCATTAGAACTTGTACACTGTTAAAAAACATGTTTTGAAAGGATTTACACTCTCAGACTCGGTTTAGATATTCTTCTAATCCACATTGTCCTTGTCTCTGTATTTATTTTTTGTTTTGATTTGCGACAGGTGGCGCCGTTTCCTGTATGGGGTGGAAGTCGTGCAAATTCCAGAGAGAGGGGACCTAGACGAAGAGACAGTTCATTTGTGTGAACAGTTCGTAAAGTACCATAAAGAGAGCTGTGCTGGAAAGATTGTCAGAGACCAAAAGTAAGAAGTTAAAGACAGTCTGTGTCAACACTTCTGTACTACTATATTAAAATGATGGACTCAAATTTTTTGGCTTTAATACCGATTAATCGGAAGAGTACTGTCTTTTGTTTTATATATTCTACATGTAAACATCATTGGTACTTGAAGATTACCAATATGTTTTTATTTTTTCTCAATCAAGCTTCGCTTATTAATAATCAACGAAAATTCCTCCAAAAATTCCGGAAATCATCTGAATTTTTTAAAGAACTATATATGATAAGATTTAAATTTGGCCCCCATAATTCGCCATTTTTTAAGTGTTTCGGGTACAATAAAATGGTAACTAATTTTTTAGAAGAATTGATATAAAATAAATTTATCATCTATGTAATTGATTTATTTGCACTCACTGGCAGTATATGACGTCAGAAGTGACGCCATTTCTATAATTCAATCAAAATCAGCCAAAAATTGACATTTTTCTTATCTATTTACGAATGGGAAATATTGAGCCCATGCTTGAACAAGGAATATTTTTTTGTCACTTATTAGTCTTGGCGATATACATCTCTGATTAATATATTTTATTTGTTTAAGAATGCGCTCTATGTTTTCGGAAGGAAAAACTGCTTGAAAACAAGCTGTTTTACGCTAAAAATGCAAAAATGGCGGGAAAAGGTTGTCTTTACAATGTCATATTTCTAAATTGTGGGCACTTGAACCAAAATGAATATTATGTAAACACGTCACATACATATCTGTACTAAGAAAACAAAGAATGATAGTAAAATGATGATGTTCATTTTAGGGGGCCATTTTAGGCCCTTATCATATATAGTCCTTTATAATCTTCTGCATGCGCATTACATTCGCACTAAATCACGAGAGGCTCTTTATTTTGTCTCCACAATATCACTTTTGCATGGATAAAACTCAGAGACAATAAAACAAATGCGTGTAAATTTTCATTGGAAATTTTTTTTTTTCTGTTCATCAAAGAAAATACGGGAGATAACTCTAACACAGTGCATTTTCTATAAAAAATCCCGAGAGTTTCGAATGTCAACATGGTGTGTAAAAAACGTTGTTAAAGAAATGTTGAATTCTGCAATGATATAGACTTAAACTTTTCGAAGAAAGGGTATTTACAACTTCAAAATGGTTTGTTATGAACAATATGACTGTTATTTTCAATGCAACTTATCAATTTTTTCCAAAATCATTTTGGAGCGATTCTGCAAATTTCTGCTACATTACGAATATATGGGAGGCATTTTAACTGTGGGGAAGGCCTTTCCCCAGACACATTACATTATTCCAACTCAGCAGAGTGTATTGAAATTAATAACATTATTGTAGGCTTAAAGCTTGGTAATGCAAATGTCAACAAATATATACGGTGTGGCGATGTATCTATTTCGTAAATGTCCAATACCATATGCTATGTCAACCCATGCACGCACGGGTCAAAATCTAGTTGTTAAATATAAAAAAAGTATTTAAGTTAGAGAGATTGGCAAGTATAATTATGAAGTCTACATCACAGGAATCTAGGTCACTGTGTTTACGGGTAGATGAATAAGGTCAAGGTCATGTGATCAAATAAGTAAGGTCATGATGATGAAATGAAAGAGGTTATTGTAATTTATTCCCAATAGAGGGCATAGTGTATATGACCAGTTCTGTACATTGTAACTAAAGGTCATGGTTATATATGAACAAAAAATTGATACTGTAGTAAAAATGGCATTGTTTTTAGAGAGGTTTTAAACATAAATATGTGATGCATTAAGACTTTTACTAAAATTTTATTTTTTTGACTGATAATAGCATTAAAGAACTGTTCTACAAAGTTTAATTCACTTTTGAATTTATTTACTGAAAATTTAAACTTTTAATGAGTTTAACTGGACATTAATAATTATTTGAAAATGTTTTGCCACTTATTTTTAACTAACAGAAGATGTATTTTGGTAGATTCAATTTCCGGGAGTACAAGGATGTGTTCACAGGACTGGAGATGTGTGATTGGCTGATAGAAGTGGGTTTGGTTCACGACCGCGGTGAAGCGGTCAAGTATGGGAGAACGCTTCTGATTGGTCGAGTGATAGCACATGTTAAAAATGAACACCATTTTCACGACTTGCCGTATTTCTATTTCTTCCTTGATGATGAGGAGGCCATTTTAAGGAGTATAACAGAAAACACATGAGAACTTGTGATTTATGCTAGTATTTTTGCTTAGATTATTTATTTTTTGTATTTTAGATTTGTCTCTCAATGTTTTTGACATGTAATCATTGAAACTTTTATTATAGTCATTGGGTCTGTGTAACAACCGTTAATGATACAACGCCGCTTAATGATATAAATAGCATTAAGCGTTGCAATTGCAACGCTTAATGCAATAAATTCTTGCATTAAAAGTTGACATGTTCAACTGTTAATGATAAATCGCCGCTTAATGATAGAATTGTATCATTAAGCGGCACAAATGCACAGCAGCCTTAACGCTTAATGAAACAAGCAAATATCGACACCCTCAACCGCTAATGATACAAACTTTATATCATTAAGCGTTGCAGTCGCAACGGTTAATGATACAAAATTGTAAAAATGAATGGAATTAAATCTTTATTTTTTTTTCAATTTGCTCAATGATCCTAATTTTAGTTTTAAAGATCAATTCTATGTAGAAATCAAAATTGTATATAGGAGTTCCGGCACGCATAGTCACTAATTATCTTTATATGGCATACAATGATACATTTGATGTATTCAGTAGCTAGATAAAATAAATTTGTTTTGCTAAGGACTACCGTTGCCATGGTACCGGAGACCAAAGATACAGAAATGGCAAATCTTATCAACTTTAAAGCAATATAGAAAGTAATTTCAAAGTTATGATATATAAAATTTTGAATTAACTATTGATAAATTTTCAAATTATAGAAAAATATTGGTGGGCAAATCAGCTTCTAAAGAATGTTTCCATTATTTTGAAAATATATTTTCCTATTTATTGAACCAAACTCATAGATGAATAGCTGTAATTAAAATATGCCCGTCATATAAAAATTAAAACATGTTACTAACCATTCTTTGTTGCCATTTGTGGGAAACATGTTTACTTATTTATCAAATATATTCAAGCATCATTGAGCATCGTTAAATTGACCTTGCTAAGGAAATATGTATAAAGTAAAAAAAATAATGCAGAAATATTTAATTGTTCAAAACGTCATTGCAACGGTCATTTATTTTGCTAAAATGCAGCTTCAACTGATATTACATGAAAGTTGAGAACATGTTTAATCTTTCAAATCATTAATGCTATTTGTCTCCAAAAAAGCTTAAAACGGCCATTTTCAATTTTGTGCCTCTGTTACCATGACAACCGGTCTCCATGGCAACAGTTCAAGGTTGTCTTGCATCTTTATATAATTATACCAATACTAAGATATTAAAATAAGAACATAAGGAAAATCGGTGACTATGTATAACCACCGATTTTTGATATTTATAGACACAATATCTTAATTTACTACATGTATCTGTAATGTTTCTGCACGTCAAGCTCTGTAATAATGATATTACTTTCGATAAAAAAATTTGCAAAATTATGATAGATTTTGAGAATTGAGCATGGCATCAAAAGATGCCAGATATTGTATAAATGTCATTCAATATAACATTTACGAGTAGCAATTTATTATTCGAAGAAAAGGAGTTGCTTGATCAGAGACCCCCCCCCCCCCCCCCCCCTTCTCTTGATCTACATCATTGCCAATGTCTAAATTACTTCTCATATATATTAGCAAATAATTTGTTCGTCCGAACAAATCCTAATTCGTCGAACAAATCTTAATTCTTCCAAACAAATCGTTATTCGTCCGAACAAATAAGATTATTTATGTTTTTATTTGGCCATCCACGCCGCCGTACTACATGTAATTCATCTGGCCGATCCGAACAAATAATTCTTTTTTTCATCTGGCCCTTCAATGCCGTAATATAATCATGTATATAAAAGAGGCATTTTCTTTTTTAATACCAAACACTTTTTTAATGACCAAAATCAAACTAATTATTTATTTTTTAATTTTCGGTAACTTGTTCAAAAGGGCCGGATTACTTGGAGTTACCAGGTGCAGATCATCAGATCAGAAGAAATGCGTAGCATGGAGTTTGATGTAATGATCTTTGCCATGCAACGTGACGCATTCTGATTCTTTACATCATGATCCTCTATCAAAATATTTTTTTTTTTCCACACAAAAAAAACAAAACAAACAAAACCATTATATTTATTGAACACAAATTATTCCAAATAAACACTTTAAACACGCAAGTAATAATATTTATTGTGTACCACGATATTAGCTTCAGAGAGTGATGGTAATACACGTAACTTTGCTTCGCTTCGCGTCTCTTTTCAGGCTTTGCGACTCCACGTGATCATGGACGCGGGGACTTTATTTACCGATAAACTGTTTCGCGACGACTAATGTTCGCGTCCAAGCCTTATCCTTACCTCTGTTGTTATACATGTAACAATCACACGACAAGGAATCGTTCGTGGCTTGAAATATTCGCGATTACGAAGCTCTCATGACCTCATGAAAATATCTCGCACGCGAATAAACGTTGGTTTACAGTTTATGCATCACCGGAAATATAAATCTCTCGCTTTTTAAGCGGTTAGCATATACATGTACGCTGAACGCTTTATGTCATTTAACCAAAACAATTACGCAATTGAATGCTTAGTCACAGTGCAACCTACAAATATATTTGAACAAAATATTGAGCGCACTGAAAGCAAGACAAGTTAAAAGTGTGTGTATCACATTTTTCAATCAAGATTTCAAAACTTCCTATTTAATCTAATATAGTTATTTTATAGACTTTAAATACATTTACCGAATTTTGATCCACAGTTGGGGAACAAAACGACATATCTAATGAAAAGAATAAACAGGATCAGTAGGTATGAATACAAAGGTGTTATGAGAGGAAAAATATTTGTTTATTGTGTCATTAAATGACATCGTCCTTAAAAAAATACAGGTGATTTTAAAATGAAAATATACATGCCGATAATACCTACATAATAATACACCAGAAAAACTCGGTTATAGCAATACATGTACCTATCTTCATCCATAAATTTTATTCATACATCGAACAAATAGTAATTTTCTAACTTACCGGATGAATAAAGCCGCGTAATTACCCCCCCCCCCCCCCCCCCCCACACACACACAAAATACCTTACTCTTTGTTTGAACTTAATTTGTGTCCAGTTATCATATGATAATTTTCAATTCAAACTCGCCTATAGTAATTTCAAAATTTACAATATGAAACAAAACTTTATGGTTATTTTAATGATATAGAAATTCATAATAAGTCCATATAGCATAACGAGTAGAACTCCACCACCTCCCTCTATCAAATCGCCTGTGGCTGAAAACCCAAAACATAGAGCTCGCACAACAGTACACACTTACATTGGCCTAAGTGCATACGTGGATGTAGCCCCCCCCCAAAAAAAAAAAGAAAAGAAAAAATAAATAACAAAATAAATGAATGAATAAATAACCAAAGACTAAAAGATAAAATTTAGAACTCCTTGATAACATGATCCATAAAAATAGTTCTTTAGTTTATAAATAATAGAATACTAATCAGTCCGTGAGTTATATGACGAGGAAAGCCCTGTCTGTAGCACTTTTCATCCCGCTTCCTTTAAGCAGCTGGTCTCCTAGGCAATCATGCAAGGTTTCAAACAATCTACATATTCAAGGTTTTATGCGCTAATATACTTGTGTATAAAGACAATCATGTGAAGTGTGTATGCATTCGCTTCTGTTATTTGGTCACAGTATCATCTGCTTTTTTTCATTCAAAATTTTGTTCAATGTACATGGTATAAATTTTATCAAACAATTTGTTAAAAATATGTTTAAAATATGGATTAATTAATAAGGGTACTAGTATTTCAGCTAACATCATAATTAGTATTTTCATGTAAATTTAAGAGAAATGTTTGTTGAATCATTGTTGTTTAAATCCATTACGCAAAATGATTAGATTAAACTATGTCTACATACATAATTTTCTTATACCAGTATGAATACAGTATGGATACACAACTAAGTCATTTATTACTATTCATCATTAAGCGGCGATTATCTAGCTACTGAATACATCAATATGTATCATTGTATGCAATATAAAGATAATTAGTGACTATGCGTGCCGGAACTCCTATATACAATTTTGATTTCTACATAGAATTGATCTTTAAAAAAACTTAAAATTAGGATTATTGAGCAAATTGAAGAAAATAAAAAGATTTAATTCCATTCATTTTTACAATTTTGTATCATTAACCGTTGCGACTGCAACGCTTAATGATATAAAGTTTGTATCATTAGCGGTTGAGGGTGTCGATATTTGCTTGTTTCATTAAGCGTTAAGGCTGCTGTGCATTTGTGCCGCTTAATGATACAATTCTATCATTAAGCGGCGATTTATCATTAACAGTTGAACATGTCAACTTTTAATGCAAGAATTTATTGCATTAAGCGTTGCAATTGCAACGCTTAATGCTATTTATATCATTAAGCGGCGTTGTATCATTAACGGTTGTTACAGGTCTGCCAAAAAATGTTTGATTAGATATGCACACATTAAGATATGGGAAAGTACCATGATTATAGCATAGAATATTCTGTTTGCTTTCCCTTGTTCATCTTATTTGTTGTGTGTTTTGCTAAACGAAGTAAGTGGGCGTAAACCATCTGATATTGTTATCAAGTTTCGAATTACTGTGCTCATGTATGGTCCAGTGCTACAGTGTACACATTTCATTCCGAATCATGCATTTAGTTTGCATATACATTGTCCCATACATTATGTATTTGCTTGTTTTTCCCAGGTGAAAATGCTGTTTGAAGTGTTTTATGGAATCCTCAGTATTTCTATCCTGATTTTAGCACCATTATGTTCAGAAAAAAAGCTAACCTTTCCTTCACATTAACTCCATTTTTTTACCAGTCAGAGAGAACTGAAGATGACCTGTCCGGCCTTTTTTGATGTCATATAGTATAATGATATCATCTACATTATCATTGTATTATTTACAGATTACATCTAAAAAGATTTGACATTCATTTTTTTGCTTTAATTTACATTTATATTTGCAATTATTCATCCTGTTCAAAGTGTTCATGGCATTTAGAATTGCTTAAGGGACATGACTGTCTACAGTGGCTTGTGTCTAGGTCTTTGAGGCTGGACAAGATTTTAGAACCACTGCTTCACAAAGGACACTTTGATTAGACATAGGTACTTACTCTTATACACAGCCTACAAAAGAGTTCTGTTTATTTTAATCAATTTAATTGGTTACATAATTATATATTTGCCTCCTGATGTTTAAGATGCAAAAAATTAGATTTACAGTCAAACATCATTATCTCGAATTTGATGGGACTGGTTTAAATCTTCGAGATATCCGAGTATTCAAGATATCAAGGGAAAAATACTTAAAGTTTAAGTGTTTGGGACTTAAAAATCACTTTGACATATCAATTGTATTCGAGATATCAGTGTTCGAGATACTGAAGTTCAACTGTATTTAAATTTACAAAAGGTCAAATAATAGATTAATAGATTATCAATATTGTATATTCCAGTGTCTTAATTCCAATCCCAAGGCTTAAAAGGGCATTGTTATAATTTTTTTTGCCATTTATATTTTTAATAGAATTTTTTCCAGGGGGATTTCCTAATAGGTAGCTAAAATTTGAATATCTGTTTTAGGTGAGACACAGAGCTCACAATTCTATGGTATGGGTAACATTATAATATCCTTTCATCTCAGATTTTTTCATGCAAATGGTTATTTTCAAATTTAAATTCCAAATGCTCAATTACTGTATTTTAATATGCACAGCTTAGCTATAGCATTTATTGATATTGTTGCATTAAAGACAATGATTGAGGTCTAGCGCCTTATGTTCGAATCTGTAAAAAATAAAATTCTGAATTACATGATATTGTGTTTGTTAACTGGTACCAGTATTGAGTGCCATTTCAACCTTCATAATCATTATGTCTCCCTATTTAGAAGCATTCAGAGGAAATGAAAATTTAGTTCTTTATAGTCAAAAGCTATTAAAGAAAAAGTTACAATTTGAGATACAAGGAATTGTCTTACAAAAATTACGAAATATAAAAGTATATATTAATATGCTTAAAAAGCCATTCTTATGAATAATGGCTATGATTCAATTGAGTGATCTTTGATCATGATTTAAATTGTAATGTAAACTCATTTGCACTGAAGCAAAATCTCATATACATTGTATTCAAATGTATATAACAAGAACTTCAAGGCAATAGACTGATAAATACAATCAATGAAGGAATAATCAACCTTTAAAGGTGTTTGCAACATACATAGGAGGCTCACCTGGTCTTCATAACTGTCTGTTCAGATATTTAAAGATCTTTCTGTCATTATATATTTTTTCTTGAAAATAAAAAACATTTTTTTTATTTAGTAAAGCTGTGTGTTATTTTATATCTTTAGCTTAAGGATGAGATATCGACTATGACCTGACCTTGCTTGGAAAATAAGATGATAAAAATCAAGTGATATTGTCTTTCTTTATTATTGCTCTAAACTTTCTTAAGCAAACTTGCATGGTTGCATAATGCCCCAAATGAAATTGCCTCCCATGTTTCGAAAGTTGTAAAATACCCATTTTATACTTTTTGCAAGATTGAAAGAGAGAGAGAGAGAGAATGAATAATTAAATATTTAAATGTATTATCATAATTAGAGTTGGAATCGAACAACAGGTAAACTTGTCATCTCTTATCTATACAGATTTAAAACTACACATATGTTCTAAGATATCAAACCTCAAACTGGTTTCAGCAATCGGTGTACATGTATCTAGATCAACCAGCCAACAGCACGCGTGCCTTGTAGTTTATGTATGCACATTTGCCTGTTATTTACATGTAGATTAAAACATGATCCCACACCGACAGCCATATCAGGAGGGATTAAATTTCTGAATAAGAGGTTTATATTTTCTCAGTTTAATAGAAGTTCTAGTACAACATTTTCATATACATGCATATATAAATAAATGAAGACGGTAATAAATAATTCTGGTTTTCTTTGACATACTTTATCAAAGTGGTGTCGTCAAATTTCAGGAAGAGAATGCGCATAATAATAAAATAACACTTATTTATTTAACAAGCAAACAAATGTCCGTACAAGATATTATGATGAACGTATACATTAAGAAATAACGAGTATATCATAAAGTAACGGTAGATACTATTACAATAGTAGTATTTTTGCTTTTCTTTGCTTTATCCTTTTCCTTTCATTGGACAGCACTAATATCATCATTATGAATTTTTACATTATTGATATCTTTTTTTTCAAACAAAACCAAACTCATCCAATAAATCTTCACAAGCAAAAAAACCCCGATAAACTCTAATCCGTGAAAGGGGGGGGGGGGGCTGTAGTGTATCTATAACTTAAATTTCACTCTTAATATCCTTATTTTCATTTCAATTTTTTGCCTACTTCCAAAAAAAAGGGGGGGGGGGGGCGGGGGCAACTCCATGATGATTCAATTTTTTATACGTAAATTTAAGAAAAATGATTGCTGTGTCTTTCTAAATATGGAAAAAAAATTATGTAGTTGGCTACCTTAAAATACTGATACATTTTCATACATTCTCGTTAGATTCCTTGAGCATTCAGATTTCACAAATAAATGGTACTAGTACACCTTTTATTCGCCATTTTGTTAAGCTGTCGAAAAAAAATTATGTAGTGGGCTACCTTATAAAATACTGATCCATTTTCATACATAATCGTTAGATTCCTGGAGCATTCAGATTTCACAAATAAATGTGTTTAGTGTGTCAGTGGTTGAGTAACCGACGAAACCTGTTTGCGCATTACTGGACTCATAACTCAGTCGCACACTGTTTGCTTCATTGTTATTAAGGACCCCCGTCGGTCCTGTGTAGGGCAAGGGTGTCCCATCGTCAGCCAAATATGGCGTCCCGACTGCACTTCGTGTCCCCTGTACCCACAGTCTTTGTATTCCGGCCGACACTGCAAAAAAAAAATAATAAGGAATAAAAAATATGGTATTTTGGTATAGAGAAGAATTTTTTGTCGTTCAAATCTTTACAATTACATGTATATACATAAAACCTTGATGTTACTTATTTGAAAACATTTTACGTCGCGGAAGTACGTTGAAAAAGACGTTTGCTTAATAATCTCAATATCATACAATTTTTCATTTTTTTATCATACATAAAGCTAGCACTTATAAAATTTGTATTACGGTTGTTATCTCATAAACCAGACAGGTACCCAGTCATACTGAATAACCACACGCGTATGCATGCTTTGAATTTCTGCCAACAAGCGCGTTGTTAGCGCATTATAAACATTTTTCTGTACGGCGTTATGAAATTTTGGTCGCACACCTGTCGCGTTACGGAATTTCTACAGAACCAACCCCGTGCGTGTTAACGCGTTATGAAAACTTCTGTAAAGTCGTCTGTGTTACCGTGTAATGTAAACCGGTCCTTGTCAGCGCAATGTAAATAGTAGGAGACTGGATGGGTCAACAAATTACCCATCACATCTAACTGAAAGTATTAGCGATGATATTTTGGCAAAAATTATCATTGTCTACAAAAGAATATTGCCAAAAGTCGTAAATTCATTCAATCTTCTTGATTGGTTTTCATCCAGGCTCATTGCGCAAGCAATGACTAGGCTATATATACATGTAGTTGCGGTGCACGACAGCGGATGTTGATGAAACAAGCGGTGAAACTGTTCTATGCGCAAAAATGTAGTTCCAACTTTAAAAAGAAGGTAGAATTAAAGCATGGCGTTTGGTCATTTTTGATATTTAAACATCATATGATATGATTACGTAATATATTGCTTGCATATCTGGTGTGCAAGTAATCATAATTTTTATCTGGTCTTAAAACCAGTGCTAGTAATTAAAGGGGCATGGTCACAATTTGGGTAAAAAATTATTTTGCCAATTTTAATGTTTACAATGCTTCAGGAAGGCATTTTTAATAGGCAATCAAAAATTGAGTGTCATTCGTTAAGTTATAAGCAAGTTACATAACTTACAATTCTTTGTTAAGTAAACAAAGTTTTTGTTTACATTTTGAATGTTGAAGTTAAAAATCCAGTTTATAGAACTAAAATTAATGTGTTAAACGTTCGGAACTGTTTATTTATGCTTAAAATGAATAAGAAGATAGACAAATCAGCTTGAAAAAAGATTTTTACTGGTACATATATATATATATTGAACCCATGTAAACAAAAACGGGGCACAAGTCTTGTTTACATGACAAAGAATTTTGATGATCCCTGTATATTGCTTATAACTCTATGACTGACTCTCAAATTTCATTTGATGATTAGAAATGCATTCCTAAACCATTGTAAATATTAAAAACAGAAAAAGTAGAATTTAACTAATATCTTGACCATGTCCCTTTTATTACAGGGAAACATACTTAATAATGACTGGAGCCTCGTGGCCTCTGCCTCGGAGTTGACCAGCAGTAGTCGCCCCCCATCGGCCTGACACAGAAGCTTGGCCTGGTCGTAGGTCAGAAGCGCCCCGACCTGGAGACGGTAGCAGCCCAGGAGCGAATCCTGAATGTAGTCCGGCGCCGTGCACGTGGATGTGGATGTGCCTAGAAATACAGGACTACGTCATTTAAAAGGTGGCTCATTACTACATGATTAAGGTGGCTCATTACTACATGATTAAGGTGGCTCATTACTACATGATTAAGGTGGCTCATTACTACATGATTAAGGTGGCTCATTACTACATGATTAAGATTGCTCATTACTACATGATTAAGGTGGCTCATTACTACATGATTAAGGTGGCTCATTACTACATGATTAAGGTGGCTAATTACTACATGATTAAGGTGGCTCACTACATTTTGAAGAGTTTCTTTAAACAGCAATTCAATTCTTGTTTATGAAAGATAATGATATACTAGTATCTGAAGTACATAAGACACAAAGGCAAAAATATGCAATTTTGTGGATAAATAATTGATTGTCGAAAATTCAGTTTTGAATGTCATTTTGTAGTGAAAATAAAGATACACATTTGTTTTTCAATAAATAAAACTAAAATTTATGATAATATATTTCCATGGACTATAGTGGGTTGTTATTATATTCTGATAAATATTAATATTACGAAACATGGTTTTTCACTTTTGCATAGTTATTTTATTTAAAGATCGAATATGATTTACCGGATGTGGCCGAGTCTCTGTTATAGAAGGACAGAAACATGATGCCAGCAGACAGTAGCGCCAACTCCTCAACACTGAACACGTAGTCCCCGGCTGAATAAAACCAAAAAAAAGTCTTTAGTTATTAAAAGTTGAATGATTGTTGTCCATTATTACTGTGGAATCATTAGATTTCGTGGTGGCTCAATTTTCGTGGAATTCGTGGGTACCTCTCATCAACGAAATAACATCCTTCACGGGTTGATAAATTAGGGTAATAAAGTCATATTTCCTTTTGTAGATATATAAAAATACGCGAAATTACGTCCACACGAACCTGTAAAATTTAAGCCATCCACGAAAATTGGCACCCATGAAATTTAATGATTTCACAATATATAAAAAGAATAGCTATCTATGATACCACTGCGAACATTTTGTCTCCTATTTACTGTATATATATACTGTATTAATGATTCACCGTAATTGATTATTACAGTTTGTTAATGATATAATTATAATCTTACTCTATGCTTCTAATGATACGGCTAATACAAATGTTTTGATTTAAAACCCCTGTAAATTAAATTAATGTTGAAATTTCACATTTTAAAAACCTCTACAATGAATAATAAAATTGGATTAATGCTGTTCTTGATCGTTTGATAATAGGAGATGGTGACATAGTCATACCACGTCATCTCTGCGGGGTTTTATAATATATTCACAAGGTATGATAAAAAGAGTAGGAATGGCAATTTCTAACCGGTTAACCGGTCACTCAGTCGGAACGAAGGTAACCGGTTACAAAATCAGAAATCGGTAAGTCGTCTTAAATACATAAAGTTGTACATTTTGATGAAATTTCATTTCCTATATTTCGAAACTTAAATCACTGGTATCTGAAGTTACATGTAAATTAGCATCGTCGCAAACCACGGTTTTGAGTCCACAAGTTTCCTCAAACATGATGGAGAGAATCGATGTGAATCACACGTGGGTCACCGACGATGGTAAATTAGTGACAGTTAAGGACACCCGTCGAAACGATTTGCGGTTTACCGATTAGCAGTTCTGCAATCGATTGCAATCTCTAATAAAAAGTAATATATAATTCAATACATCCTTTCACTAAAATACCACATTGGAGTACGCTTAACTACAATGTGTTTCAAATGAATACTTTCTCTACAATTTTTTTTTAAGTATAATTTAAAAAAAAATCGCTGTTTAATAGTTCCTCTCACTAAAAAGCTGCACTGCAGTAAAATGGTTAACTATGTACAGTGTGCTATTTGCAGAATAGATTTAATTATTTTTTTTTATATTAAAAAATCCTATCCATAAAATCCTTTTGTTCGAAATGCTGATTTGCAGCATGATAAAAAGCAATGTGTAATCCATCTTTTAACTGCAATGCTGTAATGCAATATCAAATGGTTAAGATGGCTGAACGGTCGTGGCCAATTTTTAGACTTTTTTAATCTCTAAGAAGAGTTCTGTTTAAAGATAAACTAATTAATAAGACTCAATGATAGTTCACAACTAAACTGATCCTATACTGTGAAATCATTTAAACTTGTGAATTTTTTGTTCATTCTAGAGGATGTCATTTCGTGGATGCGTCGGTTACTGTTTCAGTAACAAAGATAAATCTTTCTTAAATTGTATTTGTTGAGGATTTAAATTCGTGGGGGAGGACTACCCACGAAAACCACGAAAATTGAGCCACCACGAACTCTAATGATTCCACAGTATTTGGAAATTTAAGGTAGAACTGATGGTTAATTTGTCTACCGTCCAGCCTCCATACATAATACAATCTTTGACTATATAATCGTTTTAGTAGAATTGGTTTTGGGGGGTTTTATTTGAAGTATGATAAAAAAAAAAACATCGTGAACTAGAATAATGTGTTGTGTAGAGTATGCAAAACATTGTGCTACAAATCGTGCCCTAGAAATACTGTTTAAGAGGCCTGGATGGTCGTAGCCATTTTAAGACTATTTTAATCTTCTAAAGAAGGAGAGTTCTGTATAAATGAAGATTTAAGTTTAATGATCAAATTGTAAATTTAAAATATTTGGATATTTTTCTTTACTAAATGTTAGTTTATGGCAAAAAATCTCAGATTTCAAAGTTTAAGGACGCTCTAAAGGTTAATTTATTGACCATCCAGCCTCCCGAATTACAATGATGTGCGACCATATCAAGAAACATAGAATGTATATATACTTACAGACAGAAAACGCTAGAGCAGTGCCGACCACCGCGGTGCTCAGGAGGATGCGGTTGTTTGTTGTCAGAGCAGCGGTAGAAATAACCATTTGTGATATCACCAAGCACAGAATTAGACATTTCATCACGTCTCTCCTCATTGTGTCGTCTGCCTATTATCTGCAATTTTTTTTCAAGACAAAAATTATATAATCAAAATTTTAGATCACATTCATATAAGAATGGAAATCGAAACAAGTGGAACATTGCCATATTGCTCCTATTGGCAACACGAGTTGTATTGGGCCTGTCTACAAATTCGGTCCAATCTAACCCTACCCAATGTTAAGTACACGAAAGTGTAATATTACACCCTGATCTGTGCTTCTCTCTAGCCAAAGGGCTCATCGTGTGCATGGACCTACTTTTATATTATATAACATACTGGTTTACTTAGGTATTCGTTTCACGAGTTTTGACCTTCGTAAACTGCATACCGGTATTTTCTTCAGAAGAATTGCTCTTTTTTTAAAGAAAGAAATATAGACTTTCTCCAGACCTTGAATTTCGGTACTATCTCTGATGCCATACCAGTATTGTGCGGACACGACACGACTTTTACCATCTCTCTCTCTCTCTCTCTCTCTCTCTCTCTCTCTCTCTCTCTCTCTCTCTCTCTCTCTCTCTCTCTCTCTCTCTCTCTCTCTCCCCCCGATGTTGTTCAGTTTGAGAGAAAAGTTATGGAGGCTGAATGGTCAACAAATTAACGATCAGATCCACCTCAAATTTTATATATGATTAGTTTAGCAATAAGCCATCATTTAGCATAGGAAAAATCTATTTATTTTACATTTTTATGTCGGGGTATTTTTCTATATTTTTATATAGAGCTCTTCTTCTAAAGGAGATCAAAACAGTCTAAATATTGTTATATGTACATATCGACCATCGAACCCTATAGGAGCAATTGTGAGTTCACAAAATGCTCCTGAATCGTGAGGTTTTGTTTTATAAACATACATTCTTCTTTGTAAGGTGTTCTTTGCAAATTTTTCTCCTAATGATTTTTAGATTGACTTTTCCGTGCATCAGTTATTCATTAAGCATGGCTGAAAAGGATTTAATTTTGTGGACACGGTGTAAACTGGACTTATTGGGGTTATTAGAGTTTTCAGAACGCCAAACCTTTAATTCATTATTTCCTAATTATTTCCTTAAGAAAAAGGAGCAAATTATTTACACTTCAAAATAATTCAATTAAAATTGTCTTGTGCGAAGATTGTTGAAAATGTCTGTCAGTGGTTGGGAAGGGAACGTACACATGCATATGTGAAATACCATAACCAACTGCCGAGATTGCAAAATTAGACACCGATCAAATTAGCCCCTGGTTGTTCATCTGGAAACCGTATAATTTCGTAACACTACATGATATGACTGTTACATCTTTAATTATGGAAAACACCTTGTGATATAACTGTCCATTGCACGGGCAACACTTAGAATTATGTAACGAGATATTGTGCAGGTACATTATAGCAGCCGTAAGGAAACCAATGTAAACTTTTCAGACAACATTTTCTAGACATGCGCGTTGCTCTCTCTTTTTTTGGTTCTCATCCACCCGCAGTTATAAGACATCTCTTAATAATAAAAAGTGTTTTTATAAATTGTTTGTTTATAGATGTATATATATTATGCACTTTCCCGCTTGTATCATTTATATGTAGGTTATATTGCGAGAAATTAAATCAAGGAAAAAAAGGAGTTCTGAAAATAACAACCTCTTAAGAATAAGATATAAAAACATTTTTAAGCATATGATATTGTAACTTTTTAAGAATGGGATATAATAAAGATTTTAAGAATAGGATTTAACATTTTAAGATTAGGCCATAATAAACAGATTAAGAATGGGATATAATAAACAGTTTAAGAATGGGATATAATTAACAATTTAAGAATAGGATGTAATAAACATTTTAAGATTGGGATATAATAAATATTTTTAGATAAGGATATAATAAACATTATAAGATTAGGATATAATAAACATTTTTAGATTAGGATATAATAAACATTAAAAGAATAGGATATAATAAACATTTTAAGATGAAGATATATAATAAACATTTTAAGATTAGGATTATAATTAACATTATAAGGTTAGGATATAATCAACATTTTTAGATTAAAATATCATAAACATTTTAAGATTAGGATATGATAAACATTTTTAGATAAGGATAAAATAAACATTATAAGATTAGGATATAATCAACATTTTTAGATTAAAATATCATAAACATTTTAAGATTAGGATATGATAAACATTATAAGGTTAGGATATGATAAACATTTTAAGATTAGGATATGATAAACATTTTAAGATCAGGATATGATAAACTTTTTAAGAATAGGATATAATAAACATTTTGAGATTAGGATATAATAAACATTATAAGGTTAGGATATGATAATCAAAACATTTTTAGATTAAAATATCATAAACATTATAAGATTAGGATATAATAAAAAAAATTAAGATTTGGAAATTAGACATTTTCAGATTAGAATATAATAAATATTTTAAGATAAGGAATAACAGCTTTTTGGCATGTAGTGATCAATACTACAATCATGCACGGATCCAGCAAATTTTGCCCGGATGGGGGGGGGGGGGTTTAGTCAAAATAAATAAAATGTTTTTTAGATGGATCAAAGGCATATTTGTGGTAATTTACTTTATGAACATAAAAAGTTTGAGTTAAGAAGGAGAAGGGTCACTCTGGAACCCCTGGATTATGTAGTTTTGTAAATTTTAGTTGAAATAAGTTGTTACTG
Source organism: Magallana angulata (assembly GCF_025612915.1). Lineage (NCBI taxonomy): Eukaryota > Metazoa > Mollusca > Bivalvia > Ostreida > Ostreidae > Magallana > Magallana angulata. Next base: position 35,835,440 of record NC_069119.1, on the reverse strand, counting down.
TGCCGCATAATCTCATGCGACTTTTTCAGATTTTTTAAAATAATATAATCACTACGTGAAACACTTCCCGATTAAAGGTCAGCAAGACCTATTTTATAAAACTTGTTGTCATGAAATTCCCGGTATTATAAATGATTGGTGAAAACCTTCTCAATTTTTTAGAATATTGTTTCCTTCTTTCAAATAATTTTCAGTTGTTAATAATTCCACTTCTATCAGCTGATAATTTCAAATTTGTTAATCAATAAAATACAATATAAACAAGATCAAGTTTTTATGAGTTACTAGATTAAGAAATAAGCAATAGTGATAAAATCCTGAAAAGATCTAACACTAATCTTGGTCAAAGCAAATTTATAAAGTTTGTTCTTAACGCATAGCTTTAGCAAAACGTTCTTATTTTAAATTTCATGCAATTAATTTATAAAATCATCTACTTTAATAAAAACAATCCCTATTTAAGCAACAACAACCCCCCCCCCAAAAAAAAAAACCCAAAATAAAACACCCCCCCCCCCCCCTCTAAAAAGGGTTGTATTACAATAAATTCTATCAAAATGGTGAAATACATTATTTTTAGTTTGATAAAGTATAATAAATCACTCATATAACAAACACTGTAGGTAAATAAAAACAAATAAAAAGAACATAAATTCTCACCTCCACCACGGAGTCCTAGCGATGAATGCTGTAAAGATGTATAACCTGGTACATGTCGTAGAGACCCGAAGTCCATCTCCATGTAGAAGGATGGCCCCCAGGAGAGCATGACATCTCACGTGGATCAAGGTTGCATCACTTACCCAACACCCCGCGAAAACCAGCCGTGTACAACCCTGTAAAGCCCGAGCTTTTCGAATGAAGTTCTGTTTTGTTTTGTTTTTTGGGGGTTTTTTTTGTATATCATTAGATGACCTTACCAAAATATAGGCGACAGATTATGTAGTAGTACATGTAAATGGCTTTCCGAATTAAGTTTTTTTCCCTATTCAACTAGATTTTTACCCGTGCATGCACGGGTCGACATTGCATATGATATCGGACATAAATTTACGAAATAGATACATCGACACACCGTATATTGTTGACATTTGCATAACCAAGCATTAAGCCTATAATAATGCTATTAATTTCACTGAGTTGGAATAATGTAACTTTGTCTGGGGAAAGGCCTTCATGCACCACATTAAAATCCCTCCCATATACCCGTAATGTAGTGCTTACAAAAATTGCAGAATCGCTCCAAAACGATTTTGGAGAAAATTAATAAAGCTGCATTGAAAATAACAGTCAAATCGTTCATAACAAACCATTTTGAAGCTGTATAAATACGTTTCTTCAAAAAGTGTAATTCTATAATTGCAGAATTCAACTTTTTTTCAACAATGTTTTTTACACACCATGTTGACATTCGAAACTCTACAGATTCTAATTTATGAAAAATGCCATTTTCAGACCAAAAAAAAGACCCTTCAATGTATCAACAATATTTCATTTTAATACGTAACGGTAGGATTTTTGTAGGCACCGTGATAGAGTAAATTTTCCAAATCAGTGCCTCTACCCACCCCCTCCCCCTTTTAAAGTAAATCCAACTAACCATGCATCCGTTAGAGACGTCAAATTAATTAAATACATGTATAAAACTGACTTCACTGAAAGTGTGAATCCGTTATATAGTGTATTCGCTGTAACAGTGTTTTACTGTATACTAAAGCTCGGGGCCACGGTGAACTGTCAAAAGTCAGAATTTATGTGTACCAACTCGCCCATTAATGCAATAATCTGATCCGATATTATAACTTGGCTATACAGTAGCATATTCCTGTTGATTCGCTTCCTTCTCTATATACATCCAAACTTGTCATGTCCGTGTGATGTAGTCGTGAAAATGTATTTAGAAGGTTTGATAACTGTGACCCTTTTTTGACTATATTCATCTCCTTGAGATGAAGAGTTCTAATCTTAAAGCTACTAGTATATAGTATTAAGATTTTTTCTTTCTTAAACTTAATAGGTATATCTTTTAATATCATATCATAAATTTTAAGATAGATATAATTTGTTGACCATTCAGCCTTCTTCAGGTAGTATGGGATAAGTACATTACAATCAAAATACTTTCATCGATTTAGAATTTTCACATTCTACAATACTCGTCCAAAAAATATGTTTGAAATCTTTTAAAAAAAAGGTAAAATTATAAAAGCCCCCGCGGGATTCGAACACATCACTTACAGATTCGCAGTTAATGCTCTAACCTATTGCGCCACACTGTTTAGTGCCAAACTTGGGAAAGAAAAAACTTATAAAATACTAGTAATACTTGATTTTATTGTTTATTTCGATAGGAAATACATCACAACATGGAATTGTCCCATTTCACCTTAAGCAATTCGCAATATACATGCTATGTAGCTACTTGATTCAATTCTAACCAGTTTATCGATTGGTCGAAACCGTCAGCAAAACTAAAAAGAAAACAATTAATGACTGTAATAAATAATAACTTCGTATGTAAGAAAAATTTACTATTTATTGTATCTTGCATACAGATGTACATTAACAAAATTTAAGGTAATTCTACTTACCCATAATGATTAAATCGATATTTTTTTTTATCAGAAATAATTTAAATATAAACAATAAAACGCTTTCTTTGATGATTCATGCGGGTTTTGGAGGTAGCGACCATTGTAGAAAAATAACATAGTTCTTAAAACGCGGGTTATTTGTTTTTTGTTTCCCTGCAATGCTACCTTCATACCAGCATGAATCACCAAAGAAAGTATTTTGTTATTTAAATCTTTACTTTTGATATCTCTACTGTCCGTTGACCTCGTTTACAATCTTTTTTATTTTTTATTTTTTTTGCCTTTCCGGACTTCTGTGGTGGTGACCTCTCCGCCGCCATAGAATGGTGTAAAGCCCTTTCACCATGTCAACTTCGTCATAAAGCTATCGGAACCAGAAGATAAAACATTGTACTGATTTGTTTACATGGAAACTATATATTTCTTTCATATTGATGAGACAAATTTATTAGAACAAAATTAAAATCAAAATTTTACGAAAATAAAACCCACTACATGATATATATATCACCATGTAAAATGTATATTTTACATGTTGCGAACATTTTCTATAGTTTAGCTTGTTGGTAAATTAACGTATTTACTCTTCTTAATTATCGTGAAATTCCTCCTGACTGTGATGTGATAGAATGTAAATTAATGTTTATCAAACGTCTTAACTGTAACAAAGAAATAGGACATCAAAGTAATCAAGTGTAGCTTTGGGAAAGATACTTATTAGAAAGGCGGGATTGAAGGACAATGGTTTCAACTAAGAAATGTGTGTTTGACACTAATAGAGTTAATGCAATTACATAACAATTAGCGGATTAACGCAGGTGAATAAATGGGCGTTTACCTGGACGATGGTCAGTTAGGATCAAGAAATATATTCTCTGATTGGGTGATTTATACATGTCAATTATTTAGAGGGTCACGCCAGTAATATAATATTATATGTTTTAGAGATGATTGAAGTTAGTTGAATAGAGTCAGAGTTCGATAGATAGAGGTTAAGAGTCAAGATACAAGTCGTCCGTCTAATCCGTTACGTTTTCCCTCACTGTCATATGTAGGTTAACATTAAGTTAGAATTATTAATAAGCGCGTTCCCCCTTTTTTAATGTGTACGGAGTGGAGAGTAACTGTTTGTATAATTGTGTTATTAACTGGAATAAATGTGGAAAATACAGCGAGTGTTGAGCTAATTCCCTAGTAATCGCCCGGTACAGAAAATACCCCATACGGTACAAACCCGGCGGTTATAATTGGTGGATGAATCCTAAGGGTAATTACAACGCCCGGGGCTGCTGCATATATTTTGCAGTAGTCAGATCCTGGACCTCTTCGGCCAGCGAGTTCCCCCATTGAACATCAACTCAGTCTCAACGTAACAACGATGGACAACAAAAATTCCAGCCGCCATGAGCTATGCAGACAGTTTTCTCTGTTCATCACCAGGAAACAACGGTCAACTGTAGAAACTGCAGCTGTCCTCAAACGTCCGTCACAGGTGTAAGAAAATCAAAGAACAGAGAAAACAAAATGTGATATTCCATTCAAAACACGAGGACGTGTTTTCCCCGGAGCGGTGGGAAACTATCACCGTGCAAAATTCACTGTTTAATTATAACTTTATTTTGGACTTTACTTTTAAAATTCAACATCTGTTTCGTAATATTTTCTCACAGTTTATTTCTTACAAAGTTACTTATTTATTTAGTGATTGACACTTTTCGGACTCTATATGTGATTTCAAAGAGACAGAGTGCCATGTCTCAAGGACTGTTAATCTCTTAAAACAACATTGTGCAATTATCAGTTTTTCATGTCTTGGACATCAAAGACTCATTGAATTTATTTAATTATTTGATAACTGTCAATATTTCACTCAGCTTACTTATGTCATCACCTGTCAATTTATAGTCATTGTTCAGATTCCTTTATATAGTTTTGTACAATTGTCAATCGACAGTCTGGAATACGGCGGCCAGCCTCGGCCACGTCCGACTCACCCAGAGTCCGGAGGCCACTACTGGCCATATCCGACTTGTTTGTAAAATGTCTGTCTGTTAAAATGTTGCCATCGTTGAATCTCGACCAATAAATACGGAATCCTTCATCACTTGGTTTATTTCTCTGGAACTGTATACTGGTGGACCTTCGGGAATACGGCAAACCTACCCTTCGTTTTAGCTTACGGCCCACAGCGCGCCTCAACCTTATACCCTTTACGCCAACATTCCCTCACCCGGTTCGTACTGCACACGACCGATGCAGATCCAGAAGAATTCCCTAGCACCGTGCAAATCTACGCGGTCACAATTGGTGGAGAATATTATAACCGCCGGGTTTGTACCGTATGGGGTATTTTCTGTACCGGGCGATTACTAGGGAATTAGCTCAACACTCGCTGTATTTTCCACATTTATTCCAGTTAATAACACAATTATACAAACAGTTACTCTCCACTCCGTACACATTAAAAAAGGGGGAACGCGCTTATTAATAATTCTAACTTAATGTTAACCTACATATGACAGTGAGGGAAAACGTAACGGATTAGACGGACGACTTGTATCTTGACTCTTAACCTCTATCTATCGAACTCTGACTCTATTCAACTAACTTCAATCATCTCTAAAACATATAATATTATATTACTGGCGTGACCCTCTAAATAATTGACATGTATAAATCACCCAATCAGAGAATATATTTCTTGATCCTAACTGACCATCGTCCAGGTAAACGCCCATTTATTCACCTGCGTTAATCCGCTAATTGTTATGTAATTGCATTAACTCTATTAGTGTCAAACACACATTTCTTAGTTGAAACCATTGTCCTTCAATCCCGCCTTTCTAATAAGTATCTTTCCCAAAGCTACACTTGATTACTTTGATGTCCTATTTATTATCACCATGTAAAATGTATATTTTACATGTTGATATATAGATCATGACACTTCATTAAGAAATCAAAACATCTTTTTTTTTAATCAAATATCATTCTGTTAGATATGTATAGTGGCAAAATGCTATTTCATTTGTGAGAATTGCTTTTTCCAATGAACGAATTTGGCAAGGTTCCTTAAGAGAGCTCTATGGTCGGGACCATTTTTATATTAAATTGATCTCCTTTGGAAGAAAAGCTCTATACAAAAGTATAGGAAAATACTCAAATTCAAAATTCAAAATTTATTGATTTTTTCTTTAGTTTATAATAGTTTATAGGTAAGCAAATCATTTCTTAAAGTTTTACATAGATTCGATGGTTAATTTGTAGACCACTGAGCCTCATTGAACAAACCTATATCGACTGAATCGTGCAATGCCCATAGATTGGAATCACCTTTATATAAGGAATAAGGAATCATTCTTTGAGTATTATGAGATGATAATTTCGGTCGGGGCGTGATCAAATCCAATAAAGCCTGAAGGGCTTTATGATAGATTTGATCACGCCACGACCGAAATTATCACCTTATAATATTCAAAGAATGATTCCTTATTACTTATATTTATATATTTTTTAGCCATCGTACGATTAAATATTTAAATATAAATAAGCAAACCCCGCTGGCGCCTCAATTTGGCGTCACTTGTATTCTGGGTTATATAGTACAAAATCGATACGTAATGTTATCACAGGCAAAGACACTTGAAATGTAAATATACAAGAATCTTCTTGTCAAACTTGAAATCAGCCTTGAAACGCGAGCTTCTACGTTTTATCTATTTTCTTTTGAGTAGTTGGCTATGGCTATCCACTTCTCAAAAGATAATACATGTACGTTTTATTGTGTTTGTTGCTGAAAATAAATTGATAAAAACACGACCTCCTCCCCCAACCAAAGACTGAGGTTAAAAGTGCATGCACGAGATTTGATAAATGGACATAGTTATCGTTTGTTTGTACGTCATTGGGGATGGACAGGTATACGCACTTGGTCAGCCATACCTGTTGTAATTACTACACCTGTACATTGTACTAGAATGCATTCGTCTGACAGCCACAAAATGTTATTGATGCGTTCCCTTTTGGCACAAATTGATAATTTATTGGAACAAAACAATCGGCCTGAATTGTGTCTTGGTATCAATTACATGTATACATATGTACTCTACGTCTTACTTCATATTTACCTGTTTTTTTTTAATTGATAAAAAATTCCACATCTTTATCATTTGAAACGATTTATTGCTAATTTTTTAATGATTATTATCTAACTTTTAAAAAAATTCAGTTTTGCCAACATTTTTTCGCGATCAGATTTTCAAAGTGCAAAACGGGAGCAAACCGTTTTTGTTTTGTTTTTGGTTTTGCATTTTGCTCGCTCTCGCCATACATTTTTCTACTACTTCCCTTCTTCTTGCGAACATTAGTTGCTGTCCTATCATTTTAAAACCGGACTTATTTTTAAAAAAAAATTAACCAAAATATTGTATGTTCACCCCCACCCCCCCCCCCCCCCGCAGTCTTTAAATAATGATGCTACATAAGAAAATTGCTTTTTAACCTTCTTTTTTGTTTCTGTGTGAGCATCATCGAATGGAGTCGCTCTGTAGAAGTTTGTGGGTACACTGTATTAGTTATGGTGTTCCGAAGGGTTTCACTTCGACCTTCGCACTTTCGCATTTAATAGGTCAAAGATGCGAGAGTGCGAAGTTGCGAAGGCGAAAGTGCGAGAGTGCGACGCCCCCCGGAAAATCCAATATTAATAACTTCACACATGCAGTAAAGGGGGAGAGAGGGTCCGGATCCCATCCCCCCGGAAAATGTAATTTTATTACTTATATATAATAAAATCTCTAATATATATCTCGAACCCCCCCCCCCCCCCTTTCCTTAGAAAAAGTTATGGATCTGCACAGGCTGTTGAAAATAAATTCTAAAACGTTCATCGTCTACTTATATGTCCTTTTATACAGCTAAAATTGTCTTTAAACGATAGAGAGCTCCACAATTATAAAAAGGCGAAGGCGAAAGCGCGAAGATGCGAAGGCGAGAGTGCGATGTTGCGATGGCGAAGGAGCGATAGTAGTATCGCTTCTTCGCCTTCGCACTTTCGCATTCGCATCTTCGCGCTTCACCGTCTCATCTTCGCACTTTCGCTCCTTCGCCGTCGCACCTTCGCACCTTCGCAATTTCGCCTTCGCAACTTCGCACTCTTGCACCTCGACCTAAAGGCGAAAGTGCGAAGGTCGAAGTGGCCCCATCGGAACACCATAAATCTCCGTCTATTTTACATGAAACCAGCGTCCCTTTAAACTTGTTTTGATGCACGAAAAAGATATTTACATCCTCCCGAACGTCCAAGATCTTGTTAAAATGGTTCTAGTTTCTTTCTCAATTAAACAGAAATTTCTTGATTGTGATGGATTGCATGACGGATAAGAACCTTATAAATCAAATTTGCGAAAAATATGATTTTTAAAAATTTATTTCGTAAATATGAACAGAGGCAAAAATAGGGCGGATTCGAACCCGTGATATGCGGGCTACAAGCCCGGTAGTTTAACCACTGAGCTATCATCACATTCGAATAACTCTTTAAAAGTGGCGTGTTGTCTTAAAAACTAAAAGGTACGTCTTGGTGTATTGAGGTAACTTAAAATAATAATAACTCAAATCAAAGGCACGTGTACATTTTTTGGTACCAGCATTATACGGTGTAAAAAAATATACAACATAAAAACAACCAAAAGGAGAAAAATCAATGTCCAATTTGTGCAGAGCTAGGTTAACATTACACATACATTCATTTAAAATATCTGAGCATATTGCCTATAGCTCTTGTTAAAGATGACATATACTCTCTGTCGTAGTGTGGCTAAATAAAACCACAAATAAACATCGACTGCACGCTATGGGGTCATTAATTCACCCTATTTGTGGTTTACCTTTAGCAATGTTTTCGTACGGTAATACGGTCAGTTCTATTCAAATATGCAATATGGAAGTCAACTCTATACACATGTCCATGGAGGAATTTGTGAATGAAACATCGAAAAAAAATTTATTGTATGAAATTGACAATGTGATCAATACAATTACAACAAATTATCGTTAGAAAATATATTGTATACCGGGAAATATTCGCCCCCCCCCCCCCCGTTTTATATTTGCCCATTCCGCCCTCGTTGTCAGAGGGGGAATTTAAGACTGGGCGACTTCCGATATCTCAAATCATCTTGCTTTCTTATTCACAACTTTGTCTGGGCGAATTCATAACGGGGCGAAACTGTTGGCAAGTGGAAAAGGGCGAAAATAAGACGGCGCGAAAACAGTGGTTATTGGATTTTTTTAAATCGCAATCCTTACCCACTGATTGATCCATGGATGCAATTCGCTCTCTTTGTGGATTTTTCTACTATGGAGGAATAGTTAATATGCACTTCTGGAATAGGAGTCTCTTGGAATAAGATTGCATGAATTTATTAACCTACTTTTTAAGGATACTTTGCTGTAATTTCACACATTTGCTCTCCTTGTATCTGTGTAATATGACCTAACTATAATTTCTTCGTTATGCTGGCCATGTTTGTTAACAAAGGAACGAAAACAGATTCCTGACGGGGATTTATGATGGGGAATGTTTACATCTTATCTTCATTCGGAATACACTCGAAATACATCGCGCAATTTTTCTTAGTACTCGTGGCCAATCACATATTCATGTTTCTGACCTATTACAAAGAGATTTAATGAATCTAATTAAAGTTAGATTTTAGATCTGCTCGCTTAATCTTTACACATAGCGAAAAAGCGAGCGGATCGAAATCCAATTTTTAAAAAGATATTGAGAATTCATCAAATTGTAATTGATCGTTTCTCTCATATTCAAGGCAGGGAGGAAGGACTTTTTGTACGCCGTCTTGAACATACGGCACATTGCATTTTCGCTGGCAAATGTATTGGACATACTTGTCAATCAAATCATCGAGAGCCAACCACGACTTTTTTATTTGCAAATTACGTTGATATATGCTCGTGTAATTATATCGGAATATTCATTAGGACACAGATACATTGATATGTTCATGACATCCAGTATCGATTGGATCAAGAACACACAACAAGTACATTTCTCATTGTGACACTATTTTTGACCTAGGACCTAGGTCGAGTCCATCAATGCACGCCTTGATGCAGATTTAGATTGGCGTGTTCGATAAACCTGTATTTAGCTTATATTTTTGTGATAGATTTGACATTTAAGGTGGGATGCTTCATCAAGGTTTTATTTTTTATGCATTGTTTAAGTATCGTTGTTTTTTAGATCTGTATTTTTGTACGAAAATGGACAAAAGGCTTTAATAGATATTAAGGTTTGCGCAATATATAACAATTATATACGAATATACTAGCAGTAGGGATGCTTGTTTGTTATATATATTAATTGTATGCAAATTGATTAAACTTATTTATAAATATAAATCCAGTTGACTTTTGGTTACAAAATATTTTTGCGGTTCAATGATTTTTTCTACCTTAGATCAGTATGACTGATATTAGGATAATGTAAAGTTTTAGATAATAGTATTTTATTGAAATTACATGATATGTTTATGATAAACATTGAATATCTACATATTTAATATTTTCTTAGATAACATGTTTTTTTACAATGATTTATCCATAGATATAAAATTTAAGTATAAGATACTAGTATTTTCTTTTTTTATCAATTTTTTTTAACATGCTTTTATATGTATTTAGATGGTTGTCACGTTGTATATTCTGTATTTTATAACCTGTCCAGTAAAATCAATATTTACAACATGAAAAAAATCATACAAAGTAGCTTTAAAATGTTTCCTCAAATCTTTACACAGAGCTTTAAGGAGGCTTGATTGTTAACAAATTAATCATCAAATTTGCCTAAAATTTTAAGAAATGATTATAGTTTGGCTAAAAAATACTATTTATCAAGAAAACTACCCTTATATGTTACCTTTAAAATTAGAGTATTTCCCTATAAGGTGAAGTGAAGAAAAAAATCAATACAGTTTACTTTTTAAATTTGGAGATGTTCCTATAGTTTGATTTAGAACTCTCCTTTCAAAAGAGATAAAAAAGTATAAAAATGCATGGCCGCGACCATCGAGCCTTCTTAATATCCTGCCTTGTATTCCGACTTGTCAAAATTGAACACAATAAGACAAGGGGTCCAGGGGTTCTGTGTGTATATATATAAAGGAGCTGACCGCGGCCCACAGGTCACTACCATCGCCAAGAGACAGGACAACACAGGTGTTGTAAACATGCGGAATTACTCCCCTCTCATCCTCCTGCTCGTGTCTCTTCTACACCTAGGTAAGATTGTACATTAACGGATAGGGGGTGGGGATATTGGGAGTGGGTGGATGGGGTGGCGGGTGGAGATGACTTTCACACAGCGTGCTCTCTCTCTCTCTCTCTCTCTCTCTCTCTCTCTCTCTCTCTCTCTCTCTCTCTCTCTCTCTCTCTCTCGGGATGGGGGTATTTAAAATATATGAGTATTTCTCTAAAATAACATTTCCTGTTACAAATTTTGTCTTATTGAAACATATTTGCAAAAAGCAAATTTAAAAGAAAATCAGAGAACAGTTGTAAAGTAGAAAAAAAGTAAAAATAAAAGGGCAAAATTTCTCAAGGTGGAGAAAATTTAATATTATATTAATATTGGCGTATATTGCCAATTAAAAGAAACCACATTAAGTAGGCTTATTAAAGACAAACTAACCTAATTCAGAAACTTTTAGCTTATGTCAAAGAAGAATCATATAGGATTTTACAGCATATATACGTCAACGATTAATCAAGAAGCAGATGGTTTCACTTGGCAATACTTCTTGCAGATTGTACATGGTTAGTTCAGTCTTTGCCGGAATTTTGAAAAAGGTTGATACGTTGTTGACATACCGATGAGCGACAGAATCATTCTATAAGCTAGGATTTCTGTTCGAGGCTACAATGTATGTAGAGCTTTTATTTTTGAGATATCGCTAAAATTGTGGGATCAATATCACCTGCATCCTTTTTCCCCACGTCACTTCATTTGGATTACTGGAGCAGATAAATATAAATATTAAACTAAAGAAAAGACTAAACTGCTCAACATTTACTTAACTGTCTGTATGTCAGATACCGTCTAGAAAATATTACAGACTGTGAAGATCAAATGTGAAATTTAAAGATTAAAACTTGGAATTATTTTATCTTTTTGATTTCAATTTTGTTGTCAGAGGAACTGTTTTTGGAATAGAATTCTGTTCCAGCAGGTTTGGGATTGTTTTCTTCTTGTTTAAAACCTTGTTTTAACCTGCGCATTTTTGGACTTGTACCTTTTTTGTGAAACATTGAAGAAGTTTACCTTTAAGGAGCCATTTGACCGTGGCCAAGAGGGACATCAAACCATAAAAAATGGTTTCATGCTGGACGTGACAAATATGTGATGGATTTATTCCCGTATCAAAAAAGCATTTATACGAGTTTCTATTCACGGGGACGAAAATCAGACAGTGATGAATGGATTCAAACCCAGGCAGAGAGAGAGAGAGAGAGAGAGAGAGAGAGAGAGAGAGAGAGAGAGAGAGAGAGAGAGAGAGAGAGAGAGAGAGAGAGAGAGAGAGAGAGAGAGCGAGAGCTCTTTCTTTATATGTCTTTATGTCATTCTCTTATCCCCTCCTTCGTGGCTCCCCATTCTCTCTCTCTCTCTCTCTCTCTCTCTCTCTCTCTCTCTCTCTCTCTCTCTCTCTCTCTCTCTCTCTGCTTAAACTCTTAATGAGATAAACCATAAAATTAAGTTCCATAAGATAGCTATAGGACTCAAGAGTATATAAATTAAAGTGATCATTGCTTGATAGAAAAGTACTGATCGTGGGTCGGAGCTTCTATTAAAGTGACAACATGACAGAACTTGATTGTGCCAACGTCTACCATGCCACAGATCCTTAGTTTCAAACGTCGGAACAAACCACAATGGTTACACAGAGCAAGTCTGGAACAAATGCTACCGGAATCACAACGTTGCCTTTAGATTTCTTATCTCCCCGTATGGACCTTTAAGATATGATTTTCGCTGTGTATTACATGTAAGCTATAGAACATTTTGAGACTTTATCAATATTTTAACAGATTTTCAAGTTGTCTAAAATTGTACAAAACTATTACCTTATTCTGGCGTGGATTCAAAATTATTTTGCTGACGGGAGGGGGTATTGTTAAACAAGAAGAGGTGGTTAGGGGGAGGTTGAAATAAGCCCTTATGGGAGGGGGTTAAGTTTTGATAATGATAGAATAAAAAAAATCTTGCTTTTCTAAACGGCATGCGTCTCCTCAAATCCTCTAGTCTCACATCGGATCTGTGTTTTACAAGGGCTGGACGGCCGCTGAGAAGATGAGCCCCGTAGAAAAAGAAGGAAATCATTCAAACTATAAAGATTATACATTTGGAATCTTTGATATAACTTTAGCTATTAATTCATATCTGATAATTGAGAGTAGATCTGTGGTGTACATCTGTTGACCACCCGCCCCTTTACATATCTCGAAAGAGCAAATTTTCAGTACATGTCCTTAGATGTTGTGAATTTTGACACCGTATAGGGATGTGTGTGGTTATTGGTCTCCTCTGACACAGCAGGTGCCCGTTTTTTGACAAGAAGAATGTACATAGAGAGGATGTTAACATGTATCAAGCATATGGAACGACTGATACAGTGGATATATTTATGTGTAATTTATGTACTAAGATCTGGAGCGTCAATAAATGCTGTGCCGTGTTGTCATCCTAATGCAACACTGGGGATGTGGTTTCGTTTGTAGTAGACTGTTTAGATTCACCTCTTAAGAAGACTGGAAAAAAAGACTGGTAAAAAAATTAACCATTAAATAACCATCACATTTGCTTTTAAATTTTAGACATATTATTTAATACATTATTTAGTCAGTCTTAAACTATTATCCAGTAAAGAAGAAATCTAAATATATTTAAGCTTTAAGTTTTGCATTTCTCCTACACACTTATTTTCATACATAGCTCTCCTTCTAAAGGAGATAAATGTAACCCAAAAATGGCCACGTCCATCCAGCTCTCCTAATTTCAATTGAAATGAATCTAATTAAAATTGATGTATGTTATATGCTGGTATTATGTGCTCTTGTCGGTTTTGATTAATTTTCTCCTACAAATGCAGTATACATTGTATATTGTTCTGATATTACCCTTAAAAATTTTTTAACAAAATTTTCAAACTCAAGACGATCAGAATATGTACATGAAATTGAGATGTTTGAAGAAGTAAGCTGTTGGAATTTTCAGGAATCGAATACGAATATGGATGAGCAAACTTCAATTAATCACAACATCTTGTCTTTAATATTAAGTAAATCAAGACTTCTTTGCATAAAAATATAACGCTTAAAAAATAACATAAACACATCTTTTTTCCAATAACACAGTGTTGTAGGTACACTTATTATTTTCAGATTTTTTTTTTGATTTGGGCAACTACAACAAATGGTTTATCGTTAAAAGCCTCCAATAACTTTTCAGTGACATAAAATCTGAGTATTCTCGTAAACAAAGTAGATATTGTTGGATATAGATAAGTTATGCATTTGTTTTTGATAAAATTGTGACCATGAACAGCCCACTATAACCGAGGTCAACTGCATAAAGTCCGGACATTATCCTCCCGTGTCCACTTAACACTCGTACGTCAATTCATTAAGTAGAAGTCACAAAATACTGCAGTTAACTGTAACATGCTCGTGTGTGCGTGAAGGTGATTAGATGCAAACAAATGAGCGCCATAATAACCGGACATCAAGCGTGTGCATGGCTGAAGAACGTCAAAGCGCCTGCAGGACCCTGACAAGACATAAACGGCGTGCAGTGACCTACTTTTGTGCAAATCTGTTGGTTTTTGGTATAAAGTTGTGATTATAAGGCCCGGGAAAATGTGGTGGAATCTTGGGAGACGTGTTAATTACTTGATATATAACCTATTTCTATGTATTTATGTTCGGTTGTTAATGTCAGGTGCAAATACTGAGGTTATACGATATTGGGGACCATAAATGACATTTGTTGGTGGGAAATTTTGCAAAATGGAGTATTTATCCAAATTATATAGCATGTTGTGCAATAGTATTGCCTCAGATGAATTATCTAAGACAAATGGATGCACACAATTTGTATGTAAATTCGTTTATGAAAAGCATCAAAAATGTCATTTCCAAACATTCTTCAACGCATGACAGAAAGATTCTACAAAACAACTAATGTAAAAAATGTGAATGAAAAAGAAAAAAAATGAGAAAAATATCAAGAACAAGAGAGAGAGAGGGGGGGGGGGGTGAAGGGGGAGCCACGAAGGAGGGGATAAGAGAATGACATATAGAGAAAGATCTCTCTCTCTCTCTCTCTCTCTCTTTCTGATTTTAATCGGATCAGTAGCTTTATTGCACAAAAATGGAGATTCTGTATACAAGGCTGTCATACTGGAATGTTTCCTATCTTCATTCTCTATATAAAACAGATGATTTAGATCATTAAACGTCAAATAATTTGAGCCAAAAGAACTCTTTTTTATATGGGAAGAAAAAAAAGGAAGAACAACATTCTAATTACTGAAATTCTCAGTATGCATTGTAGCAAAAACGGGTTACTTATTTTAAATATCGGATTTAATTGATACATCCTTTACAGTTTAAAAGAAAGTAAAATGCAAAAGGTGCGTTGTTTGCAGTAATTAAATCCACACAATTTTCCATAAAACACCTGATTGTCAGCAAAACCAAAACTAAGCTACACGATAGCTACTACATATCAGTGAATGCTTGGTCCTGCAGTTAATTAAAGTATACATATCTGAAAATATGTATCAATCAAAATGCCTCGTTTGAACTAAGAGTTGGTTATATATTAATTACCAACAACCTCTTGCAAATATGTTTTAAAATGCATTGTAATTGCTATTGTCTAAGCCTAAATCGGAATAGTAATTGAAAATGTTTTAGACGTACTCGTTAATTAAGTATTCAATCAGGTGTAAAATAAATTATCTTTATACCTTGATTCTTCGACCCCCGGCTGTAAAACATAGACAAGCTCGCTGTAGCCCCAATCTCACTTTACCATTATATACAGCCAAACTTCGTTACCTCAAACTAGATGGAACTGTTTTAAAAAACTTTGATATATCCCAGTAATTAATAGATAGAGGTTAAAATACAAAAAAAAAAAAAAAAAGGAATGGGCCTTACAAATCACTTCGGCATATCAATTGTATGTAAAATTTCAGGGTTCGATATATCGAAGTTCAACTGTAATTGAAGTATTAATGGCCTTGAACCATAAAATCTTTTCTACAGCAATATTGGTTATATTTTGTATGTAACGTGAAATACATAAATTGTTTAAAACATCAAAATCCTAACTTTTTTATTTTTTATTACAGGAGAGTGCCAGTTAAATTTGGGCGAGATCCTGAGCGACCCCACGATGAGCAAGATGTTGATGGGAGGCGGCACCGGGGGACTCGGGGGACTCGGGGGTATGGCGGGCCTCGGCGGGGGGCTCGGCGGTCTGGGTGGAGGATTGGGAGGTGAGTTGTCTGTACCATTCAAACGTTTGTGTTTACCACAACACAACACAAATACATCTGAATGATTCAGACTATTTTACTATAGAATTTTTAGTAATTAGTTCGTATACAGACTATTCAGTAATTTTAGTAATAAGTGGGTGGAGGATTGGGAGGTTAGTCGGCAGTTCTAGTAGTCTGTATCATTTAAACGTTTGTGTTTATCTTTACAATGCAAATGCATCTAAATGATGCAGACTATTTTAGTAATTTTAGTAATTAGTTCGTACGCATTCACATAGCTTTACATTTTACTTTTGTTAGGGCGGAACACCTCTCTATCTATTCATTTAGTTATAATTTTGAAATGAAATCTTAAGAAAAATGTAAATTGAGACTGGTATAACATACTTTTATCACTTCTTGCTGAAAAAATCTCTTTTAGTAATGAAGTGAGTTTAAAGCGTTTCAACAAGAGTTACCTCCCGTATTCAGGGGGTATTGCGACCTTTGTTAGTTAATGAAATGCTATTTTTATTGCTTTTAGATGTTTGGTTTTCAGGGTGTACATAATTTGTTGCATGTCTGGCTATAATGAGTATCGTAGCAACAACATACCGTTAGCTGGTTGATTAAGAAACATGTAGATGAACAGAATTCAAAAAGAAGATTATCAGATTATTGCCAAAACTATGCCCTTCTACAAAAAGATTTCTCTTCGATTAGACTCTATTGGCGAGGATCAAACAAAAGTGTCCTCACCGAAGATAATAATAATGTACATTATATGGCACTGATTGATTAGCAACAACCTATAAGACTACATATTGCCTAAAGTTGGTCCATGAGTAGCAATAAATAGCAAATTCTCTTTTCTTGATAGTAAATGGTATTGCATATTTGAAGCAGCGAATAGTTAATGTTTTATGGAATAAGTGTTAAATAGTGAATTGATAAAGTTATTTTTAATTCATTAGTATACCCAGTAGGAATATCAATGGATATCAAGTTCTAATTGGCAACAACAAACGTGTAAACAGTGCATATTAGAAGCTAAAGCATAAAGCTAGACTATGTATTGCAGTGAACAGTATGCATGTGTTTATGATATTGACCATATGTACAGGAATAAATAGCACGACTACAGTCTGGTTCATTTATATATCAGCAAAATCATTTATGTAGTGCTTCTAGAAAAGTGTCTGTTAGTGGAAGAAATAGCGTATATAAAAAACACAAGTGAAGAAGTGAATAGCAAATATGTGGTGATAATAGCATGCGCGGCCATTACTATTGGTTTTACCCATAATGCACCCTACGTAGATACATCAATATACCAAAAGCATTTATTCCTTGTATCATGCTCAAGACCATGTATGGCATTTTCTCAAAAAATATTTTGCAATATTTTTGTATGTGCATTTGAATTGAATACTGTTATTCTTAATTCCTATGACTCTACCATGTACTATATAAATCAGCTTAGAGTGGATTAGGTCAATATCTGTTAAACCTTTCAAATCTCTTCAAATCAAGATCTGTTCTTTTGCTTCCTGTCTACATTCTTGTGATATATATTTGATTGAGTCAGTCAAGACTGGAAACTCTGAGTTGATATATACCTGTACAGTGGAAAAACTGGAGCTGTATGGACGTATGTAGTGCAGCCTCGTTTTGATCCACTTCCTCTTCTTGATAGGTGGTGAGAGCGCATTAAATCTGGGGTCTTTAATGGAGAACCCCATGCAGATGTTGACCGACCCCACCATGAGGCAACTGCTGACGTCAGGAGGAGGCGGGGTCTCGGCCGGAGGTGTACTACCTTAGCAACCATAATCTTTCATCAGTAGCCAATGTCTGTTTGCTCTTGCTATATATAATGAAATATGGATAGTGGAAGTATAGTGCATGCAACATTTCAGGCAGGATTCAGTATATGATTTAATCTGTCGTTCTTTGTCTAGGAATATGTCATCCTTTATTTAAGTATTTCGTCATCCTTTTGTTGGTATTTTGTCATCCTTTGCCTTAGGCTGTCCTCTTTTGTAAAGGAAATATTTATCGTTTATCTAGGTATTTTATAATCCTTTGTGGGTTTCGTCACCCTTCCTTAAAGTTCTGTCATCCTTCGTCTGTAAAATTTCATCCTATATTTAGCGACCTGGCTTTCTAACAACTTGTCCTTAGTTTTACAACATACTTTCCTTTTGTCCATTGGATTTCCTCTGTAAGTAAATTCAATCCTTTGTCTACATATTTGCTATCCTTTTAATGGATTTATTTTTATTTTTTACGCATGAATTCGGTCCATTATCTATGAACGATGTCCTCTCTGTAAAGACCGTCATACTTTGCTGAGGAAATCCATTTTTTGTAGTAGAATACCATCGGTCTCCCTATGGCTATGTTTCTGTTATCATTTCCCTACAACCTGTTATCCCCCTTTAGGAATAGTCAATTCTTTTCAGAGAAATGCGTTATCCTTTGTATTGTAGGAATACGTAGTTTCCATTTTTGTTTAATCCCCCCCAATTAGCTTGCATCACATTGTTTGTCGTTTAGAGTTATTTTAAGGTGACGGATTAAAGTTTTTTTCAGATGACGGCGTCTTTCTTGTGGCTGTTGTTGATAAACACTTGTTTTTGACAAAACCCTTCATGTATGTCACGATTAATCTGAAACGCGTCTTTGGCGATACGTCGCGCTAGAACCAAAGTGCGCTCGCACTGTATAAGCTATTTATCATTTCCTTGTTTGCGATCATACATGGAGCTTGATTCATGACACAAAAGCCAAACAGCATAAAAAGGAAAGGGAAAATTTAAACAAACCAAAACAAACAAAAACATATTAGTATGAATTCTATACATTTATTTCTTGAGACATTATTCATCTTTACAATGAAACATCATAAGCTTTTTTAAAATAACTTTAAACAAAAAAAAAACTAAGGTAAAAAATACTGGTAACATTTCTATAAATTGATACGTTATACCTTTTTGATGAATTATACAATTGGATAATCACACAATATTGAAAATAATAAATTCAATTTCATATTTTTTTCATAAAAATCAAAACACACAAAAATAATTCTGAGATGATGAGAATCCAATACAACTTTATATGCCACATGTTTTAGGTGTGGACCCGGCGATGTTGAGTGCTTTAGTGGACCTGAATAGCGCGCCACTACTTGATGTCAACACCCTGACCCAGCTCAGTCAGCTAAACGACCTCATACCACCCACCACCCCCAAACCCGTCACCACCCCCAAACCAGTGGCGGCTGGCTCCACCATTAACCTGTCCATAGGTAAATCCAGGGGGAAAAGGGAAGGGATGGGGGCTTTTGTTAGCACTATGGACAGAATTAGCATAACACCAATGCGGTTTTATTTTAAAGGAGGCGATTTTAAACAGAGCACATGAACGAAAGAAATATTCCTTCAAAAACCCCTTTACCACTTTATTAACAAAGCTTCTTAAATAAATCACATTTTGACCAGTCAAAAGTAAGAATAACAATAATTATATCCTTAAAGACAATATTTGAAATTACGTTCAAAACGTTGGTAAAAACGTTTACTAAAGGAAACCAATAATGATAGTCGTATGTTAAATATACTCGTGTTCAAAGAACTCCATGATAATACGTGGTTACTTTAAGGGTTGCAAATATTGGTGTTTCTTCTCTTGAGTGTCATGAAAAATGATTCAACAAGAGAAAACTGCTATTTTGTAAAATTTAGTGATGTTCACCTTTAGTCAAACTTTTCAAAAATAATTTTATTGAGATTGATAAATTAAAAATTCTTCCTTTTCATTTTATAAAAGTTAAGCCTAAACTACATTATTTCAAAAATGACTATTATATATTACAAAGGACACATTTAACTGCTTTGATGTTTGGCAACCCTTCATATAGATATAAATACTTCCAGGTGGGACCTCGACCTCGCTAGGCAGTGAACAGTCTCTTGCTGACCTCATCCAAAAGCTCCAGCTCAAGAGAAAGAAGAAGGAGGCAGCTGCTGCTGCATCTGCTGCCATAGAAACTGTTCCCAATGGTAACCTGGGGTCGGTGTTTGCGGAAACTTTGAAGCCAAGCAACTTGAACCCCAACTTACCGGTGGCAAAGATGCTTGAGCTTGCCAAGGATGGAATTGTAAGTCTGTCTATCTGTCTGTCTGTATGCCAGACAAACTGTTTATCTAACTGCCATACATCCATACCAATAACCTTTCTTTGTAATCCTATTCTAGCATATATCATGTAAGATGTATACGCGTATTCTAGTTGTTCCATGATCCATCCATCCGTCACACTATATCTTCATCCATTACTAGTAATCAGAATTATCCATGATATAAAGTATTATATCATTTGTCCATCAATTTGTAATTCACATTTTAGGGTGTATCGCCCAGTCTACAGAACATGGTCTGTCCCACAAAGCAGTGTCCATTTCCTTTAGCGTGTGGAAATCCAGTCAAAACCTATACGCCCGAGACTTTCTTCGTTTGCCCAGAATGTCCAATGTGCCCGGGCGACATCCTTAAGGGCGTGTCTGCCAGACTGGGGAAGGTGGTCCGGATTGCCCAACCAAAAACCAAGCCAGGCGTCAAAAAAGCCATTTCATCTAATAGGTAAGGAGTTGTTTCGTAGACACTAATTAGCATGGCTTTATATCTCATATATGCTTGTTGGTCTCACACTATGGGGGAAACTATAATTTAATTCTAAAAACTATAATTGTATGCTAAGTTTTAGAACTTATTTGAAGATAATCATTAACAGTGCATACTTTTTCTGCTTTGCTTAAACTCACAAAAAAGCTGTTAACATATTATATTTAGATACAAGATTTGTATGTGCATGAATAAAATCAAAGTCTTTATTACAGAGTACAGAGGTACAAAGTTTTTCCTACTCGAATAACCCCGATTCCGCACGTGGACAGTCACCCCTATCTATCGCAAATGATGAAATTTCATTTTTGACATTCATAGGGGTACCGGGGAAAAACTTTTTCTCAGTATGCATGGCTCTTTTTTATAACTTGCTTAATTTTTGTGCGAATGCTAAGCTGAGCTGATCTTGTGAAGAATTGTGTTACACTGTGGAAAGATAAGCATGCTACAGAAGCACCAGAACTACGTGTCTTGATTTTCATATTGAACCAAAGGTGCGAGTGAACGTTTTAACAAGAATGCTTTTGAATCATATATATTCATGTATTCTTGCCCGAGCTGAATTTTCATATTGAACCAAAGATGTTAGTGAACATTTTTAACAAGAATGCTTTTGAATCATATATATTCATGTATTCTTGCCCGAGCTGAATGTGAACTATCTTTATATGTTGGATTAACCAGTTCTATGGGTTTTGGTATATGTTAATGTTAAGGTTCTCTGACCTATAGGCGTGAATTTATTTACTTACACAAATTTATATACATTTCTGCTTCACTTTCTTAATCATGAAGAAAAATCTTATCTTTCTAAAATATTCTGTTCCTTGGACGCATTGAATTTCAGATCAATTCAATTGTTCAATAATCTTTTTGATAAAACAAAAAAAAACGTTGAGAAATTGGTAATCTTCCGCATCTTTAACCGGAAGTTAATGTTCTGTTGCAGTCAAGCGCTCACCTCGTCCTATGATGTCTCAAACTTTGCAGGATGAAATCTGTGTCCTTAAATAAACACAGAGGATTATGGGATTGTAGGAACAGATAGGGCTGCGGAACAAACGTTGCCAAACAGCTTTGTATAAGAGCATTTAATCGTACATGTAATATATGCACATTCTATTTGTAACATATATTTGATATACATGTTTTATTGAATATGTAGATGCACTGCAAATTATTTACGGGGCAATTGATATATTTGTTTGATTTGTTAATTGAAAGTTTACTGAATTCTGTTATGAAAATATTTTCAAGGAATTAGCTATTATTTAAAAATCATTTAAAGTCTTTCAAGTAAGTTGATACTTTTAATTCAAATTAAATGCAAGGTACTTATTATTAGGACAAAAATTGATAATAAAAAGTCATTTAATTCCGAACAATATAACTGTTGTTGAATAATGTCGGTTTAACTCTTATTACGCTATGTGAATCCATTTTTTTAAATCAAGTGTGCTGTTGTATATAGTAATGTTTTCTTATTTTGTGTTTAATCAATGTATATTGACAGTTATATTTATGTTTAATTGTTATCTGATATAACATTGTGCTTTGCTTGTAGTTTAGAATTAATTTGACTAGAATGCGCCATGCATTACAGAGCCAGATAACATTAATCATAATAATTTGTTTAACATTAACATGGTTTAGTCTAATTGAAGAAATCATTTGTATTTCCCTATTTGTTTGAATGTGATTGTTATTTAATATTATCCTATTATATGCTTTATCTAAATTCTTTCAAAAAACCTCTTTACATTCTTTTCCCCCCTATATACATGTATAGAGATCCTTCAAGATTAAGATCCTCATAATCTAAAGACTCAAATCAATCTTTTTCTTCTTTCTTTTCTATAACTTGACGCGACAAAACACCTAATGAATACATGTACATGTGAAACATATACCCACCTTTGTTTGACACCTTTTGCATGCAGTCCTTAATTTCCTATTCCCTCTTTAATCAGACACAGATGTAATTATTCTTATCGTGCAGTTTAAATAGGTTAAATTCCAAAGTTTATGCCACATCTGACTTCCAAATTAGACTCAAGTAAATTCTCTTTGGCAATGATAAGAGAAAAACGACCTTAGAAATGAATGTCATAGTTAAGGCTGTCGAGGCAGTTACGAATGATTTATCTTTAAGATATGATCCAATAAAAAAAAACCTGTTATTGAAACATGCCTGTAATATATCTTATCATTTAATACCAGAATGATGTCTTGTCTGGTTTCATAGAGTTTGATCACAAAACCATTTTCACATCTTTAAAAAGACTTTTTCACAACTAAATTTGTGATTAGTTTTTTTTCAGAAAAATTGGTAAAAAATTATCTTACTTATGAAGAAAAATTGAAAATATGATTGCTCTAAACAAATGAATTATTTTATTCAATTTTTAGGAATTTAATAAACATATAATTAAACATACAATTTCCTTAATCATAATTATAACAGGTCGGATCCAGCTTGCTTAAAAAAATTAATTGTCAAAGAAAATTTTACCTTTTGTAATTGAGATAAAACATATTAAAATGTTTCCTTCCTTTGTATTTACGTGTCCAACCCTAGTAAGAAATTAATATGCCTGCTTATTTATGTATATATTTCATGTAATTTGTGTTGCTATTTTCTTTATACAGCGTTGATTCCAAATCACCATTTGAAGTCATGGGATGATACCAACGTGTAGCTACTAAATGGAAATCGTAAAATTTAGATGCAAATATTAGGGTTTTTTTCCTCCATAAATACTCTTTTTTTATCTTTCATTTGTGGATGTACCTAGAATATTGGGATTGATCTTGCTTTGTTAATAAATGACTTTTTAAAAATTAGCTTAAGATTTGTTTTCTTTACGAGATCCATTTCTACACAGACTCAAAGAAACAACAATTTCTTTTTTCATTCTGTACCGCAATGCTAATATTCAGCGTCACGAAGATTGCTTAACTCTGGAACTCCCCCACATTTTTTTTCGTCTCCTCTCTCATACCATCTCAAATTCAGGTCATCAATGATTTAACGCTTCACTCCTAATATTATATGTACATGTATGATGTAGAGGAACACATTTTTTTTATTTGGAATATTGAATTTTTTTCACTTCACTTGTCGTTAATCCTGGCACAAAAAGGTTATCGCTGCTGTCGAGACATAACCCGTATAGACCGCCTATATGACAGCTGTCAATAAAACGGAGGAACAGTCCGTCTTGATCCAGGATGTGGATCCAAGTACTGTTAAAATCTGCTATCATGATCCGACCCTGGCTGCCTGTAGCGATTCCAAATGGGCAAAAGGGTTTTTTAGTATGAAAAGGACGACCAGTGTAGGTGAAGCGGCGGTTTCCTGCCTGGTTCACCACTACTACTACGGAGTCAGACACACATATGTCTAGGTTCTTGTTTTCACTTATGAATTTCATGAGGCCATATTTATAAAGTGGCTCTCCTTTGTCATCGTACTGAACAGTTTGCTTTTCTGTGAAGTCAGCGTAACGTACTACTTTTGCTTCTTTTTCAATATCACTGTCCATGGCATCCAGAAGGTCACCAGAGGAAGTGCAAAAGACCCCTCGAGGTTTCCACCCCTTTAGTCTGATCGCTGTTTGTATCAGTCCATTTTTCTCTAGGTTTACAGTTTTATCTTCTTTATCAGTATAAATAAGATTCCCACTCCTTGTCACTGCTATGTCCTCTGGTTTTCTTCTTGAAGTAGTTGTGATTGACTTAACTTGTTTCCCAGAGAGACTGTAAAGCCTTATCGCATTGCCGTTATCACTTACCCATATGTTTTCATCATACAAACAGGAAACACTGTTTAAAAGTTGAGTCTCCGTGTATATACACTCGATGACATGTGGTTTATCAATAATTGATCTGCCCTATGGAGATAATTTGGTTTTCGAAAGACCAGTTGAGCAATTGTGTTTTTTGTTTTTGTTTGACGATGTTGACAGGAAACCAAACTGTTTATAAATATCTTCTTTGTTGATCTTATGTGAAGTAAATGCTGGTAATGAAACTTTGAATTCAGGAGGCGACCTTTTAAATTCAGCATTCGTTGCTTTGTAGGCAAAGATAAGACTGACATCTTTGGAGTCCAGTAATTTCTTCAGATCGGCAATGCGTTGTGTCATTTCAGTAATTATGTTAGTGATTTCGTTTTCCTTTTTAGTTAGGTTATCCATGTGTTTGGAGTGAATAATTTGAAGATCAAATTTCATTTTTTTTTTATAATTGTGTCTATTTCTCTATGCAATTCTTCTCCATGTTTATCAATCGCTGAGGTCAATTTCTGTGTGTTTTTGTTTACATCAGCTTTCTGATCTAGGATGTTAGACACGATCCTTTGATACTTAGGAAAAATCGAATTCTCCAATTCTTCTAAATCTTTCCGCAGAACTGCATTTTTGCTTTCAGAAGTTACCAAAATTTCGATTTTTTATGCTGCTCATGTTCCCCAGAAGAAATACAGTGAAAGCAAATAGGAATGTCACATTCTTCACAATAAAGATCACAACATTTCGATGAATGTCTTTTACATTTAGTAATAGATCCCCGCTTTTTGAAAGGCACCACTTTGTGTTCTGCAGACTCATCTAAGAGATGTTCCCCCACACAGGCCTTACACAACTGTATATCACAAAGGTCCCAAGACAAAGGGGGGGGGGGGGGCTGGGGTCTCGCAGAGATGACATCGGAATACATCCTCGGCCCAAGTCCTTGGATCTATTGTAAGTGTTAATAGGCTTCCTAGATAATTCTGAAGAAAAAATAATTACAATTAAAGCTAAACATGATATCTTTTATTAGTTTTCATGTAAGTGCATGATCCCATAGAGTTAGATCAAATTGGTAATAACTGGCTTTTTTTGAAAGAAAGATTATTTTTCACCCCCCCCCCCCCCACCCCCAACCCCCCCCCCCCAAAAAAAAAAATAAAACCCCGGATTTTTAAAATATAGATCACACGAGACTTGTCACATAAAATAAATATGTATGCAATGCGTAAATTAAATATAAATCAACTTTAAATCACCCATGTACAAGTATTTTGGGTTAAATTTAGTGTGTATTCTTGTAAAACTAATCTTTTTACGAATGTTTTAATATGACCTAGTTTTATTGGTTACGTTCCTACCACAGGAGAGTTTTGAATCGGATGTTTCATTCCAAAATTTTTATTTGAAATTAAAATGTTCCATTGTTTAAACAATACTTATCATATTCATAAGAAAATTTCAAGTTCTATTCTAAAACTCTACTACTATTTTGCCTGTGTAAAGATACGGACCTACATAGGATATCAACGATTGTGCATTGATAAGGCCCTGAAAACACCTTGATAATACTCGCTTAAAGGACTTCGAACTTGATAAACGTCGTACAAAATTAAACAATTCATCTCAAGTAGTTTATCTTATATTCGATTGTTGTGACGTGATTTTAAATGCACGATTTTGCCGCTAATGATGATCAGAAAAACAATGTTAAATGAATACGTTCTAATGTATCTATCTTACGGGTCTTAAATTTGAAGGGCCAGTGTCCTTTACTTTTTAGTTTCTTACATTTAAAAAATTCCTTATAAAGCTTGAAACTCTAAAACTGATTAATTTACGAGGAGGTGGTGGATAAGCCGACCCACAAATGAATTTACATAGATAAAACTCTTATGCAAAATCGATGGTTACTGAATACTTTCTTAGGTAGGTGAAATAGGTGATCGATACCAAAAAATGATTGGAAATAAAACTTGCCAAAATTGTCGATGCCCAACCTTATACAACAGTATCCAAGAAAATGAAACTGCAATCATATATATGTATTGTTTAGAATCTTAATTATTTAAAAGTCGAAAATTTTCTCATATAATAGCTTCTATAAACCTTAATCCAACTTATTGCTAGATCCCTCAGGTATGACCGGGTGTATAAGATAAATGACAATGTATACGGGTGTCGTCCTAAATAGCTTTGCTCCGATACTAATTCACCCCGAATGGTTTCGCTCCCCTCAGCCATGATATGTAAGGCAAGAGGAAAGATAGATAATCGGCAATCAGTATATTAATTTGACATTTATCTTTTATTATTTCAATATATAATGAATCTTAAAAAAATTAAACTGTTATTATATATATTAAAAAAATAGCTCTCTGAAATATTTTT
This sequence comes from Magallana angulata, assembly GCF_025612915.1. Taxonomy (NCBI): domain Eukaryota; kingdom Metazoa; phylum Mollusca; class Bivalvia; order Ostreida; family Ostreidae; genus Magallana; species Magallana angulata. The sequence goes on along the minus strand of NC_069119.1, from coordinate 35,808,411 downwards.
CTGTATTCATGTTATGATTCGAAACTGTGACTCACCTGTAAAGTGCTGACTGCAGCCGTCGCATCCCATACATTGAAAAAAAAACTAGCAATTTTGTGATAAGGCGCTGAAATACGACGCACTTTGAACACTAAGTACGTTGAATTTTTTTCAAAGTGCTTAAAATCTCTGTCCATCCAATGCACTTTTTAAAAAAAAAAAGCTGTGCAGGGTCCAGTTGCAATTGTGCAATCAGTTCGTGCTACTATCTTACATTATAAATCGTACTACTAAAACAATTTTGACTTGAATTCGAGAAGCTTTATGGTTAGAAACATGCATATATACACATTTGTAAGTTTATGGAATTAATAAGATGTTTGGGAAGAGACTATGCGTGTGCATTCTTTAATTAGTGATTATAATTATATACTGGAAATTGTATCCGTTCCCAATAATGCTATATCATATTAAAAAAAGTCAGCAAACAAATTTATTCCGACTAAAACAAAATCAGTTCAGAACGAAGTCCATATTTTGGGATTTATACATACTCTTTTTCAAAGCGCATTTAATATCTTGGTAAAAATGTTGATGTAAATTCACAACGCACTTTGGAAAAAAATCAATGTACTTGGTCCAAAATTTTAACACTCTTTGAAAGATTTCTAAAAAAATTTTTTTTTCAAAGTGTGTTGACAAAGCGCTTTATATTACTTTTATGAAAAAAATTTCTAGACTGCAAGAATTCAAATGAATGTATGCTAATAAGACTTAAAACGCTTATGTTATTATGATTGGGATGGTCCAAGGGCAATAATTTTTAACACTGCGTTTTATTCATGACAATTTAACTCTTTTTTGAATGTGAACAATGTTGGAAAGGAGATGAATTGTCATTACAGGATAATATTTACATTTTCCAGTGTCTTTGCCTGTGATAACACTACGTATCGATTGTGTGCTATGTAACCCATAACTTCAAATGACTCCAAATTGAGGTGCCAGTGGGTTTTGCTTATTTATATTTAAATATTTAATCGTACGGTGGTTTAGAATCATATAAATACAAGTAATAAGGAATCATTCTTTGAATTTTATGAGGTGAAAATTTCGGTCGGGGCGTGATCAAATCTATCATAAGGTCCGTCGGGCTTTGTTGGATTTGATCACGCCCGACCAAAATTATCACCTCATAATACTCAAAGATTGATTCCTTAAATATGTCATTTCATCAACAATGTGAGCATTATGCTTGTCGTGAACAACTTGTCTAGAATGTGTTATGCAGTAGAGAAATAGAGTACGTAGAATACTTAATACATTTATTAATATTGTGCACTTTGATGTTTTGTGTCAAATAAAATGATTCTGTGTGTGTGATTATTATATTTCCATTTGAAATGTGGTAGACAAATATCATGAAATGTCACCCAATATCAATTATTTACGCAAAAATATACATGTAAAAGGCTTGAAAATTTGAATTTGTTTGAAAATTTCAGCTGACCTAAAATTTTATATAAATGATACGTTTCTATGTTCTACGTCAAATTAGATGACTATTTGTGGGGTTTTACCATACTATACGTGTAGCTCGGAATTCTTCTTGGAAAAGCCAAAAAATTCATATTAGAAAAGAATGTGCGCAATATTATTCACATAACAGTTAAGGAACTACTTGCCAAACAAATAACATATCGTTGATTTTAGCATAAAAATAATCAATAAAATCAACTTCCGTCAGTACTTTGATTTACCTTGTAACTGCTGCGGACTTACAGTGTTGTTTCTTTCAATACGTAAAGGATGGACCAAAATATTCTACTGTATCAATATCAAATTGATTTTAAAAATGTAAAAATGTGAGTATTTTTTGTTAAATAGATATTTAAGAACAAAAACTCTATTTTTTTTTAAATACATACAAGTTATATTAAGTAGGTTTATAAAAATGATAGAAACAAAAGGAAAAATGTATCTCACCAAAAGATTCCATTTGTAATGTATTTCCATGGTACGCCTTTATGTCACGAATTTCTTTAATGATACAAACTGATGTATTTTAAAAGGCGACTTACATTTACATGTACAAATTAAAATTAGACTAGTCTATGTTTGTAACAGGAACATAACATAATAATTGTATGTATGAAGTATACCGTGGGGTCATTATCATAACTTTGATTTTCAGAAAATTGCTATTTTTCTTACTTTATAGTCAGACGTGAAGCAACCAATTCGAAAATTGACATATCAAAACTCCTGAAAAAATAGTTAAAATATGGTACTCTACAGTTGAACTCAGTGTAAAAGATACTGATGGTTTATTCACAATGCTTCACAAGAGAGATAATTGATTGTTGTTAGTTGTTGCAATTGCCAAGTGTGACGAGATAATAATAAATTAAATATAATTGATTTCACATTAATCAAAAACATGTATTAAAAATAATCGTTTCACTCGGTCGGAAGGATGGTATCTGGTGCCAGTTTTTAAAAAAAATCTTATTTCTTACGAATAATTGTTAACCATTGGAATATAATTGTCACCGATTTAATAATTGAATTTGATAATTATACATGGCTTTCGTCTTTCACTGTAAAGTTTTATTATATTCTATGACTTCCCTAGTAAGTCATTTTTATTTCATTGAATCTCTAAATTTACCAATTGCTAAATTAGTACCAATATCGATGCACTGAATTTAGCTTACACCTCTGGTTGTATCTCAATGATGAACACTTCCTTCGTATGTCTTTTTTATTTCAATGAATCAAAATGTTTACCAATCTTTAAATGGTTAAATTGATCAATATGAATGTATTCAATTTAGCTTACTTGTTGTATCTCAATAATGAACATTTTGTCAAAATTTGTATAAGACATTGACTTTGATCGATGTAGTACTGTAAAAGTTTTGTTAGCAGTATCAAAAACAAAAGTAAATAATATGGAAAAAATTCAAATATCTTGCGTCATTTAACTTTTAACTTAAGACACCAATTTAGTGCTAATATCCAAAAATATAGTATTTTTAAAAACCATTTTACTTTGATATTGTCAACCATCTTCTTCACCTAATAGTCTTATTGTTTTTTATAAAGATAACAAAGCCGTAGATGTGTTTTTGATTTTTATTGTTAACAAATATGTCACAAAACAAAAACTAATTCTGATGTTGGCAATCTCTCATATCTCTTCGATATGACCATTTTATCCCATTTAGATAATGTTACACTTTACAAAGAACCCATCCTCACAACGTTAGGGATCCTGAGTTAACTGGGACATCGGCGACCTCAAGACCCCTGACGTTGTGAGAATGCAGACACCACAAACTACAAAACTAGATGAAAACTTACATTTACGTAACTTTTTTTTTTTTTTTTTTTTTTTTTTTACATGTATGCAATTTTCCGACGACTGGAAAAATCAAACACAGAATGCGTCAACATCATGAAATACTTATTGTAGAATCATAGAATAAAGTCATAGAATAAAATATATAAGCATAGAAGAGGTAGGCTATTATAGTATAATATAATTTACTAGTATACGTACAATTTATCTAATGTTATTACGGGCCGCCAGAAGGCGGTCTGTTATTTGATATACATTTAGATATTGTATCGTTTCTGCGGGATAGCTATTTTTATAATATCAATAAAATGCTTATTTTTTAATGAATTTAAAGTAAATTTGCATGTAGAAAAATGTTTTATTCATTTAAAAAATATTACACATTTGTTTGTTTTACTTGTAAATGTAGGTCATAGACTGTCGTGTTAGGTGCCTTTTTATCGAGACTATAATCTATTCGGAAAATTTTGGAGTTTTTCATTCTTGTCAAAACAATGTATCGGGATTGGTATGCTGGACCTACTAAAGACCTGAATGACATAAAATTTTATATAAATGATACATTTGATTCATGAAATATCAATTATTTACGCAATAATATGAGAGACCTGAAAATTTGAGCTCACCTTATTTTTTAAAATATTTTTGAGAACCTCATGCAATTAATTCAGCATGATTATCTTCATTAACGGAAATGTAGATAAGATTTATAATTCAATTTAGGGAAAAAAATTATCCGGCTTAAGTTTTACCTTTAAAATTGTACAGTTTCTACTGGATGTGAATATGATCTTACACGTTCCTTTTAAATAATCTATTTCTATTTTATTATGAAATCATATAAACAAATGCATATAGTTTTAATTAAATACAATGCAACAAAAAATAGAAATGATTTGAAATACATAATCTCAAAGAGAATAATGATGAGTTGAACTTTGTATTAGAATACATACAAATCATTATGTTCTCATATACTTCATACTATGGCAATGGTCATTAAATTACCGTTAGAAATGCTAACGAACTCGATTCTTAATAATAAAAGTAAAATGTTAAACTTCAAAACGCGTTGCTGAAAATATATTTTAATTTACAATAAAATTAGTAAACTCGTTATTTTCTTCTCTTTGGTGTGTTTTAATGTAAACAATCAATGATGATTCATACAATAATTATTTTTAGCGGCCCATTTGACGCTTGCGTCAATATATGCTTTCTTGTAATAGTGTTTACATACAATATTGGATTTTCTTTACTTTACCTGTGTAGTACTCAGCTACAAAAAGATTGTCTGTTGTGTCAACACATATACCAAATGGACCCTGTAAATGACAGTTGTCAATGTAGCGGAGGAACTGTCCATCCTGATCCAGGATGTGGATACTGTCGTTGTTCCAGTCCACTGTAAGAATCCGACTTTCGCTGTCTGTGGTAATTCCACGTGGACTAAATGATCCCTTGGTCGTAGAGGGAGGACCAGTGTAGGTAAACCGAAGCTTCCCAGCATGATTGACACTACTATGGCACTGGCGTAATAGTCGGACACACATATGTCAAGGTTCTTGTTCTCACTGATGTATTTTGTGCCACCTGGTGAATAAAGAGGTTCTTCTTTTTCACTGTTTTGAATACTTTGTGTCTCTATGGAGCCACAGTAACGTACAACTTTAGTTGGTTGACCATCATCACTGTCCATAACAACCAGGAGGTCATCAAAGGAGGTACTACAGACACTGCGAGGTTTCCAGCCCTGTAGTCTGATCACTGTCTGTATCTTCGAGTTCTTCACTATGTTCAGAGTTTCATCAAAGTAGTCAGTATAAACTAAATCTCCCCCCTTTGTCACTGTTATGTCCCATGGCCTGTTTCCTGACTTGGTTTGGGTTGTCTTCACTATTTCCCTTCGGAGGTTGTAGAGCCTCATGATGTTGTCAACACCACAAGTCCACATATCTACATCATTCAGACAGGATACACTAAATAATCCATTAGAGCCTCCATATTCGGTGTTTATTTCTGTGGTGATCCAAGGTTCATCAATTAGCGGTTTGTCCAGAGGAGAGTACTCAGCGCCTGGAAAATCCATTGTGAAGCCGTGCCTGTCTGCTTTAATAGATATCACTGAGAGTGAACCAAGTTGTACGTAAATCTTTTGTTTGTTGAACTCCCTAGGGATAAATTTTGGCAAAGAAATTTTGAGTTTAGGTGGCAGTCTTATGAATTCAGCATTTCTAGATATGTAGGCAGAGACAAGGCTGACATCATTGGAGTTTAGTATCTTCTTTAAATTGGCAATGCTTTGTGAGATTTCAGTAATGGTGCATGTGATTTCATTTTCCTGTTTATTGAGGACAGATAGAAGTTTGGAATCCATTTCATCAAGATCAGATTTTAGTTTATCTATAAATGTGTCTATTTCCCTGTGTAGGTCCTCTCCATATTTGTTGATTGCTGTTGTCAATTTCTCTGAGTTTTCTTTAAGATCAGCTTTCTGAACGGATAAGATGGACACAATCTCTTGATATTTGGGGTAAATGGATTTTTCTAATTCTTGTAAATCTCTCTGTAAGATTTCAAGATTTTTTTCAAAGTTTTCTGAAAAGTCAGTCTTTTTATGCTGTTCATGGTCACCAGAGGAAATACACTGCAAACAAATAGGAATGTCACATTCTTCACAGTAAAGTTCGCAATATTTTGATGGATGTGTTGGACATTTAGAAGTGGATCCCCTCTTTTTAAATGGTACCACTTTGTGTTCTGTTGATTCATCTAAGAGATGTTCCCCCACACAGGCTGTACATAGATGTATGTGACAAATGTCACAGTGCAAAGGGGGGACAGATGTCTCACAGAGATGACATCGTAACGCATCCTGGGCATTGTGCTGGGTGTCCATTGTCAGACACCTTGTCAGACACCTTGTCAGACACCATATGTATAGGACATTCTGTGGAAATAAACAAATTTGCAAGATTTTAGTGACAATAGCCTGTAGAAAATAATTGCACATGTAAACGTTTACCAAAAATGTCCGCTCGTGTACTTTAAAGCAACAAAAATGAACTTATAAACGTGTACATAAAAGGGACTGTATACAGTGTGCGTATAGAGACAGCTTTAAGACTGTTTGTTCCGTATAATTCAAGTTCATAAAAAAAGCAGGCACGCAACACCCCGGGGGGCTAGGGTGGTGTTATAGTTGGTATTCGCATGCCAACTCTACCCAAATAACTTTGGGATAAGTCTGCCCCCTCCCCCACCGCGTCCCTTTCGAAATCGATGCTATGTGCCTGAGTGCATTCGAATGGGCAACAGCTGAAGTCCTTGTTAAACAACACAAAAACGTAATGCTGCAAATATCGACAATACTGATATTTTTTTTAAAAATAACGTTTATACATTTAAAGTTAATACAAGTGAATACAAACCTCAATCCAACATATTGCAAATTCTTCCAGCCAAGTATTTAGGACCTCGTTAGAAGTTACGAAGGTTTTAATTGATATTTCCCCAATACCTGCCCACGTCCACCCTCCGTAGTTCACTCGACCCAGTATATGCAGCGCTTATGCAGGTATATAATCTTTGATAAGTGTCAAATGAAATCAGTGACTGCATAGATAATCATTGATAAGTTTATTGATAAACACTTTATTGGGCAAGCGTTGACGAATCATTGTGGTTTATTATTTGTAGATACCTTTTATACCACATTGATATAATAAACAGGTACTTTTTGCGTGCATATATACTCATAATTGGACATATTTCAAGGATTAAACGACATGACCAATATTTACCAGTGCATTACAATACAATATCAGTAAAAAAACTTCACAAACTGAAGATATATCAATATATATATATATATATATATATATATATATATATATATATATATATATATATATATATATATATATATATATATATATAGTTCAAAAAGTCTCAGGTAAAAATGCAAAGGGTTAAAATGATGTACTGCAAAACTGTTATATTCACTCATTCTTCTATCGAGCAATACCGGCAACTCTTTCTCCATCGGAAGGGTTTTTTTTTTACTTAGACAAATTTCAGTAATGATATTTATTCGAAATTCAGAACGTCTCGTGGTTCTGTATACATGTTCCGTATTAAATTCTCTTTACGAAAACTCCTGTATGAAGATATGAAGAAATATTCACAATTTTAAAGCAAATACAAGTATTTCCATTCTTTAAGGCATATCTAATGAGTAATTTGTTGACCATTCAGCTTTGCGTTGCGTTCCCAAAACTTAAGAAGGATCAGTACCAGAAGATCTTTTCTATATTCAAGATATTTTTTTTTTTACCTACAAACTTCTATTACCTTAAGAAAAAGTCCATAGATTTTGAATTATATTTATATGAGGATGTTCTTATAAAGGCGATCAATACAGTCTAAAAATCATCGAGCTCTCTTAAGTTGTGAAAACATTTAAATATTGTGACAGTCAAGTCATACTCAAAATATATATTTGCAATGCAGACAGAGATTTTCTACATACATCATCAAGGTTTTAACAGATGCATGGTACCAAATAGGGTTTAAAAAACAAATCATGCTCTGTTATTCCATTTGTCACGCTCTTTGTAATAATTATTTGTTAGCATCACATGTAATAATCAACTTTGTTAACTACCATTTTAAAATGGTGTTGAGATTTAAATACAAATTAATGTCAACAACAAAAACTCGTCGTAAAGCAGTGATTTTTATTGGCAACAAACTCTGTTGTACGAATACATTTTTAAAAACTCCATATATCGGTCGTCGCATTGGATACAGGTGTCCATACTTGTAAGATAACAGTTACTCTGTGAGATGAAAGGTCAAGACAGTTAAGAAAATTAGGAGACAAATTCTGACTGACAACTATATACTTTCTTCCCTTAAAACATCTACACAACAAAACGGAGAACTCCATCTAAAGAAATATTATCGACTTACAAGATCCAGTGAACAAATCTGGCCTGTTCTTTCTACACAAATGCACCATTTTTTAAATAACATTTTTAAGGGCAGAGACATTGAAGAATAAATTTCGTTTAACAAAACCCTTTACACCTAAATACACGAACATGTGGCTGTTGAATTCTCTACAGAAGATGGCCTTTCAACGATTTGGACTAGCAGAAAAAATAATTATTGCAACGGAATATAAGAGGCATTCAAACGCTCCTCAGAAAAGCAGTAAATCTGTAGTACAACAAAAATTGTACATTTTCACATCTTGCACAACACAATACCAATTAGATATTGTGTCACACTTTAAGTACTATAACAAATTCGAGGCTTTTGGAATAGCTTTTGGACAACTTTGAATTCCGTCCAAAATCCCAGAAAACATTTCCAACATACTTAATTCATTCTAATATCCTATTAACGTTATATTCTGCATTTCAGAAAATGTTAACCACACAAAATACATGAAGGTACATATCAGTTTTAAACCATGCGATTTCTGTGTCAATAATAATTGATTTGATAGCAAATTGATAGATTCCACAGGGAGGGAGATATTCTATTCCAGATTTAGACAAGTTTCATTTTGTATTCATTTAGCTTCACAAAAACTACCTCTCTTGCAATGCATACAGACTTTTAATCCAATGATTCAATATTTTTATTTGTCTTAATGTAACCTAGATCATAGTATAGTATCTGCAGCCTGTACATGTACCATGGCGATTGAAGTAAATAGAAGTTGATCATTAAAACGGTTCAAGGCGTATTTCTAAAAATACATGCAGTTACTCAAGGTCATTGGTTAGAGGACAATTATGTCAAGGTTATATTAGGATAGTGAACAGACTGTCCATTTCTAAGAAATATTTCTCTTTTGTTCTGATTAAAACTATAACCTTTTTTGCAATTCAAGCTTATGACTGATAATTTCATTTTTGAGTATATTTATATTAAGGTTCATCAACATTAAAAGAAAGAAAAAAAAAACTAAGTACCGGTATAATGATTTTCAATAAAAATAGAATAAAAACTTTACCCATGATGAAAATGCACAAAAAACCATATTTAAATTTTTGGGCATTATTTAAAAAACTTGGCCCTGAAATTTTCATTAAGGAATCATTAACAATTAACAACGCGTTAATTGCAGCAACACTTATGGCTCTTACCCGAGGGCTGATGAACCTTCCTTAACTTTCTCTAACTGAGATTCTTTTACAGTACTTATGAAGCAAATACTTAAAACCGTGCAAAAATACAAGCATCAGGTGTCAGAATTAATAAAATAACCAACTTCTGCTATAAGAGTTGCAATGTGAAACAGTGCTGTGTTCACTTTTTGATCTTCTTTACCAAATATTTTTCAAATGCTTTAACAGGTACTCTGACACATTAACATGAGGCATGGACAACCTTTAGTGTTATAGATGATTTAAATAGCTTTCAGTTATTCAAAGTAAAATCTATCCACCGCCTTCTCTCTAAAACTAAGGGTCCAATTTCTCTCCCGATATTGCTATTAATATGTTATGATAAATACAATAAAAACATACATATGACAGGAAATAATAATAATAGTCATTTCACTTTTAAAGTGAAACCCATATGAAACAGAATATTTTTTCTCCCATATCAGACATAATGGACTAAAACAGACTAAATGGATGATTCTTCGATGAAAATATGCAAAATGCGGAACTGGTTTCTTTAGGAAGTATACTTTGGAACAACAGTTTTTAAAAAACAATCCTGGTCTCTGAGACGCTTTCCTTCAATCCAATCACAGGGCAATATAGTAAAAAGTCCACATGACCAAGATCACACGACTGGCAAAAAGCAACTCTGGCTAGCGATTCTTCCATGGGTAACACGCAACTTGTTAGGAGCAAGGCTAGCCACATCGAGAAACACTGTGAAGTTTGTTAAAAAATAAGTTGTTTTTCATCACTGTGGGTTACTGACTTGCTAAGGCGCGAGCTTGTTTCATTTTGTCTATTCTATTTTGTAGGTGTTTATTTTGGTTACTTAGTTCTTCTAAACGTGTTTGGGCTTCTCGAAGCTGAAATGAAAGGAATACGTGTATAAACATTAAAGGTCAAAATGAACCAAATATATCAAATCTTAGTATTAGATTCATTACATAATAAAATAACAATACATAACAAACCTCTCTTTGGAGTTTTCGTTTTTCCGTTTTTAACTCGTCTTCCAGTTTTTCTGAATCCTCTGACTCCTGTTTGTATCGCTTGACTTGCGTCTCTAACCTGTTAACCTACACAACAAAATGATATTTACAGAAATATCCCCTCCTAAGATTAAAGATCAGAATATGTAAATTACAATTTTGAGACAAATTCTTTTAAATAATTAGGTTTCAATAGACAGAGTTAAAGAAGGAATTTATTTCATTTGCTGCCATACTGAGGTCAACATGCTTAGATTTTTTCATTACTGGTACTCATCCAATTATAACTTGCCATATTGGGCATTTGATCTAATAAACATTGATTTTCTGACAGATATACTACTACTAAAAGCCTCCTCTAATTTGTAATTCCTAAGATATAAAAATTTTCCCAAATATATTGTTTAGTTGCCCAAAGAGGAAAATTTACAAGCTTGATCAGCAAGATGCCAGCCAAAGTATAAATGTGACATGAAAGTTAGCCATTCAAAGACTTTTTTTTTTATTAACTTGAATGTACTTACTGTTCCCTCTAAATTTGTGATGTCCTGTTCAGCCTTCTGTAACTTTAGTTTGTATTCATGAATCTGTTTGCTAGCCTCTCCTAAAAGAAATCGAGTTCATGATTATTAAATTTTCGCCTTGTACATTATCACTCTCACATTACAAAAATACAATAGTTATGCAGACATAATGTTTGTATGTATAGTAATGTATGGTATAAGAAATTCAATAAAAAAATGCTTCAATATAAAAGATTATAGATTAACCCAATTTTTGCAAATTTTATGACAAGTGAAAAGAAAGACTGGATATACAGTATTGAGCATACTTTGAACTTCATAAAGCTGCATTTCGGGGCCATTCATCTGGGGAACTGACGACGTCTTGTGTTCCCTCTTGGACTTCTCTTCATCTAATTCATCTTTTAAACCTTTTATCTGAAAATATTTGATCAATATAGTCTGAATCAGTTAATACCAATTATGATATGTCTTCAAGTAGCATTGGTCAATCTTGAATGCATATCACAATTTCTTTTGTCAATAATAAGAATTTTGGATTTTCATTCAACTTTTTTATTTACACAAACTAAATTTAAGTGACAAAAACTCCCTTAACAAGGCTGAGTACAGTTCCAGTGCGCATGTCTTATTCTATTTATTTTCATGCAGCCATAGGTGCAAAGTTGTAACTTTCTTTTGTGCTGTGTTTTTAAACAAAATGAACATTAAATATTACTTTTATTTGTTGAAATACTAGATTTGATGATCTTGATGGGGAAAATTCCATAATAGGGCTTAGATGTCATAGTTTCCAAGTATTATAAACTATGCAATATCCCAAAGAGAATAGTTGTTCAATTATCAGAAGTGGAAATGCATTTTATATACAAGTCAGAATTGATTGACAAGACATCTTAAGAAACATTTGATCAATTAAAACATAATATTTCATTAAAATATAATTTAGATGGTGAGCGCTTTGTGAACAGTAGGCGCGAACGAAGCAGATGTAGATCCCAAGTGAACGCACTGTGAACGCATGGTGAGCCCACTGTGAGGTTTCAGGGACTGTATTTGAGGGAAAAAGAAATTCCTCAGGTAGAAATATAGAAAATATAGGGAAAACGTTAAATTACAAGAATTTTCATCAAATATCTAGGGTAGAAATAATTAGACGCGGCCTTGTTAAAGAAAGGTTATGAATATAAAGTAAAACATGGTTATAGCAAACACGCTTATAATGAATTCATTTGACACTTACTGAGAAGTGATTTTCATTTCCGAGACTTTATTACATGTTGTAATGTTAACGGATACAACTAATTACACTTATAACGAATTAAAATCGCCCATCCCTGGCACTTCGTATAAGAGTGTTTTACTATACCAGTAAAAGTTACGCTTTTAGACTCATTTTCATCAAATATTTGGCATAAATAAACAAACCTCAAATGAATAATTCTACGATTAAATGTTTCTGCATAGATGCATATCATCATATTCATAGCTATGACTTATGATAATAATCACTTACTTCTTTTAATAAATTAGTCTTTTCCTCTAAAAAGGATCGTAATCGATCATCTGAAAAAATAAAATGCAATAAAATTATAATGTTTTTCTTAATTTATACACTTCTAAAATCATCGCAATGTTTGACATTAATGTATGTTTAAACTTAAAGACGTTCTTAAGAAAACTACAATATATGACATTAAATGTTTAGGTATTATTCGGTATCTTCTACAAATTAAAATAATTTTTTGTCTTATTTCAGAGAGAGTGGAACTAAATCATTAACTAGTTAGTACTATTGTTAAAATGCCCACCATATGGAACACTTGATAATGTTTATCTGCTTAATCTTACCAAGGGAGCCTACTCCTGCCTTCTCCAGCAATTCTGCGGAGTCAGCTGATATCAACAAACTCCCTCCCTGTGGAATCTGTCCGTTTGGAAGACATTTCTCAAGGGAGAGAACTCCCTCATCAGAAGAGACAATAACTAAACCACTTTCCTGAAACAAAAAATAAATAAATTTTAAATCTTGTCAGAAAATAAAGAAGACTAATGCATTCCTATGTCGATGCACATGGAATTTTAACCTTAGTCCTCTCTTATAATATCAGAGTACATCTTTTCCGCATGATGACACTAATTTTCTAAAACATTTTTGGACTACGGTAAATATCTATGTCTCTAGAATGTACTATTGTATCGACCACTAAACTGCAGTTCTTGACACAAAGCCGCCAGATAAGAAAAGGTTTGAGTTAATAATCCTTCCTCACCTGTATCAACTTCTCCTTTATTGCTAGTTGCTCCTTGGCTATATTATAGTCAAACTCCATGTCTTTTACTGTCCTCTTCTGCATTTCTAAATCCTGGACATAAAACACATCTTGTTAAACTTCAGCAACACATCTAAACAGCAATAATTTTTATTTTATATTCATTTATTTGTTTTATTTTCTAATTGTAATTACAAATTCACATCTTAGTGAGGTGAACTGGGATTATTTGGTACACTTATCTTCTTTACATTCCCACTGAGTATTAGTCAGATCATTATGACACCTATTATGTACAATGTACATCCTATTCATCCTCTATGTATTGGATTACAATAATACCTACCCTACATTTGTCTTTACATCCCTTCTGTATATGAGATTACTTGGGATTCTTACCCTACAATTGTCTCAACACTCATGTTATTTATGTGTATGGGATTAATGGTACACTGTATTACATGTACTTGGGATTATGTAGGATGTGTTATCTTTTAAGGGGGATAACTTTCCTACATTTGTCTCTATATGCCATATGTGTATGGGGTTTTCTTGATTACCTACCCTACATGTACATTTATCTATAAATTCTTGATGTGTTTGGGAGTACATGTATCTGAGATACTTCCCTACACTTGTCCATAATCAAACAAATCTGCATATGGGATAACATTAGATTCTTAATCTAGATTTGTCCTTAAACCCCCACTGTAGCCTTTGTATGGGATTTTTGGGATTATGACGTGGGATTCTTACCCTACATTTGTCTTTATACTCCCACTGTAGCCTTTGTATGGGATTTTTGGGATTATTACATGGGATCCTTACCCTACATTTGCCTTTATACTCCCACTGTAGCTTTTGCATGGGATTTTTGGGATTATTACATGGGATTCTTAACCCACATTTGTCTTTATACTCCCACTGTAGCCTTTGTATGGGATTTTGGGATTATTACAAGATATTCTTACCTACACTTGTCCTTAAACCCCGCTGTAGAGTTTGTATGGGATTTTTGGGATCATTACATGGGATTCTTACCCTACATTTGTCCTTATACTCCCGCTGTAGCTGGGTGAAGGATTCTTCCATCTCCTCCACCTGATCCTTCATCAGCTCCACCTTATACACCAGGCTGTGCTTCTCATTGTCTAGCTGGGCGTTCATCATCATCGCCTTCTTGTATTTCTCATCCAGCTCTCGCAATTTGGCCTGACAAATTAAAGCCCACAAACTTTCACAAAACTTGCGAATTCTATTGTAAACACCAATATTCTTAATATATTGTAATAGTATGTATAACACGCTTAGTACAGCCATGTTTCAAAGAACTAGTGGGATAACCCTTAAGCTCTGTCGGTAAAGCATTTGTTTATAAACTGAAAGGTTTCTAGTTCAAGTCTAGATGTGGCCATACCCTTTAATTTGTACACTAGTATAATATTTAACTAACAATCAAACAAAGTGTAGCATTTCTTTTATTATACATGTATATAAGTAAAGTGAAGTTGTGGTGTATTGTTTTGAACTGAAAATGCCATGTTATTGGTCTTTTAAATAAATTTGTACCAATATACAGTCAAACTGATCGCACAATAAATACAGATAGTCGGTCAGTAGTTCTCATTATTTAGGGAAGTACTTACCCGCATCTCTCTCTGATGGTCGCGTGACGTGTCGGCATCTTCAGTGGCCGAGCTGGAATCGTCACTTCCTCTGCGAGAATCATTGTAGTCAGACCGCACCTACAAGAGAAAACCCACGTCATACAGTAAAGCATGGTTACAGTGAGCAGCTAATCGTGAATCTAAATGACATACTACAAGTAACCACAAATGAATATTTTTGACATTTCTGTTTATACTTACCCTACTTGACTGGCCCTCTGAGGACACATCATGTGACTTCTGTCTTTCTTCTTCCTGTAAAAGTATCCAAAATCTTTGTTAGCAATCATCAGTACTTTACTCTGTCAGAAACTTTAATACTTTAATACTTTGGAATCCATTTTTACCTTTAATTGAGCCAAGGGTAAGAGAGGGTGGGTGTTGGTCTAAAACCGTTCAAACTAATTACGGTAAATCCACATCAAAAAAATTACCAAAATTCAGGCTCTTAAACCCCACCACCTTCCCCCCTACTCTGGCAATTAAAATTACTATATAGACCCCTCCCCCCAACAAAGATTTCTGTCTTTCTTTCTTTATAAGATATTGCTGACTTTCAGAGTGTTAATACTTACTAGTTTTTGTTGTTTCTCGATTTCTTTAATTCGGATTTCGCGGGCTTCAGCCCTGGCAGCTCTTTTGGCAGCTAGTCTGGATTCTGCCTGTTAAAAAAGAACAGAAATATGTCAAAATACTCCTTCATCTTTTGCGGTATCAAATGATAGAGATGCTTGTACTTATTTCATTTTAATTTCTTCAGCTTGTTAAGATTATTGATATAAAAATACATGTCATTTTAATTTCTTCAGCTTGCTAAGATTATTGATATAAAAATACATGTCAATTGGCAAGACTCAGGACATTTTCATATTAATTTATAATCGACAATTGTCACATATGAATAATAATCATTAAGATACATGGCATTTTTATATGTATAATTGACAATTATCACTTAGGAATGGTAATTAAGATTCATGTAAATAATCTTCATTGCAATCATGAGCTTCCAGATGAGACAGTGAACTGATGGCTAAATGATCTAGCCGAGATTTCTAATGTACTTCATGTTCAATATCGTACAACTACATTGTACTGTTGTGTTTGATCTCTTCCATTGCTACAAGGACCTGTTCTATGAGATGACTAAATCAAGAGCATGGTTTGTGGGGTGGGGGTGGGGGAAGGGGGATGTTATCAGAGAGTTCCAGACTCCCAGACTCACCCCCTTGAAAAATTCAAATCTATTAAAATTCACACAGTAAATTTACTGAAAAGAGGCCAGGCCTCGGACCCCCCCCCCCCCCCAAAAAAAATGCCTACTGGCAAACTCAGTAACTCAATTATTTCTTGAACCCCCCCCCCCCTCCACCACACTCTCTAGAATACAAATTTTCCTGATCCACTTATGCAATTGACAAACATACACATACATGTATATATATAGTTACATGTTTGTATACTATAACACAGGTTGAATGACTCATCAAGGTACAAATTCAGACATTTGTTTACATCAACACACAACCATAAAACATCTGACGCATTGTATGTAAATTTGAATGACGTAATACCAAAGAACCTGCTTGCTGGTATGTAAATCACAATATTCATACAGCATTTGTCAATTTTTTGCAATTAATGTTTTACACTTCAACTGAAATCTGATTCTTGACATGTATGCATATTCTGTTTCTCTTTGATAAAGTCTGTGTTCTGTTTTCAAATAAAAAAAACTCAGTGAAATATAAGCCAAATGATTTAACAGTTCTTTTTCCTTTAATTTTTCTCTTTATCAAAACACAACATCTTGGCTTTATTGCACAAGCATAAAAGAATGATTTGTATAATGGCGGTATACAGATGTTCTGATTATGACTTACTGATAACAGCTGATGAATTATCATCGCCACAACACATGTTATCTTGCAGTAAAAAAATCAGATAAAAACTCATTTCCCGCACATGAAGCCCCTGCCCACACTACTCATATAAAACGCAACTCCTCATAAAGTGATAAAATCTAGATCCCCTCCCCAAAGGATTCCATCAAAACTCCTCATAAAGTGATAAAATCTAGATCCCCTCCCCAAAGGATTCCATCAAAACTCCTCATAAAGTGATAAAATCTAGATCCCCTCCCCAAAGGATCCCATCAAAACTCCTCATAAAGTGGTAAAATCTAGATCCCCTCCATTGTATGATCCACACCCCCAAAAAAGCCACTCATATTTCTCCTGAATGAATTAATTGCACACAGCTTGGATAAGGCCGTGCAGGTGTATTTATACATGTGATAATGTTGGCTGAATGTCTGGCATCACATTAATGACACTGTATAACACTGGCTCAGGGAGTTGTTAGTGGATCTAGATTACCAGCCCATGCAGGCAATATACGTATATATATACTAAAGTATACCGGCCTCGACAAGACTAGGGATATTAATTCATTGCTGTAGTATATATGTATATACTTGGCACGACAAAGTAAACATGGGGTTGATAAATTCTAATCTAGATTCAACAGCCCAATTCCACACTCCTTAAATTAGACTGGATATGTTATGTACGCAGCAGACTGCATTACGTTGTAATGAAATTAGCATGCCATCATTCATTGGATCAATTGGATCAAAACATTATGATTGAGTGATGATATGAATGAAGTTTTGTAATCAATATCTTGGTAATGAAACACTAAAATAGTAAATGCCAACATTTATTCTCTCTCTCTCTCTCTCTCTCTCTCTCTCTCGCTCAGGGTGGTGAGTGTTGGATGGTGTAAGCTTAAATTCAGTTTATACATGACCATTCAATATCTAACTCCTATGCTTTTTGTCTCACTAGTATCACAGCAAAAGCACACATCTTCAGATGTGGGAATCTTTTGCACTTTCTCATAAAAGTCACAGATAAATTTCTAAAAATAAATCATTCAAGACATTTTACTTTTTATATTAAATAAGATTTTTTAATCAGCAACATCTGAGCTCATCAGATGCTGTTGTACGTGCTTCATGATGTCGGTAATACATGTAGCTTTCTAACATAGTCTAACCCCCCGCCCCCTTTCCTTACACATCTACTCTCCTCTCAACACCCCCCCCCCCCCCATTTTGACATTATCAGGTTAAGTTTATGAGGTTCTTTATGGGTAACGACATTTTAAATTGAAAGTCTTGACCAAAGAGAGATTCAACATACATATATATACAGGTAATCTTTACAAGAAAAAAAGCACTGCAAACTTTTCATATTCAAAATCCGGGGAATAATAAAAAGGTACATGTATCAGTGAATTCTCTCTCTCACTCCCCTTCTCTCTCTCTCTCTCTCTCTCTAAAATATCCATATCTGCATAGTACATCAAGGAAATAAAGGTGCACTCAAATGCATGGTGCATATCTCCTATATGTCTGCAGAGATAAACAACTTATTCAATATGTTCAAAATATATATTTTCTACAATTGTATTTACACCACATGTACTGGTAGGAAGTTCATGTTTGATTAAAAACTTTCTTACATCAGTTAAAATTTTATAAAAAAAAAAGGAGGTTTCATGTTGCACTGATGGAGAGAAAGAAGGAGTAGATGAGAAAGACATCAAGTCTGAAATCAGTCAGTTTAACAATTAATTGGGGAGGGGGGGGGGGGGGGGGGGGGGGGGGGGGTGGCAATGTTGACACAATTTGAATCTGACCGTGCATTTTATGCATACAATTCAATTTGTATTTTCGATTTAATTTTAAATCTGAACACTTCATACACTTGAATACATCTAGTATCAACCAGGATATGTTTTGAAAATATTTTGTACAGTCCAAAAAAAAGTTGGAGTGATTTTTTTAATATATTCAGTGCAAGGATGGAGGGAAAATGCTAAAATTGAAGAAAGGGTGTTTGATCCCCTACTCCCTGTGCAAATAATACATGACTAAATGATTCCTTGTTTTAAATAAATGGCTACCATAAAAATCAGTTGGAAGTCACTTTTTACATAGTTAAATTATCATTGACTTGTAAAAATTCACACTTCCTTTTCATTTTTTACATGATTGACTACAATATACTTTCAGAAAGGCAAGGATCGTAATGTTCTGATTGCATGTGATCAACACGATCAAAATCAATAACAACACATTAACAACTGAAAATGAGAGACAACACTGTCCATCATACTTGAAAGTAGAATAACATATATTTAATGTACCCTCAAAAAAAAAAAAGAACACACACAAAACACAGTCAAGATGAAAAATGGCGGGGGCTATTTTAGAATTCATTCCTAACCAAGTAAGGATGAAGCTTATTCAAAAGATGAATTTTTCATACAAATATCAAAGTAAACAATCATTCATCCCATAAACATACTCCTGATAAATTCTTTGTTATCAATGTGGACCTGATTTAATTCATGTAATTTTTTTAGAAGTAACATATTATGCAGCACAACATTAGGAGAAGATTGTATTTACCACTTATAACTGTTAGGGCTGAAATGATTCACCGAGACATTGATTCTGTTTAAGGATTCTCGACATCCCGACTTCTACTTTTTATGACAGTATGTCACAACATGGCAATTTTAGCCCATTGTGAAACAGTTTATACCACCATTATTTGTTGTCTATCTCTATGGCGCAGTGGGTGTTCCTTAGTCTACCAACTCTCAGGTCCAGGTTCGAATACTGCAGGGGTTTTTATTTTCATGAACAGCAGTAAAATTTTAAAAGTTGATTTTTTTCCCAAACAGTGAGATTTTTGGGGTCATTTTCAAATCGAACACATACTAAAATCCATATATTTAGGTAATTTAGAAGAATGGGCAGAACTTTTCCCAGGTGTGTGGAGGACCCTTAATACTTATGTCCGATTCCATTTTCGATTCACTGCTTCGATTTTCGGTTTGATACATTTTTAAAATCAGGTTTGTTTCATTATCATGTCAGGAAAAATTATATTAGTTTTTGTAATCAGTCCTAACCAACATTTAAAACTAGCCTAATTTAAAAAAGAAAATTAGAACCTATCAAACAATGCAATACGAAATATTCATATCATTGACACGACACGTACATTGTACTTTGGTAGTCATAGAAATTGATTGAAATGATGTCATTTCACCTACATATTGCAATTATATCTCATTGTTTAAACAGTAAAAAAAAGTTTAATGGTAAGTCTGAGGAGTCAGTTTACATTTAAATATACTAAGTGACAATAACTTATATGCCTTTTGACTTTAATAACGATAATAATAAATGCAGATCTTGAAGTCATGATAGTGGAATTTATTGGTATAAAATAAAACTTTGTTTTTACAGGTAATTCTAAATAAAGTCTTTGGTATAGTATGAACTAACTCTTTGGTATGGTATGGATACCAAGTACCTGTGTTAAATCTTATGGTCAAATATCAATAACAAATGGGTTTGATCCACTCATTCTGCGGATACACAGTTTTAGCTGACATCTGATTATAATCATTAAATTCATTATGTTCTTCAGGCAAGGGGGTATGAAAGACTTCAGAGCGTAAGCTGGATTTTTCGTAAAAAGTTTATGAGATCATGAAGATACTTCATACAATAATTTTCTATTATTTTTATCATGAATATAGTAATATGTTTTACGGTGCGACCGTTAGGGCGAGCACAGCATGTGATCAAACAATGAATTATAATAAATTAATAAAATAAAATTAACAACGTGAAATTTGAATGCCAAAACATAAAACATACCTATTTTTCAGTAAATTTTCATTATTCATAGTTTATAAGATTTATTATAATTTATTTATTTATATGTAGAACAATAGTTTAATCTCAGATACAATGTTGTTAAATAATAAAGATTTTAATATATATTCATTGCACTGCATCTCCTCTTTTAAAGTGATTGTGATTATGATTGATTTCCCCCTTTTTTTTTTGCAGTAGACATTTTTTCTTAAACTTACATATAAAACTTGACTCATCATAGAGCTCCCCCCATGCTAAAATTTTTTTCATTTTTGTCAATTTATACATAGAAAATCGACTTAACATGGATATGCCCCTCCACTTAAAAACAAATAATTAATGTTTAATTTTATTTTTAATTTACGCTTAAAAATATTTGCTTATCATGTTAAAAGAACATGGTGTTGTCCCCCCCCCCCCCCCCCCCCCCCCCCGCATGTAATAAATGGAAGTGAAAATAAAGAAACCATTGAACTGCTAAAGAGCTGAAGGATTAGAATTTTCATGATTTATTTTTCTTTTTGCTTGCAAAGATTTTTTGGATGAGGCTGCCATCCACTCACCCACCCCCTTTAAAAAAAGGCGCTGCTACGTATAACGTTACGTTTCAGGAAATTACCGTAATTTAATATAGTGAATAAAATATTTGTGAGCATTCATCCAAATTAGTGCAATTTACAACTGTTTCCTGTATCTGAAGAAATGTCCTTATTCGTCAGCTGTTCTTTATCTTAGCCTTTGCAAGATTTTAAGAGGATTTTGGTCATTTCAGCAGATTTACAATAACTTCAATTAGAGTAATTTCCCCTTATCAGTGCTTATTGTGACGTCAAAGCTGACGTTGGTTAACATTCGGATCACGCTCGCCCTTTTCCGTAACCGATAAAAAGATAGTTATTTGCGGTGACGGAAATGGCCGAGTAGTTACGATTGGTTGGTCAAGTGTCGTCTTACTCTTTAAAACTCCCCTGAGAAATAAAAGTATGCGAAGTATACTGTTTTATTTACTTAAAAAGCATGATGTTCTTAAAATTACACATCTTATAAGCTTTTCAAAGGTTTTACTTTGATTCTCAGGAGAACGTGATGTTGGAACGTGAGGTTGGAAACCATTGGTACTATGAATTGTGGGTCAAAATTTACTGACTCCGAAAAAATATATCGGATCAATGTGTAAACGTTTGTGACGTCACACGATTATTTTTGATTGAAAGTGTACTGAGGTGAACTTTAGAGGTAACATTGACTGTATGTCGCTTACATCGTTATTGTTTTTACTGTCTAAATTTGTCTTGCTGATTCTTGTGAGAGTGTGAAGTGATAAAAATTGCCATGATTACAGGGAACTACTGGGACGATTAAAACGATGCATTACTGGTCCGATTTACTGACGCAAAAAAAATCCGTTGAATGAATGTGCAACTATAGTCCGAATTTTCTATTCACACACGCCTTGCCGGTAGAGCTCGCTATTAATGAATGGATTGTTAGAATAATCTTACTGTCTTTTGGACAACTTAGTAGGACATCAGCATTTTAATAATGAAAGAGTGTTCTCTCTCAAGACATTGGGATCATTGGGATGCAGTCTAAAAACTTCATGAAGAATGTTCTACTTTGATCAGCTATATGAACATAGTCCACTTCATTGATGATAATAGTGCTGAGTGTTATGTTGATGTCTACATGTTAAAATTAAGCTTAGCTCTCTCAATTTTTCTCTGTCTGCACGAGTACGAACCATAATATAATCATCCTGTATAACCATCAACTGAATTCCCCTCTTTAGAAATCTAGTTTACAGTTTGGGCACTGATTTTAATGTGGCAGGTGATTGTCTTTAAGTTTAAAAACAATATAGTCAGCTTCTCTCATTTTCCCTCAGTCTATGCAGGTGTGTTTGATGTAAAATAACCATTCAGTACAACCATTCAAACGTAGTCACTATCAGACTTACCTCTTTAGAAATCTGGTTTAGGGCTTGTTCCTCGGCCGAGTACTGTCGAGTGGACGCCCGCTGTCTCCCAGATGTAGAGCTCATTATTATAAATGGGTGTTATCAAGCAGAAAAAAAAGTACAGCTAACTTTTTACAATGTTTCGGAACCAAACTATACAATCAATTTACATTATTCGATAATTTTAAGATATGGAAACATATTTCTGATATCCCGTTACGCCAAAATATATTGTAAAGCCGTGCATGTGACTTTCATTTTCGAATTTTCTCTTCCGCAATATATCTCAGCCATCTTTCTTTTTTTCGGGGGTTCCAACCGGAAATGAAAACGCTTTATGATAGCCTATGTCGTAAAACACTAAACAAAAAAAAGTTTCAATCAAAGACTATCAATCATTTAGAAATAATTTATGAACTAACGCTAACGGCAAATTGAAAATAAAACTCGTACTATTTTTATTCACAAACGGCAAATTGGGAATGCCGTGATATTTTATATTTTCTTAGAGTTATCCCCCGTTTGTCCATTTGGTGACTCAAGGCGCGGATCAAATAGAATATCATAGGGTTTTTAAAATAGTTTGTCTTATCCAACCTGCTGTTTCAGTTTTTAAGAAGATTTAAAAAAAAATTCTTTATTTATTCCATCGTAATTTCTCCGCTCAATCGTGTCCCCAACATCCCCACACGGTTTAAGCAAACCTGAGTCTATTGACTACCTTAGAATGCTTTCACACAAGTTCTCTTTTTCTGGCCATATGGATTTTAAGAAGATTTAAGGAAACACGTTACAATATTCTAAAGATTTTTTACTGCTTAATCCAATGTAAATTTTCAGCACATATAAGTGGCCCAACCTTATCCTGAGGATCACGATTTAGCAAACTTGAATCTACAATACCTGAGGATGCTTCCACACAAGTTTCAACTTTTCTAACCAAACGGTCCTTGAGAAAAAAATTTGCTTTTTACAGTAATTGAGCATGTTAATTAATTTTTTTTTTAATTTCAAAAAATCATAAAACATAATCTTTGCATGTTTTAATATATATATCTACTGCATTGGATTTTACTTTGTTTAATAGAGAATAAGCTCAGTTTTTAAATAACATTTGTTTACTTGATTTCAGGACATTAATTTTCTGAAACTTTTCTTTATCCAAGTTCAAGATTGTACTTGACATTTAAATCAATCACTTTATTTCTTAAACAAATATCCGGACCAGGAACAGCGAACACTGCAAATGACCATGTTGGATTTTGAAGTTAGTAGTTTACCCAAGGGAAAGGGTAAGGTAAGTTTTTAAGAATTTTTTTTAAAAATAATTTTATTTATCTTTTTAAGTCATAAAAATAAAACACCATTTGCACTAAAATATATTTTGTAATCTGCCATGACTTTCAAATCTTCAAATGTATGGTAATGCATAACACAACATCTCTGAAACATATTAATAATTAAGATGTTTATCAACTAAGATAAAACATATGTATACTAGTAGATATACCAGTA
Source organism: Magallana angulata (assembly GCF_025612915.1). NCBI lineage: Eukaryota > Metazoa > Mollusca > Bivalvia > Ostreida > Ostreidae > Magallana > Magallana angulata. The sequence continues at coordinate 35,784,209 of NC_069119.1, read as the reverse complement.
TATACTCTGTACATTGTTATGTATCAGAGAAATATATTGATTATAAAGATTTTCTCATATACCTCCTAAAATTGGTTTCTAGACCATGGACCCCTGGAACAGCGCCCAGGATTTTGTACGCTGCACCCTGTGTCAGGAGTCTGTGGCCCCATGTACTGTGAAGTTTATCATACATATCTGTTTAAAGACTGTATAGAGAAACATTTATCTCATTCCTCAAAAGTTCATAAAGTGATGTCACTTAAACAATATTTAATATCACTCTGAACTATACTGAGTGTGGCAATCACCGCATCAACAATGTGAACAGAGTTCAACTCCGTTGTAGACAATGTTACAATGTGTTGCACTTCGACCCATAGAACCGAGTCCACTCCCTCAGATTGATCACTGATGGATGTATCCCGGGTCATCACAGCTAAAATATGTCACGGATTTATACGGTCAATCTAATAAAAATTAGATGCTTGATCCTCTCGCTTACTCGCTACTCAGTAATGAGTGCCTTCAGAGTACTGCCGTTGGCAGACAGAAGTTACCACTGGTAATTTTTTTTTACCATTGTTATGCCAACGGTACCAGTGTTGCCGACAAAAATTACCATAGGTAGACATTTCTTCAGACGATCTAGAGCTCTGTTAGCGATGGTAACTTTTTATGACGTCACTAAAATGGCGGATATTGTGTATGCATTGAAGGCAACAGATTAATTAATTTCACAGCTTTTCCCACCTTAATTCTTGATGTAGCGGAACAATTCCTCATAAGCACTGTAGCATACAAAAAGAACAACTGAATAAAATTTCTTTCCGTATATGTTCATGTAGGCATGTTGCAGGTGTTATGGGGACATTGGTTGGAATATGACCGCCATCTAAGGCACAAAAACATTTTGGAATTGAGTTTTCTTTGGTTGTAATGTAAGCTACCTATTCGGCCTTAATATTTCTTAAGATGGAGAATATACCGGAACTTTATAAAACAATTCTTTTAAAGATGCTCTAAAACCGACCAGCCATAAATCGAAACTCTCAAACGTAGTTTCCACAAAACATGATCAGTTTTTTTTATCAACATTAGGGGTAGGGTCCTTTGAATTGTTGTTGGCATTAACATAGCATTCACTTTCAAATGTATCATTGGACAAACGGTATTAAAATCATCGGATGTATATCTGATGGTATTATAGTAATCACATAGTAATGACTTACTATAGCCATGTTTTTCAAAGATCTACGCACGTTTAAAACTTTTGCAGGAGAAGAAAAATTTTTAGAAGAAAAATACTTTATAGTAAATAAATTATTTTTCTGAATATATCCATTTGGTGCAAAATGATCAAAGAGGCGAAAATATTGCATCTTGGTTTGACATTTTCCGCTAAATAATCATGCAGCCAGTGTAAACAATGGTACACCAAAGGTACCATTGTTAACATTGGTAAATTTCCCACTATTTGTACCCCAAAACTCGTTTATATGGTTCCAATTGCACCAATAGTATGTATTGTTACCATTTGCAAACAGGTATTGGTACTACTAGAAATACTCTGAACGCACCCATTGTGTAGCAAGTATTGTATTGTTTATTACCAAGAACCATACGATTCATAGGATTAACAGATATACATAAGTAAAGTGAACAAACATATGTAAACATTTTTTTAAAAACAAAAAAAAAAACAAAAAAGAAAGACCATCATAATCTTGTATTAGACTGCGTGTGCACATAGCAGTCTGCGAAATGTACATGACAAAAGTAAACAGGATAATGAAGAGTATATTCTCAAAACAAAAACTCTTTCATATTCTTTGTTGAAAGTATTTGAATAAGTTTAAAGACAGAAGGCTTTTCATAATAATATTTTTTTTACATACAACTTTCTTATTTTCTTATAAAATGGACATATCAAAATAAAATGAAACTCATCTTCAATCTGTAATAGTGAACATAGTCTACAAACTCTCTCATTTCTATGGATATTACAAAATCTGCCACGCTCAATCTCGAGTTGATGAAAGGATAAACGGTATTTACTTATAAAAAAGTAAGCGAGCGGATCAAACATCTAATTTTAATTAGATTGTTTACTGTGTAATCTTTAGATTTCGTGGTGGCTCAATTTTCGCGAAATTCGTGGGTACCTCTCATCCGCGAAATAGTATCCTCCACGAATTGATAAATTAGGGTAATAAAGTCATATTTCCTTTTGTGGATACATGTATATAAGAATACACGAATTTACGTCCCAACGAACCTGTAAAATTTAAGCCATCCACGAAAATTGCCCCCCACGAAATTTAATGATTCTACGGTATGACTTTTCTGAATGATACAGAAATATTGACGCGATCAAGCGAGCGGATCAAACATATAATTTTAATTAGATTGTTTATACGGTATGACTTGTCTGAATGATACAGAAATATTGACGCGTGGTAATGGCAACGTAATGATACTTTACACATTAAGGGAGAACAAGTGAAGTTAATCAAAACAAAGCCAGGGAACAGATCAATGGGTGTAGCAGTGACAAGAAGGGAGAAGAAGAAAGTATTGCCGTGGTGGAGGCCTGAAGGTGTTTGTATCACCTCCATCGGTGACCTCGGTTGGACAATGATGGTAAACAAACAAAAGTTGTACGTGACTAGAGAGATGACTCGACAGGGTACCGAACACAACGACAACAGACAACCTCTCTATCATCTGTTGTCATTAAGGAGGATGTGCGGCCATCTTGGACATTTGAGAATAAAAATGTTAACATTTCTTGATCTGGCTTGTTTCTGCCTAAAATCGATCGAAACTGTAGTCAATACATGAAAAAGCACTACTAGTAAATAATTAGGAGGTTCTACATGTTTGTTTTGCATGCAAATTAAATCTATTAAAAATAAACGCATTATTCGTACTAAATAAATTAGATTTACCTTTAAATCTAAAAGAAAAAACTAGTTGATTTTACATACTAATTTAGAACGTTTTGAATTTTCTGTTTTAATTTTCATTTGACATACTCAGTTCCGGTACAACAAAGACTATTGACCTAGGATATGAATTGGCTCTGAATTTGAACTGTCTCCGAATTTGAATTTGCTCTAGGCGGTTTAAATAAAATTTCTTTACATTTTTAGACATCTTTTTGTGAGTGTTTTAAGGGGTTATAATTATTGGATATTTCTGAAGCACAATACATGCATACAAATATATCACTTTCATTTACTGAATTCCAAACTCTAAAAGGTATACAAGGAGGGACTATCTAATGCTAGCTGTAATAATGAAGTTCTCTCCTTTTTTTTTTATATCTGATGTTTTACTGGAGAAGACTACAATTCCATAGGAATATCCATAATGGTTCAAATTGTTTTTAATGCGACTGACTTTGGTCTGAAATGATCGTTTTTATGCAAGATTCCTTTAGATACAATAATGTTTTAATTCAGGTTAAACAAACTAACCGTAAATAAATCAAAACTAGAAAATTTCACGATTACCAGTCGTGTTCTTAAGCAGTCATGGCAGTTTTCACATGATTTATATATGATCTCCCATGATTTGCGATGGTATATATGTTGTTTTTTTTTTTAAAAGTCATATACTATCGCAAATCATGAGAGATTCTTTTTATCACATGTTTTACCACGTCTTTTGTTAAACCTCAATATTTTCAATAAAAATTGTAATGGTGAGCCGCACAACAAATTTACTACAAGACGTCAACAAGTTTACGCACGGAGAAAGTTCCTTAAAGATTAACAAGACTAAGAAACATTTTATTTTTGAGCATATTTTTATCAATTCATGAAAAAATAAAAATAAAACAACAGTAAACAAATGCTTTACTTTAACAACTCTACACTTTTCAACTGCATTGTTTTGTTACTTTTTAATTCGACATCTATCATCTGCCTGAAGCTATGTAATTTTGAATTATGACGTCATGTGGCGTAAAAATATACAACACGCATGGACTGATATATCGAATTTAGGAAAATAAATCATGAAAACTAATACTAGTAACAGATTTTCTTCTTTATGACAATATTATGGAAATAATGAAAATTACAAGACATAGCGATAATCTTGATATACATACGCTATAAATACACAATTTTCAAAATATTCCAATGCATGATCGAAGGATTTATATAATAATTCGAGACCTAGATATTTTGTTTAAAAATTAAATATGCTCGTGTTAATACATACTAATCTAAAGAATACATTTGAATAAACTGTGATATATGATTGAATAATCTAAACATATAAAATTTTATATATCATCGCTACATTTTGCTTTTTAATAGCAACTAAGCATGTTAAACAAATTCAAAGCAGGCACGTAGCATCGGGGGGGGGGGGGGGGGGGGGGGGGGGGGGGGGGGGGGGGGGGGGGGCCAGGGGGGCCTGCCCCCCCCCCCACCCCAGGGCCCCCTGGCCCCCCCCCCCCCCCCCCCACCTTTCTCCGCAGCAGCCCCCCATTTTTTTTTAAAATTTACATATAAAAAATGTAATAACAAGGAGTAGGCCCCCCCCCACTTTTTTGGGAGCATGTAAAAAATTAAATGAAAATAAGGAAATTAGGATTGAACTAGAAGTTATATCCACCCCCCCCCCCCCCCCCCCCCCCCACGGATTTGGATTTTGAAGATTATGGGAAAGTCATAATTTCCTTTTTTTTTTTCTTTTTTTTTTTTGCTTGTCAAGATTTTTTGGATGAGTCTGCCCCCCCCCCCACTTTCCAAAAACGATGCTACGTGCCTGCAAAGCAACTTCAAAAAATCTTAAAACATAGCCCTTGTGTGTTTTTACACTTAAATCAAATGTTGAATTTACTTTGTTCAACAGAGATCAGCCTAACTATTTTTGATTGAGTACTTTGGTTAACCTGATTTCAGGACTGTAATATCAGTATACTAGGTTTTTAAACAAGTTTGAATATGTCATATAAATCAATAACCTTATCTCTTGCACTGCCGGACCAGGAACATTAAATACTGGAATCGGCCATATTGGAATTTGACGCTTTGCAGTTTACACTTGGGATAGGATAAGGTAAGTTTTATGACTGATTTAATTAATTATTCGAGTAAAAAAATTTAACTACATGTATTATTTGAACAAAATTTATTTTATAATCTGCCATTGTAATTTCAAACATTGATGATGTAAATCTAGAAATGTATGGTAATGAATAAAACGGAACCTCTAGAAACGGTCTATGAATAAACCTGTTTATCTGACAAAGATAAAATGAGCATAAGTATCAACAGTTTAAAAACTATCCATCATAAACATATAGGTATATTGAAATTATAATATTCCTCTTTTACCTATTAAAAAAGGTTTCCTGATAATGGACCCCTGGAACAGCGCCCAGGATGTTGTACGCTGCACCCTGTGTAAAACTTCTGATGCCCCCATGTACTGTGAAGTTTGTCATATAAATCTGTGTAAAGACTGTGTAGAGAAACATTTCTCTGATTCGTCCATAGTTCATAAAGTGGTGTCACTACAACATTATCTGACCACTCTGAGTTATCCTAAGTGTATGACACACCCTGACCAACAGTGTGAACTCCACTGTGAACAATGTGACATTCCCTTTTGCACACTGTGTGTTTTATCAAGGAAACATTTAGGGCACTCTCAAGTTAGTATTTTGAAAACAATTGAAATCAAGAAAGAAGTTCTACAAAGAGAGTTGCAAGAATTAGAAAAATCAATTTATCCCAAATACAAAGAGATGGCATCCAATATCTCAGTGCAAAAAGATGATCTTGGTAAAATCTCTAAGATATTGTCAACAGCCATCAACAAACATGGAGAATTCTGGCACAGAGAAGTAGACACTATCATCAAAAACTTAATATCTAAGGTGGAGGAAATGGAGTCCAAACATCTGGTTGTCCTAACTAAAGCGGAAGATGAAATCACACACACAATTTCTGAAATCACAAAAAGCATTGCTGATGTGAAGAAGTTACTAGACTCTAAAGATGTGTGTCGTGTCTCCGAACACAAATCCAGGAATGCCGAATTTAGACGATTGCCCCCTAAACTCAAAGTGTCCTTACCAAACTTTAGGCCTAAGGAAATCAATACAGATCAGATGATAGAGCAGTTTGGTTCTCTGTCAGAATTATCTTTACCAAGAGAGGAACAAGACTACAGATTGTCGATACAGGGAGCAGAGTCCTCTACCCAAGACCGGTCCCTGATAGATGAACCCCGGCTCATCACAAGTCTTAAGAGATGGTATAACTATGAATTATATGGTGTGGCGTGTCTAAATGATGTAGAGATATGGACGCGTGGTGGTGATAACATGATAAAGCTCTTCAACATCTGGGGGGATCTAGTAATGTCCATCCAAACCAAGTCAAGGATGCGGCCACTAGACATAGCAGTGACACTGAATGGAGATCTTGTTTATACTGATGAAGAAAATAAAACTGTAAATAAAGTAAAGATGATGAATGCACAGATACAAACAGTGATCACACTACAGGGGTGGAAACCTCTCGGTGTCTGTAGCACCTTCTTTGGTGAACTCTTAGTTATCATGAACAGTGATGATTATAAACCAACAAAAGTTGTGCGTTACTCTGGCTCTATAGAGACACAAATTATTCAATACAATGACAGAGGAAAACCTCTCTATTCATCTAATGACACTAAATACATCACTGAAAACAAGAACCTAGATATCTGTGTTTCCGATAATGGAGCCCATGCAATAGTAGTGGTCAATCAGGCCGGGAAACTGCGATTTACCTACAGTGGTCCTCCGTCTACTACCAAGGGATCATTTGTACCATACGGAATCACAACAGACAGCCAGAGTCGGATCCTGACAGCAGACATTAACAACCACCGTATCCACATCCTAGATCAGGACGGACAGTTCCTCCGCTACATTGACAACTGTCATTTACAGACTCCACGGGGTTTAAGTGTGGACACCAAAGACAATCTTTATGTGGCTGAATATAAAACAGGAAATGTGAAGAAAATTCAGTATTACATGTGAATAAACTGTTTTTAAACATGTGCATTTGATATCTAAACATACACTCTTTTTAAACATGTGGTACATATATATGACTGAGTTATGTTATACATGGACAATTTACATCTACAGAGAACATATAGATTTGCGATATGCAAACAAAATTGCTGCATGTAAAGTACATATTATATATATATATATATATATATATATATATATATATATATATATATATATATATATATATATATATATATATATATATATATATATATATGTCATGTAATTAAAATGTGTAAACATAATATATATGGTATGCAATCAAACTGTATAAACGTAAGTGTACACAACTTGTAGATATATTCATTATATTAATTTATACTTATTATACCTATTTTTCATACTAATTGTTAGACCATAAATAATCACCTAATTGTCTACGGACTTTTCCTTTTTTTCCCGATTACGACAAAGAGCACACGGCGGGTGTGACTGGTGAACAGAGGATGCTCACTCCTCCTAGGCACCTGATCCTCCATCTTTTTAGAGGTCCGTGTTGCTCTGCTTTGAATTTGTATTTCGTTTCATGGTTTTTTGAGATGATTGACGGTTTGTTATTGTCATTTTTCATGTAAACACAAAACAAAACACCTGTATCAGTGTTTATAACTATATTAAATATATTACTGATATTAAAATAGCCGTGTTTTAATTCCATAAAATACAAATTTATCTATTGAGTATTGAATGTCACTTAAACGACTATAATGAGTATATATTTCTTACATATGATCTAATGTACATCAATTTTGTATAACATATTGGTTTATTGACATGGAGCCCTCAATCCCCTACAAACAATGGAAAGTGTCCACAAAGTTACTGAGGCCTACTCTTGCAGATTGATTTTAAAGTGAAGTGGTACATCAATATAAACTTAACTTATTACTTCTGAGCAAAAAGGATTTAGCAATATATCCATAAGATAACTCAGTTGTTGTGTTGGACTAAAGTGTTTTTTTTGTTACTTAATATGTATCTTAGGAGGTCCATAAAAGACAGGTTTCATTTTTTGAATGGTATTTATAATTGCTTAAAAATATTTTGCAATGATTAAAAAAGAAATCAAAATGTAAACCGATAAATAAAAGACCAGGTTTCCTCCAATATAACAACCAAAAAGCTGATTTTTTAAAACTGATTTTGATTTACGGGAACTTATCTTTCATGGACTTCCTAAGATACATACTAAGAAGTCAAAACCAATTACGAATCCCATCAAAACGCAAAATAAGGCATACATTAATTGTATTAAACCAAAAGATCTAACATTTAGACCTATTGTGGAGGACCTAACGCTCCAACACAACGACTGAGTCATGGATTTATTGTTATATTACATGTACTAAAGCCTTCATGCTTAGAAAGTTTATTCTTCGTAGAAAAATGACCCTTTTGCCTGAAGAATAAGTGTCATTTTCATAAAAATGAGCACACTCTACATGAAGAAAAGTGACCCCTGTAGAATAATGACCCCCTTATAGATTAAAGTTTTATAGCATAATTTTAAATTATTTGTGAGAAAGTCTTCACACGATTGTAATTTTTACAGCAGTTTACAGAAAGTAATAGAAATTAAAATTCATATTTCAAATAAACATAAAGTGAAAGAAGGGGTATATCGTTAAAAATACAAATCCTTCCGTTATAACAAGATACTGACGTATTGAATCGGGGTATGATTGTCATCTTAACGAGTTACATTAACATGTATCTTACTTTTACGAGCGTCAACACATTAAAATTATTTCGAGATACAAGACACTATAAAACAAAATTTTGTCATTGCTTATTTTGTATAATGTATATTTTTTTATGGAATTTGATTGAAATGCACTACTTAATTTTAGTCAAATGCATAGCATTTGTCTTTAAGGGGGGGGGGGGGGGGGAATGTGGTAGATCGGGATTTCGTTTATATTTATTATTATTAGTATTCCGATCCCGATGTGATTTATTCTATTACTTTGGTAACGCCCACTTTACACGATAGCCAATAACTTTAATGACAGTTCTCTATTGTTCTTTCCCATATAAAAAGTCGTGTAAGAGCTACTTTTCTCCAAGCAGAGAGAGGGAGGGAGACAGCTGGTTTTCGTTATAGTCTGTCCCAAGATATTTTTGCCGCATATTTTCTTAAATTATTCAATATTAATAAATACCTCTTGGTTCAGACGATGTTCATTCAATAGTATAAAAAAATCCCAAGATTTCCCCTTTGAAACGCCCCCTCTAGCTTGTCGGGTATCAGTACACGGCTAAAAATAAAAAGTCTACGAGGTTTTTCCATTGCCAAGGAGATGAAGACGCCCGGATGCTAACGTTGAAAAATTGCGCGAGGGGTCCCGAGTATTTCCGAATGGAGAAAAGATGTCAACATTCCCCATTATAAATCTCCGTAGGAAATCTGTTTTCGTTCCTGTGAATTGTTACGAGGGAAAAATGATAATGTGTGAATAAAGTTATCTTGGGAATTTTCCCTCCCATCGATTTTAATTGCACTTCAGTCACAGGTATGTGCATTTTTATTAAAAATAGTTCAAATATGCAGCAAAAATATCTTGGGACAGACTATAGCTACTTTTCTCCCGAGTCCCCGTCTCGTCTGTCTATTTGAGGCCCCTGTTAAAGTTAGGTTTTAGGGTTGGGGGATTTTAAGTACTTGCTATTGACTTGTGTTCTTATTTTGTTATTAAAGAAATGAAGATAATAATTTTTCTATTGATCGACGTATCAAAGAAAAAATTGACCGGAAAACTTCATCAATGCGCGTAGCGCATTGATGAAAAAGTTTTCCGGTCATTTTTTTCTTTGCTACGTCGATCAATAGAAAAATTATTATCTTCATTTCTTATCATTTTATAAAACATTCTCAAATAAAAAAAATGTGATGTGTCATTGATCAAAAATGTAAATAATGTAAATGAAGCGGCGCGCATGAATACAAAACAACAACAGCAACAATATTCAAAATGGATGCGCCTTCAGCTGATGCAGAGCTATTGAGCTGAATTAAAGGATTAAACTCAAATAGTGAGTTAAAATCTGAACCGGCTGAATTGAAAACGAAAGGAAAATACATGCGATAGCTTGTGAGATTATTCACTGTGCAGAAAAACTCGTAATAAAACTAGTTTTCATGTGAGATCGCTGGAATATGCAACTGGACATAACCATCCAAGGAAAGGCGATCGTGGGTGAAAATAGCTGATATGTCGACAGAGAATATCATGTATAAGCGACTTTTGTAAACGTTGTGGTAACTAGATAGCCAGTGATGTACTTAAATGGTATATCAGCCGCTTGGAATGCGCAGAAGGAGTTGATGCATCACTCATAGCTTTTCTTTACGACGCTTATTCTGATGACCGATCATGTACGTTTGTAAATTTAAAAATTATCGTTACCAAATTTGAACAGCAGTGTTACCGTGAAAGTTTATAGGCCTATATGTTCGTTATAATATTCCTGGAAAAGGAATAGCCAGCCTCGCTGTAAATGTTGATTGATCTCAAGCAGACGAAATCGTGAGAAGACGCTTAATTTTCTATTTCGTGAATCAAATAATGTGTTTTGTTAATTTTTGAAGGTTAAACTTTCAATTTTTTATATTCACAATTAAGGATGCATTTTGTTTGCTGACAATAAAACAGACACAACTTTACATTTTCTTGACAGTGTTTATCTTGGAAATTCCAGTTCTATAAATAGTGTTAGATCAGAACAGTTGAGAAAAGTAGATCCGGCAAAAATTTTATTGATTCAGGTATCAAAGAAATTTTTCGACCAATCAGAAGCGCCGATATCTCATCAAATGAAAAAATATTAAATAATTTAAGAAATGAAGATAATAATTTTTCTATTGATCGACGTATCAAAGAAAAAAATGACCGGAAAACTTCATCAATGCGCGTAGCGCATTGATGAAAAAGTTTTCCGGTCAATTTTTTCTTTGCTACGTCGATCAATAGAAAAATTATTATCTTCATTTCTTATCATTTAATAAAACATTTTCAAATAAAAAAATGTGAAGTGTCATTGATCAGAAATGTAAATAATGTAAATGAAGCGGAGCGTATGAATACAAAACAACAACAGCAACAATATTCAAAATGGACTCGCCTTCAGCTGATGCAGAGCTATTGTGCTGAATTAATGGATTAAACACAAATAGTGAGTTAAAATCTGAACCGGCTGAATTGAAAACGAAAGGAAAATACATGCGATAGCTTGTGATATTATTCACTGTGCAGAAAAACTCGTAATAAAACTAGTTTTCATGTGAGATCGCTGGAATATGCAACTGGACATAACCATCCAAGGGAAGGCGATCGTGGACGAAAATAGCTGATATGTCGACAAAGAATAGTATGTATAAGCGACTTTTGTAAACGCTGTGGTAACTAGATAGCCAGTGATGTACTTAAATGGTATATCTGCCGCTTGGAATGCGCCGAAGAAGTTGATGCATTACTGAGTACTCATAGCTTTTCTTTACGACGCTTATTCTGATAACCGATCATCTACGTGTGTAAATTTAAAAATTATCGTTACCAAATTTGAACAGTAGTGTTACCGTGAAAGTTTATAGGCCTATATGTTCGTTATAATATTCCTGCAAAAAGGAACAGCCAGCCTTGCTGTAAATGTTGATTGATCTCAAGCAGACAAAATCGTGAGAAGACGCTTAATTTTCTATTTCGTGAATCAAACAATGTGTTTTATATATTTTTGAAGGTTAAACTTTCAAGTTTTTATATTCACAAGGTTGCATTTTGTTTGCTGACAATAAAACAGACGCAACTTTACATTTTGTTGACATTGTTTATCTTGGAAATTACCGTTCTATAAATAGTGTTCGATCAGAACAGTTGAGAAAAGTAGATCCGGCAAAAATTTTATTGATTTAAAGAGGTTCGATCCTCTGATTTTGGGTAGCCATTTTGTGTCACATCTAGTCTGGAAATTCTGTGTCATATATGGATTCTACTTGTAAATTCCTTTTTTACAATGCCAAATAAACTCTATCGAATAAAATAGTGAAGAAAAAATTCCATATTTAGAGAGTGTAGTAAGGGACTATATTTTGTGGCGGAAGGTTTTTAAGAAGAAAATGAACATTTTTCATTACTCAGTTGTTTTAGAGTACCGTAATTTTAGCTTTTTTGTTTTCTGTGCAGACAAAAGTTTCAGATAGTTTATGCATTGGGATATCTTCGTATTGTTTCAAAAAACATATTTCAACAATATTTCAATATTTCGATCGACATATATTGGCATGTTTAAGTGCATAAAAGTAAAGAAAAAATCAACTCCAATTTTTCCCTAAAATTAGCTTATTTCAGGCCATATCTGAAAATTTACATTATAGACCCATACTTTTGGTTTTAATTTTTGAATATTTAAGTTTCTTTTGACAAGTCTGTCATAATTTGAGAAAAGGTTTGAGACTTTTAAATTATTTAATTGCATGTTGAATCGTTCATGGATAAGAATATTATTTTTTCAGTGCAAAAAGGTCAAAATATCAATAAGGTGAAGAAATTGCAAACTTTTTCATTATGATAATTTTAATTTTATTAATTCCAATAATGTAAATTTGTATTTGATACCATGGTTCATTTCGATAAAAAATTATAGAGGGAAAAGCGATTTATGTGCAATTTGTACTCTCAGTGCAGAAAGGTCATATTAAATACACCGTAGCACCGAAAGTAGCATATAGACCCCATAATTTTGTTTTGAATTATGGTTTAGATATATGTGTAGATATTAAAAAAATACTTTAGAAAAAAACTTAGAGACTTTTAATCGCAGGATCCAACGTCCTTAAGGAATGATTTCAATATTTATTAGTTTTATACGATATAAAATGGTTTGGGGCAGTTTACGCTTTATAAACCGCGAAGCGGTTTATAAAAAAGCGTAAACTGTTCCAAACCATTTTATATCGTATAAAACTAATAAATATGAATTCATTCCTTATAATTTAATTTTTTTGCTATAAGTTGTTGATAAAAACAGTCATTTGTTCTATAAAACGACATCAAATTGCACAAAATTCAAACGTAACGTCAGGCGGATTAATACGTTGTTGACGTTCGTCTTACTATGACGTAGGCAACATTCTTTATACGATATAAAATAAATTTTTCAACCAATCAGAAAGCATGTTACAAGCAGAATTAAATTATTCAGGTATCAAAGAAATTTTTCGACCAGTCAGAAGCGCCGATATCTCATCAAATGAATAAATATTAAATGATAATAAATTTATGAAGGATTGTTAATCTTGGTTTTCATATACTTTGGCTTATTATATCTGGTTTATCTATATTGAGATTAAAGTCGTTTTCATACCTTATCTATAATTTAGTAAAGTTTAATTCTTAATGTAGAGGTCAAATTCAGTCTCAAAACAAAAAAAAAACACAACGCGAAGTACTGATAAAAAACCTATACGGTACTGACCTGCTACACATGTTTAACACGAAGAAAAATAACCCATGGGTCTTTTTTCTTCAGAAAAATCCAATTATTCTACAGCAAGAGGGATAATTATTCTACGTTGAAATTTTTGAATTATTCTTTATCGGGACCAAAACGACTTGGGGTCGAAACTGTTGGATGTCGAAACGACAAACATCACTGTGACGTATATTGAACAGACGATAGTCTTGCCAAATTGAAGAGCAGGAAGACTTGATAGGTCATAGAAAGACGTGGAAAGAGAAAAACAAAGGATTTTTACCAATTTAGATAGCCAATTATTCCCCATGTAAGATATTAAAGTACAGGTTTGTTCAAATGCTGTTTATATTGTACAGTGTGGTTTATACCTGTGGAAATTTATTATGCCAGCGAACTTGGAACGGAATGTCTCGAATTTCCTCTAAACCAGACTTTGTGCAAACGAAAAAGTTTATATGTACCGGACTGTACCAGTTATCGGCTAAAATTTTACGTTTTCTTTTTTGTGTTAGGCCTACCTTTTTTCTTGATGCAATAAGTATTCGTACAAAATGGCGGCGTGTTTACATTCGCGACGGAATTAGGTCACTCTTCAAACTGCACTTTTCATGTTTAAAACTATTTTTAATATCTAAAACTTCGCGTCTCTAATACTTTGTAAGATGACCTTTCGGTCGTATAACACTTTCTAATCGCCGAGGAATTGTCTGATATAGGCTTTTTATATACATTGATTGTATTCAGACGTGATCTCAGTCCAGATCGATGCGCTGGATTTCATGGAACACGTCTTCTTTGTTTTCTATTCTCCCAACTCTTCCCTGAAGTTTTTTTTAAATCAAAAGTCAATTATTTTTAATGATGTTGATGTCGGGGCTTTGTGCCGGCCAGCTCATTGTTCTTATGCTATTTCTGTGTAAATAATCTTGGGTAGAACGCGCACTTTGCACCGGGGCATTGTCGTATTGGAAAACATATTTTCTAGTTGGAAAATGACGGGCTAAAACGGGCCAAAAATTGTCATCTAGTATCTGCTGATATTTATATGCTTTAATGTTACCGTCTACTGCAGAAATAGTGCCGACTCCATGCATGTGCATGAGACATCCCCAGACCATCACATCGTAACATGGCTTGGTTTTCCGCGCCCTCACCAAAATAAGGTCTCCAGCCCTCGCCTCTCTTTCTCCACACATATACACAAGATTCTTGCCCCAACACTATCTTAGATTCGTCTGAGAAGATCACTTTATTCCAGTATATATTCTCTTCTGTACAGTCAGTTTTCACTTTTCACGGCACCAAGACAAACGTTTCCGACAGTTCACATCTATAACAACTACTTTCTTCTTTGAAACTGATTTTCGGTATAAGGCCTATCCTTTTTTATGTAATTAAATGAAACTGCAAAGTACGTTTTGATATTGGTCTTTCCCTATTCTCATTGAATTTTAATGTAGTGTCTTGTAAATTGTTTCTTCAGTGTTAACATTTACTAACCACTCTAACTTTTTATAGTCCCTTGCTGTCACCAAGGGGGTCCTTCCTCCTTGGGGGATGTTTTCCTTCCTCCTTGGGGGATGTTTTCAATCTTGCCCCGATGTTCAATACGCTTTTTTTAATTAAGCTCCCAACAGTAGGTCTTGTTCTGGTATTAAATCATTTTTGAAGTAAATTGATGTAATTATACTACAGTACCGATCAGACCCAACCTAACACCAGAGTAAACCCCAACTAAACCCTGGGTTTCTTTTTGGGTTTACTTTGGGTTTACTCTGGGTTTACTTTTTGAAAATTTGGGTCCACTCGGGGTTTACTTTGGGTTTACTCTGGGTTTAGTGTGGGTTTACTTTGAAATTGCTTTTGAGGTCAACTGTATGCACTGAAGTGTGAAGCAGACTAGCATTTTATCTTACCATCCTACTGCCTGTAATTCCTACCCTTTGTATATTCCGAATACACAGTTAGTGTCTGCTATCAGGGGTATACGTCTGACTGGGTTTACTCTCTGTGTCCAATCTGGGTTTACTTTGGGTTTACTCTGGGTTTACTCTGGGTCCACTCTAGTAAACCCGAAGTAAACCCAGAAAGTAAACCCAGGGTTTATAGTTGGGGTTTACTTTCTGTTATGTCGGGTCTGATCGGTACTGTAGCTAGTGTCAGATAAAATAAGTGTTAAGGGGAAGGGGGTAAGTTGTTTTATCATTACATGTATGTCAACAAACAACATATACCGGTACATGTAGATCTCCTTGATCTCAGAGTGACCAATCATCAGACAGAACCACTCTGCCCCAGACCCACTTGTGACCTTGGGTGACCCCCAGACCCCTTGATATAAGATTGCCTCCATGCAATGATGTTTAAAAAAAATAGATGGAAAAAAAAGTATTCTCCTTTTGGAAATGTTGTCGAAGTCACTGGCCAATGTGTTGTCGGATTTCATTAGTCTAAATCATGAGTACAATTTATTCTTTAAGTTGACAGACTAAACGTTTATGAAAATACATGAATCAATGTCGGCCTTCCTTACTAATGTCAGTTTGAAAAAAAAAATAGAAAATGATTACTATATTACCACTAAAGCATAAAGTTATATAGAATATTACACCACTGTGTTCATGTTATACTGTAAATTCCGATTTACGGAGTTAATTTCACTATTGAACCGTTTTGCATCAAATCATCAGAGTATAAAATTGTGAACGCCAAATTTTTATCATAGTTCCATTAAGTTTACATCTGTCCATAAAATAAAAGCAAGATTTTGAAATCTGTGAGATGGTCTATTAATTTCTCACAATTAGTTAGGAATCTACAGTATTGAGGTTGAACTGACAATTATGATCAACTTAAATGTTTATGTAAATACATTCATTACTCAATGTTGACCTTTATTACTCAATATCTGAGTTTGAAAAAATGGAAATTAATATGATATTTTGCCACTGAAATATTTATTTAAAATATACCAGTATGTAATATTTTGTGATATCTCTTTACAGGTTCCTTGTGTAATGGGATGCAGTAAACTAATTGATTAATGAAAGACTATATGTGGTATAGTAGTCATGTATTGTCACTATTATTATGTAGTTAAACTCTGTATTTTTAGGTAACCTGAGTCACTCAGGAGACCTTTTGCTATCACAAGTAAAAATTCGTTGTCGTGTCATTCATAGACATCATAGTACTCATCTCTTAAATGGGTATGAGGGCAGTAGTCATTGTGTTAGTCCTGGGGTAAGAACTGTTATGAACTGACTATTGCCCTCATCCCCATTTGATGATAAATCTGTAAACAAGAAAAACATATTCTTGTGGTAATGTCAGGCCTGGGATATTGTCTGATTATCTTCCTGGGAGCGATTCGAATAATCAGCCAAGGTAAGGGGGATAGCCAATCATATGTCAAAAGCCAGTAGCTAATATTAATGACCTCATACATAATTTGGAAAGTTCCCATTTTAAATACATTGAAGAAGTAAAAGACAGAGCAGCAAGAGTACAAGAGTTAGCACAGAGAGAGAGAGAGAGAGAGAGAGAGAGAGAGAGAGAGAGAGACACTCAAAACAAAAGTGCATGTTTTACAGAGGTATGGAGAGAGAATGATGGTGTAACACAGAGAAAGAGAGTACATGTGTAGGAGAGGCAAAGTAAATCTTTAACAGAAAAAGTTTGAGAGAGAGAGAGAGAGAGAGAGAGAGAGAGAGAGATCACAAACATAAAGAGAACATGTTGCTAAAATAAGTGAAATAGAGAAAGAGCAAAAGTTCTGGTGAAGCAAAGAAGTAAAAGAGAGTAGCAAGAGTACATGTTTAGCAGAAGAAGACAGGGTACTGAAAGAGAGAGTAAATGGTGGGAAAAGGTGAAAGAGAGAAAGAAAGAAATAAAGAAGAGCAAGAGCGTGCATATTTAGCAGCGATTACTTGGTAAATAAATGTTAGGTAGGGAAAGTTGTTAGAGAGAAAGAGAGGAAAAGAAAAAGAGAAAGTACATAAGTCTGCACAAGAGATAAATGGACTCAGAAAGCTGGCATACTTAGGTGGGAAAGACTGGAATGAAGAGCACTTGAATTTCCCTGCAGTGAATGTCTGAAAATAGTAAATGTCTAAGAGAGAGAGAGAGAGAGGAGAGGAGAGAGAGATTACTGAAGAATATCAGAGATAGTGAGACAAAAAGAGCAAGAGTGTATGTTGATCAGCAAAGGGAATTAGAGAAAGAATGAGAGAAAGATAAAGTACATATTTTGGAGAGAGAGAGTGAGAGAAAGAGCAAGAGTACATTAAACAGTGAATGTTAGAGAGAGAAAGAGAGAGTTTAATGAAGAACGGCAGAGATAGTGAGACAAAGAGAGCAAGAGTACACGTTTTTCAGAAAATTGAATGAGAGAAAGAGAAACAGAAAGTACATATTGAGGAGAGAGAGAGAGAGAGAGAACATAAGTCTGCATGAGAGAAATAGACACGGAAAGCTGGCATACATTGGTGGGAAAGACTGGAAGAAAGAGCACTAAGTCTTGTATTTCCTTAGCAGAAAATTTCTGAAAATAATAAATGTTTGCGAGAGAAAGAGGAGAGATAATGTTTATTGTAGAATGTCAAAGATAGTAAGACAAATAGAGCAAGAGTACATGTTGCTGAGGAATGGGAATTAGAGAAAGAATGAGAGAAAGAGAAAGTACATATTTTGGAGAGAGAGAGAGAGAAAAAAAGAGGAAGAGTACATGTTAAACTGTGAGAGAGACAGAGAGAGAGAACATTCTTAGCAGTGAATGTATGATACAGATAGAGAAAAAAGAGAGAGGGAGAAAGTCACCAATGTTTAGCAGAGAATGACAGGGATCGACATTAACGGTTGCCCGGCCGATTGCTCAATTCGGGCAAGTGAAACTCTGGGTAGACTTGTCCGATTGGGCAAGTAAAATTTCTGATTAGAAGTACTTCTTTTGTTTTGGTTACAAATAATTTTTATTCTAAAATCAACATCCTTTCCGAATTGGAACTCTTCAGTCTTCTGTTACCTTAGCGTTTAACTTTAGGTTAGTTGTTCCATATGACATTCTTGTTACATTGATTTACAGATCGCGCGAATATATATTCATGTGCTCGATGACAGTTCTTTTTCGTATTACGGTATGTGCTGTCACGATAAAGAGCCAACCATGTGCATGTCACATTATTCTGTAAGCAGTTGTGGTACGACTTAATTATTTCACAAACATGTGTGTTGATGGAAACGGAGATAGTTCGGTTTTATTAAACATCATGGCATTGCAGTCTTCTCTTTTCAAATACTTTGGGGGGAAACAAAATGAAAGTAAATCAAAAGAATCAAAAGATCTGATTATCAAGATCCACTTGCCTGTGTGCTGTAGAATATCATTATTGGCATATATTACTACATTGTACTTGTTTATATCAATAAAATTGATTTGCAGTGTGTTTTTCTTCTTACTGAATTCGGGCAACCAAGTTTAAGATTCGGGCATGTCAAAATTTGAGTTCACTTGCCCGAAGGGCAAGTGAATTTAAAAGTTAATGTCTATCCCTGGAATGTCAGAAAGAGATTTTTTTAGAGTTTTAACAAAAAAATTATCTACTGGTCGAGTGTTTTTATTATCGAATGATAATAGCTAGCTAGACCATTATTTGTCTATGAATGAAAATATATTATTATTTCAAAATAAAGTCCAATTTAAATTGATATATTCCTTACACACAAAATGATATTATATAATGATATTGTATAAATTGATTATATCATTAAATAGTTTTTAAAGAATGTGGTTGACATAATTCTAAAACTCTTTATTTTTATTTAACAGGTTGTGATTCAAAGATATAGCATTAGACATGGACACAGCAAGCTCCCCATATAGAGCACATTCGTGTTCTAAGTGTCCGGGGGACACAGAGTACTATTGTGTATCGTGTCCATGTGATCTGTGTCCCCAGTGTAAAGAGAACCATGTAAAAGATCTCCAAACAATTGACCATGATGTTGTGTCACACCGTGATAAACTCAATTACATCCCAACACAAGAGATCTGTGTGAGACATCCTGGCCATGTTTATACAAAGTACTGTGAACCTTGTCAAGTTCCTGCCTGTAATAAATGCCAACAACATAAAAAACACAAGAAGATAGATGTTAGAACAGCCTATAATAAAACAAAGCGACAACAACACAGAGGAACCATTCACACCATCAGAAGTGAGGCTCTCTTTTACAGACCTGTTCTCCTGACAGGAATCAAAACTGATGTCAAAACATGTCACACAGAATTCTCCCTCTTTCAATCAGAGATATCAACAAAGGCCCCGAAACTGAAGAATCTCATAAATAAAGCGAGAAAAGATTTCATGTACAATGTGTTTTGTGACTTTGATTTCAAACACAGATGTTTAAAACAGATGATAAAAATGAGCAGACATATTGTCAGCCTTCAGGAATATGAACACAGATATGTACAGCCAGCATTCACATTCAGTGCGCTACAATTCCTCTCATTCACAAAGACAGCCCTCCCCCAGATACATCTTACACTCCACACCAGCCAGCTCTCCATGACTGAGTCACTCATCAAGGAGGATGTGATGGAGTCACTGAGTGCAATCCAAATCACAGAGAGAGGAAACCGACGCGTAGGAAACCAGTGTCTGCTGAAACTGACGTTTGTTCCTGAGTTCCATCAATCTCTCACAGTGACAGTTGTTAATGGTTGTTTTCACATTTCCTGTGTGACATCAGACCGGGTCTGGGTCAGTGATGATTGGAACAATCTCATGTTGACAGACACAACAGGTGTCCCTCTACATCATGTGGAGGATTCATGTAGTGATTTATATGATCGTGGTAATGGATTACACACAGTGAAGAGTGAGAGTGAACTGATTTATATAGATAGGAATTATAACATCAACAAACTGTCAAAGGATATGAAAACAACCACCACATTTATGAAGAGAACAGACCCTACATGGAGACCCCATTGTGTGTACTGGTCCCCGTCCACTGGGGATCTACTGGTCGGGATGTATAACAATGATACAAAGACAGGCAAGGTAACCCGGTACAACCAGAGCAGACAACTGACACAAACCATAGAACATGACAACACAGGACGGGGACTGTATAGTGAACCTCTCTATATAACAGAAAACAACAATGGGGATGTTGTGGTGTCTGACTATGAGTCTTATGCTGTAGTGGTGACAGAGCATGGAGGAAGACATCGTTTCTCC
The DNA here is from genome assembly GCF_025612915.1 of Magallana angulata. Lineage (NCBI taxonomy): Eukaryota > Metazoa > Mollusca > Bivalvia > Ostreida > Ostreidae > Magallana > Magallana angulata. Next base: position 35,763,416 of record NC_069119.1, on the reverse strand, counting down.
TACACAGGACATCCATCAGGATCAGGACTACGGCCATGTGGAATCTGTACTGACGCGCTGTCACACATCCTGGTGTGTGATGATAGAACCAACACAGTACAGATGTTAGACAGGGACGGTCAGTTCCTGTCACATCTACTGATAAGACCATCAGGGATATTCTCACCATACAGCCTGAGTTATGATGTCAACACTCACCGCCTCTGGGTCGGATCACGGGACAACAACACGGTGGTTATATACAGGTATATCACCAGACAGGACGCTCTGACAGGTAAATCTGAGTCATTATCATTGTAAATTATATAATATGTAGTTACAAGTCAGACATGTATATAGGATGTGATCTTTATCATTTGTCAATAATGTGTAAGTACATATTTGTGCATAGACTGCATTTAATGAGATGCAAATACATTACTTGTTTGTATTTAATCAATTACTGAGGTACATGTACGTATGTTGATAATTTCTTAATTAATAGATTAATTAGATACCTTTACCAGTCTAGACGGGACTCCCAAAACGGAGTTAACTCCCAAAACGGAGTCTTTGGCTCCATCATGCATTGCGGTAAAATGGCGTTTCTAATGTAACTACGTGTGAGTTATGCCCCTTAGTTCTAAATAAATCTCTAAAATTGGCCAAAAACACGACAAAAATTAATTCTAAACTTTCAAAAACATTTCTGAACGTTTATGTGTCATATTAATGTCATATGTTCATAACCGTTTACTTGTATTACGTAAGATTAATTTTTGAAATGAAAAATTCACTCAGAACTTCGATCTCGCACAACTATAACTGTTTTGAAATAAATGGAACGCTTGGATTTGTTTATTTATCATTGTTTGTTAAAAGTATAGTCTCATTTTAATCTTTTTCATGCTAAATTATTCAATTATCTTGAATAATTATGTATTTAACATGGTTTCCTAACATCGCAAATGCCGGGAGCGATTGTAATTGTTTTGATGATAATTATCAGTTCAATTTAAAGAGTTATTGTATCTAGAGAAACAATTTGTTTTATTTTCTGGGCTTTTAAATAACCAATCCCTTTTTTCAAATACCAAAAAGACGTTTTTAATCATTGCTAGAGCAACCAGTTTTTGTTAGTAATCGAAGCTTTTTTCGTTTACGCACTTATCAATTTGTATGTTTGGTGATTTAAAATTGTAACACAATACGAAAGAAGTAAAATTAAATGCAATTTACCTTTTATTAACGATTAAATTCCATGAAAAACACAAAAATATCACTTTTTAAGAATCGTCCAAACGTCCAACTTCGAAGAGAAATAACTTTCTTTAGTGCAAATAAACCCCTATTTCGTGCAAATACGATTGATAGCAAATTATATCCTGGGTCTTTTAAAACATGTTTGAAGTCTGCCAACACATGCAGCACTTTGCAAGACGATTTCTTGTTGACCCCATGTTTTCATCGAAAAATCGCCATATTCTGTACCAGAGCGCATGCATAGACTCCCAAAACGGAGTCCAAAATGCTTGCAGAAATTCACTTCCATTGACTCCGTTTTGGGAGTTCGTCTAGACTGTTTACCAGTTTATGTTTGTTATTAAGGTCAGATGACACGTTCCTCAATTTTATATTTAACTTTTTCCAGGAATTTGTTGACGATTTACTTCTATTTTGACAAGCTTTCTTGCAAAAAATTAGGGTACCTTACCAGGCATTTCTGCAAAATACTAGAGTATGCAATTTCCTATATAATCTTCTTGGAAATACACTTGAATTGCTGATAATAAAAATAAATACAATATACAGCACAGCAAAATTCACTATATAGGAACTCGGCCGGAGCGGGGCTTTAAACTCACGACCTCTAGAACATATACGCTTCTGGCAGTGAGCGGCCACGGTTCTAACCACTCTGCCATCTAGACACATAACCACATCTAATTAAATTTTAATCATTTTTAAAATAAATATTTTTTATTGGAACTCTCGATCTATTACGAGGAGATACAAAAAAGATTCTCGCGGAATGTGTTGTCTGACCTTCATTAATAAAGGGTCTGTATTGATACATTATAACAGACAAACATTGCTGTAACAATCATTATACAAGATGTAATGTTTGTAAGGCCTAAGAAAAAAATTGTTTGTTTCTGCTTTTACCCCCCCCCCCCCCCCCCCCCCCCCCCCCGACTCAAAACTTTTTAAAAGGATTTTTGATGGAAAAACGTTTATTTATCCGATTTGGAAAAAAATTACTCAAAATTTTGGTCACAAAAACGCTTGAAGCAGTTACTCTTCTCACATCAGTGTAACTCAAACATTTTGTTTCAAAATGGCTGTATGTTTCCATGTGTTGTAGATTTTAATAATGCTCTCATCGTTGGCAGAGGAAGTATCTGGTATATAATATCATTTTTGTGTTTTCTTAAGACCAGCTTAATAGTCAGGAATGATAAAAGTATTTCTCATTTTATACCATTCAGCAGTGTCAGTATCTAATTGGCATGTATGGATACTGCAATAATAAAGGGAAAAAAATATTTGAAAAAAATAAAAAAAAATTCCGACCGACCCTTCTTTTTTTCAGCATGAAAGCGGAAACAAACCACAGGGCTCTACATTAACTTTTTTTCCTACTTGTCCATTCGGACAAGTGACCAAGATATTTACTTGTCCGAACTTCAACTTCACTTGTCCAAATTTTTTTCAATATTAAAGATCATATATTGTCAACTTGAAAACTACAGTTTTGTATTACTAAAATAAAGTCATTTATTGATTATTCTTGCCATAATTAATAACCTGACTTCTTAAATGGAAACTTAAAGTGTCTTTCCTAAATGTATTGGTTCCATATACCATTAAAAATGATTTGTCAGCTGTAGCTTTGTCATGGCAAATTACAAGACATTTTAAATCTAGCATCAGGTTTTAAAATACATGTAACTCTTAAATTGATTTCTCATCTGTTTTTTAAACTAAACATGGAAAGTCATCATAGTCTATCAATGATGAATGAAACCTAATATAAATTACATTTCTTTCCATAATCTTTTAAGTTTATCTTTGCTACCTGTTCCTCCTTTCTTTTTGATAACATGTGTGTTTGGTACTGTGTAAGAACTAAGATCCACACCTTTACAGTTCAAAATTGAAAGTTGTTTGTAATTAGTGAACTTCTATCCCGATCAAGAGTAACTATTTCAATTTCAAGTCGGGATCGAAATTCAAAATAACTAATCGATAAACTTATACCGGGACTACAGATAAACTTATCACAAAACTTCACTTTTTAAAATGTTGGAGACTTTTTTATTTAAAAATGCACTTGTCCAGTCGGACAAGTGGCAAGCAATATTCACTTGTCCGTATAATTTTTTGACTGGTACCGGACAAGCGGACAAGCGTTAATGTCGAGCCCTGAACCATTTTTTTTGTTAGGCCTAATCAATCTGTTCCATCTGACTGTTTGTGTCTGTTATTTGTAGATCTGAATCCAGCCACTGCTGATGTGATGGAGTCTCCGAGTGAAATCCCAACCCCAGGGACAGAAAAACCACAGCAAGGAAACCAGTGTCTGCTGAAACTGATGTCTCCCCCCGTGTTACTTCCCTCTCTCACAGTGACAGGTGTTTATCGTTGTTATCATATTTCCTGTGTGACATCAGACCGGGTCTGGGTCAGTGATTGGTACAATATCATCTTGACAGACACAACAGGTGTCCCTCTACATCGTGTGGAGGATTCATGTTGTGATTTATATAATGGATTACACACAGTGAACAGTGAGAGTGAACTGATTTATATAGATAGGAATTATAACATCAACAAACTGTCAAAGGATATGAAAACAACCACCACATTTATAGAGAGAACATACTCAACATGGAGACCACAGTGTGTGTACTGGTCCCCGTCCACTGGGGATCTACTGGTCGCGATGTATAACAATATTACAAAGACAGGCAAGGTAACCCGGTACAACCAGAGCGGACAACTGACACAAACCATAGAACATGACAACACAGGACTGGGACTGTATAGTGAACCTATCTATATAACAGAGAACAACAATGGGGATGTCGTGGTGTCTGACTATGCCTTTCTCTCTCAGACTGGTGCTGTAGTGGTGACAGAGCGTGGAGGAAGACATCGTTTCTCCTACACAGGACATCCATCAGGATCAGGACTAGGGCAATGTGGAATCTGTACTGACGCGCTGTCACACATCCTGGTGTGTGATGATACAACCCAAACAGTACAGATGATAGACAGGGACGGTCAGTTCCTGTCACATCTACTGATAAAACAATTAGAGAAATTCTCACCACAAAGCCTGAGTTATGATGTCAACACTCACCGCCTCTGGGTCGGATCAGGGGACAACAACACGGTGGTTATATACAGGTATATCACCAGACAGGACGCTCTGACAGGTAAGTCTGAGTCATTATCATTCACATTAATTAGATATAGATAACTAAGACACACAGTCCGTGTTAATTATCAGTCAATAAGATACATGTAAGACATGTTTATCTGTGTGATAGTTTGTTAATATAAACATCTGATTGTTACAGGGTTAGCTGTATCTATTTCATTTATTAGATGTACAGTTACATTTCATTGTCTGTAGTTAATTAGAATAAAAAATCATTGTAATTAATATGATAAGGCATGTACTTGTAATTAGTTATTTTGTTACAAGTTAATTTAATTGGTTTAATTAATTAGATGCCTGTAAATATTAAAGCATACATGTGTCAATGTAATCAGTTTAAACTTTTAATTTTTAGATGTAGCTCTATCATTACATAACCTGTATGATGTTAATTAATTAACGGCTAATTAATGACTTGTTGTAGATGAACACACACACCGTCCTGATGGGGAGGCCTTGTCCAGCTCAACACCAGCCATAGAATGGAGATAGCTGGGATATTGACAGGTTGTAAATGTTTCTGTACAAATGTAGTCTGTTCTCAAAACCACACATGTTGTTTGTCACTTTGTTCAACATCTGCAGCTGAAATTGAGCTGTGTATAATTCACATGGACTGTAATACTGACTCCTGTTTATTTCACACTTTGTGATTATCCAAACATGGCTGTCTGTTACTGAGTGTGGAATATGTTATACAAATTTTACTTTGCTAAATATGGATTAACATAAACACAAAAGAGATATTCATATGAAGTCTATAATAACTGAATAATAAAAAAAGGGGGGAAAAAACAGAATAATTAAATATTGTAATAGATCTTTATCAATTTGAACATTTGGTTATCATACCGGCGTTCTGAAGGAGAGGGAGGTATACTGTTTTACCCTTGTGTCTCTGTCTGTCTGGCCGTCATTCTGTCTGTCTGTTTGTATCAAAAATTTGTCACATTTTTCTCAGCAACTATTCATTGCAGGTGCTTGAAATATTAATACACTCTTTGTTAAGGCATATGGAATCTATTTTTGCGGACATTGATTTCCTGTTTAATGATGAGTGTTTATATATAGCCTAAATTTTCAAACAAATTTTCGTAAAAGATTTCTCAGCAACTATTCATCGCAAATGCTTGATATTTTACACACTCTTTGTTTAGGCATGCCATACGTTGGGATCTATTTTTGTACCAATGGGACGTCAACTTCCTGTTAAAGTCAACTTTGCTTATTTTGTATATTGACATCAGAGCGGGGGTATTACTAGTGAGCATTGACTCACAGATATCTTGTTTTGCTGGAACTGTCCTCATTGATATCATGTTGTGTTGATCATTAACTACATCATTCATTAGTTTAATCTGTTTCCTGTAGATGGGCCAAATTTACCTGACCTTGAGGGGAGAAAAAAGAACAACTTCCTTAAAATCCTTACAGAGGAAGACAGAAAACAGACTGGCTACGTAGACCACTGATTAATGTAATATGATGTCCTTATCTTCAAGTACGCACTGACCCGAGTCACTCATGTCACTAATGAAATTGGTCTTTGTCCGTCGTCGTGTGGTGTCCATCGTGCGTCTTTCCTTTACAATTTTACATTTTTAACTTTTTCTTGAAAACTAGATGTTCAATTGTCACCATTTTTGGTTTGAAGCATGTCTTGAATACAAAGAATCTGAAATATGAAAATTATGACCCTACCACCCTCAGGGCCCCATGGGCAGGGCTTAATATCCAAAAATGGCCAAATTGTTCTTCTCTTAATTTTCTTTGTACCAAAAGAATATTTTTTTGAGAGGGTATTGATGATGCAAAATTTCTCTGACTCCAACCCCCCCCCCCCCCCCTCACCTTCATTTTCATGAATAAATGTTTCGAACAGCAACAAATAAAAGCGGATTGACAGTCAGAGGAGTCTCAGATTAGAGAGTGAACTTCCAAATGCAGCTTACAATACTAACATCAGACTCCCTGACTTGTCAGTTTAAGGGCTGCGGTACTCAGGTGACCGTCAAGGCATGTGTGCCTTTTGTTTAATAGATGAAATGCATTTTGAACCATATTTTAATTTTTTTCATGTATATGGACAAATATTTAGATCCTAGAATTTGTGAAAGACCAAATACTGATAAATTTGAAGAATTGATTATCTGTGGAGTGACTTGTTTTTAAATAATGCATCATTATTTGAACCTGTCAGTGTGTTCTATGTACATAAATTATACAGTAATCACTTATCATGCTTTTTTATCATTTTATTTCACAGTATGTTTTCTGTTTAAAATATGTGGTCTGTGTACATTAACTATACAGTAATTTGTTATTTTACTTTGATATCAATTTTTGGGACCAAGTTTTCCAAAGGAGAAATCCAGTTATTTAAATGGTCAAAAGGGCACCCCTATTGTACGGCTAACTCCTCTTACAGTTTTTAAGGTGGCTCTATACACCCACAGTTTATTTCAATTTTCAACAGAAGACCACAAAACATATGCATATCAAATATTAAAATGATGATAGGAATACCATAGGTATTTTAAAAGAATTTTTTAATGTATTTTGTGTTTTTGTAAAATGATTTTTAAAAAATTAAATATCAACAAATTGAGAGAACTTTTTTTTGTCATTTGATAGATATTTCCTTCGGACATCTAAAAAAAATATATAACACTTCTTAACATTCAAAAATATTATTATTGCAATTTTTTTAGTATCTCCCCAAAACATTATTTTTCATATTTTCTTACTCTGTTGCAATTTTTTTAGCTCACCTGAGGTGAAAGCTGGTATTTACCGAAAAAAAGATGTGAATAAAAATTGACAGATTTTCATTTTTTTTAGCAAGATCTACTGTACTTAGTTGTCAAGATATTTTGATTTTGATACTGTATGCTAATTTGATCAGAGTGAAGGCAATTGATGCTCAAGTGAGCGATGCACCCCCTGGGCCTCTTGTTTTAATATTTCCCTAAAACATAATTTTTCATATTTTCTTACTCTGTTTACAAATCACCTGAAAAAGATGCTTGATGTTATAAAAAAATGTATTTTGATAACTGTGACATAAAATATTGAATGAAAATCATTGCAAATAAACACAGAAAAATATTCTAAATTTTATTTGGTATGAAAGTTCCTCAGGTAAGGGTTATCGTTCCTAAGTTCCAAGGCCCAAACATCATGGGGACTTTTCATTTCTAAGTTGAAGAAAATTTCCTAAATATAATGTTGGAATGATAAATACATACGTATTTCATTATAGGCATGTAAAAGTGAATATTTTCGCTTTAATAAAAAAAAAAAACTAAGTCAAACAAGCATTCTGAGAGTGTTCACTATTGCAGAAGCAATACACGTCCCCTACCGGTTGGTGGAAATTGTGAAAACAATGCACTGTTATGCAGAATATCGAACCCGAACATTAAAAAATTGGAATATAAAAAATTAATTTTCTCGAAAATATGTCAACCAGACGCTACAAAAGTGTAAACTTGATCTGTAGTTTGACGTTTTGAAGCTGTTCAGCTTGGTCGGTTGTAAATGTTACTGGTTCTGCTACCCTAACAAGAGATATTGTCATTAATTTTATATATGTGTATTTATAGATAAAGACAACTTACAGAAAGTCCTGAAATCAAGTTAACTTAAAGCTGCTTGGTCCGATTTTATATCAAATTTTATGCACGCTTTTAAACGATGGTTATGCTTAGTATATGTATAATAATAGACATTGCAGTAGTTTTTTCTAGTCAATTAAGCCAAATTTCAATGAAGAAAAATACGTACAAAATTTGCTAACAAACAAACGACATAAAAGGGTACCGCGTTATTTCGCCCCATGTTAAATTTCACCCCTGACGACGAGACGGGTATCATGGTTGTATTACGACATCGTATTAAATAAGGGTCGAAATAATCAGACAAATTACAAATAAACTGTTGTTCGTTTTGTTCGCTAATATTTCTGAAGTTTGCTTTCTTTAAAATCGATGCATAACATGCGGTTTGAATACTAGTAACCCCAATCATTCGGGGAACGAAACCAAACGGTTTCCTTTTCTAAAAATTCCAGTGATGCACTTTGGTTTGTTTTTTCGTTTGCCCAAAAAGAAATTATTTTTATTTACTTTGAATAATTCTAACTTTGAAAGGAGACTGATTCTGCTCGGGTAAATAGGAGACAGTCCATAACTTTTTAAGATAAATGGTTTGTATGGAAAAAATTATCATACTGTAATAACAAAAAAATCGGACCAAGCAGCTTTAAAGTTATCTATTTAGAACGCTGAGCGTTATCTCTGTTAAACAGTGTAAAATCCAGCATATATGTAGAACATTAACAGAATATGTTTTCAGATTTTTGTGATCGGCTTCGGCCGATCACAGTTGTGTCCATATGAGGCATCCGGCAAATTTAGCTATTTGCGCACGCGTTGCGCCTTTCACTATTTTATTTACTATGCAATGACAACCATATTTAAATATTTAATTAGACGTAGATTACTATGACCAGATGCATCACCCATGCAAGTTAGATGTAAGTTAGATACAGGACCTGCACCAAAAGCTTTAACCACGTCCGGAAGCCGACGCCAACACCAAAGCGAGGGGCATAACATAAGCCCTCCCCAATTTCATCTCGGTGAGCTAAAACAAATTTTAGTACAAATGATGTCATAACTTGTCAGAAGAAAGATTTCTCTTCTAAGGAATATATAGTAGGTCCATTTTTGTACAGGACGACAATAATTCAATTTTACTTCAATTAAAGAATATTAATGGCTTAATTTTTACACAAAAATAGGGCAAACAAAAATTTAAAAAACACGATATTTATTTTCGTCCAACAGAATCTCAGCATGAAAATTACAGCTCGTATTGCTTTAAGCGGTTGTAGGTGTTGTTCCAGGCCCTGCTACCTTTACAAGAGATAAGGTGATTGATTTGTATGTCAGAAACAAACTTGTACATATTGACAAAGACAAATACAGAAAGTTATAGTCCTGAAATCGATTAAGAATGCTAAACGTTATCTTTGTTAAATAGATAAAGATTTAGCATATAAGTGTGGCATACACAAAATGTTTTTTAAAAGATTTTTAAAGTTGCTTGATTTGCATAAGTAATCGCTGTAAAGAATCACAGTATACAAATTAATGAAGCCTTAAATTCTCTTTATATTTAGCTCAAAGCTGAAAGCTATAATAAGTTTTCATGAGTATTTTTTTTGTCCGTCTGTCAGTTTTTTATCCATTTGTTTCCACGTCTGTCTGTCAGTCTGTTCGCTTGTAAATATTTTTTACTACTTTTATATAAAAGTTTTACTTAAAGCAAACATTTCCAAATTGAAGGTAAAATGTTGAATTTATCAAGGCAGATTAAAATAAATGAAGGCGCAAATGCTATAATAAATTTTTTGACTTAAGAAGATAAATAATTAAGTCAGTTAACACACTTTCCTTATTTTATCCTATGGGTTATCCACGGAGCTTCAAATGCCGACTTGTAAGTGTTTATTGTTCCTGGTTAGGCTACCTAAGCAAGAGATAAGGTGATTGATTTATATGTCAGAAACAAACTTGTACTCAGAGATAAACAAATATATACAAATATAAAGTCCTGAAATCATTTTAACCAAAGTTATCGACTAAGAATGCTAGTGCTGAGCGTTATCTATGTTGAACAGAGTACAATTCAGAGTTTAATACATAAGTGAGAATATTAGTGTAGAACATGCAAATCTAATTAACATACTCTAATGCTGTAAAAAATGACAGTGAAGCGATGATACGAATGAATAAAGTTTTACACCTAATCAGGAGTAAAATCAAAAACAAATTACTGATTTCTTTTTGTTCATGTCTGTTTTCCTGACTGTGTGTCCTTCTGTCTGTAAGTTCGTCCGCCTAAAAATTTACACAATATTCACTTCTTCTCTAGAACGATTAGACTAATTTTAACCAAAGTTGGAACAAAGCTTTTCTATGTATAGGAATTTGAAATTCGTTAAACTGAAGGGACAAACTATCTTTAAAGGAGAGATAATCAAGACTCATTAAAACTTGTTGGCATTTGAAAAAAAAAAGATCTTCTTAACCTCCTTCGGCCAGAAAACTTAAAGTTGTGAAGAAGCATTTTTGGATAGTGTAGATTCAAGCTTGTTAGAATTAAATTCTCAAATGATAGGGTGGGGCTACGTTTTAACAATGAAAACACCTCATTATGCCTAAAAAGATGATAACGAGATGTTTCCCTTTAATTCGTTTTTGACTTTTGAAGAGAACTGATCAGTCTGTTAAATGTACATTGGATCAAATTTCAAATGTGTAACCAATATGCATCATTTTTCTTTTGTAACTTGTTATTCAAATTTTCCCTTGGTTTATTAATAAAAATTATGATGTTTTTTTAAGAGTTTAAGCATATAATAGCTGTATGTACATGTACAATGATGTAACAACCCGAATTACTTAAAAAAGTACTTAATACATGTATATGTTAACACTAAATCTACATTGAACAGTGTTTATTTTTGAAGATAATTAAATACGGATATAGAAAAATGTGGGGTTTTAAAAATATATATAATTTCTTCAAATGTTACATAATATTAATCTACATGAATATCGAAATAAAATAACAAAATGTAACTAAGTTACTCTTGATTTGTCAAAATACATTTGATAACAAGAGGCCCAGGGGTCATATAGCTCACCTTAGCAACACTAACCATAACTTCGATCAAATAATCATTGTATTGAGTATTGAAAAGGAATCTTTGGAAATATATATTGCATGTGAACAAATGTACAATTATAATACGTATGGGTTAATGGGCATGCCTGTAACATTCCATCCCGTACAAAGAATGGAGAGTGGTCACAAAGTGATCGGGTCAGACTGTATCTAAGGCTGATTGGTACATTTATATTAATCTACTCAAATTTGTACTTTATTAAATTTGCTATTTTAACTTAATATATTAACCTTTGATTTTACAATATGTTTGTGAAACACTTTTGCCTCCCTTTTTGGAAAACATCTGCAAAGAAAATGAAAAGAAAGTGCAAATAATTGCAATTTTGCTACGTCCAAGGGTCATAACTCTGTAAAAATAAAAATTGTCTGTCAGTGACATATTTTTATGATAAACCTGTATACCATATCTTTTTGATGCATGCATCCTCCGAGGAAAAAAATGAATTGAACCTGTTGGTGGACCGGCCGACGGACGGACAAACAAACAAACAGACAGACCGCAGCAAGCAGCATGCAGTCCCCTCTTTAGAACAATGTGTAAGCCTTCTGTCTTACGGTTCCAATTGAGGGTCAGCTCAAACTTAGTGATGACAAGTACAGTATTTCTTTCTCAAGCGGTTTTATTAAAGCGTGATCGTATAGTTACAACAATTATCTATGAGCTATCGTTGCAGACACAGAATCGCCAAATATGTCACTTGTTGTTAAACTCTCAATTTGGATATTATTATGCCCGTATGATGCACCCGGTTTCATAACATCATTTAGGAATACTACGCAGTGCTACAAGATTCACAGAGTTCATTCTGTTCATTACCCTTAACACCATTCAGTGCGCAGCACCTAGGTACACATAAATATCATAGTGACCATTATGTAATACTAGCCATTCATGGTCATAGCATGGCTATCTGTTTACAAATGATATGCAACGTAGGTAATGAATTCAAAAATAGATTATGTGAGTTTTAAGTGGTAAAAGTGGCGATGACAGACTGTGTTCTAAAACAAAAATCCAAAGAAAAAATACAAAACAAGAGCAGAGCAAACACAGATCTTTTCAAAAAGAGGTAGGATCAGGCGCCTTAGAGGAGTATATAAGCATCTTCTGTTGACCAGTCACACCCGGCATTAGATCTAAGTCAAAATCGAGAAAACGGGAAAACCCATAGATAATTCGGTGATTGATAATGGTCTAGTAAAATTTGTCTTTGATATATCTGTAATTATTCAAGGTAAACAGACAAAAAGCCGAACGGACAACACATTGGTGCACCAAGATTGAAAGTAATCAAATTACTTTTAAGCGACCACGACTTTCATTAAAGGCATTAGTGTACACTGGCCATTTGATAAACCACTTTTCTTAATTAACCATAAAGACACATAGTAATATGTACCTGGATTTATTCACGCTGAATGTCTTACAAGGGAATTATATTTATAATTCGGAATTGAGTTGCTCTTTGAAGCTGTCGTGCCATGGTATCACGTGGCGCTTAAAACAGATCACTATTTTACCTTAAAATTTAAAAAGTGTAACACTACCTTGATGTTTATATGTAGGTATGATGCAAATATTCACATATAATAGATATTGTTATTATTTATCATAAACCCTCTCAATTTATTTAATTTTAGTGAGAAAAATATTTTCATTTACAACATTGAGGCAAAGGATTCTAGCAGTACTTTTAAAGTATTTTAAATCAAATACTTCTGATATAAACCATATACTCATCTGTCATACATATGCATTTAATTTTTTAATTTTTGAGGAAGGGTTACACCTTTGCCTTTTTTCACACTGACAGAAGATATGCCGACAGTATAATTTGTTTGTAAGATATGGAAATATTTGCATGAAAAAAGTCAATAACATCATATAAAGTCTGTTCCAAGATATTTATGCTACACATTTCGACAATCTTTAATAAAAACTCACATACCTGTGAGAAAAGTGCAATGGAAAATTATAAGAGGTAACATTATCAAGATATCTCCATTGGCACATTATCGTTTTCACACAGAAAAAAAAGTACAGAAAGGAAAAAAGGATTGTTACGGAGATTTATAATGGGGAATGTTGACATCTTTTCTCTTTTTGGAACTTACTCGATATGCCTTGCACAATTTCTTTTATACCGCACCTTTCGCAATGGAAATTTCCCGTAGCCTTTTTAATTTTTTAGTGTATTAAAACCTGACATGCTAGATTGAGGGGCGTTTCAAAAGGAAAATCATGAAATTTTTAAAATTATTGAATAGACATCGTTCAAATTCAGAGGTATTTATGAATATAGAACAATTTAAGAAAATGTGCCGCATAAATATCTTTGGACATGCAGTCTATAATACTAGTAACTGTTGGGTTTTTCATTGTGCCCCATCATCGCTAAATTACTACAAAATCAAGGTACTGTACTTCATTAACCTTAAACTGTTATCACGGGAAATGGAATTCACTGGTTAATACAGTGGAAGATGAACAAAGCACAAATATAAACAATTAGATAATCAAGACACCTGTTTAATCACTACAGGTTCTTTGATCGATAACCAGAAAAAAGCTAAACATGTAACCAAAATATGTATTCAATTTATCCAAAACAAGGTATTATGAATAAAGGTAGTTTAAGACATGAAAAACGAAACACATCAATAATGGTGCCATATTCTCACCCCGGGTTCAATATTTCGCAGAGAAATGTATATAAGAAAACTCCTATGGAATATTAAACCCGGGTTTAAAAATACAATGACAACCACCCATCCCCCATTCCTTTGTTTGCTATTGAAGAGGAGGCTCAACATATTTTGGAAGCGAAATATTAAACCCCACCATTACTTTAATTCGCCAAATATTGACCCCTTTCTATTTACGCTGCTATTAAAGAGAGGGAGAGTTCAAAATATTGATCCTCTCTTGTTTCCTTTGCTATTGAGAGGTGGACGAAATACTACGATCACAGAATAGTGAACCTTAGTGATTTTTTTATCATAAGTTGTTGCATATTACGCAGCACTGTTTAAATTTTAATTTGTGATCGCGCCGACCAGAAAGTACTGTACGGGATATGTGAACTATGACACCATACCAAACAACAAGTCGTCAAAAATGCTAATCTAATAATAAAGTATTTTCCGTTTGTTATGAGGACGAAAACATTTGACTACATTAAAAATTACCTATGCATGCAACTTTGTAGTGAAATAACTCCAACAACGATATATATAAACAACTGACTGATCGCGGTGCACTTGTCGATGTGACGTCATAATGTAAATTTTGACGCATATTTGTGTAGAGAGTGGCGGATCAATCAATTTTAAACATGGAATAATGCATTTTATTAATCAACAGAGCGTAATCTTAAAACTTTTATGATTGTTTTGAATCGGCATATGATAACTTTTAAGAGCGGGTATTATTTCTTTTCTAGAGTGTTATAGAATGTACAAGTTCTAGATGGTTGACACCCGGGAAGTCTATCAAATCCGCTTTTTACAAGGGCATACGCTAAACAGATCATTACGATCTGAATTAAAGGAATGTTTAATTTATTAAAAAGTGCTGCTGCTTCGATGAAATCTATAATATGCATTAATAATACGTAAAATATTAAGCGAACGTTATGTAATTCCAACCGGAGCTCATTTCTTTGATATTTAGTCAAATAAAAGATGAACTCTATACAAAGCAGCAGCACTTTACAGAATCTATCAGAGAAGTAGAATTTAATTATCATTCAAGTGTTTAATTCAAATAAGGGTATTCCCTTGTAATATTTAAATTTGTTTATGACCTCCAATCGGGATAATTATCAACAAATGTCACTTGACTATCGATTCAGGGGTGTCATACAAAGTAGCATTTACTATACTGTTTCATGATAAAAATAACTTTACATAAATATTTTGTAATAAAAGTTACATCGTTTTATGAACGTTTAAATCCGCTGATATTTTCAAAGTAATCCTTAATAGTGCTGCGTACTCTGGATGTGTTAAATCCCAAGCCAAGGGCCACATCATCTGTAGAGTAGGAGAATACCCATTGCTTAAACTAAAAACTATTTACATGTACTTTTGAATAAAAATCAACTTCGGCAGTTTTTTTAGTACTTTGAATAACGTTTTTTAAAAGTTTTTTTAACAGTTTATTTCCCAGCAAAAATCAACCCCATAAGTGGCTGTGCCCCATCTCCGAAGATCTTGATTCAAACAAACTTAAATCTACACTATACATGAGTTTACTTAAAAATCAGATGAGTTTCAGCTTTTCTGCCATAAGGCTCTTAAAAAGATGTTTAAGAAATGTCAACAGGTTTTCAATAGTTTTTATTTACCCCCTTCTTTGAAAGAAAGATTGACCCCACAGTTAAACAAAATTAAATTTTCTTTACTATGGTACGATTTATTCCACATTTGAATAGAATTAGCATGGCGTTTCTGAAGAGAAAGCCCAAAACCTAAAACGTTTACAGTGTGACGGACTATCATATAGACCGACAGATGGGCAAAAACTGATCAGAAAAACCCATTTTATGTGTCAGCTCAGGTGAGGTCGACAAAGATGTAAGACTTCATTGATTCATATTTATTTATCACTTCACTGTTACAATTAAAAAAAGAAACTTTTGCACACATGCTATAATTACATGCTAATTTTCCTTATTTTCAACAAAGATAAAACTAACATTTTTGATCGATAACTGAATTTAAGACCTAAAACTTATGAATTTTTCTTGATATTGGAATATATATTTGTACTTGACATACTTAAAATCAGTCACTTTATCTCTTGCCCATGTAGTCGGACCAGGAGAAACAATTATTGCAACCGGTCATGTTTTTTTTAAGCTTTGCAGTTTACCCATGGGATAGGATATAAGGTAGGTTTTATAAATGACTTCGTTATTTTCTTTAATTTAATCTCACAAAACTTATTTTTGGAATCTGCCATGATAGATTTAACATGAATATTTAGATTTAGGAATGTATGGTAACGAATAGCGCGAACTCCCCGAAAACATCCTATTAATAAAGAAGTTTATCTCATACGATTTGGTGTAAATTACCCTTGTGATAAACCGTCGTTTTCTCAAACAGGTGATGCTTTATCCAATGTCTTTCCGGTCATTGTTCTTTATTTTGTCATTATTTTTTAAACAGACTCTCGCGCTTCAACTCTTCAGAAATCTTGTTTTTTAAGTTTTTTTCTCTAAATTTTTCATCACTATTTCTACTAAAAAATATTGATCTAGAATCGACTTTGCTGAAAATTAAAATTTAAGCTATACAAAAACGGTACAAAAGATGTGGAGTTGGTAAACTTGCATATATATATATACTTCATCTGCGTAAACTATCAAGAAGTTAATCTCTTGTATTCAACGACTGATCGTTATGCAGGTGCCGACATCCCACATCGCAAAATTCTCAGGTTGATAACTTGCGTAGGAAAAATACGATCACATGTTTTTTAGCCATAAGTATTGAAATTTCAAATTTGATAAAATATGAAGGGATACTAGGTCATAAATGTGCTTAGATATGAAGTTTTATCAACGTTTTAAAACACAACAACTAAAGAATTTGATGACGGTAAGTAGAGATTGTTTATCAAAAAGGGTTTACGCTACCGCCAAACTGATTGAATACCATCATCATTGCAGATTATGGTGGCATATCTCTGTCCTTTGTGTGTTATTTTTCTATCAAATATGTCGACATACAAAATAAATATGTTAACATGCAAGATAGTTATGTCAACATGCAACATAACTATGTTGACATGCAAGAAATTGCAATCTGATATGAATTATACAAAAATCTCGAAAAATCTGAATATCGCCCACCTGTAACATCCAAGATGCTAGATGCTACCTTTTTATGTCGACATGAAACTTATTTATGTTAACATGCAACTTATTTATGTCGACATGCAACTTATTTATGTCGACATGCAACTTATTTATGTCGACATGCAACTTATTTATGTCAACATGCAATTTAGTTATGTTTACTTATTTATGTCGAAATGCAACTTATTTATGTCAACATGCAACTTAGTTATGTCAACATGCAACTTAGTTATGTTTACATGCGAGATGAATATGTCAACATGCAACTTAGTTATGTTTACATGCGAGATAAAAATGTTGACATGCAACTTATAAGTTGCATGTCAACATAGCCAAGTTGCATGTTGACATAAATATGTTGCATGTCAACATATTTATCTTGCATGTTAACATAATTAAGTTGCATGTTGACATAAATAAGTTGCATGTCGACATAAATAAGTTGCATGTTAACATTTATAAGTTGCATGTTGACATCAATAGGTAGCGTATCTAGTTTCTTGGATGTCATATGTTGGCGATATTTGAGATTTTTATAACTCTTATTTGATTGCAGTTCTCTTGCATGTCAACATAGTTATGTTGCATGTTGACATAACTATTTTGCATATCAACATATTTATCTTGCATGTCAACATAATTAAGAGAAAAATAACTTGCACACAAGGGGCAAAGATATGACACCATAGCAGATAAATAATTTTTATTGGAATATAATTATGCATTTTATTAATACAAATACTAATATTGCTATTCAATTTAAACGGGGGGGGGGGGGGGGGGGGCTAGGATACATCAAGTTAAAAGATGCAAACAATTAATATTTATAATAGAGTATTTTTAAAAGAAACAAAGATAAATTTTGTCTTATTTGAAAATACATTTTTATTAGTTTAAAATATCTTTTATACGGACCACCACTTTGTATGTGAGACGCGACCCCCTTCTACACGTAGAAACAATGTAACATGCATATAGATGTGTGAAATTTTTCCAATATACCTTTTGATGTATGGTTGAAGTCAAATTATTAAGTTTCAATTCAATTATTGTAAGAAAACCAAGCAGCACAGTAGAAGATTTTAACTATATTGAACTGAACTATTATTACGAATAAATCAAATAATCAACGCCCTTTAACCTGAATAATGTATACTTTACATGTATGAAAATGCATGTATATCTCATACATAGTCAGTACGAAATATCTTTCCCCTTGAGCATTATGACTTCATTGTAAGAGTATTATGAACTCACTGGTTATTTGTAATTTTAGAAATGAATTGGATATTTTGTTCTATTTTTCGACGTATCAAAGGAAAAATTGACTGAAAAACTTCATCCATGCGATTTGATGCGTCGATAATAATAAGAAAAGAAAAACAAAAGAAAAAAATCAAAATAAACAAGAAAAGTAATACAGTTCTTTCCAAAATATACCAATATTTTAATTGAAATAAATAAATATCTTCCTATAGATCGAATTTGGAAGACAGAAAAAAAAATTAATTATGGCGCCAAAATGCACGAACTAATGTCAATGATACTCACAAATATGAGTTATGAGTTGTTAAAAACCTCTAAAGTCTGACGGATAAAATCTACGTCCAACTCGGATAAGGTACAGGTAACAACTGAATTTTGTTTACAATAGACCAATCCACACTTTACAAAAGTTATGTCCCTTGGCCGCCATCTTTGGGGGAAAACCCATATATTTCTCACAGTGGCCGTTGTCGTTTAGAGGGTTGTAACTTTGTCATTTGACATTAAAAAAACGTTTCCCTGTGAATTTTAATTGCCCCATATTGGGGCAACCCACACGTCGAAGGAATAAATCAAATTCCAAGAGATTTCTTCAGAGGACGCCCAAATATTTGGTTGCTTAAAGAAGGGAAAAGTTGCTTTTTCCCTTTTGACCTTTGGGTTGACCCCGCAAAGGGGAACAACTTTTGCAACGTGTGGATTGGACTATGGATATATAATAATGTTATTATTTATGGAATTCCGAACCCGATGTTAATAGTCACTACAATTTTACACCTCATCTTTATTTTATTCGCCAAATATTGCCCCTTCTATCTATTTTCAGTGCTATATAAGAGAGAGAGAGAGAGAGAGAGAGAGAGAGAGAGAGAGAGAGAGAGAGAGAGAGAGAGAGAGAGAGAGAGTTTTAAAAATGTTGATTCCCTCTTGTTTCCACGATGCTATTGAAAGTAGGATGAAATACTAGGACCGAATAGTGACCCTCATTGATTTTTTTGTTATTAGAAGTTGTTACATATTATTTGGATGTGTTAAATCCCAAGCCAGGGAGTAAAAGAATATCCACTGTTTGAACCATTAATCATTTACTTCTAAAACTCTCGGCAGTTCTTTTTTAAAAGAAGTTTTAAAAAAAATTAACACTTTATTTCTGAGCAAAAATCAACCACCGTACCCCATCTTCGAGGATCTTGATTTAAACAAACCTAAATTGACAATACCTAAGGTTACTTAAAAATCATACGAGTTTCAGCTCTTCTGGCAAAAAGGTCTTTGTGAGGATATTTAAGAAATGTCAATAGGTTTTCAATAATTTTTACTTACCCCCGTCTTTGAAAGAGAGATTGACTCTTCAGTTAAACAAACTTGAATTTTCCTTACTATGGGCGATTTGTACCAAATTTTGTTAAATTTGTCTAGTGTTTCTGAAGAGAAATTCAAAATAATGTAAAACGTTTATGGTTGGACGTACTGACATAAAGACAGACAGACAGAGGGACAAAAACTGATCAGAAAAACTCAGGTGAGCTCAAACAAGATTGATTGATTCATATTATTACTATACTGTGACATTAAAGTATATTAATCAAATAAAAACAATTCATTTAAAAAAATCTTTTTACACATATGCCAATTTTACTTTTGTTTGACAAAGAGAAAACTGACATTTTTAATCGATAACTAAATTGGTTAACCTGATTTCAGGACTTAAAATTACGAATATGTCTTGATATTAGAATAAATATTTGTACTTGACATACTTAAAATCAATCGCCTTATCATTTGCGCAGGTAGTCGGACCAGATGCAACAAATATTGCAACCGGCCATGTTGGATTTTTAAGCTTTGTAATTTACCTATGGGATAGGAAATAAGGTAAGTTTTATAAAAGTTTTTTTCTAATTTATTGTCATAAAAAGTAAACATCATGATCATTTGCACTATAACTTATTTTTGTAATCTGCCATGATATATTTAACATGATTATATAGATTTAGAAATGTATGGTAACGGAAAACATCTTATTAATGAAGAAGTTTATCTCATACGTTTTGATGTAAATTACCATTGTGATAAACCTTTTTTTTCTCGAACATATAATGCTTAATTTCTTTCCGGTAATTGTTATTCCGAAGAAAAGATGGTGAAAATGGCGGGTGGGCGGGCGGCTGCCAAAAAGCTACCCTAATTTTACGGATAACTCCTCTTACACTTTTCAAGATAGGATGTTGTTCTTTTGCAAATCAATTATACATATATTAGAGGTTTGCATATTGCTAGGAATATAATTTCTGATAATTTATAAAAAAAAAATACTAGCTGTTAAACGTCGTCATATTGTGGCAAAATATGACGACGCTGTCCCTATTGTACGGATAACTCCTCCTGCAGTTTTCAAGATTGGAAATGGTTCTATTGCAGATCAGCTGTACATATAATATATCAGAAGTGTGCATATTGCTATGATTGGGATTTCTGATAATCTATGAGAAAAATACCAGCTATTGAACTTATAGTCATTTATTGCAAAACATTGTTACTCCCCTATTTTACGGGTAACTCCTCCAACAGTTTTCAAGATAGGAAGTTATTCTTTTGCAGATCAATTGTACACATATTAGAAGTGTGCATATTACTAGCATCTTGTTTTCTGATAATCTATGAAAAAAAGTACCAGCGGTTGAACTTTTTTAGGGGATAAATATTCATATAGAGTATATCGTTTCTCTGGATAGGTTGTGTTCATCAAGTCAAGGTTAACAAATAGATTATAAATACTGTTCACACACAAGAAAACCCTGTTGGCTGTCACGTTGACCGCTTTTCTCTTGTTTTATTTCGTCATTATTTTTTACTTTAAGTCTCTCGCGCTTCAACTCTTCAGTAATCTTATTTTAGAAGATTTCCTGTATATTTTTCATCACTATTTCTACTACCAAACATTGATTTTGAATGGTTTAAGCTGAAAATTTAAGCTACAAAAAGTAAAAAAAGGTGCGGAGATAG
Source organism: Magallana angulata (assembly GCF_025612915.1). Taxonomy (NCBI): domain Eukaryota; kingdom Metazoa; phylum Mollusca; class Bivalvia; order Ostreida; family Ostreidae; genus Magallana; species Magallana angulata. Next base: position 35,742,092 of record NC_069119.1, on the reverse strand, counting down.
TATATACAACTGCAAATCACCTTAGCTATCAAGGAGCTGATCGCGGTATGCAATGACTGATCGGTTTGTAGGTGCCGACATCCAACAAGGCGATAACCCAAATTTGGGCAAAAAGCACAACATTCTTAGGTTGATAACTTGCGTAGGAAAAATACTATCTCATTTTTTCTAATAAAATATGAAGAGATACTAGGTCATAACTGTGGTTAGATATGAAGCTTTATCGACGTTTTAAAACACAACGATGTCAGTTACTAAAGAATTTATTGATGGTAAGTAGAGATAGTTTATCAAAAAGGGTTTAAGCAACTGCCGAACCGATTGTATACCATCATCATTGCAGATAAATATTTTTTTATTGAAAATAAAGTTATGCATTTTATTAATACAAATACTGATATTGATATTCAATTTAACATCGGGGGGGGGGGGGGTATTTAGGATACATCAAGTTAAACGATGCAAACAATTTATATATATAATAGAGTATTATTTAAGGAAACAATGATAAGTTTGTCTTATTTTAAAAATACATTTTTATTAGTTTAAAATCTCTTTTACTAGACGCAACCCCCTTCTACACATAGAAACAATATCATATTGAATATATATATATATATATATATATATATATATATATATATATATATATATATATATATATATATATATATATATATATATATATATATATATATATGACTGCCGTCACGAGAAAAGGGCCCTTAAGGTCAACATTTCACAAACTTACGTTTTTGTCAATTCCGATTAGTCAACTCTTTCTGAATACAAATATACAAAGATATCCAAGATCTTGTGTGTTTTAAGCATTTTATGACGATTTTAGTAAGACATGTTAACACGACGTCAAATTTTGTTCAGCATTAATTTGTTTCTTCTATACTTCCTTTCACATCGTATTTAATTGTTTGAAGTAGAATTAATTAATGATTTTCTACAATTCTAGATTTTTTACAATTTTAACAAAAGAGAGCAAAACATTTTGAAGATTTAGATATAGTGAAAGTTCTGCAGCTAATATATCTTCCGATAAATCCACATGCACTCCCCACCCCCACCCCCGAAAATAAGATGAATAGATATATAAAGGATATCTAAAGAAAACAAATATCAACTTCTCCCCGACCTTTAAATGCATCAAAGTTATCTAAGCTGCAGCGAGGCAAATTATTAACAAACATGTAACAAACAAAGATAAAGATTGTCAAATTCGATGCCTATGTTTTTACAATTTTGCGGCATACACGAGTTTCTTTTCAAAAGGAGAAATATTTATTCTTTTTGATCAACGTTTTGCACGGAAAATCGCATATTTACTGATATTACTTTTTTAAAAGTATCTTTATAGTTCTGAAGCAAGTTTAAAATCAATCAATAGCTATTTTTGAAACTTGGAAGTTATATGGTGTGAATTTACTTTCCCGATTCCTCTTCTCTTTTATACGTTATCAATACTTAATTCTTATGAAATTACCCATGAAAAAAATTGCTTTGACTGTCTCACTGAAAAGTTCCAACTACAAAAATGTGGAGAAAAGATTTTAACAAAAATGGCATCTTATATTTATAGATTTAAATTTACATCCACCGCGTATGATTCCCTCTTTTTCTTACGAAAATTGATTGTAATTCACAGCTGTGTAGAAACAGACAAGACTGAAATCTCCTCGGTCCAGTTTTAACCACGCAGTTTATCGATTTGTCGAAATCTCCAGCAACCTAAGAAATATCACGGATTGCACGAAGTAATCATGATGATGCCTAACTCAAATTCCCATATAAGACGCTTTGGCTACAGCTTTCATCTAATGTACTGGTGTACATTAACAATAATTTAGTGAATTTTACTTACTTATTACGATCAATTCAATTCATTAATTTAATTTATTAAAAGAAAGATGTAAATATAAACAATCAAATGCTTTCTTCGGTGATACATGCGGGCTATAGAGACATCCACATTACAGAACGCGGGTTACGTTAATTTTTTGGTATTGATCGCTACCTTTTGTTTATGTTTATTGTTTAAACATACTCATACACACCTAATTAAGTGTATCAAATACGACAGACCAACTAAATACACCCCCCCCCTTCAACGTACTGAATCTACAATTCTATTCAATCGCTTTGTAAGTTCATGCGTACCGTCGTATTTTTGTGATGCGATTTTTATAAACCATAATCGTTGAAATAATTAATTATATATAAGAATTATTTACATTTTTTTTTTCAAAATGCAAGATTGCATGTAACTTTAAATAAGACTTCTGCATTTATTACGTCGATTTTTTTTTTACACTAATCGATAGTAGAGTGCCGATAGACGTAGCTTATATTCAGTGAGTAGTACATTTTTACATGTTGACTTAATTTAATTTCTTCCATTGTATTATCGATGTTACAAGATGAATGAATTAATGTATCTCTGCATTAATTTACTCTCTCTCTCTCTCTCTCTCTCTCTGTCTCTCTTTCTCTCTCTCTCTCTCTCTCAATATGAATACGAATATCGACCGAGTGATTTTCAATTTAAAAAAAAAGATGGAAAATTAAATAAGAGTCGTTTATAGAGTGCAAACAGTTGCATACGGTATTCCGAAGTTTTTAAGAAATATCGCGATTCTCGGATTTTTTTTTGGCTGTACATTGTACATTGTAACATACACACATAAACAGTGACTTCAGTATCATCGAAATTTGTTTCTTGTATAAAAAAGAACAGATGAGAAACCATCATCTATGAAGATGAATTGTACGTCCATGCATGTTATTAATTGTATAAGTGTCGCACATCTAGTGTTTAAATTATATTTATGGATAAACATGAATTGTTTATTCGTAAAACGGCAATTTGTTCGACTTGATATCAAAAGTATAGTAGTATAATGACTGCACTTACCAATCTGTTTAGTTTCAAGGATTTTTGAATCATTAACGTTACTGATTTGAGATGAATATTGAAAATCATATAAAAATGCTAGAAATCCTTGAAAATGTGGTGAGTTTTCAGGCATGCTTTGATTGATTTTTATTTAAATTTTACGTAAAATAGCTCAAAAAGTACACACAACACGTGGATTTGGGTTGTTAAATTGCACAAGAAAATAAAATACGCTGCGCACAAATAATACACAAGTTTTTCAATCGTACAGGCAGATATAATTTTATATTGTTTCATTAAAGGCACTTTACATGAAAATGTCACTAAGAATAAGATTTTTCCATGAAATCAAATGCGATACATCAGAGTAGATTTTTACGCTGTGAAAAAATTCTCAAACTTTTCGAATCCGTTAGTTACATGCGTTTTAATTTGTTAAATAATTTCAAAATTTGATCGCAACTTCTTTAGTAATAGAATTATGCGAGAATTTATTTTGTATGTTGGTCGTAACACTATAATTGAGACATAGCCGCTTCTCTCGTGTTCCTTCTAACTTATTTAAGAAGTGGTGCAGAATCGTCTCCTGTGAGGTGAACTATTTAAAAAAAAATCTTTTGAAATATTTGGCTTGTATTGTTTCACAGTAATTACTGCGCAGATAATTGTTTGATTTGAAAAATACTGCTCTGCATCGATTCGGTATGTCTCAGTCTTCAACCCCTCTTATCAACAACGAGTATGCAGCGTAGTTTATTTGTTTTTCACTTAAATAAATCATACATGTATTGCTAGTGCAAACAAGAGTACTTTATTAATGATCATCGTAAATGAACGATCAGTCGCATTCAATCATATGCAATAAGTAAGCGTATGCAAGACGGGTTTTTGGCTTCGATTTATAAAAAAAAACTGATATCGCAATTAGAGCATATACATGTAGGTGATTTCCAAATTAGAGCATATTTTCATCATACAGCAGAATGGAAAATATGGTGTTTAAGTTTCATAGCTGATGCAAAAGCAGCATTTTAATGATATTTCAGCATCAAATTGTGTGCAATATTACGCGTTCGAAATGTGTAGATATTGACGTTACATGTGTATATTTCATTAATTAAATGTTAATTTTTTTAATCAACATGTTATATTTGATTAAAAAAATATTAATCGCGGTATAAAAACAAGGCCAAACTCTAGTTATTCAAAAATCACAACACAGACGCAGAAAAAAAACAGAAAGAGCAAATAGAAAATATAATGTAGTATATTTGAAAATGTAATATAGTATTTTTGAAAAATTCAACACATCTATACATGCATACATGTATAGATGTGTTCTAAGAAACCAAACAGCACGGTAGAAGATTTTAACTATATCGAACTGAATTCGTCAATTATTACGAATAAATCAAATAATCAACGCTTTTTAACCTGAATAATGTATACTTTACAAGAATGAAAATGCATGTATATCTCATACATAGTCAATACGAAATATCTTTCCACTTGAGCATTATGACATCATTGTAAGAGTTATGACTTAACTGGTAACTTGTAATTTAAGAAATGAATTCAATACTTTTTTTTCTATTTTTCGACGTAAAAATTTACTGAAAAACTTCATCAATGCGATTTGATAAGTCGATCAATAAAAAAATTGATCAATGACACTTTAATTTTATGACTTAAAAATGTTTTCTTAGATATTAATAAATGACTGAAGAAAATAGGTTTATTTTCCTACTGATCGACCTACCCAAGGAAAAATTGACCGGAAAAATGTTTCATCAATGCGCACCATATGTACACCTTCTGCATTATTATGTATATTAGAAATATATTGAATTAAACGCGGTTGTCCTCTTTTACTTTTTAATAGGTTTTCTGACCATGGACCCCTGGAACAGCGCCCAGGATTTTGTACGCTGCACCCTGTGTCAAACGTCTGTGCCCCTCAAGTACTGTGAAGTTTGTCATACACATCTATGCGAAGACTGTGAAAAGAAACACTTATCTGCGTTCTCTGAAATTCATAAAGTGGTGTCGCTTCAACAATATTTTACCACTCTGACCTATCCAAATTGTGAGGAACACCCAACCGAACAATGCAAAATCCATTGTGACCAATGTGACATTCCTATTTGTACACAGTGTATTTCATCTAAAAAACATTTAAAACACACACAAACTGAGATTTTGAAAAAAAGCGTTTTACACAGAGAGTTACACGAATTAGAAAAAATCGTATATCCTACATACCAAGAGATTGCATCTAACATCCAAATGCAGAAAGCGGATCTGAATAAAAACTCCCAGAAACTGACAACAGATATCAACAATCAAGGAAAACTTTGGCATAACAAAATAGACACTGTTATCAAAAACCTTAAATCTAACGTGGCAGACATGGAATCTAAACACCTTGTTGTTCTAAAGAAACAGGAAGATGAAATCACGAGAATCATTTCTGAAATCTCACACAGCATTGTTGAACTGAAAAAGTTACTGAACTCCAAAAATGTCTGCCTTGTCTCTGAGTACAAATCCAGAAACCCTGAATTCAAACAATTGCCTCTTAAACTTAAAGTATCTTTACTAAATTTTAAGCCTCGGGAAGTCCACATAGATCAATTGACTGAACAGTTTGGTTTTCTGTCATCCTTATCTTTTACAACAGATGATCAACACTACATCATGTCGTTTCAGGGAGCCAAGTCCTCTCCGCTAGACCGGTCATTGATGGATGTACCTCGGATCATCTCGTCCATAGACACAATGTATGAACATATATCCGGTGTGTCATGTCTAAATGATACAGAGATCTGGACGCGTGGTTTAAACAATATAATGAACCTCTACAATCTTCAGGGGGATCTACTGAAGTCCATACAAACCAACACAGGGAACAATCCATGGGACATAGCAGTGACAAGGAGCGGGGATTTGCTCTACACTGACTACCATGATAGAACTGTAAACATTGTGAAAAATACAGAGGTACAGACAGTGATCAGCCTAGAAGGGTGGAAACCTCTCAATATTTGTAGTACTTTGTCTGGTGACCTTCTGGTTGTCATGGACAGTGATGACAAAGATGATGATGACAGTGGTGGCGATGAAGATGTTAAACAAACAAAAGTAGTGCGCTACTCTGGCTCCAAAAAGAAACAAAGCATTCAGTACAATGACACGGGAGAACCTCTCTTTTCATCTGGTGATACAAAATACATCAGTGAGAACAGGAACCTAGATATCTGTGTGTCAGACCATGACGCCAGTGCAGTAGTGGTGGTCAATCAAGCCGGGAAACTCCGGTTCACCTACACCGGCCATCAATCTCCTACCAAGAGACAATTTAGCCCACGCGGTATTACCACAGACAGCCAAAGTCGTGTGTTGGTATTAGACTGTAACAACCACTGTATCCACATCCTGGATCAGGATGGACAGTTCCTCCGCTACATAGAAAACTGCCAATTACAGCTTCGAATTCCAATGGGTTTATGCGTGGACACCAAAGACAACCTCTTTTTGGCCGAGTGGGACACGGGTAAATTGAAGAAAATCCAATATAGCATGTAAAGAAAAACTGTGCTTAAAATGTAAACATATTGTGTATATACCTGTATTATATGAATGTGATATGTGTTGGGCTATGCAACGAGAAAAAGGATATATATATATAATTAAAAAATCACAGTGCCCGGTAATATATATTAAAAAAAAAAATAACAACACTAATCGCAAAACGTAAGCGCTTTCATTTCTTCCACAGACGTTTCACAATACATTTTTAGCTCACCTGAGCTGAAAGCTCAAGTGAGCTATTCTGATCACATTTTGTCTGTCGTCCGTCTGTCCGTCCGTCCGTAAACTTTTCACATTTTCAACATCTTCTCAAGAACTACTAGGCCAATTTCAACCAAACTTGGCACAAATCATCCTTAGGCAAAGAGGATTCAAAGTTGTGAAAATTAAGGGCCACACCCGTTTTCAAGGGGAGATAATTAGAAATTAATGAAAAATTTCGAGAAATTTTCAAAAATCTTGAAAAATCAAGAACCAGATTGCCAGGAAAGCTAAAACATGTGTGGAAGTGTAGACTCAGAGTTGTGAAATTCATGACCCCTGGGGGTAGGGTGGGGCCACAATGGGGGGTCGAAGTTTTACATATGAATATATAGAGTAAATCTTTAAAAATCTTCATCTCAGAAACTAATCAGCCAGAAAAGCTGAAACTTGTGTGGAAGCATCCTCAGGTAGTGTAGATTCAAAGTTGTGAAGATCATGACCCCTGGGGGTAGGGTGGGGCCACAATGGGGGGTCGAAGTTTTACATAGGAATATATAGAGTAAATCTTTAAAAATCTTCTTCTCAGAAACTAATCAGCCAGAAAAGCTGAAACTTGTATGGAAGCATCCTCAGGTAGTGTAGATTCAAAGTTGTGAAAATCATGACCCCTGGGGGTAGGGTTGGGCCACAATGGGGGGGGGGGGTCGAAGTTTTACATAGGAATATATAGAGTACATCTTTAAAAATCTTCTTCTCAGAAACTAATCAGCCAGGAAAGCTGAAACTTGTGTGGAAGCATCCTCAGGTAGTGTAGATTCAAATTTGTGAAATTCTTACCCCTGGGGGTAGGGTGAGGCCACAATGGGGGGTCGAAGTTTTACATAGGAAAATATAGAGTAAATCTTTAAAAATCTTCTTCTCAGAAACTAAACAGCCAGGAAAGCTGAAACTTGTGTGGAAGCACCCTCAAGTAATGTAGATTCAAAGTTGTGAAAATCATGATCCCTGGGGGTAGGGTGGGGCCACAATGGGGGGTCGAAGTTTTACATAGGAAAATATAGAGTAAATCTTTAAAAATCTTCTTCTCAGAAACTAATCAGCCAGGAAAGCTGAAACTTGTGTGGAAGCATCCTCAGGTATCGTAGATTCAAAGTTGTGAAGATCATGATCCCTGGGGGTAGGGTGAGACCACATTGGGGGGGGGGGTGTTAAAATTTTACATAGGGATATATAGAGTAAATCTTTAAAAATCTTCTTCTCAGAAACTAATCAGCCAGGAAAGCTGAAACTTTTGTGGAATCATCCTCAGGCAGTGTTGATTCAAAGTTGTGAAAATCATGATCCCTGGGGGTAGGGTGGGGCACAATGGGGGGGGGGGGGTCGAAGTTTTACATAGGAATATATAGAATAACTATTTAAAAATCTTCTTCTCAGAAACTAATCAGCCAGGAAAGCTAAAACTTGTGTGGAAGTATCCTCAGGTAGTGTAGATTCAAAGTTGTGAAAATCATGATCCCTGGGGGTAGGGTGAGGCCACATTGGGGGGGGGGGGTGTTAAAGTTTTACATAGGAATATATAAGGTAAATCTTTAAAAATCTTCTCAGAAACTAATCAGCAAGATGATTCTTTATAATTGTTAAGACTTTGGCTCCAGGACAATTCTTCGGCCTCACAAGAAGGTTCAGAGTTTGATGTAGCTAAATATCCCATATATAAACAATTGTAAAGGATCTTTTTGAGAACTGCTCAATACTCAACATGTGATATGACTATAAACTTGAAGCAGGCAGTTTTTTTTTCATTAGAATCTTTTTGTATTACTGTATTGAGTAATTGCCCTTGATTGATTGATTCTTGATTATTTTAATTAATGCATCCACTGTTAACCAATTATTGTGATGATTATTTTTATACAATAATAAATATTCAATGTATATAAGTTGTTCTGCATAAGTAGTTTTGGGTTAGGCCGGATTAGTTTGAATTATTTTAGGCCGGCACATATATAGGGACAGTGTCTATTGCATTACGAAGAGCAACTGTTTGGGGTGGAACTTGAGCGGGTACGGATAAATTGAGTGTGTGTGGACATTCCTGCTCTATATAATCTCCGTGTTTTCTAACCTACGATACAGAGGGTGTGGTCATCCCTGCCCTGTATCGCATTAATACAAGTGTGCGGTCATATCTGCTTGTATTGGTGGTGGTTGCGGCGGAGCACTAGTGTGTGGTCATCCCTGCTGGTGTTCTGGCCTTTCTAGCGCAAGTGTGAGGCATTCCCTACTTGCGTTAGGTTGAGCTGTTGGCGCAAGTGCGCGGTCATCCATGCTTGCGTTAACGTTGGTACCTGTTCAGTTGCGTAGGTGTGCGGTCATCCCTGCCTGCGTAACGTTGAGTCCCTATATATGTGCAGGAGCGGTGATTAAAGTCTGCTCTTGTAAGTATTGGCAGCAATCGGCTATCCGAGTTCCAAGGGGGGAAAATGGATTTTATTTATACAGGATCTACATGTATTATGACTCCATTAAGCTGACTTTATCATACCTATTGTTCCTCATGTGAGCGATGTGGCCCATGGGCCTCTTGTTTAAAAAAAGTGACGTTAATATCAATCATTAAACGTCAATTGTTTTTAAATGTATTGTGAAAAGTCTGAGGAAGAAATGAAAGCGCTTACGTTTTGCGATTAGTGTTGTTATTTTATATATATATATATATATATATATATATATATATATATATATATATATATATATATATATATATATATATATATATATATATAATTTAAAAATGATAAATATCCAGAATAAAATCACAAATTGATCCTATTAACCGCAAACGTTTTCGCCATTCCTGGCTCTTCAGGCAGTTATGTACAAATGACTAATATGTAACGTAGTAACGTCAATAAGCAAAAGTTCATTGTGACGTCATAATAACGTTAAAGTAGCGGAAAGTTAGAGTCACAGAGCAAAAAGGCGCTAAAAAAATAATAATCGCAAATATAACAAATGATTCAATTATATCACATGCATATAATGAATTTTTCACTGGGTGCGATTAAGTTTTGGTTTAAATAATTTAATAAAGTGGTCTTCCTTGGCTAAGCGCAGTATTTCATTTTCATTTGGAAGTTTATAAAATGGGAATAGGGTAAATTTTCCCTGGCCGCATTCAGCAAAATGTTCACAGCATGGAGTATTACGAACACTCGGGTCTTTAATCTGTTGCTTGTGGACACGAACACGCGCGTTTAGTTTCCCCGTCTGTCCAATATAAAATTCTTTGCATGTTGGGCAAATAGCACAATAAATAACATTTTCCGATTTACAGTTCATCGACGAATTGGCGCGAATTTCCATCCCAGATTTTAGTAGAATTGTATTTCCTTCTTCTATGTAGGCACATGTACCACATCTCGGGTCGCCGCATTTTTTCACAGATGGAATTTCCTCCTGCATTGTAAATCGGGCCTTGGTCAATATGTGTTTAAGATTTGGTGCTTGTCGTTGGCTACTGATTATGTCCTCGGATTGTAATAATTTCCTCATATTTTTTGACTGTTCTAATATAGGGTAAAGTCGTTTTGCGTCTGTTAGAATATTTCTGTTCCTTGGATTGTGGGTCACAACAAAAGCAAGTTTCCCGTCGTTGTTGCGATTATTAGAAGACCGGCGAGGATTACGTAGAACATGTAATGGAATTTGTGTCGCTCTTTTTACTCCAGCGTTGATTAAATTTTTCGGGTATCTCTGACGTTGCAGAAATATTTTTAATTCTTCCAGACGTTTAGATCGTAAGGTTTTGTCTGTGATAATTGTACAAATTCTCCGTGCTAAGTTAAACGGAATATTGCGTTTTGTGTGGGAAGGGTGGCATGATCTAAAATCCAGATATTGGTGTGTGTCCGTGGGCTTACAGTATAAATCCGTTGTTATACATGACCCATTTTTTATAATACGTAGATCTAAAAATGGAATTTCCTTGTCACTCTTCTCCATCGTAAATTGTATTGATTCATTTAAAGTATTTAGTAAAGAATGAAATTTCTCTAAGTCGTCTTCCCCTTTAGTCCAGAAAATGAAACAGTCGTCAAGATAGCGTTTCCAATTGGATCCTATATAGGTACTAAGTTCGGCATCAAACACTTCTGATGTTCTTTCAAAAAGTGTATTTTCTAAATACCCCATTACTAACGTAGCATATGTGGGCGCAACTTTATATATATATATATACTGAGTTTAAATATTTTTTGTAATCAAACTGTGAATATAACATATGGTATCAAACTATGTGAACATAAATGTATGAATTCAAGTTTATATGATATATATAATAAAAAAAGTCATGTTCATATTTTGAGCATTGAATGTCACAAAATTACTCGGTGTATGCCAACATATTTCATTTATATAGTTCTTCACTGAATTGGATGGTATTGTCTGAAAACATATTTAGACAATAAATATGTTTTATGTTTTTATGTGCATGTACATAATATATAGCTTATCAAAAATAATTTTTGTGATTTTTTTTTTGGGATGAATCTTAGATCGGAGTAAGTAATGCTAATTTGTAAATCAAACCCAACCCTAAGATATACACCTTCTGCATGTATCTAGGAATGATCTGTGCCAAGTTTAGTTAAGATTAACCTTGTGGTTCTGGATGAGAAGAAAAAAGTGTGAAAAGTTCACAAGCGGACGGACAAACAGACAGACAAATAGACAAGAAATGATTATAACAGTTAATTTGAGCTTTTAGCCATGTGAGCCAAAATGGGAGGTTTAAGACTTCATTAGTTTATAATACCATCACACTGATTTTTACAGTCATTGATTATTATTCCAATAAAGTCAACTTCAAAAAATCTTAAAACATACAGTGTATATGTAGTCTTCGCTTTTATACTAATATGCTGCTGAATTTAACTACAGTGAATGTTAAAGGGGCATGGTCACGATTTTGGTCAAAAAATATTTTTCCAATTTAAAATTTACAATGCTTCAGAAAGGCATTTTTAATAGGCAACCGAAATTTGAGTGTCATTTGTTTAGTTACAAGCGAGTTACAGAGCTTGAAATTCTTCGCTATGTAAACAAAGTGTTTGTTTACATTTTGAATGTTGAAGTAATAATTTCCGGGTTAAACCTAAAATGAATGTGCTAAACGTTAGGAACTGTTTATCTGTGCTTAAAAGAAATAAAAAGATAGACAAATAAGATGGAAAAAGATTTTTACTGGTATATTGAACCTATGTAAACAAAAACAGGGCACGAGCCTTGTTTACATGACAAAGTATCTTGCTTATAACTCTACGAATGACTCTCAAATTTCATTTGTTCATTTGAAATGCATTCCTTAGCATTGTAAATAATAAAAACAGAAAAATAGAAATTTACCAAAATCGTGACCATGCCCCTTAATAGAATTTTAAAAAAGTTGTCTTCTGGCTAAAACTTTGATTATATCAAAGTTATTTTTTCAGCGCCCTAACAATCTTAATTTGGAGTGTTGTAGCATGTATTGACGTTCATTGATAAATGCTGTCTTTAAAAGCTAGTACCTCTTTATAATTTTACCCGATGAATCTCCGAAGGATAGTTAGGCTTGCCGGAGAGGGGTGTCAACGGCACACTGACGGTAATTTTACCACATAAATTAAAGAAATTTGAACTTTCCATGTCGAGACCAGAACATGAGCGGATCTAGAAAGAAGAGGGGTCCGGACTCCCCCTGGCAATTTCAAATTCCTTTATAGTCTGTTTGATATGGTTTTACTGATAGAAAAAAAATCACGATAACGTCATGAAAGTGACGTCATCTTCATAAAAGTTGCAACATTGCGATATCATGCTCTAGTGTCTGTCTCAGGACCTTGTTTGATATCATTAAAACAGAAAAAGATCTTTATCAGATTTTAAAAAAAATTAAAACAGTGAAATTTTGCATTGAGCTGGCGTTTGCTTTCCGTTCATCATACATGTATATACATGTATCTGTAAGACTGAACAATGTTCTAAAATAATGTAATTGTACAGTATTTTTTTTTTTCATTTTTCAAATATATATCATCAGCTGGATAGGAGTTTTTGTCCCTCAGTTACTAGTAATTCGATACGCAAGGGCATGCTCTACGAATGAACAGTTTCTAAGGCGAGGCAAGCTACTGACAATCAAGATGATAATACAGATCCAACGGGTCAACAGTTTCGTTTAGTAATCTTTTCGCAAGTTCTATGGTCGATACAACGGCTTTGTCGGCAAATACAATCTTCCACTGGGTCGCATGCTGATTTAATTTAAGAGTACACGGTGGGTTTGACCGGTAACCGTAAGCAGAGGATGCTCACTCCTACATGGCACCTGATCCTAAAGTCTCTGTTTAAGAGGTCCGTGTTTGCTCTGGTACTGTTATGTATTTTTTTCCGACTTTTGATTTTGAACACTGTTCGTTATAATTATCACCACAGTGACTTCATATTACAAACAAACACATCTTTTAAGACTTTGCTAATATGAAGACTATGCTAATTGGGGGAGGGTTGGGGGACATTGAATATAAAGTGAGTATGCAAAACAAATGTGCAATTCTTAATTAGGCATGGTTCTCTTTAAATCTGCAGGCACATAAGAATGTCATTTGCCTGAATATTTGCATAAAAAAAATATATGTACTATTATGTCAGGTATTCAAATTTCTTTATCAAATTAAAATATTAAATCTCAAAACTAGTAAACTTCATGAAATTCTGCAGTATACTGAACCTTGAAACACTGTTTAATAATTCAGGAAATTAAAGCTTTACAATCCGGTATATATACCGGTATATTGAATACAATTACTTCATTCAAAGTACTGTTTATACCTTCTTTTTTGTTACATGATGTAAGTGAGTAACTCTTATTAAATTCTCATGAGCTTTTTGTCACCAACTTTAAGGCTCTTTACTTATATCAACTGCTTCTTTAAAGACTTGGTTCCTCTCTTTTGTTTCACGGCATGCATGTCAGAATGAATCTTCTCATGAGTTTTTAGATTACTGGGCTGATTAAACGATTTTCCACAGTGCACACACGTGTATGGTTTTATCCCTGTATGGATCAATTCGTGTCGTTTCAGATGTGACCATTGTACAAATGTTTTCCCGCAAGTTTTGCACACATACGGACGTTCACCTGTGTGCAACCTCTTGTGATTTAAAAGATTTGAATTGCAGTTGAATTCTTTTCCGCATGTTTCACACAGATACAACTTGACTCCCGTGTGTAAAGTCATGTGTTTATTATATTCTCTTCTACGCATAAACCTCATTGGGCATTGGTTGCAGGAAAATGGTTTTTCGCCTGTATGAATTCTCACATGGCGTTTCAATACATACACAGCCAAGAATTTCTTTCCACAAAATTTGCACAAAAAGTTTCGCTCGTTGGTGTGCGTCATTTTGTGTAAAATCAAGCTCTGTTTTGTAGACAACACCTTGTCGCACACGTCACAGACAAACATTTTTAGACAGTTTGACCTGATGTGCTGATTGAACTGCTGCTGTCGGAGGAAAGATCTACCGCACAACTCGCAGGTAAAAGGTTTGACATTGGCATGTGCATTCAACATATGTGTCTTCAAATTCATTTCACGACAAAATCCCCTCTCACACTTGCTACATTTAAATGGTTTGTAATTCTTGTGTTTATATAAATGTCGATTACACGCATGAACGCTATAAAATGACTCATCACATGCTGGGCATTTGAACGGTTTTTCGCTGGAGTCTGGATGTTTCTTTCTGAAATGGTTTCTCAGTGTTGCAGTTTTCACATACTCTTTTTGACAAACGTGGCACTTGTGTCGGAGAGGGTCCGAAGTCTCTCCAGTGTGGACTTCCATGTGCCTCTTCAAATTTGAAGACGAAGTGTATGTCCTACGACACAGTGAACAAATATAAGGCCTCTTTTTTTTATACTTTGATGTTGGCTTTTCATCTGGCTCTGTGTTTGTATTTTTTCTTTTCGTGGGTTTTTCAACATTCAATATTGAACTCTCATTGTAAGTAAAGTACATTGCGTCATCATTTTCTTCTTCTGCTTCCGAACCACTAGTGTCGTTTTCCTGGCCATCATTCGACTGTTCAGCATTCTCCCTTAAATTATACAGAAAATCTCCATTCTTATTTTGGTAACTCGGCTGATCATCATCATTATAATCATCATCATCATCATCATCATCATCATCATCATTTTGAATATCACTTCCCTTAATCTGAACAGGCAGGTCACCATTTTCATCATCATTATAATCATCATCATCTTCAAAATCATCCCCTTCTTTCAACTCATTTAACATCTGTACTTTGTTTTTCTGTGAATGCTGAATATCTTTACATCTTGTCTTCATATATCCACCGATCCACCCTTGTGATTGTTCAGTAGAGTTAAATTCCTTATCATCCATGTCATCTGTATGCATAGTTAATGTACTTTCTTTTGATGGTTTCTCATTCCTTGATTTTGTTGACATATTGGTTATAAGTATGAGTTTGTTTGTAAATTAATATACATGTATTTTATAGATCTATTTTCAAATTGGAAGCTCTTTAAAGCCATGACTAAATGGTTGTGCATCAAAATCTGGTATTTTTCATTTCTTTTCCAAATTGTATCCCTTTTTGGTAGGCAAGTCCCAAATTGCTGCAAAAAGAAAAATAAGAAAGTGTAAGGTAAAGCATATTCCAAATGGAGAAAAAATGTAAACAGTCCACATTATAAATCTCCGTAAGGAATCTCTTTACATTCCTGTGAACTGGTGAATTTTTCCATGTGAAAGACAATAATGAATCAATGAAAATATCTTGGAAATTATCCCTTTCAACTATTTCAATTGCACTTCTTTTACAGCTAGGTATGTGTACTTTTATTAAGAATCGCCCAAATGTGCTGCATAAATATCTTGGGACAGACTATACATATATTTACTTTAGACATTTATTAGTCCCCTATCAGTTTTCACCGGAGGGGACTAAAGTTTTCCTCTGTGTCCGTCAGTCTGTCTGTCCCACTTCAGTTTTCCACACTTGTTTCTTTATGCGATTGAGGAATAATATGAAATTTGCTGAACAGCTTCAAAATGTCAAACTACAGATCAAGTATACACTTTCGTAGCGTCTGGTTGATATATTTTCGAGAAAAATAATTTTTTATATTCCAATTTTAATGTTCGGGTTCGTTATCAGGTTCGGTGTGTATTGAATAAACGATGAAAGTATGTAGTCAGTAATAATATCCTGTATTACTTGGACCATTCCTTGTATTGTTTCTAACAAACAAATAAGTTCTGTAAAATAGTGTCAAGCATCGTGTTGTAAATTTAATCGACGGACACGGGTTTTTTGTATTATTACAATCGGGTTCGTTATCGGGTTGGTCTGTTGATTCCAGGTACAGAAGACGGTATTCTGCATAACAGTGCAATGTTTTCACAAATTTCTACAAACCGGTAGGAGACGTGTATTGCTTATGCAGCTCAGAATGCTTGTTTTTATAGTGAGCGCAGCGAGCTCCATAGACAACGTGTGCGAACGGAGGAAATTCGAGTTAAAATCTGCACATTGTTCAAAGAAATTTTTATGAGGCCACGTGAAAAAGTTCTACTATCCCAATGATCCTTTGCGGTGCATAGCAACATGGTGGAACAGGAAGCGTTTCTAAGGAAAATTCTTACCTGTAAATCGCATACATCATTTTCATTTAATAAAAAAAATCCTTTTAAAAACATTAAAGTTAACAACACATATGCTTACGTAAAAAAAACTGCACCTATCTGAACTTTTGCTGACACATGACGTCATTTCCTTCCCCGAATTTGTCCGACAATTTACGAAAACTGTCGAGCGCAAAAGTTAAGTATGACGTCACAATGATCTCGGGCTATATAATTTCCAGCAATATTTAGAGGTGGATCAAGCATCTGTACTGGATGTAACGTGTAGAAAGTACTCAATATCAGTGTTAACGGTGACTCTTTGGCTGATTAGTTTTGATTTTTTTTTTGCTCAGTAAATACACATGCAAGTTCCATGCTAAATTTACTGTCATACTGATCCAAACATATATGCATACGTTAGGTAGGTGACAAAAAATTATTAAAAAAGAAAAATCCAATCATTGTTAGATCTATGTGCAGCCACGTCATTTTGTAATGAATAAATAAACGAAAAAAATTAAACTGTTAAAATATCTACATGTTTTTGTTATAGTGACATATGTGGTCAAACCTTTAAATAAAATTGGATAACACACAAAAAGGGTGAGGGCACATGTTTACAACGCTTATATAGCGTACAAAATTTAAAAGATTAAAAACAAAATTGATGCCACAGAGGAACAAAATGATAGATAACACAGACACACAATTCATTGTTTCCTGATTTAAATGATCATTATTAATGCTCAGTGCATGGTAGTTTGTGTAAGTGTATAAGCCTAGGAAGGGACCATTGGAAAAAAAGTTTAATAACTTTGGGTTCCTTGCGGCGGTAAAAGTTTTCAAACAAAGCCCAAGTTTTTTGGTTAGGGCAAGTCCACGGGTTGCATTTAACAATGATGACAGATGTGTGGTTCCTTCTGCGCTCGCCCCAACGGTCACACCGTAAAACATATTAGAAGTATGATTTGCTTTTTATACCCCCGCAAACGAAGTTTAGGGGGGTATATTGGTTTCACCCTGTCCATCTGTCCGTCTGTCTGTAGACGCAACTTTGTCCCCCCTATAGAATTTTTTATTACTACATGGAACAGTTTGAAAATTTGTACATATGTTGAACACCATCTGAAGATGTGCACCTGCAATTTTTTTTAAGATCAGACAAGATTTAATGATTTTATGACAGTTTTCATTTTCCTTATTCTATGTATTGTACACTAATGTTGAAAAGTAAGGGAGGTAATCCTTACAGATTTTATTAATTAATTAATAAAAAACACTCTAAAATATATTTATATAAATACATCCAGATGGAGTTTTTTTTGTCTTTATGTCTTAATTAATAAAAAAAAAATTATTTTTTATAAGTATTCTATCAACTGACAATGCAAAGTTTTTGTTTGTCAATGATAAATTCTTAAAACCAAAAGGTCTATCATTATAAGGAAATAAATAATATAATTATTAATAAAGAAGTTAAACTATTTTTAGAGGTTGTTTAAATTTATTTGTCAAGTAATTTGATGAAGTGACACTATTGGGCATTAATTTAAATGAAATTTAAAATTACTGATATGATTGTAGTGTTTTGGCAATTTTAAAATTGTTTGTAATATTAAATTTTCTTTTTTACATATTTTTACATAGTATGGTAATTATGGTAATGTTTTGGGAGTTTATTAAATTTAACAAGCTCATCAAAGAAAATCATAGTCCTATGGGATCAATTTTCTGATATGGAGTTCAATTGTGCCATAGGAGAAAGTGAGGAAAATTTGAAACAACTAATTGCATCTGTCAAGACTCTTATTAGAAAGATATTGAAAGTTTTATCAACAGAAGAGCATTGCTTGGCTACTGGTATTTCTATTCACTGCAAAGGGAGGGGTTATTGTCATTTTGTTGGTTTTTCTTTAAATCAATTCAATTAAAAAAATATATCATCAAATACATACATTTGTAAATGTATTACTGTTATAGATATGTATTTACAGTGAAATTCTGACAATTTTGATTTTAATTTTTCTTTGTTAACTATTTTTTTTTTTACAATTCTAGAATTTTTTTTGTATGTGTTCCAAACCTTAATTATTATTCAATTCAATTATTTGTCCCATTTGAAATTAGCCTAGCGGGGGTATTAGTCCCATTAGGACAGTTCTAGTTCAACTTGTCAAAACTCCTTACCCTGACAAAGGCATTTTGTGATGTCCTTTGACGTCATTGATAAAGTATCAAGACGTTCCACAGGTTAAGACACAAATTACTATTCTACAGTAGCTGACAGTACCTAAAACAAGTTGGCACTAACTCGACAAACAAATTTCATGAAGAAACACGAAACCGGAAGTTATAATGCATGCAATTACTATTGTAATAAACCAAATCTGGACAATATATAGAACCGATAGTTCCGGAATAATAATCGGAGGATGTATTTCCAGGTAATGCGTTTCTCCGGTTCAGTGTATTGGTGTTCGTCAACGCGTGATTTTGTTTTCACATAAATATACTTTGTGTTTTCTTTTCAATGGAATGGGATCCTACCCCCCCCCCCCCCAAAAAAAAGAAAAAAAAAAAAGAAAGAAAAGAAAAGAAAGAAACAGTACACTTTAACTACCAAACCTTGAACTGTGTCCACCTCAAAAAAGGCTATTTTACTTTTTGATTTTACATAAGAATATACCTACATTGTATCAGGGATGTATTTAAGAAATAAACAACGTTATTTAGTGAACATGGCGTTATGAATAGCAATTGCTCTGTTGGCATATTCCATGATGCGCGCTAGCGCATCATGGAAAATATGCCAGCAGAGCAGTTGCTATTCATAACGCCATGTTCACTAAATAATCGTTGTTTATTACTTATATCTGCATTTTACCACTCGCAAATACCCTGTATTAGCCTAGACCTTGACATTTAGCTATTACATCAAAAGTAAACATTCAGATTGTAATGTATCTTTTTAATTCACATAGATTTGTTAACAGAATCAATGATATGTTATAACAGTAATTCCTTTAAAATGTTATCAAAAACATGTTTTAATATTACATGTAAATACGTCAATTTTAATCGAGTTGGAGAAAAACCCATGATGTATCGTATAGTGGTTTAACGAGGCCGAGTACAGAACGAGTACGCACGCTTTCGCGCAGCGTTTCATTTGTATTGTGACGTCATCTTTTTGCTTGGTTGACGCCATGGCGTGATAGTTTCAACTGCAGATATTCAGCGAAAATTGTTGAAAATATCTCGTTTGATGCGTAAAAATAATGTTATATTGTGAAATAAACATAAATGTCTCGAAGTATAAGCTATATTTGGGCTCGGGTCGAAAACGTGAAGAGGGTTCAGCAAGCCTAGTCCTCTGTCACGTTTTCTTAACCCGCCTAAATATAGCTTAATTCATACATTTCAAGACTGTAACCATGTATTTTATATTAATGACCCTTAAAATGTGATGTTATATATTTATTATTACTTCAATATGTCTGAATGTTTTAATAATACTATATAGATCACCTTTTTCGCCTTTGTCAAATAAAAAATAGCCATTATCTGACAAATCTGGGAAATTGGGCATACAAAAATCAACTTTGATAAGACCCCTGGAACAAACCAGGAGGTAAAATGTTTTTTTTATTTGACCATTTGATGCCCTTTAGCAATAACTTTAATATGTAGAACAGAAAAAGAAATCCCTAGGGCAGAAGTTTTGAAAAAATGTAAAAAATATGCAAAATTGATACATTTCAAGCAAAATCCCATAGGGTCCTATGTTAAAGATTTACAAACTTTGAAATGACCCCCTAAACAAACGGTGTGGTAAATGTCTTATTTTTTAATCTTAAAATGATAATTATATCGGTAGAAATTCATGTAAAAAGTTTCATCAAAAAATCTAGGGCAGAACAAATTAGACCCGGCCTCGTTAAATCTACAACGTCATGGAAAAGTATATTATAACGTTACACCTTTATGACGTCATTGTATACTGACAGAGCAATTGCGATTATAGAGAAATAATTGCAGCTCCTCCGTATGGGCTTACAGTGGGAAAGAACAATGGAAATGCAAATATATATTGTATGGACGGTATCATTTAATGATTATAGATTTTAACGTATGACGTCACAGTGATATTGCGCTCATGGGCACCCGACGAAATAAATTTTTGTCATAATAAAAATTTTATATACCCTAGCCTATACCTAATAATACATGGGTATATGGTATTTTTTTTAATACGACAAAAATTTATATAGTCAGGTGCCTGTGCTCGCGCCATATATATTTTCAGTTATTTATGAAAACAGATTTCTTTGAATGGGAAGATTTATAATGGGAGATGTTGACATATATTTTCTCCATTCTGAAGTCAATTGGAATGCCTCGCACAATTCTTCAACGTTATCATCCAAGTCTGTTTCAATACAAAATCCCTGCAGGCATCACATTTAATTTTTTTATCTGTGTAATGAAACCTGACAAAGCTAGAGGGGGGCATTTCAAAAGAGAAATCTTGGGATTTTTTTAATACTATTGTGCTTTTATAATTGCTAATATGAAAAACATATTTATTTCTTGATATTAAATAAAAAGTTTATTAACAACAAGGTTTGTTGTATTAATTTAACAAAATGACTATGAAGAAATCACTGCACTTTACACATACAAATACAAATATTTTATTGGCACAAACACAATTACAATAATTGGCAAAGGCCCAATGGATATATAAGAACATCATTGTATGTTTACAATAATTGCATGTACAGTATATATATTTTTACTGATCTATATAGATCAGTTTAACATTTCCTTAGACTAATTGACATCTGTGTTCAAAGCAGTCATTTAATGAATTTAACAGTAATATTTAAAATAGTATGTATTTCACTATTTAAACATACATGTAAAATGTATCTTTCTTTGTCCAAGTTATTGGCAATATTTATTTTACTTATCTTATAAAAATTACTAAAATAGCTGTTCCTTAGATGAGAATAGGCTTTACATTGAAAAAAGAAAATGAGTTTCATCTTCAATTGCACCAGTTTTACAAGCATTACAATATCTTTCATTCCTAATTGTGGCATTATATCTACCACTTTCTATTGCAAGTTTATGTGCACTTAATCTTATTCTACTAATAGAGGATCTCTCAGATCTTTTCCTGAGTATATCAACATAAGGACTTCTTTTTCTCATATATAATTTTTGAAAAAATGAAAGTTTTTCTGAACTAAAAATTTTTGATGATTGCTCTTGGATACATTGGTCAATGATTCTTTGCTTTATGTTTGGTAAAAAGTGTTGAATTGTGCTTTTATAATTACTAATGTTTGAGAATCCCAAATTGTCTAGGATGCCATAAATTTTCTTAGTCCAGGAATTGGAATTGATCGTTCCCTGATATAATTTAAATGCCAAAGAATTAGACGTTATCATGTGATTCCAATATTTAATGCTTGAGAATGAGATTTTAGACCAAAGTGGTAACCTGTTTAATTCTGCCAAACAACCAGTATTAGATGCTTTGCAATGTAATCCAAGTATATCTTTAAGAAATTTTACATGAAATTTTTCGATAACTGAAATATCTTTCAATGAGAGATCCACTCCCCATATTTCACAACAATAAAGAAGTACATGTAGAAATGTACGTACTATCATTTTTAAATAGAGAAAGTGTATAATTCAGAAAAACAAAATGAATTTCTTATGCACTACATGTAATAAAAAGTTGGGGGGGGGGGGGGGGGGGGGGCTTTGAATATAAAGAGAAAAATAATTATGCAATGCAAAATATAAATATGTGGAATTCTTATTTACACATGGTTCTCTATAAATCTTGCAGGCACATGAGTGTGCATATTTGCACAAAAAAATGCTATTATGTCAGGAACTGAGTATTTTACAATTTCTTAACAAATCAGAAATAAATTCTCTCTACTAGTAAATTAAACCTCATAAATTTCAGCAGTACATTGTACCCTGTAATAGTGTCTATTCAGCAAATAAAAGCTTTGCATATATAATAAATACATGTGAAGTGACTTCATGTGAGAATTATTTGAATCCAGTTCTTTGTTTACTTAAATGATGTATGCAAATGTGTCTTTCAGGAGTTTTAGTCAACAACTTAAAGACTATTTACTTTTATCAATTGCTTCTTTTAAGACTTGGTTCCTCTCTTTTGTTTCATGGAATGTATTTCAGAGTGAGTCTTCTCATGAGTTTTTAGATTACCTGGCTGATTAAACGATTTTCCACAGTGCACACAGGTGTATGGTTTGATCCCTGTATGTATCAATTCGTGTCGTTTCAGGTGTGAGCATTGTACAAATGTTTTCCCGCAAGTATCGCACACATAGGGACGTTCACCTGTGTGCAACCTCTTGTGATTTGTAAGATACGAACGGCAGTTGAATTCTTTTCCGCATGTTTCACACAGGTACAACTTGACTCCCGTGTGTAAGGTCATGTGTTTATTATATTCTCTTCTACGCATAAACCTCATAGGGCATTGGTTGCAGGCAAATGGTTTTTCGCCTGTATGAATTCTCATGTGATTTTTCATTGCATACAGAGCCAGGAATCTCTTTCCACAAAATTTGCACAGAAAGTTTCGCTCGTTGGTGTGCCTCATTTTGTGTAAAATCAAGCTCTGTTTTGTAGACAACACCTTGTCGCACACGTCACAGACAAACATTTTCTGACAGTTTGACCTGATGTGCTGAATAAACTGCCCCCGATGGAGAAAAGATCTATCACACACCTCACAGGTTAAAGGCTTGACGTCAGAATGTGCCTTCAACATATGCATCTTCATATTCAGTTCACGACAAAACTCTTTCTCACACTTGCTACATTTAAATGGTTTGTAATTCTTGTGTTTATATATATGTTCATTACATGCAGTAACACTATTAAATGACTCCTCACACACTGGGCATTTGAACGGCTTTTCATTGGAGTCTGCGTGGTTCTTCCTGAAATGGTTTCTCAGTGTTGTAGCTACATACTCTTTTTGACAAATGTGGCACTTGTATCGGATAGGGCCAGAACTGGCAGAAGTCTCTCCAGTGTGGACTTTCATGTGCTTCCTCAGAATTGAAGACGAAGTGAATGATCTACCTTGACACAGCGAACAGATATATGGTCTCTTTATTCCCCTCTTTGAGTTTGGCTTTTCATCTGGTTCTGCGTTGGTATTTTGTCTTTTCAAAGGTTTCTCAACACTGGATATCGATCTTTCATTGTTAGTAAAATGCATTGCATCATCGTTTTCTTCATCTGCATCAGAACCATTGGTGTTTTCGTTGCCATCATTCAACTGTCAGAATTCTTTCTTGAATTATACAGAAAATCTCCGTTTTTGTATTGGTAACTTGACTGATCTTCATCATCATCACTTTGAATATCACTCCCCTTAATTTGAACTAGCAGATCATCATCATCATCATCATCATCATCATCATCATCATCACAATCATCACTGTCTTTCAACTCATTTAATAACTGTACATTGTTCTTCTGTGAATGCTGAATATCCTTACTTCTTGACTCCATATATCCACCGATCCACTCATCTGATTGTCCCGTACAGTTGGATTCCTTATTTTCTGTATGCATAGTTACTGTGATTTTCTTCGGATGGTTTCTCTTTCTTTAATTTTGTTGACATATTACTTTTATTTATTTATTTGTTCATTTGTAAGACAAAATATTTGATGTATTTATTTTGAATGTTTTTTGATTGGAAGCTCTTTAAAAACTTAGACATTAGCAACAGTTAAAAATGGCTTCACTTCAAAGTCTTGTGTTCTTCACTTTTTTTTCCAAATGCTATCCCTTTATGGAAGGGCAGGTCCAAAATGGCTTCAAAGAGAAACACAAGAGTCAAGACAGCATAAAATAGAGCACAACAATTTTCATAGAGACAAATTTATAATGAAAATGGTCCTTTAAACATGTCATGTTATCAGTACAGTAAAACACTCTTACAACGGCTGATTATGCTTCGCTCTAAGTGTAATTCGTTATAACCTTCAAGTTTACATTCAACATCTAATAAAGTCAGGAGGATTGAAAATTACTTGGCTGGAAGCATCATATTAATATATATTTAAACAGGACTTGCCATCTCCAAAATTTTTAAATCACTTAACTCAGTCCTCAACTCAAATCTTTATATGAGAAGTGAATGAATTTGAGGTCAAAACTCAGAACTGCCACATCTTTTAATATTGTTTATCCACCCCCCCCCAAAAAAAAATCTGCGCTTGGCCCCATCATAGTGACACCGTTCACATATTACATGTATTTTGAATGTGTTATTATAGGGTTAAGCTGTTTTTATTTCGATATACATGTATTTGTTTATTAGAGAGATATACCGGTACTGATTTAAAAATGGAAATAATTTACAATACATAGATAAAGACAGCAGGATTTCGCGAGATTTCGATCAGTTGCCCATGTCTCTGCTTTTCTAAAAATATGAGGCTACAATCTGACATTCACCGAACATAGCTTTGTTTGTAGTTTAAGGTAGTCCATCAATAACTATCATATTTCATATCTAATAGATTGCAAGTTTGATCACTAAAATCTTAATGTGATTTTAAGGAGTTTATTAAATAATAAAGTTTCACCTTTGAAATTTAAAAAAAAAATTAATTTAGATAAATTTATGATATGTTGAAAATAACATGGAAGTCTATGGGAAAAATGCATTTTTAAATATATTTCTTTAGTACAAGTAATTTTTTCACATTTTTCTTGGTAAAAAGTTGCAAAAGCTTTCTCCGTCTTCGAATATGCTAAAAAAATTTATAGTTTACCATACATTTTTTTCAGAAAATAATTTTTTTAATTTTCCTAAAGGGCAGACAACTCTTAAAAAAAGTTTTAAGTGCAAAAAGTTCATTAAATTGACTACATACATAACCCCAAGTTTGGTTTATGTTAGCCTCATAATAGCTTCAAAATATGTATTTGATGTAGTATAGATCAATCAAAATTGTTAAATTCACCTTAGTTATCATGGTTATGGATGGACTACCTTAACTTACAGGTAAATTCCATAGGTGTCGGAACCGGGGGGGGGCCCCTGGGGGGGGGGGGGGGGGGCTTACCCCCCCCCCCACTTTTTCTGCAAAGTTATACCTAACCATTAGAAACATAGCATGATAAAGGGGTTCAGCCCCCCCCCCCCTCACTTTTTCTCGCAGGAAAGATTATTGCTCCTAAATTTACCTTGAAAGATTGAGAAGTTGGATTCAGAAGCATACTACCATTAGAAACATAGCATGATAGAGGGTTCAGCCCCCCCCCCCCCCCCCACACACTTTTTCTCGCAGGAAAGATTATTGCTCCTAAATTTACCTTGAAAGATTGAGAAGTTGGATTCAGAAGCATATAACCCCCCCCCCCCCACGGATTAGGATTTCCATCATTTTGGAAATTACTTTTTTCTCTCAATATTTCTGAGGATTAGTCTAGCCCCCCCCCCCCCCCCCCCCCCCCCCCCCACTTTCAATTTGCTTCCGACGCCAGTGCATTCAGACAGCAGTAATTTTTCTGAACTCAACTTGTCAAAACTCCTCACCTCGACAAAGGCATCCGCCATCCGATCACAGGTTAAGACACAAATTACTTTTCTACTGTAGCTGACAGTACCTAAGACAAGTGCAGGGGACTAACTCGACTAACAAATTTCAATGGAAAACTCGAAACCGGAAGTTTAACTATTGGTATAAAAAAACAAAACTAGACAATGGAAAGAACTAATAGTTCCGTGAATAATAACAATATACATTTACTGTCGGGTTATGCGTTTCTCCAGCTCCCCAACTTGTCACCGCGCCGTTTTGTCATCACAGAAAAATACATTGTGTCTTTTTTAAAAACTTTTTTCAACTAAATGAGATGATTTAAAAAAAGAAAGTTTTTTCCTCCAAAGCCTAATCCTGAATAGGCATTCTGAAACACCGAGGTCTATATATTTGCACTTACATGCCCCAAAATCGCTTTGTTAACACAACAACGTTTTTAAAACGCTGTAGAAATATTACAAAAACTTTTTTAAAAACATTATTACAACGTAAATTCGTGTGGTTTTTATTTAAACATTTTAAAATTATTACATAGAAATGAATACAAATTAAGCTTTTAAAAGAAACATTTTTTTCTGACATTGTTATCATTAGTGAAAGTTTGGAGAATCATTTTCAATGCAAATCCCTATGAAACTTTCTCTCTAATATAGTATGTTTAATCAAAATGCATAATTTATAATGCTCTGTCTTGTTAATATTTGAATAAACATATATGCAAAAAATAAATCAGTATCTGGTTTTTAAAATAATATCTAAATGTACTATAGATGTGATTATTGCTTAACTTTTATTTTGTCCCAATAGTAGAATGACTTTTAAACGCAGAAAAAACATCGAGTTCGATTATTTATAGATGTTTTAAAAACGTTCTGCAAACATTGCCTGGTAGTGTTTTATATATATTAATTATACTGCGTTATAACATTAAATTTTTCATTTTGTATGACAAGCATGCAGTAAAAAAATCTGACGAAATATACATCTGAAATACTAAAACAATGAAAGCAATTTCAGTCAGACATTTGTATAATTAACAGTGTTATAATCAAAGTACTGAAAGCGGCTCTTTTTGGTGTCTTTATGCATATTGTGTAGTATAAAGACTGAAATCTCCCTCTCTCTCTCTCTCTCTCTCTCTCTCTCTCTCTCTCTCTCGTCCTCTCTCTCTCTCTCTCTCTCTCTCTCTCTCTCTCTCTCTCTCTCTCTCCTCTCTCTCTCTCTCATCTCCTCTCTCTCTCTCTCTCTCTCTCTCACGCATACTTTTAATGTCGGCAAGGCGTTAGAGAGCGACCAAATTTTGTTAGCGGCTATAAACGAATATACATGTATGTCTAGTAGAAAAAAGTTCAACAATCCCCATTTCTTCAACGTGCAACAAGGTACTAGTAGTTCATGAAAATTCATGCGCATTGTTTGTTGTCCAAAATACATAGTCTTGTTTTAAAATGTTAACACTTTATTTATAAGAAAACTAAAAAAACACAGACAATTCTCTCGAAACCAAAATAAAAAAACCAAAACGCCAACACTTTTGACAAAACGTGGCTCTTTTTGTAACTATTTGGTATAGCGAAAAATTTTACTTTAACGCTGTTCGGTTTTTTGTTTACTTTTGATGTTGTGCTATTTACAGTAACGTTGGCGATTTGCCTGTAAATCTCCGCCTCCGATAAAGTTTTTACTATAATTTTGGGAGAGAGGTCATGCAGCAACCTCGCTCCTTATGATCTGCCAATAAGATACATGCATGTTTACGTTGCATGTGGCGTTTGCTGTTGATAAATAGTATCAATGGGATTGACAATGATCAAAAGTTTATGAATAAATAAAAAGATATGCGTGTGTCCGTCAACAAGACAGAAAAAAAATTAGATCGGGTTCGATGATGCGGAATAAATGAGCTCGGGTTCGAAGTCCAACCATCGGACGATATTTTGGTTCTGCACAGCAGCTGATTGATTGGGTCCAGGAAAAATAGGTTAGGTAACAACATTTAGACACGGAATAACCTTCTTCAAAATATGTGAATGGAAAAACATAAACCTAATGCAGCTTTTGAAATCAAATGCAACCAAGCTAGCTTTGTTGAATTATTTATCGGCTTTGAAGTTCTAAGTTAGCATGATTAGACTATATTATGTAAGGCGTATTTAATAGCTAAGCATTCCAACTGTTGTTATTGTAAAAATATTTGGTCCTAGCTTTGGCCTTAGACTTTTTGGTTAGAAAAAAAAATGATGCAATTGTTAACATGGTTATACCGTTATAATCCATCCCTGTTAGGATTTATCTATATTCACAAAATGAGTGCATAATATTAAGATGGAGTACCGTGCATGTATTAACAATGCATGCGATAACCCCAAAATGAGTGATTTCACTTCATGTATGAATTGAAAAAAAAAGTGATGCAAACATTCATGATTGCAGACTTCAGCACTCATCATACAACGTATGATTCTATATAGTCCCCCTCAAGAAATCTAATTAAAATTAGATGTCAGATCCACTCATTTACTCGCTTCACAAACTTTGGGGGCTAAAATCCGGTAGGAAATGTAAAGGGTCTCTACTCAGTACACAGAAGTCTTTCTACAACTAAAAGTACATTAAATGAAAGTGACAACAATTTTAGTGTTTGTGTAGGGAGTAAGCAAGCAGATCCAACTTCTAATTCTGATTTGATAGCCCCTTAGCATGCTCTGTAATAGACCAGAAAATATGAAACGTAAGGGCTGCCGACCTTACTGATCATCTTTATGTTATTGTATACAGAAACAATAGGAGGAAAACATCTTGTGTATTATTGTCGACTTGCTTCACATTCAAATTTGTCTTATAATCCACAGGCACCAAGCTCGTTTGATGAAATATAGAAAAATTAGAAACATATCAGAATTGGTGATTATAAACCATACATGTACTATATATAATAGAAACATATTAGAGAGGCAAATATTATCAAGGTAGCTTTGTGCCTGTGTGTCAACCAAGGACAGAATCGTACAGCTTTTTGACATGTGACTGCAGGAATTTCTACTTACTGATTACCGGCAATGAATTTGAATACTGTATACATGGAAATATTCACCCCTGTTTTATTTTTGCCCTCGTTGTCTGCGGGCGAATTTAAGACTGGGCGAATTCCGAAGTTCCAAGCTATTTCTTTAGTACACAAGCAAGTCTGGGCGAATTTAAAACGGGGTGAAACTGTTTGCAAGTGTAGAAGGGCGAAAATAACACGAGGCAAAAATAACCATGTATACAGTATATAAAACATCTCAATACACATAGTGACAGAAGAGGAAGAATGACCACAGCTCTTCTTACTGAGCTTAAGGGTTAACCAGCTTGTGCTAGTATGAGTGTGACAGTACTAAGCCCATAGACACTTCTTTTACAATATGATACTCACAGTACAGTATAACTTTTGTTTTTCAGAATGTTCTGGACTGTTTGTTTGGGCATTGGTCTGTGTGTACTGGTATGGGAGTTATTTAAACCAGTTCCTTCTCCTATCAATGGAGTCTACAGACAGCCAGGTAAACGGCATAAGTGTATCAATGTACAAGCTTAGTTCAAGTCATAAACTATCCATGGCGGTGTTCTAGCTCAATCTATGCTTTTGATGTGCAATAAATATTAGATGGTTGGCACCCTTAGATGGTTTCCCTGAAAGTAAAATACCAAATTTGTCAGAACTACCTTGTGTAGTGTGAGTACAATGTCAGTCCCTGGGTCATTGATCATTAAAGTTCTCTCATTTTTTTTTCAGAATTTCAGTCTTTTCTGAAATGCGTATTAATTATAGATTGACCTTTAAAATGTGTAGGTAGCAACAAAATAGGGAAGAAATCCTCATGACAGTAACATTTTTGATTTTTCTGTCTGTAAAAAACAATTCAAGAATCTAGCTGTATATGAATTCTAAGTACAAGTAAGTCTGTGATATCTTCTTGATTCTGGGACATATAGCGTTAGGTTTAATATAACCGTATGTCTTAAACGAACTGAATACTTGACAATGAAAATCTTAAGAGTCTTTTCTACAGGTCGATGGTACCATCTGAAGAGGCTGGTTTTCCTTGGATTGTTGAAACTGCGACAAAGAAAGAAGAGAAAGGAAAAATCACTGAAAGAGGGGAATGTTGGGTATGGGCTGTCTGTAACCGACCCTGAAAAAATGGAGGAGAGCCCGCCATTATTAGAGCATCCTCATGTAAGTATACGATAACTAGCTTTCAGGAACTCTACATAAAGTATGCAACTTTGAATTCTTGAATTAGGATTTTGTCCTTATTAAAAAGTTTTTGTAAAATGTTTATTTGGTGGAATAAGTGTACATTTACCTGTTATAATATTTTCATTTCTCTTATGTTTTGCATTGGAAATCTGCGACATTCATTTTAATTCCTGTAAACACATATATTGTCTGGATGGCCTGGTGTTTTTTAGGACTGACAACATCCAAAAACAAGCATTCAATGATGAAATGTATATGTATGCAATATCTTTGGCTATTTCCATACAAATACATGCATGTTTTTTTTGCAAATTTTTGCAAATTCATATTCAATATGCAAAACTTTAGATGTACAAATGTGTAAATTTCCCTAGATATTCTTTCAATCTTATTTTGAAAAAAAAAATTTCTATGAAAATTAAGTCCTCTTTATTTTAGGCAATAGACTCGGTCTATTTTGGAGGATTCAATAAAGATGGCATATATTTTGTGGCAAGAGTTGCCCGTCGACATGGTCGGTATGCTGAGGTGTGGCTCTACCTACACTTGCCAGGAGTAGGGGATTTCCATCACCCCGTCCACCCAGACACACTGATAAGTAACGTGACCCCAGGGACTCTCACTGCTGGGGGTCTGAAGATTGAGATGTTGGACCCAATGGTGAGATGGAGGGTCTCTTTTAATGGGCTTCTCAGGTGAGTGCAGGGTCTCATTTAATGTGCTACTCAGGTGAGTGCAGGGTCTGTTGTTTAATGGGCTACTCAAGTGAATGGAGGGTGTCATTTGAGGCAACAATCATATATGTAGATTTTTCATTTTAAGTACCAGTTTCCTTATTTTATGATTTTGCCCTTTTGTCTCAAATTGCAACAAAATTTTCATGTACATGTAATTTCATTAAGTTCACAACTGTCAGATATATAGAAATATAGAAGTAAGCTCACGGATTTATACTTTTTAAAAGATCTCTGCAAAAAGAAGCTTCATGTGACTTGATGCATTTATACGTAAAAAGTCGTAAATCAAGTAATGAAAGCACATCATTCCCAATAACGTCAGGAAAATGAACAATCCCTAAAAAATTTACTCCAGCATATTTGAATAAATCTCCAATATTTTTTTAAAGTTTAATCTACAGTGTAGAAGATATATTCTTTGGCTGCCATCAGTGATAAAATCTCAAATGGATTCTAACAAAAGCCTTTAGCTTTTTGCTTGCACATTAAAAGTATGGCAATTTGCATCATTTATTTTATTTTTAGTGCCATGTGGTAGGGCTTGATTGAAATGAAAACTTTTAAAACAAGTATAAATTCAAGGTTAGTCTAAGTGTGGTATTTCTTTCTCCTCTGACCTTAGTGTTGACCCCACAAAAAGACACAATGTTTTAAGAAAGTGTGGATTAAATTAATAAATTTACTTTACATTAACAATGTAGCATGATTAATTACAGTTTCCATGTTTAATACAGGAAAGGAGTTTGTAAAGAGCTGGACAAAAAGGAGGGCTCCTTGGTGCACACCAAATTCTCCTTTACGTAAGTCTTTTTTTTTCTCGAATTTTTGGATGGTAATAACGAAGTGGATTTTACACAACTTTTTTCAAAAACTGTAAATTAGGGATTACCGTACTGTGGAATCATTTAAATTTGTGGTGGCTCAACTTTTGTGGTATTCGTGGGTAGCCCTCGCCCATGAAGTTAAATCCTCCAGGAAAATTGATTTAGTTTACTTACTGAAACTGAAAATTGACTCATCCACGAAATTTCATCCCCACAAATAAAAAAAAACCCAACAATTCACGAAAATTGGCCCCCACAAAATTAAATGATTCCACAGTACAATGTACTTACTTTTCCTGGAATTTTAGATGTTGATAACTACTTGAAGTTAGTTTTCTACAAAAAATGTACCTAGATTGTTTTATTATTTTAAGAACTAATTGAATTAGTGTTGGTCAATGGCAATATTTCTTTTGATTTCAATGAGATGGCTATAATCAAGCTATATACCATTTACCTATATGAAGTACATCGACTAAGTTCTAAGTTTGACCCAGGCTAACTCTCACACACTAATTATTTAGTGGATTTCATGAACTTGCTTAATCAATCATGATGGAATTTTATTCTACAGATGGAAGGCAGTGACAGACCCGTTTAATTTTGACACAGATGTCAACCCCAAGGCTCTTGCTGATGGGATAGCAAGAGAGGGGTGGACAAGAGAGTTCTTTAACAAACTGCAAAGGTATATTCCATAGATTCCTTATATAACGCGAGTACTTTATTCCATGATTCAGATGTTTTCCATCACATCGCGAGAACATAAAATAGTAAATGCCTAACTTTTATCATAGTTTCATGTAGTTGACATATGTCTAAAATGTCTAACATGCGCTTCTCACGGTTTTACGCACATATTAATCCCTCGCATTTAAATAGGAATCTACAGTAATTAACTTAAATGAATTCTTAATATTTGAGTTAGGATTACTTGTTCATTTAAAGGCATAAATAAATGCAATTGACAACTGATCTGCAAGTTTTTCATAAGGTAAAGCTAATATTCCTCTTGAATAAGAGAGACAACTCTTACTTGTTCAAGTGACTATACATGTATTATATTTAAAAAAATAAACAACTGTCAAATAGAATGGGTTTTTTAGTCATTTTTTGCTTTGTGTACATTTAAGATATAATTTGATAGTATATAGTATAATTATAAATAAAATTTAATAATAATGTAGTTTCTCTCTCAGTAAAACTGACTGTATATATTGCTTCAGCAAAATTCTATCCTAGTCTTTTAAGCTGCTCGACATGGCTATTGTGTGACTGTTTTGAACAGGGACCACCAGACGCACTATGAACAGTGGGGGGAGCTCAGTGGCCGGTTACAGGTGGGTGGGGGTGAGGAACAGAGCCTGAGGCTGAAGTCTGTCAGGGACCACTCTTATGGTGAGTATGAATCAGATGGGGAGGTAGATGGGAGGAGGGGCAGAGCCTAGGGCTGAAGTCTGTCAGGGTCCACTCTTATGGTGAGTATGAACAGATGGGGAGGTAAATAGGGGTGGGGGCAGAGCCTTGGGCTGAAGTCTCTTGGGGACCATTCTCACAAATGAATGTCACATTATATTGTTCTAATAATGAACAAATTTTTATTTGCGTGCAGGAAACTTATGAGAGATTCATGAAATTTCAGAAAACTTTTTGATATATAGTTACGTAAGCTTAAATAATGATATATTAGTTCAAGACTTCAAACGTAGAATTCATGTTAATAAGAAAACCATTGTTTCATTAATCCATTATGAAATTAAGTTGAAGTGAATAAAAGTTTGACTGCAGTGTATGGTGCATGCACAGAAAAGTGCTGTACTTCACAAGATTTTTAGAATCATTCTGCATGCCATGATCAATTCATGTAGCAATATGGTGTATTTTGTAATTCATCTAGTAATATTCTATCTGATAAAAAAGGCATTTTGAGTATTTGGTGATCGTGTTATTTTTCATTGATGTTAGCATTCATTCTGGAAATTTAATTCCTGTACATGTATGGTTTTACATTCATGTATTTTGAATACCGTAAAGTGGTATACATGTATTATTTGCATTCCAGTGAAAGCAGGGAAATCTGTAATCATGCACTAAATACAGCTCACATTTTAGTAAACATTTAGAGTTCCAGAAACATAATTAAAAATACATTAACTATTATTGTGCTTCTATTTTTTTCCAGGTGTACGAGACTGGAGGTCTATTTATAGATATGTCATTCACTTCATTTTCACTGAGGTAGGGTCTGAATTAATTGATCAAAGTACTGCTCATATTTACACAGCTGCTAATCTCAGCGAGATTTGACAAGACTGAAAAAGAAAAAAAAAGAAGAGACGCCAGCCAAAATTTTTCAATCTCAGCAAATCTGGTTGAGATTAATACAGCTGCATGATATTGATCCATGTATGATTTTCAAATACAATACATGCATATGTACTACCGTGGTATTTCATGTGAATGGAATGATAAACATTCTGTGATATGGAAAAATCACTTACTTCATTTTTAAGAAAGTTGTAAATAGGACTTTTTTCAGATATCTTTAGCTATGAAATAAAATAAAGAATGTTTACTTACCTTACAGGATGGTACCATTATTCAAGTGGGGGTGGTCAGCCTGCCAGAAAATATGTCGCAGTAAGTACAAAGGACCATTTTTCATATGCACTACAACCTACACCATTTTAGTCTAGCAAATTAGATTGTGTATATAGTAACTATTACTTAAATGGATAGTTTTAGGGTGTGCCTCATATGAATTTCACATTGAAAGAGTAGGCAAACAAAGTTTACCTTTCACATGAAGTTCCTTTCTCACATTGAAAAAAAATTGAGGACAATACACACATCATAATGCACTAGACATGAAATTTTATTTGAAATCTTTAAAATAGATAAGAGTCATGTGAAATTGATGTGGGTACTCTTTTCATTTGAAATTTCTGGAAAAATTTCACATAAAGTTCATGGTAGGCTTGATAGTTACTGCTTGTGTAATTTTTGAGTGTTTTTAGACTAGTTTTTGATTAGAAATCGGGTACAGAATAATAACCTCTGTGTTTACAGCAAGTTGCAGAATGCATTGTGTAATGTTGATGTATTGGGTAAGCACTGTTACCATGCCAACAAAAGGGAGATTTTCATGGGATCTTTTTTTCAAAATGTAAGATAAAAAACCTTTAAAACAAGTACTTGTATTGGAATTATTTGGGTTTTAAATCATCCTTTAAAGCTGTTTGTTTGGAATTGCCGCCTGGAGGTTTCTAGACCAAGGAGGAAGAAAGGGGATTTAATTCAATTAAAAATTGGGAAAAAACAAAAATCTCCAATAAAAATAAAAAGTTATTTATTTTTGATAATAAAATTTTATTGAAAGGGGGGAGGGGGTATTTCAATGAGGTGGGAGGCATTTCAAAACAAACAATAATTTAATTTGGGTCTTATGAATAACCACAGAAACAATGAAACAGCGAAAATAAGATCCTTGTGAAAATTAGACCTGTTGACACATAACTGATGTATGACGGTTGCTTAGTGTGATTAACTGGAGGATTGCTTTGATGTATGCAAGTTTTTTTTATATCAAGGCCAAAATTAGGCTGTTTTATAATATATTACATGTAAACTTTTATGAACTTCTAAGGTGAAGGATTAAAAATCTGTCTTTATATTTTATTTGGTGGCCAAGTGGAATATATCTTTCAACTAAAACTTTAACAATATGCATGGCATTTCATGTATATATAACGTAACACTGACTGTTTGATCATGAGTTTTAGAACCACTGATAGGTGTACATCTTTTGTATAAAAGTATATATCAGAATTTTCCTTTACCTCCAAAATCTCTTTATTGTTATTATTTAATTGAATTACCTGCCCGTGGTACAGTATACTAGAAATATTAGAGATTCCCAAATTGTCTGTTTAATTAAGTATTGCTTATGTATACATGTATCAATCATTGAAGATTCAAGAAAAATTAAGTACTGGACATACAATATACCAGGTGTATTTTATTTCATAATAGATGTTTGGTATGAGATTCATATTATTGTAAAGGATCTCTCTCTCTCTCTCTCTCTCTCTCTCTCTCTCATTGATATTGTTATAGCTGTTTTGTTAATCTCTTACAAGTTTAAAGATTGGCTATGTCATGTTCCCAAGTGCCCAGACATTTTCTGTGGAGGATACAGACATACAGTTATGGCGGATCGCACCTGACGAAGGCCCACTGAACGAGTACAGCTTCAGTTTTAAAGCAGGTATAGTTAATCTGATTTGTTACAGTAAAGTATGGATACATATTTCATGCTTACAGAAAAGTCTGTTTATTACCCTTATTGTAGATTTATTGTCAATGAATATATCAGAAAGCATGTGTTATCATAATTTTACAAATCAATATAGATCGTCCCTCGCATTTCACAACAACTAAGTTTTATTTTATTTGTGGCCCTCTTTGATTTATGCATTCATTAAGCAAAATTTAGAGTATGAATTTTAAATGCTACACGTTTTCAGAACTGATTTACGACAATAAATATCTGCGCGATGATTTTTCCAACTTCAAACATTTTCTTGTACAAGAATTAAAGTTGGTCTACAGTATGAATAACAGAATTAAAATTACAGGTGATTGAAGAAGGTTTTATTTATTAAAACTGTAATCTTCTGTGTAACAGGAGGATTGAAATTCAATGTCGAAGTAAAAGGGGAAGTAGCTCCAGAGTTTTATCATCATGAGGATCGAGGCAGCCATATTTACGAGAAATGTTCTCGTTTTGTTGTGAACGGGAGACCTGCTTACGGAATAGCAGAGTTCCATTATAGGTGAGAGTTGTTGACTTTATAATATTTTCCTAAATGTAATCTTTAAACTTTGAATACCTTAGGTTTTTTATAAATAACTCTGACTCTATTTATCTAATCTTCTACAAGGGCAGTTAAATAGGGCAACAGTTATAACCAGCAAAAACAATTTTTAAAAACTTTTAAAAAATTACTATGCATGTAATACTATATAAAGAGTTATTTTCGACAAACCAAAGAAATGAAAATATATAATACATGTCATTCAATTTTAATGAAACCTGATTAGAATTTAAAGTCTATTTATTTCCTACATGTTTAATTCAAAAGTAAAATGAAAATAAGTTCCTCAATTAAATCTCTGATTCAACCTATCAGTTTTGATATTCATTTAATTGACATATAGAAATATGAATGGACCAAGCTACACTCCTCCCAGTTGCCTCCCTTTGCTGTGTGAGCCTTGGGATTTGCCCTCGGGTTTGGACGAGGCTCTGACTCTTCCTTTTACCAAGGAGGCTTGTGGGAGCAGTCCACTTGTGGGAGGAAAGGGGTCGCAGCTTGGCCTGCTCTCCTCTATCCAACACAAGGTAATCTGTCAGGGAAGATTATCACCCCTATCTAATTTTTTCTTCTTTTATCCAGTACTGTGGAATTTTTCATGGGGGACCAATGTTCATGGCTTTCATGGTTAACCCTTGCATACAAATTTACATCCCCACAAATGTATATACAAGCATTTGTTTTACCTTTATTAATGAAATCGAACTTGCTACCATCGAAAATACGTCCCCACAAACCATGAAATTTTTGGTAACCCACACATTGACGCTATGAATAAAAAATGATTCCTCTGTACATGGTACTTAATAAAGGCAGAGCCATTTTCACTCCCTCCAACAGATTTTGTCTTACTCACCTTCTAATCCAGTATATGGAGGCACATTTTCAACCCTATATTGTTTTCCCAAATTCCTCACATAAGTGCATGTTGTTGTTTTTTTTTTAATGAATTATAAACATGAAAAAGTTTCGTATCGGCTACGTGGTACCTCTGCTATGGGTTTGATATACATGTATTAAACCTAGGACACAGATGTAAAATTGGTGTTGCACCAGACATGAAGAGGGGAATAGGGATTTTAAATTTTTTTTAAGAATGACAAAGCATGAATTAATTTGAGTTCTGTATCTCTTTTTTTTTTTTTTTTGCAGGAGGACTTTGTGGTGACGAAGGGATTTTCCATCACATTAAATGCATACAGACAACAGCTTCAGGTACAAAATAAGCTGATACATGTATATGCCATTATATGTTGTATCAATTTTTTATCTTTATTGAAATGGTATTACAAATTATGTTCCATGTACTGTATGTTAATATTAATATTAAGGCATGAAGTTTTGGAAGCATTGTTGCTGTGAAGGAATTGTAGTTTTGGAGATATTATTGTGCATGAAACTACATCAGCTTATCAAGCTACATTTAAAATTAACCTCTGCTACCATAATTTTATTTTTCCAATCCCAATTTATTACCCCTCTTTAACATTGATTGATTCATGATATATTGCTGTTGATTTATGGCATGATTTACAAAAGTTGTTAAGAAGAATTTGTTTTTGTAGAAAGAGCCATCTATTGTCACAGCCATCACAAAAATTGAAGAATCTTTCAGGTAATTGGTCTCTGTGGATGAATGTTTGAATCAAACAAATTATAATAATAATGTACCCTTAGCATATACAGATTTAGCTTTAAAATGTGATTCTTATTGATTACCAGTAATTATAATGAATTTGACAGTGTGTGACCTTGACATTAGAAGCATTTACCCTGATGATGGTGCTTTTGTCCACCTTGACACAATTAACTAATTCTCCTTAAATTATGGTCTATTTGACCTTGACTTACTGTACTTACCCCTATTTCTGTTCCCCTTTTGACAGAACAGGAACCCTTCAGGACACCCAGTCTCGTTGCTCGGACGCTGTGGAAGCCATTGCTGGTAGTATCATCACGGACAGTGTCAGGGCCGCCATTTTATCCTCAATGGAGGAAGTGTTTGGTGCTGATTTTGAACATAGTTGTGTCGCTGTAAGGTCATCAGCTTCAGGTATAAATTTCTAAAATGTTCTCTGTTTTAATGTTTCATGATTTAATATCTATTTAAATGTTGAACATGCTATTCTATGAATGCTGCATGTGAAGCATTTACATGTGCATTGCAGTGGATGTTTCAAATCAAATTATCAGGGTAATAAAGGGTAAATTTCATTCTCTCGTACTTAAAAATGTCTTTGGATCAAAAGAAAAAAAACATTACATGAAATGGATTCAGGGTTGATAATTCATTTTGTAAATGATAATTAATGAAATATGTTTTTGTTTTAGACTAAGTGGTGAAAATACATTAATATGCAATACATGACTGAAAGTTGTCATAAAAACATTAGATTTCCTGTTATTAGAGATGTAAATCTGAGTAATAAATCGCTGTAGGTGAGGACGGTACTGAGGCCTCGGGGGCGGGGCAGATGGAGACCTTTCTGGGCGTGTCCGGAATTGACAAGGTGAGCTTGAACACCACACTGTAAACCAATTTTATTCGCGAGCGAGAAATTTTCACAAGGTTGGCAAGAGCCACATTGGTGCAAATATTTCTCACTGCGATCCAGTTGTCATATGGTTGTTATTATATAAAAATGAAATTGACACTCCGAAAAAGCCATTGTCAACCGACGTGAAGCGGAGGTTGACAATGGCTTTCTCGGGGTGTCAATTTTATTTGTTACCCTCCCAAACAGGCACTATTTATTTTATTGTACTGAATGTCTTAATTTTAAAGAAAATTTTACTGCTTTTATATAGAATTGACGTGAATTCTACGGCGAACCATACGCGCATAATTTACGCACATGTAACAATTCGTTATGTAACCCGTTGCCAAGTGTGTTGCTAACGCTGAGGGTAACAGAACAGAATATCAACTGTGTCTAAACCAATCAGATTTCAGTATTTAACATGAAAGTATAATTAAACAAGATGGGTCTGGCTAATTGGTTGCGAACATTAGTTATCACGAATCAGTTTATCGGAAATACAATCACGAAATAAAGTCACTGTGAATAAAAGTTGGTTTATAGTATATAATCAAACATGGTTTTGATCAATGAATCAACCAAAGCAATAAATAACTGATAAAAGACAGAAACTTTAGATTTTTATTTAAGACGTTGTTGCTGTGATTTGACAGGTGCTGGAGTCGGTGAGTAGATGCTGGGCCTCAGCATACAGTTTCCAGGCTGTCCAGTACAGGAGGTAACAAAACGTGTCACAGGCTTATGTGTTGATTCTAAGACATTATAGTAAGACTCAGAGTATATTTCCCCTTATGTTTGCATTGCAAGTCTGTGACGTTCAATTTTCAATAACAGAAATGAAATGTGTCTGTCTAGTAAAAAAAAATCAGTGCATTGTATTTGCAATTGCCTATAGCCAAGAATTTCAGCAAAGCTCAGCTAAAAATGGCAAAAAAACAATTTTTGCTCCTATCAAAAATAATCATGGAAATAGAAT
Organism: Magallana angulata; assembly: GCF_025612915.1. Classification (NCBI taxonomy): domain Eukaryota; kingdom Metazoa; phylum Mollusca; class Bivalvia; order Ostreida; family Ostreidae; genus Magallana; species Magallana angulata. Next base: position 35,701,859 of record NC_069119.1, on the reverse strand, counting down.
ATGCCAAAAAAATTATCTTTACATGTAATACAAGATACAAATATTTGCTTTATCCATTTTTGGTAATGGGGCAACAATGTATATGAATACATGCATGTTAACAGACAGAACGGTCAACCAATCAGAGTGCTGGTGGGTGTGGTTATCCAGGAAATGGTCAAATCTGAGGTGTCCGGGGTCCTTTTCACAAACCACCCAGTGACAGGAAGTGCTGATCACATGGTCATCGACGCTTCCTACGGGCTGGGAGAGGTAAGGGAAATACCAATCTTCTACTCGAAAATTGAAATTTTTTACTTTTAATCAATGTTTTAAGTCAGAGTAACTGATAAGTTTACACAAAAATCCATATTGCAAGCTTTAGATTAATACTGTGAATTCCTAATTAAATGCGAGGAATTAATAATTATCTGTGTAAAATCATGAGAGCCACACTTTAGGGATCTCGGTTCTATTTCTTAGAAAGATGTTAACTGAATGAAACAGTTGATTGAATCTTAAAATAGGAATTTAGAGTATTTTGGAAATGTGATGCTAGACTACTCATGTTAGTATGTTTTTGTTGTCTTTCTTTCCATAAAAGAGGGAGGGAGTTGTGCCATGTAAATGACAGCTATTATGTGTTTGTTTTTTCGTGTACCATGATGTTGTTTAACAATAGATGAATCATTCTTTGTTTGTTTGTTTACTAGGCGGTTGTGTCGGGGAAGACAACCCCCGACTCTATCACGGTTCTCAGAGATTGGTCGGACAAGGTCACAGTCCAGAGTAAACAGATTGGAGCCAAAAATCTACGCATTATAGTCAAAGGTCGGTTTCTGTTTGGAATCAAAATAGAATTAAGCAACCAAAATAATGAAAAAATCCCCTGAGATTTTTATAATAAGGATTATATTTTTGGCATACAACTTTTCTTAAAAAAAAAAGATTCATAAATTGAAATAATGGTTTGGTTTGAAAGTTTGAATTTAGACCAGATTCTTTTTCTTCATTTTCATATACCTAGACCTTTACATCGAAGATTTTTGCTATCATATTGAAACTAATCATTCCATAGGATTATCATCAGATTTACATCACTTTTGAGTTCAGTTTGATTTATAATAGTGCACTGTACCACTGTGTTGACCTAATTTTGTGTTCATGATATGTAGTACCACTGTGTTGACCTAATTTTGTGTTCATGATATGTTGTACCACTGTTTTGACCTAGTTTTGTGTATATGTAGTACATGTATCACTGTGTTGACCTAGTTTTGTGTATGATATGTAGTACATGTATCATGTGTTGACCTAGTTTTGTGTATGATATGTAGTACATGTATCACTGTGTTGACCTAGTTTTGTGTATGATATGTAGTACATGTATCACTGTGTTGACCTAGTTTTGTGTATGATATGTAGTACATGAACCACTGTGTTGACCTAGTTTTGTGTATGATATGTAGTACATGTATCACTGTGTTGACCTAGTTTTGTGTATGATATGTAGTACATGTACCACTGTGTTGACCTAGTTTTGTGTATGATATGTAGTACATGTACCACTGTGTTGACCTAGTTTTGTGTATGATATGTAGTACATGTACATTGTACCACTGTGTTGACCTAGTTTTGTGTATGATATGTAGTACATGTACCACTGTGTTGACCTAGTTTTGTGTCCTTACCAGAGGGAGGAGGACTCGAGGAGCAGTCAGTCAGTGGGGAGGATATGTGTTGTTTGTCCGACTCACAAATACAGCAGCTGTGTCAGATTGGAATAAAGGTGTGCCTTGAAAAATTTAAATGACATTAGACTTACTATGGTTTTATCAATGTTCGTGGGTAACAATTTTTGGGGATTCATTGAAAATCAGTTTTAAGGATACGTGAATTGTGGCCAATGATCCCATCAATACAAAATATTACTAGTAGAAATTGCACTTCAATAAATATTTAATTTCGTAGATTAATTTAATCCATGAAAAATTTGGTATTCAACAAATATTGATGAAACCAAAGAATTGGTCTGCTCCACTATGTTATGCTATAAAAGATCTAATCTAACAATGCCCTGTATGGGGTCACTTTATTAAATGACCTTTGGCATATGAATAACTATAAACATATTAGCTAATCTGAATTTAAGCTGCTTTACACAAGTCTTAAATGATGCAACGTTCAGCTTTGATATCATTTTGTTGATGTTCGTAAAATTATGGTAATGCTTGAGAAATCTTTGAATTTGATGTAAAATCTTATGGGTTTTTTCCCTATCTTTTGCTACAGTTGGAGAAATATTTTGGTTCCCCCCGGGACATAGAGTGGGCGCTGGCTGGGGACAAGTTTTACCTGTTACAGGTAAGAGTATTTGATTACAATTATATACTCAAGTGGTAATGGGTCCTCATACTAAGATTTTCAAATGAACATTTTGAATAGTGCTCTAATTTCATTGCATTTTCTTTAACGATGACATATTTTTAAAAGAACTGAATTTTAACCTTTATATATGTACAGTAAAATACAATCATTTTAAATGAAGCAATAGAGATGAGCAATATTTTAGTTTACAATTGTAAGATTAGTGGAAGAAAACTGACTTTGTTGTAAGAGTGAGTTCGTTATAAGTTTGTCTACAGTAAGCATGTTTAACTCTATGACTGTTTTTGTATTTTACAATAAGGCTCGTCCTATCACTACCCTGGAGGAAGTCACCGACGAGGACCTGATCCACGAGTTTGACGACCCTCTCATCACTGACCAGGAGTGGCTAACTACCGGAAACATCAGGTTCTTTATATGTTTGAATTTTTTTTTAGATAATACCTTTTTTTGTTAAATTTTGAATTTTTTTTAGATATTCCTGCACAGATTTCAAATATTTTCATATTCTCAAATTATATGTAGCATAAAAAGTAATTATCATACAAAATTGAATTATCAATTAGTTGTCAATAATGTATTAATTATAAGTTTTTGACCGACAGAACTAACAGTTGTATTGGTTTTGTATTTTATAGTGAGATGATGCCAGGGGCAACAACTCCTCTGACCTACTCTGTGTTTGCGTCTGCCATCGACCTTTCTTGTCTGGTAAGAAGAACATGAATCTATTTCCAACAATGCACATAATTCAAAATTAAGTAAGATTATTGAGCACTAGAAACACTTAAGATGTACCAACAGGAATATTTATACTGAAGCTTGAATTTGATTAAGTTTTTGTGATTTATTCATTATCAAGAGGTCGGTCTGCTGTTATCTTGTTCAAGAATGACAAGATTTTGTTAAATTTCATAAAAAAGGTGGTCAATTAGGAACATTGAATATATATAGATCTACCAACCAACCAGTCAATCTATCAATCAATCAATCTATCTATCAATGCATCATTCAATCAGTTCGATAATCAATCAACCATCTTTCAAGCATTAAATCAATAAGTCAACACATTCAATCAGTTAAATCATTCAATTAATCAATTAATCAGTGGTCTTGTTTTCTATAGGAAGTGCTTGTCAAGTTGTGTGGGAGTCCGAGTTACCACTACCCCAGGAAGATGCTGCTCAGCTGTTGTGGTCACCTCTTTATAAACCTCATGGTATTCAACTTGTAATCATTATTTAAAAATCTCAAAATCTTATTGCATGCATAGTTAAATCTCTAAAAATCTTTAATACAGTAAAACAAGCTAATAACGAAGTGCCAGGGATGAATGATTTCACTTCGTTATAAGAGTAATTCATTAAATTGGTATAAGAGTAATTCACTATATCCGTCAAGTTTACAACATGTAATAAAGTCACAGAGAATAAAAATAACTTCGCAGTAAGCGTCTATCCATTATAAGTGTGTTTGCTATAACCAGGTTTTACTGTACTGAAATTGAATGTGTTTCAGCCGTATGATAGTGGCTCCATGAACAACATCTTTGGGAAGAAGGAGAACATGGAACTGACTGTTGTGGGCGAGACGTTAGCCGACCTCACTGAGGACTCTGTCAAGTCGTACCACGGACCGTTCACCTCACGCCTCAAAACTGTCATAAACACCATCAAGTACCTAACCAGTGTAAGTAAACGAATGTTCACCTCGCGCCTCAAAACCATCCTCAACACCATCAAATACATCACCAGTGTAAGTAAACAACTGTTCACCTCTCCTCAAATCCATTCTCAACACACTCAATTACATCTCCAGTGTAAGTAAACAACTGTTCACCTCTCCTCAAAATTTAATCCATTCTCAACACATTCAATTACATCACCAGTGTAAGTAAACAACTGTTCACCTCTCCTCAAATCCATTCTCAACACACTCAATTACATCTCCAGTGTAAGTAAACGACCGTTCACCTCGCGCCTCAAAACCATCCTCAACACCATCAAATTCTTAACCAGTGTATGTCTTGCCTTTGTTTATGCAGCAATGAAGGGTAATCTCCTTCACGCTAGATAAGTGTTTGGAGCATCTCTATTTCATTTGTTATAATCATGCATAGTGTTTGAAGTTCAGAACTATTTTCTCTGCTGCAAGAAAGTGTATTTTTTTAGCAATAGAAAGAGTAGAGAAGAGAATGTTGTGATAGAATGCTCTAGAACAACTGTGATATCCAAAGTTTGTTTGAATTGATAGGTGACTCCTGCCACAAATAAGAAGTGTGATGATTGGGCGAAAAAGGCAGACAGCTACGAGGTGATTGACCAATCATCTGATTGTCTGCAGATGTACAGGGACATCAGTAAGAATCTTCCCGACTACACAGAGGTACAGTCAGACTGTCAGTGGAGTATGACAATGTTAATACTATATAGAGGGTTATTTTTGCCCTGTGTTATTTTTGCCCTGTGTAAAATTTTGCCCTTCTATACTTGAAATGGTTTTGTTCCTTATTGATATTGCCCAGACACCAAGATGAATAAATTGAGACATTGAAATGCGTCTAGTTTTACATTTGTTTGTTTGTGATGAGGGTAAAAGGGACGAAAATAAAATGAGGGCAAATTTTTCCCTGTATACAGTTGTGAAATAGACATTCATTTTATTAGTACTTTTTTGGGAGTTGATTTTAATCAACTCTCCTATGCAGTCACTCAGGCAAACCGAAAGTTAAACAGTGTTTGGACCTAAGCACAAATCATCACCGCTGACAAGTCTTAGTTCTTGAATATAATAGAAAAATTCAATGAAATGTATAAATGCTGAAGCATTGTTTTTCAAGGAAAGTTATCTATAAACACTTTGAAAATAGTAAGATTTTATATAATACGAACAATTTAGATATTTATGTAGTCTCATATATTCCTACGCCAGAGTTAAATATAGTCTCGTTCAACCAGACGCTCGGCTCTCCCTGTAAATCTCAGACAATCAGAGAGGCTCTGTTGCTTGTCGGAGATTAACGGAGACAGCTGAGCGTCTGGTTGAACGAGACTGGAGTTCAATATCTATAGTGCTTGGATCCATACACTTTTTAGAATTGTTTCGATTACTTATACATAGTTTGAAATCTATCTTTAAATATTACATAACATGATTCATATGGGGTTTCTCTAAATTCTTGTCTGAAAAGTCTAATTAAAATTCATATTACAGACTAGAAACTAATTGCCACGCAAGATAAGTTCATTTTATAATAAATGATAATCGATAAAATCAACTCCCGTCATAACTTCAGTACTTTGATTCTTAATTGCTTCTCCTGTATATTACCTGTTCATACTCTGTAAACATTTCACATATTGCTGTGTATTCTATTTTGCAATTTTGGCAGAAAGCAGATTCTGCTAAATTAAGTGCATCACCAAATGCTACGCAATGCCATGTGTATATTTGTATCAATATATCAATTCAGAATTGCACTATGTCTAAATCAAATCTACGCTAACTTATTGAAATTCAAATTCCACCAAATATTGCACATGCTAAATACAGTAAAACTCAGTTGTTGCAAAGTCCTAGGGACTAATGGAATTACATATACTTTGTTATAATATCCGTAATTCGTTTTATCCGTAGGACGAATTCATAATATTTATAGCAAATTCACCATATACATGTTTTCTTTCAACAGACTATAATTTTTGCTTATTGAGGCTTAAAATAAAAATACATTATTTTGGTACCTTTAATAATCAGGTTGTGAATTGAAAAAAGTGTATGAAAATAAATTCATTCAAACTATTTTGATAAATGATAATGCAAACTATTTTAAACTGTATAGAAATTCATTATAAAGGTGTTAAATTTCGTTATTTTTTACCTGTATGAGACTCAAAATCAGTTCGCTATATCAGTAGATTTGTTATATCCGAATTTGTTATAATCATAAATTTTGCAAAGGTTTGTTAAGAATTTTACTGGTGACTCAAAATTTTTTATTTTTTTCAGAGAATTTGTAATACATGTATATCCATGTTCGTACTAAACTAGTTTTACTGTATATTTATTTAAATAATATCACATAAGTTATACAGTACTTTATGCAAATCAATAAAAAAATTATTCGTGTTTGCAGTAGTCATGCTAACAGTACTTCATTGAATTAATGTTTAAGGTTTGGAAGGTTGGACTCCTGAAGAGTGGCAACTCTGGAGCCTGGGCGGCGGCCATGTTTGGAGTTCTACTTCAGGGCAAAACTGGTGAGTAAAGTGATTTTACTATCGGCGAAGACAACAACACGAATCACTTGGGTAAAAAATGTATATGAAAGAATAATAAAAAACAAGATAAAGCTGACAAACCACAACAAGACAGACAACGTGCAACTGATTTATAGTCAAAAGTAGAAATTAACTTGACCCTTAAGGTCAAAATGTCTCTAATCAGGTTGATTTTATTGTAAATGCAATTAATTGGCAAAAAGTAAACAACACAGACAGCATTACCTGGATCTCGAACCCGCCCCCAATTAACATAAAAAAATACCCCCAAAAATCACATGAGTATCAAACAGAGCACAGTAAAGATAGACTGATGTACATGCAAGGAAACTTATATATGGCCTTAAACTCCGATACATGATTTACTTATCCTTGTTTTAGCTGTGAGTTGTCTTGGTAAATTCAAGGTGGACGAGTACCTTTTGGAAGTATAGAAGGGTGAAAATTATACAAAAATGGCAAAAATAACACTGTATACAGTACACAGTCTGTGATCATGTAGTCATGTACCTTGTTGTTGGTTTATTTGGACAGAGTACAGCAATGAGATGTGTTCGGATGTGGCCGTCATTCTCTCTCAGTGCCAGGATGTTTACAGTGCGGATGTACCGGTTGCCATTCAGGGTCTTGCTCGGAGTATCGTAACCTCGGGGCTAGAGGACAGATTCCTCAGCGGAGATGACCAGGTATTTCTAGTTTTTAAGCTCTGAAACTTTAAAGAACTCATGGTTTCAGCAAGAAATGTTAGGGACAAAATTTTGTCACAATATTTTTTTATATCACTATTGGCAAATAGAAGTTAGTTAGAAGTAATGTATTAATTTATGCTCATGGTTTCAGCAAGGAATAGGGAACAAAATTTTGCCACAATAATTTTTTTATAGCCCTGTTGGCAAAAAGAAGTTGGTTAGAAGTAATGTATTAATTTATCAATTTAAAGCACGATTTGATTGATTTTCCAGGGGTGTGTTGAGCTGCTGTCTGACAATAGTGTGCCCGCTGTAACGGACCTGTATGAGGACTTCATGAAGAGACATGGCCACCGCTACATCAGAGAGGTTAGGGACAGCCTCACTCTGAGACAGCCTCACTCTGAGACAACCTCATTCTGAGACAACCTCACTCTGAGACAGCCTCACTCTGAGACAACCTTATTCTGAGACAACCTCACTCTGAGACAACCTCACTCTGAAACAGCCTCATTCTGAGACAACCTCATTCTGCGACAACCTCATTCTAAGACAAAGTCATTAATATGATAAACACAACCTTAAATCTTAAATGAACTAAGAGAAGATCTTTAGTTATCAAAAAAAAATGTTTTGGACAATTTTTTTTAACTAATGAATCATAAATGATAAAAAGTAGCCACATGGTTTATTATACATATACAGCTATGCAAACCAACAACAGAAATTTCTGATCATTTCATTCCGTTAACTCTAAGAATTGTGATTGGCTGTTGCAGGCTGAGCTGATGGAGAAGTCTTGGCAGACCAACCCCGAGAGACTGGTACAGGTGCTGAAGGTAAGGGTGTCCCCAAGGCTACATATTAAAAATGTTTGAAAAGGTAGAGTTACTATTGCTTTCAAAAGAAATGTTACTGTTGCAGTAGATTCCTTATTTTAGGCGAGTACTTAAATCCACCATTCAAAGATTTTCCATCAAATTGCAAGAACATTTAATCGCTAATGCCAAAATTTTACGATAGTTTCATGTAGTTTAAATGTGTCCGAAAATTAAAAGCGAGATTTAAGAATTCGAGAGACAGGCTTCTTTCGATTTTATACCGATAATCATTCCTCGCGTTTAATTAGGAATTTACAGTATTGTTACAGTACTGTAGAGAGGTTCTTTCTAAAAAAAGTTAACTTTCCGAAAATTGAAAGTAATTCAGCATTTTTTTAGTGGATTAGTACTTTTAAATATAGCTGTGTAAAAAAAATATTTTGATATTAATTGCTCTGATGGGTCTCTGTTCATCTACAGAAAATCATTAAAATGAAAGCATACCAGGAAAGACAAAAAACCAGCTTCAGCATAAAAGACACCATTGCCAATCTGCAGACGCCACTAACTAATGGAGAAAAGTAGGTCAAGTTTTAGCCTACAAACCTTATATACAATAGTGATGCTAACAATAGTTAATTGTGGCTTATATGTGTATCCAATGCAAGTGTTTGGCAATGAAACAGCTGCAGCTATATTTAAAGTTTACATCCTTTGGTTTTTCCCTGGACAGTTTGATTGAATTCCATGTATGTTACATAAGATGCCAAAAGTAAATTCACCATACCTTGCATTGGTATCAGTTAGTGTTTCCAAAAAAAATTTTTTTTTAAAATTTCCACTTAACAAAGGAACATCCAATGTGATATTGGAAAGAACAACTATTTTAATGTACATTTATGTAATGAAGTTTATATTTAGAAATGAATGTAAAGACATTGATGGTTTTATTAATGATGTTGCATTATCACATGCATAAAATTTTAACCAAACTTGCTTACACTCAACAGGAGGAGTCTGAAGTTCATTCTCCCCAGAGCGCGGCGAGCGGTGGGGGAGAGGGAGTTCGGGAAGTCGCTGTGTGTGAAGGTGGCCGACAAGTTCAAACAGGCGTACTGGAGACTGGCCCAGAAAATGGAACAAGAGGTATGTGACTGTTAGCTGCAGGTCTGTAGCTTCCAGTCTGAAAAAATTTGGATGTATGACTTTGGAGATGCAGTGCCACGCATGGAAAAAATTGTGTATTTATTGTGCAAAAGAATAAGCAGTAGATTTGGAATGATTAACATTATTTATTCGCAAATTCTGTGAAAACAATTAGTACCAATGAATTCTTCATGCAATTTACTATTGATATTGCTCTTTACCATGTTAACTTTACTACCAATTTTGAAATTATAGATGATTCTCTCTGAAAAGTAGAATTTATAGATATGTATGTTTTCTTTGAATTAATGACGATATTGCCAGTATCTAAATTATAAAATTGAAAAACAATGGTAGATAATAGGAATTTCTTAATTGCATTAAAATAAACACCTCTCACAGGGTCGGTTACCAGAGAAGGAACTGTTGTTTTTCCTAACACATCGAGAAATCGGACAGCTACTGGAAACTCGCTCACCCAAGTTACTCACAAAGTAAGATAACTCAGTTAAATCATAAATAATATGATTATGAGTTAAACAAGAGAGAGAGAGAGAGAGAGAGAGAGAGAGAGAGAGAGAACCATATGTAATTATGTACCATACTGAATGAGTAGTACATGTATTACCATTCATTAAGACCTGTATGAATTTTACGATTTAATCAATATTAATGAATGAAATTATATAATATTACCTGTTAATTAAATAGATTGTATCAGACTCAGTTCTTTAGGCTCCCCATTCCATTGCTCACTCAGAGAATTTTTTAAAGTTATAAAAGAAATCAAAATTACTAATGAAATGCACAAAAGCTCATTTTAGATTTAAACAGAAATTTAACAGAACATGAAGTTCTGAGTTCTAGTCAATAATCCCAGTGAGAGTTGTCTTTCTTATCATAAGGGTTTATGCACCTTAAGGCATTGCTGTTTTTTAATGAATTGATATTGTTTTCAGAGCCAAGAGAAGAAGAAAGCTGTTGCCCAAACTGATGACTTTGTCTTTTCCAAAATACTCAGTAGGAGTTCCTAAGCCAGTAAGTCTGGGTTGTGAAGGCCAAAATATCTGTTTTCTATAAGGAAAAAAAACAACAACCCTGCATTTATGTGCATGTTCAAACTTAGGATTATTGTTCAGAGATTGGATCTCTGCAACCATCATTCAGATACTTGGAATTTTATTTATTTACCAAATACATGTAACTTGACATAGTGTGAAAATGTATGATTTTTTGCTTTAAACATTATGTAAATATTCAAGATAGTTGGGTTTTTTTTAATCTGCAGAAAGAACAGGAGAGTTTTGAGGAACAGAGGAAACCTACCTTCACTCTTACTGGTAAGTAATGGCCAGAGAAGCATACACAACAAATTGTGAATTTTTATTGGTCGATATAACATTGACCTAACTATTTCTGACCTTGACCTTTTTACAGGGATGCCAATCTGTAAAGGTCGAGTGACGGGGAAAGCACGGGTAGTCAAGACTCTAGAGGAGGCTAATTCCATACAGGTAAAAGGGGCACTGTAGTTACTATTATGAAATCATTTTGATTTGTGTGGGTCAGTTTGTTGTTGATAAAGTCAATCATTTTAAAGGTTTGTGATAATGTAATTTTGTGAATTTTCTTGCATGAATATATTCTGTGTTTTCTAATATGCCACCACAATGGCATGCGTGATTTGCATTAATTACTACTGGAAGATGCCTATTTATTGGTCGTTTGGGAGAGAGCAGTCTAAGTTATGGTACTTGTGCCCAATCCCAATTGTATTTTTGTTCAATAAAAATATGTTCAAATTGGTTGTGTTGCACACTGATGTGACAGTCATGATATGAATTTTTTTCCACAGAGAGATGACATCTTGATCGTGTCCTACACAGATGTGGGATGGACACCCTACTTCCCGCTGCTGGGGGGTCTGGTCACTGAGATGGGTGGGCTGGTCTCCCATGGGGCGGTGGTGGCCAGGGAGTTCCAGCTTCCCTGTGTGGTGAACGTTCCCAACGCAACACACTTGTTACAGTCAGGTGGGTAGAAATCTGTGTGGTTAACGTTCACAGTCAGGTGGGTATAGATCTGTGTGATTAACGTCCCCAACGCAGTGCAACTGTTATTGTCAGGTGGGTATAACTCTGAATGGTTAACGTTCCCAAGGCAACGCGCCCGTTACAGTCAGGTGGGTATAAATCTACTGTAAGCAATGAATTTAGCAAAGTACTGTACAACGTGCCTGTTACAATCTGGTGGGTATAAATCTACTGTAAACGATGAATTTAGCAAAGTACTGTACAACATGCCTGTAAACAATAATTTTAGAAAAGTACTGTACAATGCGCCTGTTACATTCAGGTGGGTATAAATCTACTGTCAACTTTTTACCGGTACATTCTGCTGATGTTTCATGTTTAATCTGATAGACAAAACATTCTTTTCCAGGTGATGATATAATTCTAGATGGACTGGCGGGAAAAATAGAAAAGCTCGAAGGAACAAGCACAGATTAAACCAGTGTGCTTGACTTTAATCCAGTCTAAACTGTGGGTGTTGTGTATTTACTTGTGTTTATGTCTATGTAACTTCACTACTCAACAAAGCGCACTGTGATTTGATTCATAATGTTGTTGTGATGAAACCTTATGAGAATTTTACTTACAAGTATAAAACTTAAAATTTATATTTTCATACAGACAAAAATATATAAAGTGTATAGTGAAAATAATAACATCATATTGAGCAAGCCTTAGGATAAAAACAGAATCTGTCACCCGTAGAAACCATGTCGACAGATCGGAGACCAACACAGTTGATCTTTCGAGGGTGCTATATGATAAACTTAGTTAATTTTGTTCATGATAGTTAACACTTCTAAGGTATAGGTTTTAGGCAATATTATTCAAATAATAGGAAAAGTACTGTAAACGTATTACAGTACATTTGGCTAAGTATTCTATTTAGCGTTTTTTGCGGAAAACGGCGTCCGCTTAATCAAGTACTCGGTCACCAATAGTAAAATATACAAGTAGATATAGATAAGTACATTTGGATATGCGCTAAATAAAATCTACGCTTATTTGTTGAAAAATCGTTTTCCGCCAAATATTGTACATGCTAAATATAATATGTTTACAGTAATGTGCTATTTCATACTTAATGTCCCAAAGACCAAATGTTTGTCTTACTGTTTCAGTTTTGGGCAGTTGCAATTTTAATTAATGTCGCTGATATTATAATGGTTTTTTGGTTACATCATTGTCTAATGCATGTATCCACAGTTTTGCCCATTGCTGTGTTCCGTCATCAAGGCTGGCATTGTTTCATTCTGAGGGCAATATGATCAAATTGATCAAATGTGTTTTTACAAATCAGGTGTACATTTTTACATTTTGTTTTTTTATATACTTGAAGATAGCCAAATTTTTCTCAATTTATACATTATACACTTATAAATTATTATATGTTTACATCTTCAGGAAAGTGTTGATTTCTATTATTAATAATATTTACATTATGAACAGTCCAATTAATTAAAGAATGTATTATGAAGACAGATTACCAGTAGGCCTACTTAATATTGCATGGGCATTTTTTTAACATCAGACAAATCCTGTATTTAATTAGGCCTTGAGCTTAATGACTCTCGAGCTGATTTTGAAATTTTATAAATGATAGACAATGAACAAGAACGTACTATTATAAGAAATTATCATACCATGCATGACTTTTACGGTATATTTAGAATCTATATTTTATATATAATAGCTAGAAAATGTGTTAAAAGATGCATAAAAAATATACCATGCTGTAAATTATTTTAATACAGTACCGGTAACTGGGTAACTGGCCAGTTTATTTTATTGAGTTGGATTGACTTGTTCTTGTTTTACTTTTTGAATTTTTGCTAACTTTATGCTCTGAACAATTCACTTCGAGTCCATTTCATGGTAACTTACTTAAATCCTGTATGGAAGAGTCATCCAAAATTGTAAAATAACATGTTAAAATTCCTTTCATCAATCTTGTGTCTTTTAAAATGATTAAATCAGATTGGAATAACTTTGAAGTGTTACTGTCTTATATAAGGAGCTGTTTTTGGTAATACGTCTATATTTACATTGCCATGCATTTTGAGATTTACATTACATGATCAGTGCACTAAAAAGCAATAAATGCTAAAACGGCTCCTCAAAGCCTTCTTTTATCATTGGGGGTGAGGGGGGGGGGAGGCACTTTTTTCTAGAAATTTCATTTTCTCAAAAATACTGTTCACTTAAAAGCATTACTCTTAAGTAATTGTTATGAATTTTAATCATTTTTTTAAAAGAGAGGTTACGAAAATGAAATACATACCGATTTAGCGAGTTTCCTCTTGGTGAGGGTCTAAAGGCACTAGGACTGAATTGACAAGCTACCGCTATTCAACCATGTTGACGTTTGCCGGTTTGGACTAAGTAGGGATGTGTAAAACAACCGATTCTGGCCATGAGGCCATCCTCACCATAGTAATTGTAGGAGATCAGCTGTAGGCTGCCGCTAGATAGCACTGGGGCCTCTTAGATAAAGGATTTGGAGACCCTGACGAAATGGTAAGAATGTTACATAGGCTTAACGTACAGCTGTACAGTACTGTTTCAGACATGATAGATATTTATCATGTTTGAATCTCTTGTTTTATTCTTAGAGTACGTTAAGGTACTTCACTACACCGAGACTTATACTTTTTAAGACACTACGTCACAAGATGGCGATTTAAATGTTTTGTTAAACTGTTTGTATCAATCGATTCAGATGTGTATCGTCATAGCTCAGTGGTTAAAGTATCAGGCTTGTGAACCGCAGGTCATGAGTTCGAATCCACCTGGGGCTTTTGTTTATGTTTACTGAATGAAATTTTTTAAAACATCATTTTTTATCTAAAATTGCACATTTTTTCGCCTATTCGACATATATACTTCTTTTCCATCATGCTTTCTATCATAATCAAGTAATTTTCTGCTGATATGAGAAACTATTTCACGGTGTAGTGAGGCACCTTAAATTAAAGTAATGAAAAAAAATATATGTAAACTAAAAATAGACCATCAATAGACACTGTACTGAACAGCTAAATGAAGTTTCCCCCATAGATAATAGCTACTGTAGAACTAAGAATAGGCCTAAAGATAAAAGAATGATGCACCTTGAAAAGGATGTACACTATAAAAACTGATATTTATAACATTATATATAGGCCTAGTCTGTCCCAAAACATTTATAAGCTGCACAGTACATCAGGGTTCAAGCAAGGTTCATTCAAAAGTGTGATAAAATTCCAAGATATCTCCTTTGAAACCCCCCCCCCCCCCCCCCCCCCCCCATCATAAAGATCTAAAGTTTGTCTGATTTCAATACACGCGGCTACAAATAAAAAATGTATAGTGCAGGATTATATATACGTTGTAAACGGAGAATAATGTATAAAAATTGTGCCATGTTTTGAGTGCTTGGTGAATGGAGAAAAGATGTTAACATTCCCCAATAATTAGGGCTGGGACGATTCTGTACTTAGCCAATTCGGTACATATCACGATACATGAGATACGATACAAATCATGATACATTGAAACTAAATAAAAACATGAATAAGGGTTAAAAATTTATTTAATCTGTTGATGTATATTACCGCATGTCCAATGTTATTGATATATTTAAAATGAGCGTTGCAAAATTTACAAATGACTTAAGTCTCATAAACACTAATTTTTCATAAACAAGTAATCCAAAAGTTGTCCACAGTCTCCAGATTTAGCTTCCTAACAGTTTCGACAACTTTACGAGGTTTTCCGCATCTTTGTACTTTCATATTAGGCGCGCAGACTAAAAATAGCCGATATATGAAGCTCGGATATTTTTGGAAAATAAAAAAAAGTTCGCTTAGGTATCGTTGTATTAATGGTAAACGTATCGATCCAAATATTGTCAAAATAAATACCATGATGCACCGTCATGATGCATCGGTGCATCGGTGGATCGTCCCATCCCTACCAATAATATGAACTGTTGGGGGCACACACACAAACTGTTGCACTTGGGTGTGTAGATGCAAAAGTGGGAAGTTGCTTAGTTGAGGGAGTGCAGATACTTCTACATATCCGAGACTCCCTAGCCTTTCCAACTTCACGATTTTAGAGCAACTATTGGTGCACCAACTTTGACATTTTAGAAGGTATTATATATATAAGAGGTGTATGGAGGCAATTCGCCTACTGTATTTAGCGTAAATTATGACAGTGCTATCTGGTTACAATTACTAGTGAGAGATGTACTGACGTTATAGAGCCCTTTGTCAGTACTATGGTACTCTCTTGCAAAGCAATTTTAATATAAATTATTAATTACATACTTTGCTGAACTTTTAGTTATAGGAAGATAAGTGACGTAAATGAAACATATTTGAGTGAACGTCAAATTTCATCAAATAATGCCAATTTGTCGTACAAAAGAGCAGTATTGCAGTTTCGTTGGAGGGGTCATATAAGATGGCATTGTGAATAGGCTTGGCTTTATATTTGACCTCCACTTAGTACCAGCCAATTTTTACAATTTTGATATATCATGCTGAAATGAATTTGGTCAATTGATGCAAGCGGCGATTGTACAACTAGGTTATTAATATTTGATAGACTTTTTTTGGCATCATTAGATATTAATATTTTACAAAATTATGCATCTGCAGATTTATGCTTGAAAAAATAAAAGAGATACATAATAGTATGAATAACCTTCTATAAAAAATTACAGTACAAACACAGATTACGTGTAGAACTGTCATTTAGACAATTCTTATTTTGTCAGACAAGCAGACATGTACGTGGACCTTTGCAAAGTAGATTATGATTGAATGCAAGTATTAATCAGTCCTTTTAAAGTTAGTACTGCAGTGGTTTAAAGTTCAGTAGTTCACGGACCATGAGACTACAGCTCCCAGACTATAACAATTAACTGTGATCAGATGGTCAGTTAATTTTTACTGCTACCATATAATAACCCCAGTTGGTTCTAATATGTTGGAGGTAGGATTGTCTCAGAGAGAGAGAGAGAGAGAGAGAGAGAGAGAGAGAGAGAGAGCGAGCTCAGAGAGAGAGAGAGAGAGAGAGAGAGAAAGGAAGAGCTCAGAGAGAGAGAGCTCAGAGAGAGGGGGAGAGAGCTCAGAGAGAGAGGGAGAGAGCTCAGAGAGAGAGAGACAGAGAGAGAGAGAGCTCAGAGAGGGGGAGAGAGAGAAAGGGAAAGAGAGAGAATTATCTTGTATACATATATGAATTTTGACAAGATATTATCAGTGTATGTTTGTAGAGGTTTGACTTTTTTTTTACTTGGTTATGTGCAAGTAATTGAATCAGTTGAATATGTAGGTCAAAATTCTCTTTAGAATGAAATAGAACTATACCTGTCTGTGTTGTGATTTCAGATCAAATGGCTCTTAAACATACTTTAATGAATCTTTTAAAACAAAACTGAAAGTTGGTAATTAACTCAACCATTTCTGTGTTTGCATGTTTACTGCATGCAGACTGATTTTAATCAAACTGATTTCCACAGCATTATGTCTGGGTGTTCGGTTGCGAAAGATTTTTTAAAAAGTGTACGTGAGGATCTTAATTGTCTTGGCCATTTTCATGTGTAGATTAATTGTTCTGTGTAGCAGTGTTAGCCCATTGAATTAGGTGCACCACGTGCACTGAAAATAACTCTAATTCTGTAAATTCAATTAAGTATTTAGAAGCAGCTGAAAATCATTATATTGAGTGTATTGTGAAGCTTAAATAACGTAAATCAATGAAAAGGATTAAATTTGAATGAACTTGTACCAGATGTGAAAAAGATAAACTTTGTCTTTATATAGGCAGATATATTCCTGAGTTGATGATCATCAACTCAATGTGAAAAATATAATTATGTACATGTATTTGAATCAGATTTACATTCATGAAATGGCAAGTGGGTAACAAAGATACATGTAATTCAAAACTGAAATAAGTATATAAATCTTGAAGCTTAAATATCTATTAAATCTTTTAAAATACATGTATATTTGGTATATTTGATTGTTCAATTCACAAAGTAAAAGTTTGTATTTATAATTATGGTTCAAAATCACTAATCCCATTGTTTTAACTTGATCATTTTTTAAATGAAATACAGTACTGTATTGTAAATTTCTATTTACAAGTAAATGCTAGGAATAAACATCCTCAATAAAACGAAGAAAGAATCCGTTACAGATTATCAAATCTTGCTTTCATCACTTTGAAATTTAAGTTTGCCACTCAAGATAATAAATTCTTGCTATCAGAATCGTGGAAAGAAGTACTTGCATAAAATAACGAGTAGACAATACATGTAATTTACTGACACAGATTCCATAATGATTTTTAATCCATTTCACACTGATGTCAATCACACCTCCATGTACAAGTGACTCATCATTGAAATAAAACTGTTCCAGACACCCAATTATAATTTTAGCTTCCAAAAAAACAAAATCTTGTATTTTTCAGGGCTATCTGATGACTTGGAGGGAATTGTGGGTAATGGCTGTTGGATTCGACCCCCCGGTGACACACTTCTCCTCAGTAACATCAGCCATCCTAGTCTACCTACTGGCCTTGCTGTTCTGTTACGTCTTCTACCAGTTGTCACGGATACTCCTACCCAGATTCCTGCAGGAATATGTCCTAGATTTCTTCAAAACCATGGCTTTCTGTACCTACTGTTTCGGTCATGGAGTCATACGAAACGCTCACGGCCACCTTGCCTACATCCTCTGTGTTGTGCCTTTAAACACCGCCAGTGTCTTCATTTTCAACCTCGGTGATGGAACCCCACTCATGGTGTGGTTAAAATACCTCCAGAAACAGATCCCTGCTTGGAAATTTCTGGCAAAAGTGACTGCTCAAATCATGGCTGGTCTGTGTTCTTGGGAGCTCGGCCATTTGATTTTTCGACTGGACTTTCATCCTTCCTTTGTGGAGAAAGTTGAGAGTCAGGTCAACTGTTCCACTGACTTGAATGTTGCCACGGTTACAGGTTTTGCCTTAGAGACGGTTGCCGTTACCTACGACTTCTGGTTAGATCAGCAGACGCTTTCTCGTTATATGCCGTTAGACCTTGCCTTAAAGATCCTTAACTGTGCCATTATTGTATGTTTAGGTAAAAGCATTTTTTTCCCTTGATTTACTATATTCCCCTTCATGCTTTCAATGACCTTGTCCTTACCTTTTAAAAAAAAATTTTTAGTCATTGAAGCAAATTTTTGATAACTCACACATCAAATTATACAATTTTCTTAGTGTTCCTAAGTGTTCCTTACTTAAGAATGGAAATGTGGTATCACTAATGCCATTTGTTTGTTTGGAATTGCTGCCTGGAAGTTTCTAGACCCAGGAGGAAGGCAGGGAATTTTTTTTTTTTTGCTGATAAAATTTTATCAGCGGGGGTATTTCAGTGAGGTGGGCGGCAATTCCAACCGAACAATAATTTTATTTTGTCCTAAAGAAATTGTATCCATTTGAATGATTTATCAGCGTTAACTTCCTCCATCAGGTTTACACCTGACTGGAATGTACCTGCACCCTGCCATGGCGACGGGTCACACATTCGGCTGCGGACCCACCCCCATCTTGTCACACATCCTAGTCTACTGGGGAGGCCCGTTCATTGGAATATACATTGGTCTAAAGGTCAGTATTCTCCCCATACAAACTACAGTAAGACTTGGTTACAGAGAACTTGCTTACAATGAATATATTCTTACAGTGAAGTCAATTTCATAACCCTAAAAGTTAATTACATGTGATAGGACTTTTATGATCAGGTAGAACCAAATACATTTATTAGGAATGAAAATCACCTTTTCTTGGTACTTTGCTATAAGCATGTTTTACTGCACAGTGTTATAGAAATAGAATTTTTTTTATTTTATAGTGCATCAAAATTAGGAAACACATTATTTGTGAGAATTTTCGGCTGTTTAAATTGCCCCTTTTTACCAGCATTCAAATTTTACTTTCAGCTGGGACAAATGTTCCATCTGCCGATCTCAACGACAACAAAATCCCAGCAGCCAATCAAAACAACCCAAAATGGTGACCATGGAGACAGCATTGTCAAAAAGACTGAACAAAATGGCCATCATTCAGGGGAAGTGCGCAACAGGAGTAGGAAGAAGAAGCATTATTAGAGAACGAAAATTATCCTGGTGCTTCTCTGTTTGTGTTCAAAATGCTGTATTTAGAAAGGAAACCTACTCCATAAAGGCCAAAAATAATGCCGGTAAATTTCCTGGTGCTCCCATTTTAATTTCATAAAATTTTAATGTTATTTTTTCTTGTCTGATATGACTTTAAAAAAAATTACAATTTTAATCATTAAGGACATTAAGTGTCCTTTCATCTTGTTTAATGAGATGTTTAATTAACATCTTATTTTGTGATTAATGAAATCAATTTTTCATTTATGGTTTTATTATGACTATGTTACATGTAATTCCAATTTTTTGAAGATAATTTCAATTGCTCATTTTACTTCATTAAATTCCAGATTGTATTGGACCAACACTTTGAAATATTTTGCCAAGGGCACCATGTTGAAATGTTTTTTTTTTCATTTCTATGTTTTGCATTTTGATATCAATCAATTGATCTCACATTATGATGATGTGCTTATTTTTTTAACACACCTATATTGTTCACAAGTGTTGTACCAGTTTGTAATGTATTTGTGGCAAGGCCAAAATATTCATTTGGGGTTATTTTTTCAGGCACTACTGCTTAAGTTACAATGCAATGTTACAAAGGGGAATAACTTTGTATTTTTTTTTTAATTTTCCCACCAGAACCTTTTCAATTTTTCGGACAAATAGGAAAAATGACATTCGTAATGGAAACCCTGCATGCTGCATTATTCTTGTTCAGGAAATTTTTTGCACAAGAATTAAAGACTTTTTTTTGTTTTTACCTTAATTAATACTGAAATAATTTTCCATACTGTAGATTCCTTATTTTACACGAGTACTTAATTCTGCGATTCTACCATTTTGAATCATATCTTGAGAATATAAAAAACACGAGCATCAAACTTTTGTTATGACTTCATATAGTCCACATCTGCCATTATATTAAAAGTGAGATATTAAAATCTGTGAGAGGTGTTTCTTGCAATGTTTCTCGCGATTTATGAATTCCACAGCATTTAATCAAGAATTTACAGTATTCAGATTTGTTTTGAGTGAAGGTACCAATATATTGATCTTTATTTTTTGTTATATATGTGTAACTTTGTCTGTCTGATTTTTTGGTTGAAAACTTAATTAGCATTCAGTTTGGCGAGAGCCTTCATCTTCTGTCACCATCATACACAGAAAATCTTGGTTACGTAGAATTTTAAAACAGTAGTTTGGGAAACTACTCGTAGTTTCTCATTATTTATGTATTTCAATGTATATAGCATAAAATCATTTAAGGCTGTTCCATCTATTTTTTTTTAATACACATATATAGTATTGTTGTCCTTGGGAACTTATTCTTAATCTATAAAACAAATTCCTTAACAGATTTTAACGAAAGATTGGACTTTCGTGAGATGTTACCATCTACTTTACTCATCAAAACAAGCTCTCAAATACTGACCTCGTTTCTCCTAATTTACTTAGAGAAGCTCATTAATATTCACAAAAATCCAAACTCAGAATTTTTTTTACCCCAACTGCTCTGTTGTGTGAAATTGATGCTACTGTAAATTCCTTATATTACGCAAGTTCTTAATTCCACAATTCCAATGTTTTGTATCAAATAGGGAGATTATTAAATCGCAAATGTGGAACATATATCCAACTTTATTATAGTTCCTGACAATCAGAAAATAATGGGGAGATTTAAAAATCCGAGAAGGGTGCTTCTCGCGATTTTAGGCGGATATAAATTCCACGCAATTTATGAGGAATTTACATTATTTTAAATAAAACATACAGCCCTGAATGAAGTCAACAAGTGTCATTGTTTTCAATGTATTTATACCTATTAGCCAATGAAAGGACAGTTTATCAAGATTAGACCCCGCCTGCATCAAATCAGAGTTTGTCACACACATATATTTATTTAGATTCACCGGTATCCATATGTTTGGAAATGAGGATTCTCGAGTTTATGAATATTGTGTTTCTGTATCATCGATAACTTGAATCATTCATTATAAAGGGGGGGGGGGGGGTGGGGGGAGTGTAAGGTGCTCAGCTAGAGAGATTATTCATTGACATCAAGGGGTAGGGATAGTAAAAGTACCAAAATATGCTTATTTGAAGAGTGAGGCTTCAGTTTGACAAAAGTTAGTTTTGAAAAATAAACATTTTAAATGTTACAAATGCAAGACCTTTGAAAGGTGTATTTGAATAGTTACCAGAATTATTTTCAAATTTATACATCGTTATGCATTTTATTTTAACTCTTCACTTCACCATAATTTTACTATAAATGGAAAGCTCATCAGCTTGCTGTATTGATCACCTGGTTTCACGTTTATATAAAGATGTCACAGATTTATCAAAGCATGCAATGCACAGTCTCAAGTTATAGCATGGGACATAATACAAGGAACCCATTATACAACAGCTGGCTAATCAAAACTATCCACAAATCAAAATGTATTATTTATCATTTGACATATTATGTTTGTTCTCTTGGTGATGACTGCTGGTACTGTGGTATTACATATGTTGGATGAATATTGAATATATTGAACCAATAAAAAGATGGATTAAAGTACCGTCTCCTGTTTTACATGTATATGCAGACACGCAGAATTGTTTATCAAATTTGGAAGGGGACCCCCAGGATGTGGCTTAAACAGAAAGTTGGTGGGACAGAAGGCCTTCATGTTTATGTATTGACATATGGAAAACGAACTTGAAATAAAAGGGGAGTAACATCCCCCCCCCCCCCCCCAACCACACACACATACCCACGACCCATCTTTTTACTACGACACTGTTTAAATAGATTTTAGAGGATGCATATCATAGGTTGCAGAACCATTTCGTGCTTTAATATTATAACAAAGGTTTGCTATGACATATTTTGAAAATGAGAAATGGTCGTCAAAGTATTGAATATGATTACGGTATAGGCCTGGACTACTAGTTCTATCTATTGGTTGTTCTACTGCATCATCTTGCCCCGCCCCCTCGTTCCCACAAACCTCCAAAGGATGTCCGTTAAAATGTGAGGTAAATATATTTTAACAAAACCCACAAATCTATGAACTAGTAGTACAATGTACATATATTCATGTCAAATGTGAATTTAATTCTCTCTCTCTCTCCTCTATCTCTCTCTCTCTCTCTCCTTAGATTTAAAATCTCTCTCTCTCTCTCTCTGTGCGGGTGGGTGGGAGTGGGAGGGGTGTTATTTATTCGCATCTTTTCGGGGCTTTCTGGACACCTGTGGGAAAGGTCCGAGAAGTTGCGAGCTTTTTTGTTGTTGTTGGAGGGGGAGGGGGGGGGGGTGGCTAATATGGGCCGGGAGCAGAACCTCCCAAAAAACCGTCCTCACATGTTATGTCATTCAAAATGTCTCGTCATGGATAACTTTATATAACAGTCACTGACAGACACGACGAACCCAAGAAGAAAAAGGTGTCGACATCTAGGTAAACTGATAAAGAAAACTAGGACATCAGGCCGCGGCATGGTGAGGTCTTACTCTTATAATTATCACTGCATATATACATACTGAACTGTTTGCATTTTGTCTGTAAACTTGTAAATTCAATTCATTTGAAAGATATACCCATCAGCAGTTAAATTCCGGAGTGAAATTCATTAGTTGCTTTGTTCGTTTGACCAGGTTGGTGTGTTGAGGCTTACTGGAATATTAAGTAGTGATTAAAAGTATACAGTACACACGTGTACATTTTACACAGTTAAATATCAGATAAGTTTTTAAATATTTGCATGCATGCGGTCACGCACCGACTCTAGATTTATTTAATCTTTAAGATTAAATTAAGTAAACACACATGACTGTGCAATCGTGAATTAGAATTGATTTTTTTTTTTTAGCAAATCGGGAAAGAAAAAGTTCAATTCAACGATAACATCATGCATGTGCGGATCCATACTTTTTTTTCTGGGGGTTGGGGTTGGAAAAAGAAGGATATTTTAGTTTTGATTTTTTTAAAGGGGGGGGGGGGGGTTCTTGTACCGGTATCAAATTTTGAAGAAAAAACAAATCCTATTTTCCAACTCATCTTTTATCTTTAGTTGATACGCATCATTTTCAGTGTCAAAAATGAATAACGTTTTGTGGAGTTTCTAAAAACTTTTAAACAACATATTGTTATAAACGTCGAGTAGTCTCTCACAACAAAGATAGGTAAAGACTGTTAAAAATTTTGGACGAGTCAAATATGCACGAACATGCACATGTATGCATAGAATAAAAAAAACCGTGCTAGTAATTTGATAGGATCTGTTAGGGATATAACAAAATTGTCTGTCTCTGTGTGAAAATTTCAAACCAAAGGCGCTGCTAATTAAACACCAAAAAGGGATTTTTTAAATTAGTCCAGAAATGCTTTTTGATTCATTATAAAATTTAGAGACATCTATCTTAATGTAATTTAAGATGAATAGAGTTACCTTTCTTTCTCTCTTACGATCATGTGCGGGCCACAGGTTGAGGTTAGGGGTGGGGGAAGGGGGACAGCCCCATCCCCGCCCTTGGAAATTAAACATCTCAATTCATAAATATCATTGATCCACAGTTAAACTTAACAATAACCAATGGGAAATATATGTGGATCTGCACCTGATATGACTTTTCAAATTGAAGAGGTACACTTGACACGGTGGTTTACAGCTCATGGCCAATTGTAAGCTATTTCTAAAGGAGGCTAGATGGCCAACAAGTTACTCGTCAGATCTGCCTTAAAATTTTAAAATTGATATTTTTGGCCCATAAAATATTTATTAGTAAAGAGAAAATCCAAATATTTTAGCTTTAAATTTGAATATCTCTCTCTCTCTCTCTCTCTCTCTCTCTCTCTCTCTCTCTCTCTCTCTCTCTCTCTCTCTCTCTCTCTCTCTGCTGAATTTGAAATTAAAGGCAGATATACTATTTGGGTTGAGTGAGAATGGAACAAAAATAAAACAGGGTTAAAATAGTATTTTTTTTCTTTCAATGATTTGAATTAGACTATGAGTTCTCGTTTTCACCCCTTGCAATTTTCTCATGAGTAGTCTGTTTTGAATAAACAATCATATTTACATTAAATGTCTGAAGTCCAAGGTAGCCTATTTTTAAAAGAACTTTGGTCCTTCACGTTTGTCCTTGTTATTTCTTGAAAATAATACTTGTACATGCAGTTCATCCCACGAGATCAATATTTCAGTTTTTTTTAATATTAACGTATTATACATTATTATGAAGTTATAACAAGATGTTTACAATATTATTCAATATTTTATCTTTTTTTTAGGGGGCTTTTACGACATGGAGAGAGCTTTGGTCAATGTCGGTCGGGTTCGATCCCCCGATGACCCACTTCTCGTCTGTGACGTCAGCAGTCCTGATTTACCTACTGGTCTTGCTCCTCTGTTACGTCCTATACCAGTTGTCAAAAACATTTCTTCCCGGATTCATACAAGAATACGTCCTGGATTTCTTCAAGACGTTAGCTTTCTGTACCTATTGTTTTGGCCATGGCGTCGTTAGGAACGCGCATGGTCACCTTGGTTACATCCTCTGCATGGTGCCCCTCAACACAGCCAGTGTTCTAATCTTTAACCTTGGAGACGGGACGCCCTTGACTGTATGGGCCAAATATCTTCGAGGTCAAATTCCCACATGGAAGTTCGTTGTCAAGGTGTCGGCCCAAATCGTTGCCGGGTTTTGCGCCTGGGAACTTGGACACTTCATTTTAGGCCTAGATTTTCACCCGTCGTTTGCAGACAAACTTGGCCAAAAAGCGAACTGTAACTCAGATTTGAGAATTGCCGCCATAGCGGGGTTTTTCCTGGAAGGGACTGGGGTAGCCTATGACTTCTGGATGAACCAACAGACACTCTCTAAAAATAGAGCACTGGACATTGCTTTGAAATTTACCAATACAGCTCTCGTGGTTTGTATCGGTAAGAGACAATAAAAATCATCGTTTCAAAATGTCTTACCCCCCCCCCCCCCCTTAAAATACCGGTATCATGTGTGATTGTGCATTTCGTTACTTCCTCCCGTCCATCTTACTTTCTTTAAATGCATACACTTTAACTTTTTTTCTAAGACACACAATGCATCTTAACTGTAATTGTCTCTGCTGTCTCGCTATGGTTTTCTTTCTGTGTTTTATTTCTAGGCGTGAGGATGACAGGGATGTACATACACCCAGCTATGGTCACGGGGCGAACCATCGGCTGTGGAGACACCCCAATACTGTCCCATCTACTGGTGTACTGGGCAGGGCCGTTCGTAGGGATATTTGTGGGGCTTAAGGTAGGATAACAGGAGAGAGAGAGAGAGAGAGAGAGAGAGAGAGAGAGAGAGAGAGAGAGAGAGAGAGAGAGAGAGAGAGTTTAAACACTGAATACAAGCTGAAAGAATACTTTGGGCCTTTTAAATATCAATCTATACATATAGTCATTAAAAAAAAATGTATATACTAAGTTTAAGTTAAACATCATGATTTCGCTATAGACCTACTTCCGACTTAAGTTACCTAGCAGGACTGAATGTCTTATTCTCTCAATGTAATTACAGGCGAGTCAGATTTATAGTTTGCCCTTTAACAAAGATACACCAGATAAAGAGTACAAAAAGGGAGACGACTCTTTGGGTACGAAAAAGAAGAATGTGACATCAGGAAAAGTACGGCAAAGGAAAGTGAAGAAAGATGAAACCACGTAGCTGAATACTGCCATGCTTTTGTTGATTTTTTTTTCAAATAAGTGATCTCATCTATTTATGTTGCTTATAATAAATTAAATGCTTTGTCGATTAATAAAAATATTCTGACAGTATTATCTTAATTACGTTAAATGAGCGAAAATTGTATGCGTGTCAATTCCATTTGCTTGATTAGATTTTCAATAATACTGCGACTTTCTTTTTCATTCCTTCAAGAACCCAGGCATAATGACTTTTAAATTAGTTAATTTCACAAAATAGAGAAATCAGATCTCGAATTTCTCCAAAGAATCGGAAACGGAATGATCAATTCAAAATCAAACATAAAGGTAACATTCTTTAAGAGTCTACTGGAAGCAGGGTGTATGAAAAATGACAATAACAAACCGTCAACCATCTAAAAAATCCATAAAACAAAAAATTCAAAGCAGAGCAACACCACCTCTAAAATCGAAAGAGCTAGGATCAGGTGCCTAGGAGGAGTGAGCATCCTTTGCTGACCGGTCCCACCCGCCATGTGCCTTTATTAAATCGAAAAATATCCCCGGAAAAGTCTGTAGACAATTAGGTGATTAATTATGGTCTAACAATTACTATGAAAAACGCCTTTCAGCATGCAACCCAGCGGTAGATTGTGTTTGCTGACTAGGTGGTTGTATCGACCATAGAACTCACGAAAAGATGACTACAAAGGAGACTGTTGATAGTCCTGTTTTATCAACTTGTTTGCCAGTAGCTTGCCTCGCTATAGAAACTGTTCATACGAAGAGCATGCCCTTGTGTATCGAATTAACTGAGAGACAAAAACACCATATGCATGAGGATAATGTATATTGCTACATAAGTAAGGAAAGTTGACAATAGAACAATTGAAGTCATCGCGTTTATCATAAAGTTTTGTTGTTAGGTTACCATCAAAGTCCATCTCCAGTAAAATATCCAAATATGAAACAAATGATACAGATTCTATGGTATCTTTTATTTCAGGTAATAAGATCATTTAGTGTTCTAAACCATATACTGATTTTTATAAATATTTTAGACAACTGTAGACGAAAAACAAAAACAGTTTAGATTTTCTAAAGATCTTTTTATTGCTGTTTCTCATACACTGGATACCAAGAGAAGAACCTAAATTTGTGGTATGCACTCTTGGTACCGTTTGCATGAACAACACTGCGGTAACTCCAAGTTAATCAGCTTGAAGCGACTGTAATCGCAGTAGACCCAGACCGGGAACGTCCTGTAGCCGTCAGGTAAACACGTACTGGAGCGCATGTACACACGGTCACACGGATCCTCTTTTGGTCTCACCCTCCTCCGGCTGACCAGGACTGGCAAAGAGCCTCTGTCCGCGATGGGTCGTTTAATAATATTGCGACCGGCACACGGGCTGAAATGTGTCAATACAAGCAAAATAAACAGTGAAGGCAAAATGTATTCAAGAGAAAAAATCAGGACATTAAAATATTTAAGTTTAAAACTAACACACAATAGTTAGTTATTATAACCTGTCTTTTAGCAATGCTTTCCTTGTTATACTTAGGTAGCAATTTAATCAACTCTTACCGTCTGGAGGAACACCTTTTGTAGGTCACACATTGTTGATTGGGTCGCACGATGTAACACTTCTTGCCTGGCAATCGGATCTCAGTAGCTCGTTTGTATTCAGAGGGACAGTTATCTGAGAGACCCTCTGATGACCAGTGGCTTGTAAAGACAATTGCAAATACGAAAGGTTAATTTCCCTGCATTATATGACTACTGTCGTTGGCATCCTCATTGGTTGGCTTATAGCATCTGTTTCTTTAATGGAAGGGCCAGGTAAATAGGGACCAAGCCAACTGAACTGTATTTTAATTTTTTAATTTTTAAAAAAAATATGAGAGAAAATACTGCATTAACTTTTAAGAAGATTGAGGGACCAAGGCATTTTATACTATACTTTTACACAAATAGTTTTAGTTTCAAATATGCTATGGTGTTTCCTGTAGTGATCAAATTAGAATTCAGAATGTTTAAAAAGATGTAAATTAGAAATTATAGCTAGTGCTCTTTGTGTACATGCATTTAACAATACATTCAAAATGGTTTATAAAATGACACAAAGGTAAAATCACGATTACAGTTGCCCTTGTTAAGTTTAATTGATAATAATTTTGTTTAATTATTCTGTAGTGTGAACTGTACCTTTTTTCACAGTTCATTGCGTGTTTGGATACAGCTTGCTTCACTGCAACATTTTTGGATAACTCGTACTCTATCTTCCTCCTGTAACAAAAAGGTATTATATATTATCTTTTACCTGCACTAGAGTTTAGGAAACATCTTGCCTTGTTTTTTGTTTCCAAAACACATAAATACGTTTTCGTTGTCTTCAAATGTGTCTTTACTAATGTATTTTCTATTTCATATCTTTACCTTTACCTACATTAACGGGCTTTCTTCAAACCTAGACACAACACAATGTTTCACAAACACACGCGACAAAAACCATAAATGCAGAATGTAGATTTATTTGTTTCTTCAAACCTTACACCATTTGCATACGTAATTTATGATTCATTAATTTTCAAATAGTATTTAAAATTTAAGCATTGCCTAAGAAGTTTCACTAAACAAGACACATTTGAATAAGACAATGAGGTTCAAACAGTATTAGAATAAATATCTAATTTCGAGCATGTACATTTTTTTGGTAGAGTTATCCGTTGGACCCTTTTCATGGTTTTACATTTCAGTGCTTTCAGTACTTTGATTTTTATTCTCTTGGAAAAAAAATCCCACAATGTAATGCTAGCGAGGACTTAAAAGGGAAAACTGAGGCATCCACTACATCACAAGACATTGGGAAAACTAACTATTGGTATTTCCGTCTAAAGATTTTTTGCAAGGTTCGCGAGTGTCTCTTATAATCGTGAAATGTTCTTACAACGAATAGATATAGATGTAACAACATCATAGATTTCTTAATTTCTTCAAACTATCGCCAACATGAAGATTTATGCTCTGATATAGACATACTCAATGATGACATTTTTAAATTATTTCAAATTCGCAATATGTGTTCAATTAAAGTCGTCTGGGTTTCTTAATAATGAATTAAATAAATGCATCAAAACAAATATTACAACATGTAAAAGAAACACCTGAATGGGGAAAAGGAAGTGAAAATAACTGTAATCCTTCAACTAAACTGCATGGTCAATTAATTAACCATCCCATCTTTTCTAAATCTTATTTATGATTTTTAAGCTTTAACCAATTAATCAATAAAGCAATTTTCAAAAGTTGTAACTTAAAATTTTTTCTACATTTTTTTTTTCTTTTTAAGCATAAAAATATAACCAGGGCCAAAGACCTTTTTTTTCTTGTCAAGGTTTTTTATAAGTCTAGCCCTCCCCCTCCGCTTCTGCATATTGATTTGAGACTAGGTCCCTTTCCTCAAAGGGTCTGTTTGTTTGACAACACTGTCTTACTTGATTTCCTCAGACTGACTCCTATCTCCAACTCTTATCCTAGGCGCTCTTGGTCCCCTTTCCCAGCAACATTCCTTAGAATTGTATTTTCCATAGATAGAACCATCGGGGTTGTGAGAAGATTGGTAAGAGTCAGAAGATTGTATTCTGCCTTCGGGAGTTTCAGCAATATTTCTCTCTGGATCAACTGGAGCTTCTTCTGAGCGACTGTCGTCTGCTGCGTCTGTTTGGGAATCGACTTCAGTGGCTTCACGAGGTTCCTCCAGGGCAGACACTAATTGTCCATAGAAGACCAGAACAAGAAGGAGAGTCACAAAAGGCAGTGGCGTCTACAACGAATAATGTTGGTGTTTTTCAATCAATCAATATAATTATAACATATGGTAGCATCGACTAAAAATCAAATAATGTTCAAATATTTCAGAGCCATCTATTCATTGTCTTTATAAATCGCGTAATTATAACATATGGCAGTGTCATCTACATCACAAAGAATGTTTCAACGTGTAAGAAAAAACAATTCCAATGGCGTGGTTTTATATTTAGATTTGCTATAAATACTAAAATGTTCTCTACATAAAATAAGTTTAGGAGATTTTTGTTGCATACATGTGTTACTAAAACTAGGCAAAGTCATTCCAAAATTAAAACATATGCTTTTAATGTATCAATTTGACAATAAATTTACTGAAAGAGCTAATTCACAAGTTCACCTTTAACATATAAATCTTCTTATTCATTTTGCAGCATAAATAAACTGTTCTTTACGGTTGACATATTCATATTTGGTCTAAATTTGGATTTTCCACTTCAACATTTAAAATGTAAACAAAAGCTGTGTTTACATAGCAAAGATTTGTAGGCTCTGTAACTAGCTAATAACTTAACGAATGACACTCAAATTTTGGTTGTCTATTAAAAATGCCTCTCTGAACATTTGTAAACAATAAAATAAAAAAAAACAATTTTCAACCAAAATCATGACCATGCCCCTTTAATACTAATATTAACGTATAACTTTCAAAGACTCATCTAAACATATGATTACATGTAACTATAACAAACAAATGTTGTAATGTAGCAAGAATTTCGATATAAAAGTTAGAGAAGAAATATAAATTTTCTTTACCTTCATTTTAGAATCCCGAATTGCGAATTAACACAAAAATATTTCCCCCTAAACTTATATAGAGAATTTCTAATGGAAAAAAAGACAAAATTCCTCAAAACAATTCAAGTATGATTTTATTAAGGTCTTCCGTTTCCAACGGAAGACCTTATAGTTTTCGTACGATTTCTTATTATTAAGGTCTTCCGTTTCCAACGGAAGACCTTATTGTTTTCGTACTGTTTCTTATTATTATTATTATTATTTTTTTCCACAAAATTTGTGCACGCGATATCTCGAAAACTATTTGGCCGATTTTGACCATTTCTTCACAGATGATTGCCAGTGGTCATAATTCTAGAAGTTTTTTGAAATTTTGAAATCGTCACTTCCGGTTCCGATTTACGGCCGATTTTGTAAGTTTTTACGACCCATTTTGTGCAGACATAAACTCAGAGACTATAAGAGATATAAATATGAAATTTTCAGGATGGGTAGACCATAGTTTGAAGATGTGCAGAACGTATTTTTTTTGCGCCAGTGGCGCCATTCCTTCGAGCTCGCCTAGGCTCGAAAATTGGATACGAATTTTGCATCAAAAACTTCATACATTTTGATCTGTATCTTTTTATCAGTTAATATTTTGTTAAGACATATATAACAAAAGTGGTAGATAATCAAAAGTTCTTTCCAACAATTTTAAGAAAAAGGGGCTGGCCCCTTTATTTAGGGGCCAAAACACTTATAAACTCTAATACAAATAACTTAAAAACGATAAAGATTTTGTAATGCATTATAGAAGCAAAGTTGTTGATCGTAACAATATCTATTAGAAAAAATCATTGCCACGCCCATTTATTACGTAATTAGGGATTTTTAGGGGCCAGAGTATTTAAACTTTGACGCAATATAACTAGAAAAGTAAAAATATTTTGTTAGACATCGTAGAAGAGAAAATGTTTGAATTTATGATTTAAATCGATTCCACTTATCACAACACGAATTTCCGTCCCCATTAGGGATCTAGAGGGCTGGCCCCTTAAATATTCAAACATTTGTATCTCAAAAATGATAAACAATTTTTAATAGATGTAAGAACAAAAAATGTTAGAATTTGAAAGACCTTTCGATTGAATTCAAGAAAAAGGGGCTGGCCCCTTAAATTAGGGGCCAAGACACTCGTTAACTCTATTACAGATGACTTAAAAATGATAAAGATTTCGTAATGCATTATAGAAGCAAAGTTGTTGATCGTAACAATATCTATCAGGAAAAATCATTGCCACGCCCATTTATTACGTAATTAGGGATTTTTAGGGGCCAAAGTACTTAAACTTTGAGACAATATATCTAGAGAAGGAGACATATTTTGTTAAGCTTTGTAAAAGAGAAAATGCTTGCGTTGATAATTCTAATCGATTCCATCAATCAAAACACCAATATCTGTCCCCAATAAGGATCTAAAGGGCTGGCCCCTTAAATATTCAATCATTTGTATCTCAAATATGATCAACAATTTTAGATACGTGTAATAACAAAAAATGTTAGAATTTGTGAGACCTTTCGACCGAATTCAAGAAAAAGGGGCTGGACCCTTAAATTAGGGGCCAAGCCACTCGTAAAGTCTTTTTCATATACCTTAAAAACCATAAAGATTTTATTATGCATTATAGAAACAAAGTTGTTGATCATAACTATATCAGTTAGTAAAACGCATTGCCACACCCATTGATGACGTAATTATTGATTTTAGGGGACTAAACTCTTAAATCTTTAATATGCAAAATGTGAAAAAGCAAAACACTTTGTTATGCATTTTAAAGGATATTGACAATCGTATACATTATCTGAAAGGGGGTGTTTGAGGTGGAATTCAGAAATTTTATTGATATTTTAATCGTATCGTTTAAAAATTGAACGGAAGACCTACTCGTTACTCGTAACGAGATCGTATCTAGTTATTAGGGTTTTCCGTTTTTCAACGGAAAACCCTTCTGTTATTCTACTGTTTCTTATTAAGGTCTTCCGTTTCCAACGGAAGACCTTATTGTTTTTGCTTTGTTTCTTTTTCCCTATTATTATTATTTTTTTTCTTTTTTTTTCTTACAAATTTTGTGCACGCAAGTTCTCGTAAACGGCTTGATCGATTTTTATGAAACTTTCAGATCTAATAGAAGTTGATCTGAACCTTATTGGAAATTTTTTATATTGATGACGTCATTTCCGTTTCTGAGATATTGACGATTTAGTGATTTTTTGAGGGTCTGCTCGTCCATTGAACTCCTCCTAAACGGTAAAAGATATTGAGTTCAAATTTTCAGGGATGATAGACGAAAGATTGAAGATATGTCTAAAGGCAATCATCAATGTCTAGCTCAAAGAGCCTAAAAGCTCGCCTGGACCCGAAAAAAGAGATTAAAAAAAAGTCATGATTTTTTGTGGTTTTCTTTGTTTATATCTTTTCTCAAAAATATTTTGTTAAAACTTGTATAGCAAAAAAAATTTATATTTATAAGGGCTTTCGTTTAATACCAAGAAAAAGGGGCTGGCCCCTAAAATTAGGGACCCAAATGGGTCTAAAGTCTTTGATTTGTAGCTCTTTACTGAGAGTTATTTTGTTATAAATCATAGAAGCAAAATTGTTTATCTTACTGTTATGTACCCATACAATAAAATGTATTTCTCATATGTTACGTAATTAGGGATTTTTAGGGGTCAGAAGTTCAAAACTTTGATCATCTATATCTCCTTAATGAAAAATATTTTGATAAGCAGTGTAAAAGAAAAGGTGTTTAGAATGACGTTTTCAACAATATTCAACTCTCAAAATTTCGTTAAACGGCCCCTAAAAGAAGATAAGGGACCGGCCCCTAAAACCTTCTTTCTCATATATCTCCAAAACGGTAACGAATTTCTAAAGACTTGTTGAACAACATGGGTTTAAAATTAAATGACCTTTTATTTGATATCAAGAAAAAGGGGCTGGCCCCTCAAATAAGGGGACCAAAGGGCTCTAAAGTCTTTAATCTGTAGCCCTTTACTGAGAGATATTTTGTGAAATGTTATAGAAGCAAATATGTTTATCTCACAGTAATGTATCCAAGCAATGTAGTGATTTTATTATGTGTTACGTAATTAAGGGTTATTAGGGGCCAAAAGTCCAAAATTTCAATAACCCATATCTCAGAAAGGAAAAATATTTTGAAATGCAATACAGAAGAAAAGTTGTTCAAATTAATGTTCTTAACAATATTCAACCTTCAAAATTTCGCTAAACGGCCCCTAAAAGAAGATAAGGGACCAGCCCCTAAAACCTTCTTTCTCATATATCTCCAAAACGGTAACGAATTTCTAAAGACTTGTTGAACAACATGGGTTCAAAATTAAATGACCTTTTATTTGATATCAAGAAAAAGGGGCTGGCCCCTCAAATAAGGGGACCAAAGGGCTCTAAAGTCTTTAATCTGTAGCCCTTTACTGAGAGATATTTTGTGAAATATTATAGAAGCAAATATGTTTATCTCACAGTTATGTATCCAAGCAATGTAGTGATTTTATTATGTGTTACGTAATTAAGGGTTATTAGGGGGCCAAAAGTCCAAAATTTCAATAACCCATATCTCAGAAAGGAAAAATATTTTAAAATGCAATACAGAAGAAAAGTTGTTCAAATTAATGTTCTTAACAATATTCAACCTTCAAAATTTCGCTAAACGGCCCCTAAAAGAAGATAAGGGATCGGCCCCTAAAACCTTCTATCTCATATATCTCCAAAACGGTAACGAATTTCTAAAGACTTGTTGAACAGAATTTGTTTAGAATTGAATGACCTTTCATTTAATATCAAGAAAAAGGGGCTGGCCCCTCAAATAAGGGGACCAAAGGGCTCTAAAGTCTTAAATATGTAGCCCTTTACTGAGAGATATTTTTTGAAATGTTATAGAAGCAAATATGTTTATCTCACAGATATGTATCCAAGCAATGTAATGATTTAATTATGTGTTACGTAATTAAGGGTTTTTAGGGGCCTAAAGTCCAAAATTTCAATAACATATCTCAGAAAGAAAAAATAATTTGAAATGCAATACAGAATAAAAGTTGTTCAAATTAATGTTCTTAACAATATGCATCCTTCAAAATTTCGTTAAACGGCCCCTATAAGGGATAAGAGATAAGGGATCGGCCCCTAAAACCTTCTATCTCATATATCTCCAGAACAGTAACGATTTTCTCAACACTTGTTGACAAAATGTGTTCAGAATTAAATATCTTTTCATTTGATATCAAGAAAAAGGGACTGGCCCCTTAAATTAGGGGATCAAAGAGCTCTTAAATCTTTTATCTATAGCCCTTTAATGAGAGCAATTTTGTGAAAGGTTATTAAGGCTAGATTAGGTATAATACGTTTATATATCCCAACAATATAATGATTTTCTCTTGCGTTACACAATTAGGGTTTTTAGGGACCAGAGGTAAACGGGTGATCTTTTCTATCTTAATTGGAAGAAATGCAAGTATTTAAAAAAGCAAGAGAACTTATAAAAAGCGGTACAATAAAGCATTAGTACTTCACTCCTTTTTCCATAACATGTTTTGTTGTCGAAAATCAAAGTCGATGATGTCATATTTCATTCTAAAAATCGAACGGAAGACCTCCTCGTTGCTCGCAACGAGATCGTGTCTAGTTATTATTATTTTTTTCCACAAATTTTGTGCACGAGATTTCTCAAAAACTATTCGACCGATTTCAATCATTTTTTCACAGAAGATGGGACTTGATGTAAACTTCATACATTTTAAAGATTTTTTCTGTCGTCACTTCCGGTACCGATTTATCGGCCATTTTGCACATTTTCACGACCTATTTTGTGCAGAGCTGATCTCAGAAACTATCAGAGATATGACTATGAAATTTTCAGGATAGGTAGTCTATAGTTTGAAATTGTGCACTATTATGTTGTTTTACGCCAGTGGCGCCATTTCTTGGAGCTCGCCTGGGCTCGAAAATTGAGTACGAATTTTCATTCAAAATTTTCATACGTTTTGATCTGTATCTTTTTATCAGTTGATATTTCGTTAAAACATATATAACAAAAGTAGTAGATAATTAAACGTTCTTTCCAACAAAATCAAGAAAAAGGGGCTGGCCCCTTAATTTAGGGGCCAAGACAGTCGTAAACTCTATTAAAAATAACTTAAAAACGATCAAAATTTTGTAATGCAATATAGAAGAAAAGTTGTTGATTGTAGCAATATTTATCAGGTAAAATCATTTTCACACCCATTTATGACGTAATTAGGGATTTTAAGGGGCCAAAGTACTTAAACTTTGACGCAATATATCTAGAGAAGGAGACATATTTTGTTAGGCAATGTAGAAAAGAAAATGTTTGCATTGATGATTCTAATCGATTCCACTAATCAAAACTCTAAAGTCTGTCCCCATTAAGGAGATAGAGGGCTGGCCCCTAAAATATTCAATCATTTGTATCTCAAAAATGAACAACAACATTAGATGGGTGTAAGAACAAAAAATGTTTGAATTCGTGAGACCTTTCGATTGAACTCAAGAAAAAGGGGCTGGCCCCTTAAATTAGGGGCCAAGACACTCGTAAACTCTATTACAGATAACTTGAAAACAATCAAGATTTCAAACATCTTTGGTACCTAGCCTTTTTACAAAATTGATACCAGCGAGATTTTAGTCACTGTAAGTGATTGAGACACAAACTTTTATAAATGATAGACAATCGATTGAAGATATATTTAACGGGTTTTCTTTCGTCAACCGTCACTTCCGGTACTCACCAGAAGAGTTCAAACAATTCATTTTTTTCACAAGTTTAACTGATTATCTTTGGTCTTTCATCTTCCATGATTAACAGTGGTGTACACTAAACAGATGTATAAAACAAAATCCTAGCTTTTATTTTCATAAACCTCTTTTGTTCGTCCGTTTTCGGACAAAAAACCTCGATGCACCAAGATCGCAGATTTGGCAGAGAATATCGATATTTCATCGTATCATATGAAAACAAAATCGGACGGAAGACCTACTCGTTACTCGTAACGAGATCTAGTTTCTTTATATTTTTTCAGCTTTATAATTTTGTTTAAGTATCTTCCATCACAATCCTTTGAGAATTATTTAGTTTAAATCTGAGATCAAAGTGAGTGATTATTATTACAAAGCTTTGTAAATATTGATTTTCAGCATTCTCTACGTTCCCTGCTTATAATTTGAAAGATTGAATGCATATTAAACAAAACAATAAACATTTAAAGCAATATGAGCTGTATTTTTCAGAATTTAATTTTGCTGCAAAAACCTGCTAGTGTGATAAGTCTGCCTGTAACTTAAACTTTCATGATAAATAAGATTTGTAAAAATCATTAATTTTTGTCAGGAGAAAGATTTCACTTATAACGAATATATAGCGGATCAATTTTTGTACAAGGGGGACAATGATTCAATTTTGCTCCAATTAAGGCTTCTTAATGGCTTTTCCCACAAAACAGAGCTAACAGAATTTAAAAACTATGATACTTTTTGTCATTTTAGTAGAAAATAACATTTTCTTTAAAAAAAATGTCAACATGAAAATTGCAGCTCATATTGCTTTAAAGTTAAAAATACGTCGTTTTTATTAACGAAAATGACGACATTAATAAAATGAAAATTATACAGAGGTCACTACAGAATAAATCACGTATTTGTAAAGTTTTGATAATCTATATTGCAAATCGAATAGAAAAATCATTTCAAAGGATATATTTACATGTTGAACAAATGCAAATGGATTAATTCAATTTCTTAAAACTTAATAAATTTTCCAATTCCAATGTAACATAAAATAAAGGCATTGAAAAATCATTTTAAGATTTTACCTGACTTTTTGCCCCCCCCCCCCAAAAAAAGAAATAAAATTAATAAAGTACATAACCACACTACCATGAAGTACTTGGAATTCATTGTGATTAAATTTAAACAACCACAATACCAGTTAGTATCACAGAGGAAAAAAGAGTTTTGTTTTATACTGTTGGAAATTGTTTCAGTTAAGATTATAAAACACTTTGATAAGAAAATAGGTAGACGTATATTGTATGTATCAAACATTTAAACCCTTTTACTTTTTGTGTCATGTTGAGAAGTACGTTAAGAGATGATAAAATATATAAGATTTAAAGGTATTGAAATTTTTAATGTCAGATAAGACAAAATCTTCGTCTTAACTGAAACGTTAATTTCCAGATATTTTCTTTATTCAATTAACGTATATATGGGAATTAGCAATTGTTGTTTGATAAAAAAAGACTTTAAATGCTTTAGAATTTGGCTTTCATTAAATTTATCATTATTATCTGAAATAATAAATATCTAAAAAAAAAAAAATCAGAAGTATGTATTAAGAATATAGTTATAGAATTAAAAAAAATTAACAACAGATCTTTCGGTTTGATTTTATTATTGTCATAAATAAAATTTCAAATACCGGTATGTGTTCGGTGACGGTAGAGATAAATCAAGTAAAAACATAAATATTGATTATTCAGAGACACTGACGTCTTGCAGTTTTGTCAATGTTTATTGAAGACGCAGAATAGTTTAAATTAACCAAAATAATTCAGCTAGATATTTCGCGATCATTTTGATTTCATTTGTGTATCTATCAGTAATCTGAATACATGTAAAGAGTTCGACATACCATTCGAGTCATGATACTAATATTTAATCCAGTGAGCACTGTAATAATCAGTTCAATCTGCATAAATAAAAGGGTTTATGTTAAAGGATTCAAGACTTATGAAATTGCCTTCTGGATCAAAAAGATCGATTATAAATATGAAACCTGCATTAAAATAGCTATATATATATATATATATATATATATATATATATATATATATATATATATATATATATATATATATATATATAAGACACTAGCTAATGAGAATTTTTTTTTTTTTGAAACTGTAATTTCACTTTTATTATACCAATGACATGTTTATTATGTGAATTGAAAATGTCAAAATAAAAAAAAAAAAAAAAAGGGGTTTATGTTTTGGTATTTGTATTTATCATGACATGTTATACTTTTGCGTGAACTCATTATGAATAAATAATAAGCACAATACTTTAAAAAAAACTTGATCAGGCTTGAAATTGAAAAATAGTATTTTTTATAATGTTTAAATTAACTCCTGTATTCGGGAGACGTTTTCTAATGAAAAATTGAATGTCAACTGCAATGTCGAGGTTGTCGTAAGATGAAGAGCTCGCAATTTTTGTTATACTTACAAGACACGTGTCATGTTTTTCACTTACAATGAATATACTTGTTTGAGTTTTCTCCTGGTTTGTTTGTTATAAACACGTCAAGTAAACAACTTCTAGAGATATGAAAAGAATAAGTGCACTTAAGCTATAGAGAAGGGGCCCCTTTTAAGTGCCGTTTTTATGTAGAAAATATCAACAAATTCATTTTATTCTTAATATTTAAGCACTGAAGGATACTTCTGATTTATAAGTACG
Source organism: Magallana angulata (assembly GCF_025612915.1). Taxonomy (NCBI): domain Eukaryota; kingdom Metazoa; phylum Mollusca; class Bivalvia; order Ostreida; family Ostreidae; genus Magallana; species Magallana angulata. The sequence continues at coordinate 35,662,496 of NC_069119.1, read as the reverse complement.
CTTAAATTTACCAAACTTAGCATACAGTTTAAACAATTAAAGGTTTTTAAATGCCTATAAATAATCTGAATCCGGAAAGATCGTACCGAACCTACTTGAATTGTGTCTATTTAAATCAGATTGAGGGGCCATTGAAATCAACATTATTTTGTTGGTGGATTGACTTGCGCGTTTGTTGAATTATACAAGTACCTTATAAATGCATTATTTTACGTCTGTATTAATAAAGCTACGAAGTTTCACATGATCATAGTGATCAAACAAACATTTCTGACCATACAAAGTTGCCAGTGTTTTACAGTGAGCACATTTGACAAGACTAGCTGGAGGGAACCCACGTGACTGTTTGAAATAATTTATTCCATAACTGAGTTCAAACAGGGGTCACACAGGTAATAGCTGCCACTTGCTATAGGAAAAGCCTTGAAATATCCATACGTTTTTAATATTATAAGTAACAGCCTAATGTTGTAAAAACATTTACTTTTCACAGGAGTTTTTTAAATGTATAATGCGACTTTTATCTTTTCAACAAGTTTGTACTCGGTACTGATAGTAAAGAAAGGTTTTAAATTGAATGCCCGTCCTCGATTTACTCTAGAAAATCACGAATGTCGGCTGACCCCTACCATGTTGTAAAGCTTCGTAGTATTTATAAACATTAAACTCAGCGCTAAACTTGTTGATTTTTATGGTTTAAATATCAATAGATCATGTGAGATAAAAAAAAATGATGCATAATTTGCACTTGTCCTTTGTTTAAAACAATCATATTTATATTCTATATTCATATATTATAAAGCTCAAAAAGGGCCATCTCCTTTTTGAAAGAGGTGTCATATATTTTGGCCATGAATTGTTATTGAAACTTACACATATAGTTTATGTCGACAATTATAAAAACAGGTGCTATAAGCCTACCAATGAGGATGCCAACGACAGTAGTCATATAGTGATGAGAAATTAATCTTTTATATTTTCAACTGTTTTTCAAGTCACTGGTCAGAGGGTCTCTCAGATAACTGTCCCTCTGAATACAAACGAGCTACTGAGATTCGATTGGCAGGCAAGAAGTGTTACATTGTGCAAACCCATCAACAATGTGTGACCTACAAAAGGTGTTCCTCCAAGGTAAAAATTCAAATTGTGGATGTTAGAGGAAAATTGTTCATAAATTGATTAAATTGTTACCTAGGTTTAACGAGAAAAGCATTGCTAAAACCAGGTTATAATATTAATTTAAAGATGCGTGTTAGTTTTAAACTTTTCCTATACCTTTTAAGGTAACATATCCTGGGGTTTTTCCTCTTGGATATTTTTTTGCCTTCTCTGCTTAATTTAACTGCGTTGACGCATTTAAACCCGTGCACCCGTCGTATAAGAAAATAACCCATGGCAGACAGACCATCTTTACCAGTCCTATTCAGCCAGAGGGGCGCGAGCCCAAAAGAGGATCCGTGTGACGTTGCTTACATGCCCTCCAGTAGGTCTCTGCCAGACGCCTACAGGACGCTCAAAGTCTGGTTTAACTGCGATTACTGTCGCTTCAAGCGGATCAACTTGAAGTTGCCGCAGTGTTGTTCATGCAAACGGTACCAAGATTGCAAAATACCACATAACAAGGTTCTTCTTTTATTGTCCAATGTTTGAGTAACAAAATTAAAAATATCTTCAAAAAAGGTTGAACTGTTTCACTGAAGTCTGCTTCCCGCTCTGAAAAATTTAGTGCTAGAACTTTTTTCGAGAAAATATTTTTATTAACAGATATATAAAATTTCACAATTTGTTTTGTCAATAGTACATACATTTATCAAGTTGTTTATATATGTTTGAACGTTTCATTTCATCTTACTTTGAAAAAAATATTTAAAACGTTTATATTTGTTTGTATTAAGTTTGTATACAAAAATTTAGCGTTGCAAATTTCCAGTGCAAACATTAGGGGAAATAAACACTGAACGTTAATAATCAATGTTGATTATAAAGTATGGCTGAAAGGCAACATCATGAAAAATTATGTTTAACGCTAATCTCGCATTTCAGCTAGCATATGTGAGCTTTTTGTGTTGTTTCAAACAAATAAAATACATCCGATTGCTAGCAAACTGAAAGAACGTTACGTATGTTTGATTTTAAATTGATTATTTCGTTTCCGCTTCTTTAGAGACAGGAGACAATCTGAATTAATTTGAAATCTTTGTCGTACATGTACATAAATGACAATGTTTTGTGATTTGTTCATTGATAATTTAAACTCAGTTAAGATAATGATTGTGTTTCACTAATGTTATTTAAAGATTCATATCGGTATTTTGACCATGCTTTGTTTATCAAACATCATGAAGAAAACCAGAACTCGAATTCGATTATTCGTTTAGCACTATACTTTGTTCGGATATAAACTAATTTAAAAGTTATAATGCCTTGGATTGTTAAATAAATGAAAAAAGAAGTACCAGAATGTGAAAATCGAAAAAAAGCCCATATATTCTGTATTGTAGTTTGTACGTGGTCAAATCAAACAATAACAGTTAAAGATTAAATACGAAAGCGTTCAGCTTGAATCATACAATTTCCATAAGGTAATAAGTGCAAAACGGAGCATATGGCTCAGTGGTCATAGGTATTTGACCGGTACTAGTAAGGTTGATGTTTCAAACCCTGCTGTGATCACTTGATGTTGTGTGTTGTGCACTTGGACAAGGCACTTTATATATATTGACTCAGTCCATCCAGCTAAAATTGGGTACCTGCTTACGCTGGGGGTTAACCTGCCATGGACTGGTGTCCCATCCAGGGGGAGTCTATGACTCTCATCCGCATAGCACCACATAAACCGGAGACAAGCACCGGCCTTAACGCCTTTATTGGAAGAAAAAAAAAATAACTTTTTAAAAAAGTGCTAGGTTTCTGACAAGGTAGTTACATGTATTAACGAATGATGAAATCATTCAGTCCGTCCCAGTCATTATGTGTTCCCACTATCTTTTTATGTACACAGTTCAAGAATTGAACGTAAACATCAAAACACATTGTTTACATCTGTTATGTAAATCAATGCAATTTTTGCGAAATAACAATATCATATCATCTGTTCACTGAAGTAAATTATCATGTCGATCATTGAATAAAGCCTAATATATTAAACTTATCAGGACAGAAACGTGAAAAATAATCTCTAAAAAACTATTTGAACAAATATCTTTACTGGTAGGAAAAAATGAATAAATTGCGCATTTCTATTCATAATCAGTTCAAAACAGTTTGAAATAACAAAGTATAACCGTATGCATATCCAGTGAATCTTTTTTCATGTCTTGATATTGAACAATCGAAAGTAAATGAATAATGCATTATTAATGTGTTAATTTATAGTATCTTGGTGTATCCTTTGTATCCATGATTCGTAAATCGTTTAAGATGCCAATATGCTTAAAACAAAACTGATAACTTATAAACGCATGTACATTGTAAGAAGTCTGATACAACATTCTTTAAAATAAAAAGAAGACTTCTTCAGTTTTGATTTACAGTCAAGAGAAAGACGAAGAAATAAATAAAAAGAGAGACATGAAAAAGAAAAGAAAAGAAATGAAGTACATAACCAAACTACCATAAAATACTTGGAATTCATTGTGATTAAATTTGAACAACCACAATACCAGTTAGTATCACAGAGGAAAAAAGAGTTTTGTTTTATACTGTTGGAAATTGTTTCAGTTAAGATTATAAAACACTTTGATAAGAAAATAGATAGACGTATATTGTATGTATCAAACATTTAAACCCCTTTTACTTTTTGTGTCATGTTGAGAAGTACGTTAAGAGATGATAAAATATATAAGGTATTGAAATTTTTAATGTCAGATAAGACTAAATCTTCGTCTTAACCAAAATGTTAATTTCCTTTTATTTTCGTTATTCAATTAACGTATAAATGAGAATTAGCAATTGTTGTTTGATAAGAAAAGACTTTATATACTTTAAAATTTGGCTTTCATTAAATTTATCATTATGATCTAAAATAATAAATATCTGAAAAATAATCGGAAGTATGTATTAAGAATATAGTTATGGAACAGATCTTTTGGTTTGATTGTATTATTGTCAGAAATAAAATTTCAAATACCAGTATGTATTCGGTGATGGTAGAGATAAATCAAGTAAAAGCATAAATATTGATTATGCAGAGACACTGACGTCTTACAGCGTTGTCAATGTTTATTCAAGACGCAGAATAGTTTAAATTAACCAAAATAATTCAGCTGGATATTTCGCGATCATTTTGATTTCATTTGTGTATCTATCAGTAATCTGAATAAAGAGTTTGACATACCATTCGAGTCATGATACAAATATTTAATCCAGTGAGCACTGTAATAATCAGTTCAATCTGCATAAATAAAAGGGTTTATGTTAAGGGATTCAAGACTTATGAAATTGCCTTCTGGATCAAAAAGATCGATTATAAATATGAAGCCTGCATTAAAATAGCTATATATATATATATATAAGACACTAGCTAATGAGAATTTTTTTTTTGAAACTGTAATTTCACTTGCTATTATACCAATGACATGTTTATATGCAATTGTGAATTGAAAATGTCAAATTAAAAAAAAAAAAAAAGGGGGGGGTTATGTTTTGGTATTTTGCTGATAACTTATAAACGCATGTACATTGTAAGAAGTCTTATACAACATTCTTTAAAATAAAAAGAAGACTTCTTCAGTTTTGATTTACAGTCAAGAGAAAGAGAAAGACGAAGAAATAAATAAAAAGAGAGACATGAAAAAGATACAACAGAGCTACGGATATCGGTTGAAACCATCACAGATTTTGAAACTACATATTGAAAAAAAATCAATAAAAAAAATTCATTAGCAGTCCTAATTTAGATTGGGGGTGTTGGGAGTGTTTTAAAAAAAGAATACAAAAAAAACTTCTTATACTATATATACATCAGAAAGGGTCACCTGATTTATAAGCTTTGAAATTGAAATACTAATCATATAATGAGAGTTGGATATCATTAAAAAAAAATGAAAACAAGACGAAAAAATGAAGAGATGAAAGTTTTGGTTGATAAAGTTTCAATTTTACTAAAATCTCAGTCATAACTATAGATTTTTTAAAGCAAACAATGTTTTAAAAGAATGTGAATTTTTGATTTACTGCGGTCAAGAAACGTTTAGAATGTTTGATGTAAATACTGACCCCAAGATATGATTTAACTAAGTATCTTGTGTATAATGTTTTGATATGGACAGGTTAAATCAATCGGAACGTACATGATGCTGCGTATTATTAAATACAGCACGAACTATTAGAGCAATGGAGAAGAAATATTAAAATGTATCTCTGAATCAACATTCATACAATTAAGCCATAAAATAGTAGAACGATGTATAAACAAAACAAAAAAAATGATAAGATTTATATCAGTATTTTTGTTTAATTAAATACAATGTTATTTTTTATGTACAAAAAATTTTGTTTATACATATAAAACAATAAATTTCATGTGTATATTTTCATTCTTCATGTAATGTGTAGTTTACATGTATATAGGTTTAAACAGTCATTTGCTGGATAATATTTTATAGTCAACAATGTAGGATTTTGTTTTCTACTTTATATGCAAACAAGCATGGTCACTCTGTAAGTAGTTATTTTTAAACCAGACAGTGGGTCCCTAATTATTGCAGATACCTACATTCCATGTACAAATTAGGTAACGCATTGCAAAATGGGCAGCTACATCTCTGGTGGTCAGCCACCACGTGATTCTCTTATCTTAGCAGTATTAAGTTTCAGTAACTACTTGTAGCATCATTCCTTTGTCCGGGCCCTAGCTAAGCAGACGCATTGTGTTTTTAATTATCCCACCCACCATCCCCATGCTTCAGCTTTTGTATGCTTTAGATAAGACATTTGTATTTTTATTTGTTCTCAATGCAGTCGTTGGGGCTCTCACAATCAATTGTAATAACTTTTTTTTCTTTTTTTTTAAACTGGCCTGGGCCTGGTTACCCCCATTCAGATAAATTTCTATGCATTATGTAATTAGTTATATCTACCCGCTGGTGTCAACCCGGGTCCCTGCAATTAAACCTGATGGTGTCAACCCAGGTTTCATTCCTTAAATCCCGATGGTGTCAACCCGGGAACCATTCCTTAAATCCCGATGGTGTCAACCGGGGAAATACTCTTTAAATCCCGATGGTGTCAACCCGGGAACCATTATTAACCCGACGGTGTCAACCCGGGTTTCTTAAGTTACAGCTAATAATTTCCTGATGATGTCAACCCAGGAGTTTTTCAGTTTTATATGTGAGTAGCCCCCGAGAAGGCCAAATATGTTGTATTTTGTGTGATTTTTTAATCTATGCTTTGTCAGTAGATTTATTTGTTGTGCTTTTTTTGGTGTTGAATAATTGTAAAGTATTTTCATGTTTAGATTTAATAAATTGTTCAACATACTTTGATTTGCTCTTGATATATGTATAAATATGGAAATAAAAGAGATACGTATTAAACTCATCAGCAATAAAAACATGGTATTGAATTTTTAATGTGAATGCTTTTCATATCGGATTTCTATGTAAAGGCCTTTCTACGTATTTACCAGTGTAGTTGAAAGAATGTTTATCGTATTGTTCTTCATATCTAAAGCACCTAAAACCAAATAAAACATTTTAATTTTAAACAAAAGACATTTTTTTCAGTTCAATGTCTTTTATATTAAGATTGTTTATCTTTTATACATTTTAGTGAAACGTAGATGCAGAAAATATGAATCATGGTCATATAAGCTTCATATCTTAAAGAATATTGGTAACAAGTGAGAAAAAAAAGTACTTTAGACGACGGACGACTCAAAAATGAAAAAAAGGATAAACATTGTACTCATAAAAAAATTAAAATTTAATAGCATTAATACAAATTTGAGATAATTAAGCCTGTTGCTCATGTAAGGTACAATATATACATCTGCTCAGGAAGACGGCTACTGTAAAAATTCAGTTACAGTCAAATCAACATACACAACTGAAAATACACTTGTTTATTTGCAATACAAATATATTGTATACAGAGGTATAACAGTTTTGTTCTATAAACTATTTTTTGTTGCAAAATTTGTTAATGGAAAGTATTATGTCATCGCAGATGTAATGTAATATTAAAGTTTTCAAAACAGCATGGAAATCATTTTATTTTTAGGTCAAAAAATTGTATTTATTTTGTTTTTTGTTTATTTTATTTTTTTGTTCTAATAATAATCTATACCAATAAATTCAAAATATATGAGAACATTTTAGTTTTAATATTTCTAACTGTCTAGTTGTGTTACACAACTCGCAAACCTCTCAACCTTATTTCAGTTTTTCCTACATACATTTTATTTTATCTTTTATTTTTGGTGTTGATGATGGTCTAATCCAACAATAAAAGAACTTGTTCCTATGAGCCTAGAAATTTTTGAATATCGATGAAGACAATATTACAAATATGATATTAATTCAAGATCTCAAACTGACTACTGCCAGAAAAAAGTGTTTCTTTTTATTGCCTCCAGGTTTTATATTATTTGTGTGTTATTGAAATATTTGTGCTTCATTATACATAAAATTAATTACAGATATTAGAGTCAGATCAAAGAGGTATAGCGATACACATTGCAATAGATGTTGTTTCTGATTTAATATCTTTTTTCTTTCTTTTTTTGCATTTGATGTCAGATAATTAACGTTAAAAGAATAAAGAAAAGCTACCCTATACAAACTGACACATTGTGTAAGATTTGAAGAAACAAATAAATCTACATTCTGCATTTAGGGTTTTTGTCGCGTGTGTTTGTTATACATGGTGTTGTGTCAAGGTTTGTAGAAAGCCCGTTTACGTAACTAAAGGTAAAGATAAGGAATAGAAAATGCCTTAGTAGGTACAAATCTGAAGACAAAGAAACTTTTTGATATTTTTTGGAGACCAAAAAAAAAAAAAAAACCACTTTTGAATGTTTTCCTCCATGCATGCACACAAAGAGTACTAGCTAATTCTACATAACAATTTTGTTGAACATTCTCAATTCTAATTTTATCACTACAGGAAACATAATAGCATATTTGAAACTGTTACATGTTTGTGTAAAAGTATTTTCTGTGATAATGTTTTAAATTAAAAAATATTAAAATACAGCCCAGTTTGCTTGGTCCCTATTTGCCTGTGCCTTCCATTATGGAAACAGGTGATATAAGCCTACCAATGAGGATGCCAACGACAGTAGTCATATAGTGCTGAGAAATTAATCTTTCATATTTTCAATCGTTTTTACAAGTCACTGGTCTTCAGAGGGTCTCTCATATAACTGTCCCTCTGAATACAAACGACCTTCTAAGATTCGATTGGCAGGCAAGAAGTGTTACATCGTGCGACCCCATCAACAATGTGTGACCTACAAAAGGTGTTTTTCCAAGGTAAAAAATCAAATTGTGGATGTTAGAGGAAAATTGTTCATAAGTTGATTAAATTGTTACCTAGGTTTAACGAGAAAAGCATTGCTAAAGACAGGTTATAATATTAATTTAAAAATGTGTGTTAGTTTTAAACTTTTCATATACCTTTTTAGGTAACATATCGTGGAGTTTTTCCTCTTGGAAAGTTGCTTGACTTCTCTGTTTAATTTGATTGTGTTGGCGCATTTTAGCCCGTGTGCCCGTCGTATAAGTAAATAAACCATGGCGGACAGACGCTCTTTGCCAGTACTATTCAGCCGGAGGGGTGCGAGCCTAAAAGAGGAGTGCCTTCCAGTAGGTCTCTGCCAGACGCCTATAGGACGCTCAAAGTCTGGTTTAACTGCGGTTACTGTCGCTTCAAGCAGATCAACTTGAAGTTGCCGCAGTGTTGTTCATGCAAACGGTACCAAGATTGCAAAATACCACATAACAAGGTTCTTCTTTTATTGTCCAAATATTTGAGTAACAAAATTGAAAATATCTTCAAAAAAGGTTGAACTGTTTCACTGAAGTCCGCTTCCCGCTCTGAAAAATATAGTGCTAGAACTTTTTTCGAGAAAATATTTTTATTAGCAGATAGATAAAATTTCACAATTTGTTTTGTCAGTATTGTAGTACATACAATTATCAAGTTGTTTATATATGTTTGAAAGTTTCATTTAATCTTACTTTGAAAAAAATATTTAAAACGTTCATATTTGTTTGTATTAAGTTTGTATACAAAAATTAAGCGTTGCAAATTTCCAGTGCAAACATTAGGAGAAATAAACACTGAACGTTAATAATCAATATTGATTATAAAGTATGGCTGAAAGGCAACATCATGAAAAATTATGTTTAACGCTAATCTCGCATTTCAGCTAGCATATGTGAGCTTTTTGTGTTGTTTCAAACAAATTAAATACATCCAGATGCTAGCAAACTGAAAGAACGTTACGTATGTTTGATTTTAAATTGATTATTTCGTTTCCGCGTCTTTAGAGACTGGAGACAATCTGAATTAATTTGAAATCTTTGTCGTACATGTACATAAATGACGATGTTTTGTGATTTGTTCATTGATAATTTAAACTCAGTTAAGATAATGATTGTGTTTCACTAATGTTATTTAAAGATTCATATCGGTATTTTGACCATGCTTTGTTTATCAAACATCATAAAGAAAACCAGAACTCGAATTCGATTATTCGTTTAGCACTATACTTTGTTCGGATATAAACTAATTTAAAAATTATAATGCCTTGGATTGTTAAATAAATGAAAAAAGAAGAACCAGAATGTGAAAATCGAAAAAAAACACCATATAATCTGTATTGTAGTTTGTACGTGGTCAAATCAAACAATAACAGTTAAAGATTAAATACGAAAGCGTTCAGCTTGAATCATACAATTTCCATAAGGTAATAAGTGCAAAATGGAGCATATGGCTCAGTGGTCATAGGTATTTGACCGGTACTAGTAAGGTTGATGTTTCAAACCCTGCCGTGATCACTTGATGTTGTGTGTTGTGGTTGATGTTTCAAACCCTGCTGTGATCACTTGATGTTGTGTGTTGTGCACTTGGACAAGGCACTTTATATATATTGACTCAGTCCATCCAGCTAAAATTGGGGACCTGCTTACGCTGGGGGTTAACCTGCCATGGACTGGTGTCCCATCCAGGGGGAGTCTATGACTCTCATCCGCATAGCACCACATAAACCGGAGACAAGCACCGGCCTTAACGCCTTTATTGGAAGAAAAAAAAATAACTTTTTAAAAAAGTGCTAGGTTTCTGACACGGTAGTTACATGTATTAACGAATGATGAAATCATTCAGTCCGTCCCAGTCATTATGTGTTCCCACTATCTTTTTATGTACACAGTTCAAGAATTGAACGTAAACATCAAAACACATTGTTTACATCTGTTATGTAAATCAATGCAATTTTTGCGAAATAACAATATCATATCATCTGTTCACTGAAGTAAATTATCATGTCGATCATTGAATAAAGCCTAATATATTAAACTTATCAGGACAGAAACGTGACAAGTATTCCTTTTAAAGGAATAATCGGCAATAATGATATATAAATTGCTAGAAGCAACCAACATGATCAGTTTGATGTAAAATAATTTAAAAAGTACTGTATTTTTACAAAATGTAGAATATTTTGAATCTGTATACCATAATTTCATCATTATAAACCATCAACAAATTTAATTTTGAAATAAATTTGGGGAAAGCCGTTCGTAAACTCCTTGTCTAGTTCTATATTTTTAACGTAATTATTAAATGATAATATTCATTCTTCTTCTTCTTCTTCTTCTTCTTCTTCTTCTTCTTCTTCTTCTTCAGAATACTAGGTAGGGCTCTTCAAAGAGCATTAACACGTATACAAAGAAAGAGTTGTATTAAAATAATTTAATGGGACTTAAAAACATTGAATGTCATTATAACTTGCTATTGAGGTCGCATTATAACGTAACCTTGTTTATAAATCAAGCCTTCTTCCTAGCTACTATTATGCAACATCATTAAATCGAGGTCAGTTCATGGAGCATCTTCTTATGATTGAGGTCAGTTCATCGAGGTCAACTGCATTGCGAATTGAATCTTTCGATCGAAATTCTTACGCGTGAGACAAAATGTGCATTCTTGAATTTACAGGTCGAACTGTATTTACTTTATGTTTGCATCTCTTAAGGTAAATGAATTGAAATAAAACTGAGTAAAATGGTATATAAATAGTAAACCAAAGCTTCAAGTTTTTATAAGAACTACTTATGAAAGCGGAATGTGTGCGCACGTGGAAGCATTTGCCGGATGGCTCATATGGATACAACAATGATCGGCCGAAGCCGATCACAAAAATTAATTTCTAAAAACTATTTGTACAAATGTCTTTACTGGTAGGGAAAAAAAACCCTGAATAAATTGCGCATTTCTATTCTTATCCAGTTCAAAACAGTTTGAAATAACAAACGACATAAATATTTTTTACAATGTTTGCTTCGTCCTCTATAGCCGTATTCATATCCAGTGAGTCTTTTTTCATGTCTTAATATTAAAAATTAAAAGTTAATGAATAATGTCTTATTAATGTGTTAATTTGTAGTATCTTGGTGAATCCTTTGGATCCTTAATTCGATAATCGTTCAAGATGCCAATATGCTAAAAAAAACTAATAACTTATAAACGCATGTACATTGAAAGATTCTGATACAACATTCTTTAAAATAAAGAAAACTTGAATAAAAAGAGAGACATGAAAAAGATACAACAGAGCTACGAATATTGCTCGAAACCATCAAAGATTTTGAAACTACATATTGAAAACAAAATCAAAAAAAGAGAAGTCATTTGCAGCTTTTATTTGGATTGGGAAGAGGGTGTTTAAAAACAAAATACAAAAAAACCTTCCTATATAAAATAATAAAGTTTTACAAGAACGTGAATTTTTGATTTGCTGCTGTCATTAAACGTTAAAACTGTTTGATTTAAGTACTGACCTTAAAATATAATCTCACTAAGTATCCTGTGTATAGTGTTTTGATATGAACAGGTTATCATTTAAAATCAATCGAAATGTAAATGATACTGCGTATTATTAGATATAGCACGTTACTATGAGAGCAGTAACTAACTATAAGAGCAATGAAGCAAGAAATATTAAAATTTATCTCTGGATCAACATTCATACAATTAAGTCATCAAATCGTTGTATAAAAAAAATAGATACGATTTATATCAATATTTCTGTTTAATTAAATACATATGGAAAAAGAAAAGATTGTATTTTTTCTCACCTAATGACGTATAATGGATATAATTTCATTTAATGTAATAACCAGCTATTGTTTTCAATAAATACACAACAAGTAGGCAGTGCTTATGCCAATCAACTTTTTACACTTTATTTTTATACAATATAATAACAACTAATCATTATTTCTGTAAGATGGCGCTTTAATATTTTACGCGAAATTAAACTCTACCTGAAATGTAAGATTAATAATAAGTTCATATTCATAGAGAAACAAAGACAGCCATGTTGCCTTTTGTGAAACGTGGAAATTTTATACACCTTGTAATTAAAACGAGTAGATAAATAGTAGATAGATATAGTACAATAATAAACAAATAAAAGGGATGCAAGACATTATGGGGGTGTCTGAGTCATGATTCTGCTTAAATTGTTTTTAACACGCTATATTTGAGTTCTTTTTTTGGTTTTCATACCTGTCTGAACTATGAATTTTACTTTAGAACGAATTAAGTGTTTTCTTAGTTAAGATTGAAAAATTTATTTATTGTTATCTTAAGTTAAGTTCGATTTCATCTGAATAAAGCCTACTTTATCTTAGAAGTCTATCATATTCCTGCTTTAATGGAGAGACAAAATATCATATTCGGCTCTTGTTATTCAATATTTTGGTCAAAATTCTGGACATGTCAGAAAATTATTTTGAGTTCAGTGTTTAGAAATTTAGAAGATGGGAAAGAAATGATGGGTTCAAACATCATATTTTTTTTTTAATATTTTCATAATTTTATAAAATTTTATATACATATACTTGATAATGATTATCTTAGTATTTCAACTCAAACCCGATATAATATCTGCCCAAAATAATTTTGACGGTTTTTTTTTAAAGTCAAAAATACAAACCAAAATTTAAGAATTGCCTTTTTGACAAGTATATTTTGGAGAAAAAGCCGTCGACCGTTTTAAAGATCATAAAACTTTCCAAACTGAACATTTTGACAACATTAGTTTTAAATAAAAGTTTAACTCTTATTGTGTGTAATTTATATCTAAATAAATACCACAGTTTAAAAACAACGATCTCTATTTTTCCTCTTTCTATATAAAAAATAAATAAATATTTTTCGCTTCTTAATCGTAACCTTATTTCCCTTTTTATTAATTATTTTTTATTAATTACGACTCTCACTTCTCCTTATTAATAGCTTATCATTTCTTAGATTCTCAAAATATTCTTCGTCTATGTTTTAATATGGTGGCATATCTCTGCCCCTTGTGTGCAAGTTATTTTTCAATTAATTATGTCGACATGCAAGATAAATATGTTGATATGCAAGATAATTATGTCAACATGCAACATAACTATGTTGACATGCAAGAAAACTTCAATCAAATAAGAGTTAAAAAAAATCTCAAATATCGCCAACATGTGACATCCAAGATGCTAGATACGCTACCTACTGATGCCAACATGCAACTTATTTATGTTAACATGCAACTTCTTTATGTCTACATGCAACTTATTTATGTCGACAAGCAACTTAGTTATGTTAACATGCAAGATAAATATTTTGACATGCAACATATTTATGTCGACATGCAACTGAGTTATGTTGATATACAACTTATAAGTTGCATGTCAACATATTCATCTCGCACGTAAACATAACTAAGTTGCATGTCAACATATTCATCTCGCATGTCGACATAAATAAGTTGCATGTTGACATAAATTAGTTGTATGTCAGCATATTTATCTTGCATGTTACCATAAATAAGTTGCATGTCGACATAAAAAAGATACCATTTAGTATCTTGGATGTCACAGGTGGGCGATATTTGAGATTTTGTATAATTCTTATCTGATTCCAGTTTTCTTGCATGTCAACATATTTATCTTGCATGTCAACATATTTGATAGAAAAATAACTTGCACACAAGGGGCAGAGATATGCCACCATATTTTAGTTATAAGGATGATAGTATTTTTCCTGCGAATGTTTCTGCGTAAGAATTTGGAATACATGCGAGGGTTTTCCCAAAATTACATATACAACATTTGAATTTGTTCACTACAAATTTATTATACAACTACGTTTTTTTCACTCTATCAATTAATATCCCAAAAAATCAAATTTGTTCTTCTTTACTTTTCTTAAGAAAAGGAAACAAGTAGGAACAAGCTTTTTCAGGCAGTGCAACGTGTGTCGTCCTGAATTTTCAGCCTCTACGTCCTTGCGAAACCTTTCCCATCATATTCGATGCAAATTACGTTTTGTTTTCGATATTGTCTTTTAAAAAAACTATATTCATTGAATTCATACTCTGAGTCTGAATTCACTATGCATCTTTAGTTTTCTTTTTAGCCTAAAGGGTTTCACGTAGTAGCAAACTTCCTGTCCCAGACAACTTTTTAATATCACTACATGTTTTTTCTTACATTCGTTTTTTTAAAAAAAACTTTCACTCTTTTATCTTTATAGCAAACTAGTTTTTGATGTTGATGATAATAGAATAGTTAATCTTAAGCTTGTGCAACGATCTCTGTAGTATCATGAAAAAGTCCAGTAAATGTAGATTTCTGCTCCTCAGAAGGTTTATATAAGAAATGAAATAAATATTGCAAATATAAGCAAAGTATATCTTCTTTTCTTGAAGCTTGAATGTATTTTTTGACCTTTGCTACGATTTTGACCTCAACATTTTTATGATTTTAATAGGAACAAAAAAACTAAAGGTCAAACATTCTTTTGATTTTTTTTTGGCATAAGAACCAGCGGTAACTGTTATAGAATATTTTGCCGGCGGTTTTTTTAGAATAAGAATACAAAATTTTGACAAACTTGAAATTTTATTAATCAGGATGGAGGATAAAAATACATCTTTCAATGTTTTATTACAGAGAAAAATATTTTTAGGTACTTATTTGTGGTACTGAAAAGCGACATCGGTTATATCTTTTACAAGAACAGCATTGTGGCAATCTCATACTGATCAGTTTGAAGCCACTGAAATCGCAGTAGATCCAGAGTTGGAAGGTTCTGTAGCCGTCTGGAAGACATGTGCTGGACGACTTAGACGTTCTGTAACAAGGATCTCCTCCTGCGGAAGAGCTCCTTTTCTTTCTACCTCCACCGGCACCACCACCATCACCTCCACGACCTGCTGCACAAGACCTAATTAACAAGACATCCGTTAAACTAATTATCAAGTCATCACTGGAACGTATTAACAAGATATCACCCATGATAATTAAGAGCTTCTTAGAAAGAGCAGCATTAAGCAAATTAACACGAGCAGCACAGGAACTAATTAACTACTAGACATTATTCGAGCTTCTTAATAAGAACAGCACAGGAGCTAATAATCAACAGCAACACCGGAGTGTTATATGACAAGAGCAACAAGCGATATGATTAACAAGAGCAGCACACGAGCTCATAAACTAGAGCAGCATATTAGCTAATTACCAGTATATATGTATGGATTGTCTACCTAATTACCAGTATATATGTATGGATTGTCTACCTAATTACCAGTACATATGTATGGGTTGTCTCTATATGAGGATCTGCAAACAACATTATCGGCATTCCATCGATCAGTGCAGAAGTCAGTTTACTAAACAACCAATACATAAGTCAGTTTACTCAACGAACAGTTTATAAGTCTGTTTACTTAAGGATTAGAACATAAGTCAGTTTACTGAATGATCAGTACATAAGTCAGTTAACTGAACGATTAGAACATGAGTCAGATTACTAAACGATCAGTACATAAGTCAGTTTACTAAACTATCAGTACATAAGTCAGTTTACCGAACGATCAGTACATAAGTCAGTTAACTGAACGATTAGAACATGAGTCGGATTACTAAACGATCAGCACATAAGTCAGTTTACTAAACTATCAGTACATAAGTCAGTTTACCGAACGATCAGTACATAAGTCAGTTAACTGAACGATTAGAACATGAGTCGGATTACTAAACGATCAGTACATAAGTCAGTTTACTAAACGACCAGTACATAAGTTAGTTTACCGAACGATCAGTACATAAGTCAGTTAATTGAACAATTAGAACATGGGTCGGTTTACTAAGCGATCAGTACATAAGTTAGTTTACTAAACGATCAGTACATAAGTCAGTTTACTAAACAATCAGTACATAAGTCAGTTTACCGAACGATCAGTACATAAGTCAGTTTACTGAACGATCAGTGCATAAGTCAGTTTACTAAACGACCAGTACATAAGTCAGTTTACTTAAAGATCAGTACATAAGTTAGTTTACTTAACGACCAGTACATAATCAGTTTACCGAACGATAAGTACCAAAGTCAATTAACTGAACGATTAGAACATGAGTCGGTTTACTAAACGATCAGTACATAAGTCAATTAACTGAACGATCAGTACATAAGTCAGTTTACTAAATGGTCAGTACATAAGTCAGTTTACTGAATGATCAGTGCATAAGTCAGTTTACTAATCGACCAGTACATAAGTCAGTTTACGCAACGAACAGTGTATAAGTTCTGTTTACTAATCGACCAGTACATAAGTCAGTTTACGCAACGAACAGTGTATAAGTTCTGTTTACTTAAGGATCAGTACATAAGTCAGTTTACTAAACAATCAGTACATAAGTAAGGTTACTTAAGGATCAGAACATAAGCCATTTACCACAACATAAGAAAACCGTAGTTTCAATTTTATCAATAGCCATCACTTTTCGTGGATATCTTGAAACAGATTCAAAGATACATAAATTCGGTGACTGATAATATAATTTCCTTACAATATGCTGTTATTAGAATTTCGTGGATACGTTTGATAACAAGTTTTTCCATTGTTGGTATTAAACGACTTTTGATGAAATCACATTATATACATGTAAAAAACGTATATCATTTATGTGCAATAATAATGATAAAAACTTTAAATTTTACATAGGTAATCTTTGAACATCGTGGTGCCTATGGCAACACACTTTGAAAAAATTACGCACTTTGAAGAAATTCTACAAAGTGAGTTGCATTTGGGACCAAATCAACACACTTTGAAAAAATATTCTAAAGTGCCTTTAATTTGGGACCAAGTTAACGAACTTTAAAAATTGTTTTAAAGTGCGTTATGTATATCAACACTTTTCTTATCGAGACACTTAACGTATTTTGAAAAAAAATATGTATAAATCACAAATTCTGGAATTGAATTTATAATTTGTTGATAATTTGATGATTTGGTAACACTAGTGAATCTAATTGATTTACAATCTTTGAGAAAGGAGATGGAGACTGGGATTAGCCAAGGTCAACGAATACATCATTAATTGATTACAGGAAGAATGTCCTCTACCACTCATATTTTCACCCAAAACACATGATATTCAGCAACTCGGAGTAAATGCAAAGGAACAGAAAAAGAAAAACTGTTGTATATTAAGTACCGTGTTATCGTAGAAACGAGCTAGACAAACAATAATTTCTCCAATGGTGTGTTAAAGAATCTGCAAGTGGTTCAACATAAACCGGTTGATAAAATTCTAATCAAATGATTCATTATTAAAAACGTTACATTGCTAAACATTAAATCATTATAAGCTTTAAATAAAGCCTAAGGTGTGGTACCTTTTTCTCACTGATGTTTTAAAAGGTCATATTGTTTTTGGTAAACACTGCTAACATATCCTTTTTTCACATCATGCAGTTGAAGCCAGTTGAAATATGTTATATATATTGATCTCAATTATCAATTATCATTTACAGTTGCTCATTTTTTCTGGCATATCCCAATGTACTTGATAGGAAAAAAGTTGCATACATAAAAAGGACAAGGCGATTGCTAAGCGATGCAGTTTATGTCATCTTTAGTTGATTAAAATCTCCTGAGTTGCTCTTTATGTATAAATTATCAAACAACATAAGCTTCTGAGAAAAGAAAAAAAATTCTAATCGAGGAACAGTTCACCAAGCTAGCTGAGCTGGCATTTTTTAAATATTACGCATCGAGCTTAACAAGGTAACAACATTTTTTGTTATGCATAAAAGTATCCATTATTTCAATTAAACCCTGAGCATTTTTTTTCAAAGTGCGTTGACTTGATTCCAAAATCAAGCACTTATCCGAAAATTAACGCACTTTGATTTTTTTTCAAAGTGCGTAATTGTTCGAAGTGCGTTGAAACATACCAAAGATGAATAAGCGGAAAAATCTTAATGAACCAGATTAGTTGAACAGTAAGCTGGTAATATTTTTTTTCAAAAATACCCCCACTTATTGTATCAAGCCTGAAAGATCTAAATTATATTTCTTATACGTTACTGTCTGATTCTTACCTTTTACTATAACAATCTCTGTAGGACGCACATTGCTGATGGGGTCTCACAATGTAACATTTTTTGCCCCAGTATCCGACCTCAGTAGCTAGTAGGTAGCGGGATGGACAGTTGTCTGAAAGACCCTCTGATCCCCAGTGACTTGTTTAATAAAGAAAGATTATAAAACGTTTATGCACTTTGTACATGTATAATATTAAAACTCCTGAGAATGGTAACAATCTTAAAATAAAAAAAAAAAAAAAATTCGATATTATTAAACCGAAATATTTGTTTGGTGTTTTAATAAAGATGCCCCATGTTTAAAACTCCAAAGCTTAAGTGTAGATTAAAAAACAAAGTTTATAGGCACATTTATTATGGGAAAAACCGTATATGTACCATTTTCTACCATTAAAAATGCGCAAAAAAACCCACAAAACAAGTAAACAAATAAAAAAAACAAAACAAACAAGAGGCCCATGGGCCACATCGCTCACCTGAGGAACAATAGGTATGATAAAATCAGCTTAATGGAGTCATAATACAAACTATCTGGACAATGTACAATAATACATGTAGATTTTGTATAAATTAAATCCATTTTTCCCCCTGGATATTCTTATGTTTATAATCATTAGTCCCTTTTCTAACAGGCTGATTTTATAATCATATCATTATGACTATTGCAGTTCTCAAAAGATCCTTAATAATTGTTTATATATGGGATATAAAGCTACATCAAACTCTGAACCTTATTGTGAGGCCAAAGAATTGTCCTGGAGCCAACGTCTTAACAATTACAAAGAATCATCTGGCTGATTAGTTTCTGAGAAGATTTTAAAAGATTTACTCTATATATTCCTATGTAAAACTTTAACATCCCCCCAATGTGGCCCCACCCTACCCCCAGGGATCATGGTTTTCACAACTCTGAATCTACACTACCTGAGGATACTTCCACACAAGTTTCAGCTTTCCTGGCTGATTAGTTTCTGAGAAGAAGATTTTTAAAAATTTACTCTATATATTCCTATGAAAAACTTCGACCCTCCATTGTGCCCCACCCTACCCCAAGAGATCATGATTTTCACAACTTTGAATCTGCACAAGCTGAGGATGCTTCCACATAACTTTCAGCTTTCCTGGCTGATTAGTTTCTGAGAAGAAGATTTTAAAGATTCACTCTATATATAAATTCCTATGTAAAACTTTGACCCCCCCATTGTGGCCCCACCCTACCCCCGGGGGTCATGATTTTCACAACTTTGAATCTGCACTAGCTGAGGATGCTTCCACATAAGTTTCGGCTTTCCTGGCTGATTAGTTTCTGAGAAGAAGATTTTTAAAGATTTACTCTATATATTCCTATGTAAAACTTCGACCACCCCATTTTGGCCCCACCCTACCAACGGGGGTCATGATTTTCACAACTTTGAATCTACACTACCTGAGGATGCTTCCACACAAGTTTCAGCTTTCCTGGCTGATTAGTTTCTGAGAAGAAGATTTTAAAGATTCACTCTATATATAAATTCCTATGTAAAACTTTGACCCCCCCATTGTGGCCCCACCCTACCCCCGGGGGTCATGATTTTCACAACTTTGAATCTGCACTAGCTGAGGATGCTTCCACATAAGTTTCGGCTTTCCTGGCTGATTAGTTTCTGAGAAGAAGATTTTTAAAGATTTACTCTATATATTCCTATGTAAAACTTCGACCACCCCATTTTGGCCCCACCCTACCAACGGGGGTCATGATTTTCACAACTTTGAATCTACACTACCTGAGGATGCTTCCACACAAGTTTCAGCTTTCCTGGCTGATTAGTTTCTGAGAAGAAGATTTGTAAAGATTTACTCTATATATTTCTAGGTAAAACATCGACCCCCATTGTGACCCCACCCTACGCCCCGGGGGTCATGATTTTCACAACTTTGAATCTACACTATCTGGGGATACTTCCACAGAAGTGTCAGCTTTCCTGGCTGATTAGTTTCTGAAAAGAAGATTTTTAAAGATTTACTCTATTTATTCCTATGTAAAACTTCGACCCCCCCCCCATTGTGGCCCCACCCTACCCCTGGGGGTCATGATTTTCACAACTTTGAATTTACACTTCTTGAGAATGCTTCCACACAAGTTTCAGCTTTCCTGGCTGATTATTTTTTGAGAAGAAGATTTTTAAAGATTTACTCTTTATATTCCTATGTAAAACTTCGACCTTCCATTGTGCCCCACCCTACCCCCGGGGGTCATGAATTTCACAAATTGAAATCTACACTACCTGAGGATGCTTCCACACACGTTTCAGCTTTCCTGGCTTTATGGTTCTTGAGAGGAAGATTTTTAAAGATTTACTCTTTATATTCCTATGTAAAACTTCGACCTTCCATTGTGGCCCCGCCCTACCCCTGGGGGTCATGAATTTCACAACTTTGAATATACACTACCTGAGGATGCTTCCACACAAGTTTCAGCTTTTCCGGCTTTATGGTTCTTGTGAGGAAGAAATTTGAAAATTTCTCGAAATTTTTCATTAATTTCTAATTATCTCCCCTTGAAAACGGGTGTGGCCCCTAATTTTCACAACTTTGGATTTCCTTTGCGTAAGGATAATTTGTGCCAAGTTTGGTTGAAATTGGCCCAGTAGTTCTTGAGAAGATGTTGAAAATGTGAAAAGTTTATGGACAGAGGGACAGACGGACGACAGACAAAATTTGATCAGAATGGCTCACTTGAGCTTTCAGCTCAGGTGAGCTAAAAACAAAAACAAACACCCCCCTCTAATTTATTTCATAAAGAGATAAATGATAGTTGCAATAAATATTTAATAGTCTGAATATTTTAATTATATGCTATGAAATTTCATGCAAGGAAATAAATTTATTTTCTAAAATAAAAAGATGAGTAGAATTTTTCTTCCTTCATCCATGTTTGATGAAACTGCCAAGCACAGTTATAGCGTCAGTATCTAAAATGTCTCAGAGAACAGATAATATTTGTCAACTTAAAACATATTGAAATAATGAGTTAAGCAGTACCTTTTTTCACAGTTCATTGTTTTCTTGGATATGGCATTTTTAACTGCTTCATTTTTTGACAACGTGTACTCTATTTTCCTCCTACAGTAAAAAGAAATACATGATTTTTTTTGCATCGTTTATTTATCAGGAATACAAATTTGGTCTTAAATTTTGTGTTCTGCTGAAAAAGATTTTATCATATTTAAAAAAAAACAACAAACAAACCAAAAAATCACCCCCCCCCCCAAATCACTTATATATTAAATATGTTACTAGATATATATACATGAATACCAATGTCTTAGACATTGTTAAAACATATACTCTTGAAACTGATTAATTTGTGCATAAACGTTTAAAGGACTATATATGGTTTGAGCCTAAAATGGCCCCCTAAAATGAACATCGCCATTTTACTGTAATTCTTTGTTTTATTTGTACAAATATACATCTGAAGTTTTTTCATAATTTTCATTTTGATTTTAATGCCCACAATTTAAAAATATGACATCATAAAGTTTACCTTTTCCCGCCATTTTCTCATTTTTAGCATAAAACGGCTTGTTTTGAGGCAGTTTTTCTTTAAGGAAACATTGAGCGACTACTTGAAGAAACAAAATATTTTCACCAAAGATGTATCTTTCCAATACTTATAAGTGACAAAATGTTCGTTCTTGTTCAAATAGTCGCTCTATATTTCCCATTCGAAAAAAGATAAGAAAAATGTCAATTTTTGGGTGATTTTTATTGAATTATAAAAATAGCGTCACTTCTGACGTCATATACTGCCAGTGAGTGCATATAAATCAAATAAATGGGTGAAAAACATATTTCATGTCAACTCTTTTATAAAATAACACAAGAAGTTAATGTACCTGAATCTTTTTAAAAATAGCGAATTTTGGGGGCCAAATTTGACTAATATCATATATAGTTCATATGTATATTTTGAACGCGCTATCTGCTGTGACGTCATATATGTCAATCGCCTATACTATAAGAAAACTTTGTTTTCAGTCGTCTTTATGACGCAAAAAGGCCTTAAATCAAGTAAATGGTTGCTAAAAAATGACCCCAAAAATGTGTTTGAATGGCAGAATAATTCTTTTAGTCACTATAATGAGCATGTCCTATGATATAACGGTAGTTAAATCATATCGTCGAAAAATCTTTTTATACGGAAATATTTCCAGAAACTAATCCTCTGTTAAATACCTTAGTGATGTTAAGCCCGCCTCTTTTTACTATGTTTAAAATGATTCCGACGTCAAATGTCAATTTCAGCGCGTGCTACTGTACGTAAACAGAAATATTGCAACACCATAGATCCCTGCGATACGATAGGAAACAATTAAAAGTGACCTTTCAGTTACATTTAAGTTAATTGAATGGCATAGTGCCATTACGTGTCTCTAACACGGGCCTTTACCTGACTTCCTCAGACTGACTGACGCTTCTAACGTTAAGGTATGGCGCACTAGGTCCGCTTTTCCAGCAACATTTCTTTCGATCGTAACTACCATAGTTAGATCCATGAGAAGATGGGAAGCTTCTTTCAGGACTCTCTCCTGGAGGATTTGCCGGGGACATGTTTTCTTGATCACCAGAAACAGGGGGAGGTAACGCCGCAGCTTTGATTGCGGCACCGTCTTCAACAGCTTTTGGATCTTCCTCTTGGGCTGACACAACTTGTCCATGGAATGCAAGGACAAATACAAGAGCTAAACAAGCTAGCGTTGGCTGAAATTGATAATGTTGAAATAAGTAATCATTGTTTTCTTCATTCTATAGTTAAATAACTATAACTATTTATATATATCCAAATCACAAAAGTATTTTCTAAGGGTCCGGTAAACATACGACAAATTTGAGTCTGAAAGTATACTGAATACACAACGCATACCACTTTTTTTGTTTGGTACTCAAAAACATAACATAACATAACATTGTTACTTGAAGTTGATTTGTGATTTTAATGTAGGTTTGAGTCACATATCTATTTTTTTAAATGTCTTAAGGTAGCTCCATACTGGTAAAATTCTCTGAGGAAAGTTGAAAAACCGAACTAATTTTGACTTAATAGACGTAAATGTCATCAACTGTTAGAAAAAATATACATGTCATCACACTTTTTCAGATGCCAGATAAACATAAACTAAAGCATATTTTAGTATTAGAAAAATATATTTTTTTTGTTAAAAGTAAAATCTTGTAGGCAGATATTTGTTTTTCTTGTTTAATTTTAAGGTCAGCTTTATCAGAAAACTAAAATTACAAAACTATTTTAAAATTTATCGTTGGAATAAGAAAAACTATAGCAACATACAACTGAGAGAAAAGTCAGAAAAAGAGTTATTTCCCCTTTGCATAGATAAAATATATTAAAATTTGGAAATTTAGTATAAAATTAAGTGCGAAAATATCTTGAACCTACCAATAATTCTAATTACATCCATTTGATTATATTCACATAAAATGAATAAAACTATCTTGCACAATTTTTAAAGAATTCAAAGTTTTATAAAAAAGTGTGACATCACAGAGCTCTAGATCTACTTTAAGCAAAGAAGAAAGACTGTGACAATATAGAATAAATAGGAATGTTTTGGAAATGCACAATTGCCATGTATCTATTTTTGTAAAACTCATAACGTGAATTTTGAAACTTATTACTATATTTACAAGATGGTGTAATTTAAGGACGGCGGACCCAATTCAAGATTTCGCGCCTCTGCGCAGAAATACGCGCATATGCTATGAATATGACTGTCGTAATAAGGTACATCAGAATAAGAGTAAATAATAAATTTTTCATTCCACTAAACTAATTTGTTTTACACAGAAATATCAGTGATATTTCAAACGATGTTCATAAATTCTTAAGAAGCGAAATTAAGTTTACGACATTCACCGGAAGCTCATCTGTCAAAACAGACGACAATGTCTGTTGACAACTGTTTTCGGAAAAAAGGGAAATTTGTCTCTAAAAAGGATTTTATTCATTCAAAAATCCGTCAAGATAACATTGTTAAAGCCCGCAATCAGCCAATATATCAGACTGTTATTGAATCTGATCACAATTACGCGTCTAAATTCACTGAAAAGTCGTCAACATCTGACCATGACGAAGCCTTTACTCACCACCTGCACCCGGATTACCTTGAAGATTCATTTCAGTTTGACAGACTCAAGCCTCTTAATTTCTACCGGTTTATTATTGATTTGAAATTGTTCATTGACAATTTATTTTGCCAAGTATGTGATAACGATATCTACTTGAAAAATGCGTTAGGCGTCTTCCCATCTGGAGTGTGTGGCCATGTAGTAATCACATGCCTCGTGTGCAAACACGTAAACAAAGTAGCCATGGGAAAAACGCATCAAGAACAACAAAAACCTGGCCCAAAGATATTTGATGTCAATTCAAAAATTGGATCAGGTAAAGTTATAAAAATGTAACTGCAAAATGAATATGTACATGTATGTGAATAAATAGAGGGCATCCTAACATTTAATATGAATTATGACAAAATAAAACAAACTAAATCTGTAAAATGAATGATGAATTTGATACAGATGTACATGTCTTGTAAAGAAATGTTGGAGAATATATCACTGTTTTAATAATATGCTATTAATTGACGTGAAATTGATCACACTCTGGAATATATATGTACATGTATATTATACTGTGGAATCATCATTGTTCATGGGAGACCAATGTGGCGTTTGTGTGTAACCCTTGCCCATGAATTTACATTCCCACTAACAAATAAACAACCAATTGTTTATAATTTTTCAAAATTATCCAAACATTACCAACGAAATTTTGTCCCCATGAACCAGGAAAATTTTGGCTACCCAAGAAGAATTGACCCAGACAAATAAAAATGATTCAACAGTATTTGTCCCTGGATTAATGTACATGTACAATGAACATGTGCATTTAATTATATGCAATTTTGCTCTTGCAAATAGTTACAAGAGTAAAAGCAAGAAACCTATGGAAAATTGTAAATTATGTCAAATTTTCACATTGTATTAATTGTCATTATTGTGTTTTACTTTAGCAATGTATCATACTGGGATTGGACCCACTCAAGTGAACAACTTCCTTTCTACACTTAATTTGCCATCTATAAATGTCAAAACTTTAAGAAGGCGGTGTGAAGAAATTGGAGAAGAACTTGAAAACTTGGCAGAAAATTCAGTAAAAGATGCATTAAAAGAAGAAGTTAAATGTACTGTAACAGGTATGAATTAATTCCTTTGCACAAATTACAATCTGACAGTAAATTGTGTCTCTTATGATATTATAATCGGTGTCTATATTTACCCTAAATATTTCCATTTTGGAAAAAGTTGCAGAACCAATACTCTGAAAATCTGCAATGTCAACATATCCCAATTTTTACATTCAGTGTATATTTCCCCTAACGTGCGGTATTCAATTTGTCTGCACGGCCTGGTATGTTATAGGACCGACGACATCCCAAAATAAGCATTCAATGCTTATTGTTTTCTTTTGTGA
The DNA here is from genome assembly GCF_025612915.1 of Magallana angulata. NCBI lineage: Eukaryota > Metazoa > Mollusca > Bivalvia > Ostreida > Ostreidae > Magallana > Magallana angulata. Next base: position 35,636,350 of record NC_069119.1, on the reverse strand, counting down.
TGAAGATGTTGATTAAAATCCCTGTATCAGTAAATTCATAAATTACTGTATGAATTATGTCTTGTAATAATGTTACAAAACTGAAAAAAATATGTTATTTCATTATAAAAATTTATAGTCTAATATAATAGTCTGTCCTCCACAATTCTACCTTTTCCTACTTTCATTGTATATATTATATATTTATGCTTATTTACTATTTATTTACTACCTATCTATTCACTTATAAAATGTACCTCTGACTATTGAAATGTATAATTATACTGAATGACCTCATGTACCATTTCATGGTTTGAGTGAATAAACTGAAAAAAATTGATCACTGTTACAATCTATCAAAACATTATTAGTGGGAAATTATAAACTTATAATAATTCATAATAGAGGACCTCTTTATTTGTAATGGTATATATTTTTTTTCAAACAAGTTGTACATTTTTGCATAAACCCATTATGTTTTAATTCCACTTTTTGCATAAATCCATATTTTATATCATAAAGTGAAATCAACAGTAACCTGGAAATAAATTGTGAAGTCAATGCAGTGAAATATTAAAGATTTGTTACATGCAATTTATCTACTGCATAACAATTATGTTATGAAGTGGATATAATGCATGATAGGCAAACAGGTGATAAGAAAATAACTGGTCAAGTTTAATGGGGGAGAGTCTCAGAGAGAAAGAGAAAAAGAGTGTTAATTTCTTCCATACATGCAAGTTTATTATGTTTATATCAGTCTGATATTTTACAGAGGTGAGAAGGAATGTAATTGATGTTCCAGAAGAAAGCCTTGCAGTGTCAACAGATATGCATGTTAATTCTGATGAAGATGATTACAAAGATGTTGCAGGTAATATTTAGTGAAAAAAGAAATAGGATAAAAATCTTTTAACATTCTTTCCATTAAGAGGAATATAAAGTATTAAGAGAGAGAGAGAGAGAGAGAGAGAGAGAGAGAGAGAGAGAGAGAGAGAGAGAGAGAGTATTAATTCCTTTCATAGATGCAAGTTTATTATGTATATACATATCAGTATGTTGTTTTACAGAGGTGAGAAGGAATGGAAATGATGTCCCAGAAGAAAGCCTTGCAGTGTCAACAGATAACATGCATGTTAATTTTGATGAAGATGATTACAAAGATGTTGCAGGTAATATTTAGTGAAAAAAGAAATAGGATAAAAATCTTTTAACATTCTTTCATCTGGAAAAATATAATGACAGGGGATTATTTACAAAAGTATTGCAAGAGAGAGAGAGAGAGAGAATATTCCTTTCATACATGCAAGTTTATTATGTATATATCAATATGATATTTTACAGAGGTGAGAATGAATAGAATTGATCTCCCAGAAGAAAGTCTTGCAGTGTCAACAGATATGCATGTTAATTTTGAAGAAGATGATTACAAAGATGTTGCAGGTAATATTTAGTGAAAAAAGAAATAGGATAAAAATCTTTTAACATTCTTTCCATCTAGAAGAATATAATGACAGGGGATTATTTAGTACAAAAGTATTGCAAGAGAGAGAGAGAGAGAGAGAGAGAGAGAGAGAGAGAGAGAGAGAGAGAGAGAATATATTCCTTTCATACATGCAAGTTTATTATGTATATATCAATATGATATTTTACAGAGGTGAGAATGAATAGAATTGATCTCCCAGAAGAAAGTCTTGCAGTGTCAACAGATATGCATGTTAATTTTGAAGAAGATGATTACAAAGATGTTGCAGGTAATATTTAGTGAAAAAAGAAATAGGATAAAAATCTTTTAACATTCTTTCCATCTAGAAGAATATAATGACAGGGGATTATTTAGTACAAAAGTATTGCAAGAGAGAGAGAGAGAGAGAGAGAGAGAGAGAGAGAGAGAGAGAGAGAGAGAGAGAGAGAGAGAGAGAGAGAGAGAGAGAGAGAATATTCCTTTCATACATGCAAGTTTATTATGTATATATCAATATGATATTTTACAGAGGTGAGAATGAATAGAATTGATCTCCCAGAAGAAAGTCTTGCAGTGTCAACAGATAACATGCATGTTAATTTTGATGAAGATGATTACAAACATGTTGCAGGTAATATTTAGTGAAAAAAGAAATAGGATAAAAATCTTTTAACATTCTTTCATCTGGAAAAATATAATGACAGGGGATTATTTACAAAAGTATTGCAAGAGAGAGAGAGAGAGAGAATATTCCTTTCATACATGCAAGTTTATTATGTATATATCAATATGATATTTTACAGAGGTGAGAATGAATAGAATTGATCTCCCAGAAGAAAGTCTTGCAGTGTCAACAGATATGCATGTTAATTTTGAAGAAGATGATTACAAAGATGTTGCAGGTAATATTTAGTGAAAAAAGAAATAGGATAAAAATCTTTTAACATTCTTTCCATCTAGAAGAATATAATGACAGGGGATTATTTAGTACAAAAGTATTGCAAGAGAGAGAGAGAGAGAGAGAGAGAGAGAGAGAGAGAGAGAGAGAGAGAGAGAATATTCCTTTCATACATGCAAGTTTATTATGTATATATCAATATGATATTTTACAGAGGTGAGAATGAATAGAATTGATCTCCCAGAAGAAAGTCTTGCAGTGTCAACAGATATGCATGTTAATTTTGAAGAAGATGATTACAAAGATGTTGCAGGTAATATTTAGTGAAAAAAGAAATAGGATAAAAATCTTTTAACATTCTTTCCATCTAGAAGAATATAATGACAGGGGATTATTTAGTACAAAAGTATTGCAAGAGAGAGAGAGAGAGAGAGAGAGAGAGAGAGAGAGAGAGAGAATATTCCTTTCATACATGCAAGTTTATTATGTATATATCAATATGATATTTTACAGAGGTGAGAATGAATAGAATTGATCTCCCAGAAGAAAGTCTTGCAGTGTCAACAGATATGCATGTTAATTTTGAAGAAGATGATTACAAAGATGTTGCAGGTAATATTTAGTGAAAAAAGAAATAGGATAAAAATCTTTTAACATTCTTTCCATCTAGAAGAATATAATGATTATTTTCAAAAGTATTGAGAGAGAGAGAGAGAGAGAGAGAGAGAGAGAGAGAGAGAGAGAGAGAATTAATTTCTTTCATAGATGCAAGTTTATTATGTATATACATATCAGTATGTTGTTTTACAGAGGTGAGAATGAATAGAATTGATCTCCCAGAAGAAAGTCTTGCAGTGTCAACAGATATGCATGTTAATTTTGAAGAAGATGATTACAAAGATGTTGCAGGTAATATTTAGTGAAAAAAGAAATAGGATAAAAATCTTTTAACATTCTTTCCATCTAGAAGAATATAATGACAGGGGATTATTTAGTACAAAGGTATTGCAAGAGAGAGAGAGAGAGAGAGAGAGAGAGAGAATATTCCTTTCATACATGCAAGTTTATTATGTATATATCAATATGATATTTTACAGAGGTGAGAATGAATAGAATTGATCTCCCAGAAGAAAGTCTTGCAGTGTCAACAGATATGCATGTTAATTTTGAAGAAGATGATTACAAAGATGTTGCAGGTAATATTTAGTGAAAAAAGAAATAGGATAAAAATCTTTTAACATTCTTTCCATCTAGAAGAATATAATGACAGGGGATTATTTAGTACAAAAGTATTGCAAGAGAGAGAGAGAGAGAGAGAGAGAGAGAGAGAGAGAGAATATTCCTTTCATACATGCAAGTTTATTATGTATATATCAATATGATATTTTACAGAGGTGAGAATGAATAGAATTGATCTCCCAGAAGAAAGTCTTGCAGTGTCAACAGATATGCATGTTAATTTTGAAGAAGATGATTACAAAGATGTTGCAGGTAATATTTAGTGAAAAAAGAAATAGGATAAAAATCTTTTAACATTCTTTCCATCTAGAAGAATATAATGATTATTTTCAAAAGTATTGAGAGAGAGAGAGAGAGAGAGAGAGAGAGAGAGAGAGAGAGAATTAATTTCTTTCATAGATGCAAGTTTATTATGTATATACATATCAGTATGTTGTTTTACAGAGGTGAGAAGGAATGGAAATGATGTCCCAGAAGAAAGCCTTGCAGTGTCAACAGATAACATGCATGTTAATTTTGATGAAGATGATTACAAAGATGTTGCAGGTAATATTTAGTGAAAAAAGAAATAGGATAAAAATCTTTTAACATTCTTTCATCTGGAAAAATATAATGACAGGGGATTATTTACAAAAGTATTAAGAGAGAGAGAGAGAGAGAGAGAGAGAGAGAGAGAGAGAGAGAGAGAGAGAGAGTAATAGTGTTAATTCCTTTCAGACATGCAAGTTAATCATGTATATACATGTGTCAGTATGATATTTTACAGAGGTGAGAAGGAATGAAATTGATGTCCCAGAAGAAAGCCTTGCAGTGTCAACAGATAACATGCATGCTAATTTTGATGAAGATGATTACAATGATGTTGCAGGTAATATTTAGTGAAAAAAGAAATATATGCATGTGTCCTAATGATAAAAGTTTTGGAAAATTCTTTCCATCTGAAAGTGATAATTTACAAGAGTATTGCATGAGAGAGAGAGAGAGGAGAGACAGAGAGAGAGACAGGGAGAGAAAGAGGAGAGAGAGATAGAGAATGCAAATACCTGGCTACACATGTAATTGGTATTGTTTTTTGCCCACATACAATTATATACAAGATTATCATCTTCATTATACAGAATAAGCAGTAGAGAAACATGAATGTGTTTTAGAAGAAGTATTAAACATTAAAACCATATTTGCTAAGGAAAATCTACATTATGATATGTATTTACATTAAAGATGCAATATCAGTGATCCGTCATACATTGCATAAATATTTTAGCCAATATTGAAAATCCTGATTTGTTGGGGGGATGGGATAGAGTTAATCGGAATACATCGTAAAATTTCAAAGTAGTCTTAGAATGCTACTGCTAAGGTTATTTTTATCTGGATTAAAACACGTGGTGGTGCAATTCAGCTGTTTTCTAGGCAAAGGAATAAAATAATTTCATTTGTGAATAACCAGAAAACTTATTCCAAAATGTTTAATACATATATAATGCTCAATATCAAAATTTAATTCCAACTTGCAGCAGTTTTTTTAAATTATTTATTCAATTACATTTTTAATGTACTTGCATTTAAGAATAAGATAAACTTCACATTCATTTTTATGTTATACATTTTCAGGCGACGAAAGATTGCCATCAAGAGAGTCCACAAGTAAACAACATAAAAAGAAAACAACTGCTTTTGAAAAGAATGTCATCAGAAATGTAGATAAAGACAGGTATTTGTGTGTGTGTGTGTGTGTGTGTGTATAAATATTCAGATGTAAAAGATACAATACACATTATACATGTAGCTGCAGACTCTAGATAAATTTCTGAAAAATTTGAAAGAGTATGGGCTATAAATATTTAAGAAATGAACTCAATGTCTACCCAAGTTATACGAGTATAACCTGGGTTGGGGCAGTTTATGCTTTACAATCAGCAAAGCCGATTATAAAAATCGTAAATTGCTCTAACCCAGGTTATACGAGTATAACTTGTGTAGATATCGAGTTCATTCCTTATAATTTAATTTTCTGTTATTTACCATACAAATTGGGTACGTTTTACTTTTAAAAATGAATATTTATCTGTTCAAAATTCAAAATTAACATCAGGTGGATTAGTACCTTATTGACGTTAGTGCATTGTGACATCCTGTGACATGCAAACCAGGTTATAAAAATTTAACTAAATTTTTCTATCCAATCAAATACTGCGTTACAACCAGAATTAAATTATTAAGGTATAGTCATCTTTTGATAGTCAAGGAAGTGTTCAACAAAGTGACACATCGATGGGTATAACAGTATCTGCAGATGGAACTTTTCAGAAGAGAGGATCTGGTAGATGTTACAACAGTTTATCAGGTTAGTTTGATTTTAGTGAAAAAGGATCTTCCTTTTGTGTGTATATATTTTTGGTATATTTACATGCGCGGATCCAGAAAATTTTTCCAGGGGGGGGGGGTCTGAAGGATAATTGTGTTTGTCAGGGGGGTCCGAGGCATATTTGTAATAATTTTACTATGTAAATTTAATAAATTTTCATTTTCCGGGGGGGGGGGGGGGTCGGGACCCCTCCGACCCCCCCTCTAGATCCCCGCATGATTTATAAATATTGTTTAATAAAAAAAAAAATCGCACAGTCCGGTTTTTCCATAGAGAAAATTCTAAAAATGAAAGACAACACAGAATATATATATATATATATATATATATATATATATATATATATATATATATATATAATATATGAACTAGATGTAAAGTTACACCATGAATGCCCCCACAGGCAGCCAACATTTCATAGATTTACATAATTTGTTTTACATATGTTTTATAGGTGCAGCATCATTGATTGGGTTGAAAACGGGCAAAGTGGTCGGGTTTTCAAGCAGGTTGAAGCGTTGTAGAAAATGCATGGTTGCCAAAAAGTCAAACAGAACCCCAATAAAGCATAAATGTAGGAAAAACTGGGTGGGTTCAGCGAAAGCCATGGAGCCAGACATGATTGTTGAGATGCTCCAACATGCAAAATCTTCAGATGCCCCTGTTGCCACATTAATTGGAGATGATGACTGCACAGCCTTTAAAAGAGCTAGAGAAGAAGTTAATTCTACTATAGAAAAAGTCAGTGACAAAAATCATATGAAAAAAAATTTGTCAAACAAGCTGTACAAATTGAAAACGAAGTACCCAAAAGAATTATCGGTTAAAACCATTAATGCCCTGCTGAAAAGTTTCAGTTATATGATAGCACAGAACACTGGAAATATATATGCAATCAAAGAGAACTTGGAAAGTGTTGTTTTGCACCAGTTTGGAGAACATGATGACTGTGGTAACTGGTGTTCTTTTAAAGGAAATCCCACTGGAAAGCATAAGAACCTGCCATGGGGTCTGGATCTTTCCAATAATTCATTGAAGAATGACCTTATGAGTATCTTCAAAACATTAGATGCTGAAAAGCTGTCCAAACTGGGTTCAAGCAATGTAAATGAGAGTTTCAACAACATCCTGAGATCTAAAGCCCCAAAAGACAAACATTATTCCGAAAGCTCAAGTTTAGCCCACAGGTTATCTGCTGCTGTTTGTCAAAAAAATGAAGGTTATGACTATGTTGCAAAGGTACAAATTTGAATTTGTTTCCTAAATGTTTCAAAGATACTTTAGATTGTTAACATTCTGTTTCTGATATTACTGCTGTGACATAAAAAATTGTCTTATTTTAACTTATTTTATTTTCCTTAATGGATTTTAGGTTCATCAAAATCTTGGACTAAGCCCCGGGAATTCTACTGTTTCAAGGGCAAACATTATGAACAAAGAAGTGAAGCGAAAGAAGATAATGTGTAAGGAGAAAAAGTACAAGAGAAGACGAATTCTTCTTAAAGTGGAAAGGCTAGAAGAGACCAAAACATGTGAAGTGCGAGAAGGAGATACCTACGCAACAGATATCATGGGTACGAGTATATATAGTGCCCTTTATTTCTGTCAATTAGCAAAGCCTTTGGGTGCAAGCACCTAATTTAAGTTGACCACAATAAATTATGTACACATTAATTTTTTAAGATTAATCATTATTAACTTTTTATCCTCAGAGAAAAGTGCAGCAGACCTATGTACAGAAGAAATTCCCGCTGTAGAAAGAAAACCTCAAACATGCATTTGTTTTGATCTAGAAACAACAGGATTGAGTAAGTTTAATTTATATAGGATCTCTCATGATTTGCATAAAATATGATTTTTATCCAATGAGGGGATAGAAAGCACAAAAAAGAAGTTGGCTAAAAATCCTGAGAGATTCTTTTTATCCCATGTTTTAACAAGTCTTTTGTTAAACCTCAATCTTTTCTGCACAACTTGTAATTGTGAGCCACCCAACTTAGTTACTACAAGTCTTCATCAACTTTATGCATTAAATGCTTCATACTTAACAATTTAGGAGACAAGCGTCTAGCGGTGAACTCTTTACCGGTACCAGAAATCTACAGCGACTGTGCATGCTGTCTTTAAATTGTAGCTTTGCAAAGATTGCTCTCTGAAATACATGGTCCCTCATCGCAAGCCAATATATATATTCTCCAATCTATGAGATATTTATGCAGACTCTGGACTCTGGTTGCAGACGATACCAATGGACAGTACTGCATACAGGGTTATTTTCGCCCAGTATTATTATTTAGCTTTTTATTTAATTTCTTGTTATTAAATTTTCTTCAGAATTACATGACTGATTTTTTCCCCAGGTAGACACAGCAGTATTGTTCAAATAGCTGCATCCAATGGATCATCAAGCTTCAGTAGATACATAACTCCATTGTCCTGCAACATTTCCTCTGAGGCATCAAAAGTCACAGGCATCACCTTTGATGGAAAGACTATGTGCAACCAAGGAAAAGAGGTTATCCATCATCACCCAGTCAATGCTTTTCTTGACTTCATTTCTTTTTTATCTGAGAATGGCAAGGGTGTTTATCTTGCAGCTCACAATTGTCGAAATTTTGATGCAGTCATACTTTTTAATCAGCTACATTTGTACAATTTATGGGGGGAATTTTGTAAAACAGTCATTGGGTTTTCTGATACTCTTCCTATGTTCAAAATCATGTATCCAAATTTTTTGAAAAACTACAAGCAAGAAACATTAGTGGAGTCCTTACTAAATGTCACATATGATGCACATAATGCAGAAAAAGACGTAGAAGTTCTTCAAAGACTTGTTTTTGAGAAGGGAAATGTTGAAATTTTGATATCAGAGCAGTGCTTTTTTTATTCATCACAGTTGTCTCCCAAGGGTGTTGTACCCACCAAACATTCTTTGTCATCTTTAGTATCTAAAACAGTAATTTCCAAACACATTTGTGGCAAAATACAAAAAGCTGGTTTAGGATATATGCACCTTCTCCTGGCATTCAAAAGAGGCGGATTTGATGGACTGCAGTTACTACTTGGGGAGAAAAATGAAGATGCTAAAGTTAGGGTCACCAGATGTATGAAAGTAATTGAAAACATTGCAGCTCATTTCAGAGCTGAATTCCAAGAAGAGTGATGCAAATGTAAATACATGTGTTTTGATATAGAAAGGCAAATTATGCTGCATAGGTTTTGTACATGTATATATCTTATATTTCGCAAAATTCAGAGATACATAATATGTGATTATATAGCCACTGGAATAATTTAGGGTTTTCTATTATTCATCTTATAAAGTATTATAATAACATTATATTCAACATGAATGTACTATTGATGAACAAATATGAAAATGTACGTAGCAACATATACATGTCATTAAATTTTAGTTCATATGAAAGCGTACTGCATATATAGTACATATACATTTATCTATGGAGGATTATAGCTAGACTATTCAAAGCTACATGTAACCATATGTGTAAAGCTATTTTGACTAAGATATGCAGATCGATAAAGAAAATAGTGCCATGTATTATATCAAAAACAAAAACCTATCATATTTGTGCAGTTAAATTCAACATATGAATATTTTGAAACTTACATGTACATGTACCTTGTAGTTTTTCTGATGAATTACAACAATTAATAGTTGTTACAGGGGACATTTTGATTTGAATGTGTTTTTTGTATATTTATGTATGTACGTAGATAAGTACGTAGATACTTGATGTGTGCTCTAATCTATTGTCAGCTTGGAATATGGTAGATGACAAACTTGTGAAAGAAAATATGAGGAGAATTTGTAGTTTTTTAAGATTCACCTATATTTTTTTCAATTATTTTGACTGCAGAATTTATAGGTGCTATAGATGATAATATGATTTTACAAGATACAGGGTACTATATCAGAAATATATATGTATTTGATTCAGTTTTATTGATTATCAGAACACTAATTATCTGCAGTGTTGATTATAAAATCGTATGATTAGTATATAAAGAGAATGGCATTAATGAAATTTTAGCATTGTTTTCTTTATAACTTATTCGCACAAATCTGTGTAGTAAAGGAGGTACCGTAATTGTACTTTGTTGTCTAGCTGTCATATAGACAAAACGGAAGGCATGAATAATCAGAATAACGTACTGCCCTGCCGTACACAATTGATAATGTACCATGTGAGTGCATGATATTGTTTGAACTATTGGCACTTTTTTTAGAAAGGTTATTGAGTCTCATAAAAAGGGTAGCCCGTGGCCGTGGCCATTTCTTATTTCACGTTATTCACATCGATCCGTCCGACTCCCTAACATGCCTAAAGAATCCACTCTCCTATAAACTAGCTAGCAGTGTTCAGTCCTGCATTGTATATATCGATCTAACCACTTAGCTAAAGGTAAGTTGTTATAAAACTTGCTTTTGCTTACAAAATAGACAGAATTACTTATAATGTTTTTTTTTTATATCAGTGAATCGTATACATGTATTGTGTGAGTGGCAGCAAGCACGTTGCCTTGAAATATACAGATTTTAAGAAATAAATGAATTAAAACCGACAGAAAATTAAAGAGGTATATTGACTAACAGATCAAAACATAATTTGTGATGCCAAAATATTTTTAGTGGAGAAAAATTAAAAAAAAAAAAAATAGTCCGAATTTCCTCTGTTTGCGACAAGTCCGTACTATTTCCACGGTTTATACATCCTAAAACGCCCAAAGTAAGTTTGTAGTCTTTTAATCTCGTAGATAATGAATTTATACCTTAACTTAACAATATATATGTACAACAGTTAATGTAAAGTCAGGAATAATTAATTATGTCCTTTTTCAATGACATTTCTGAAGGAAAATGAACCATGCAGTGAACTTTGACACAACCCCTTAAAAAATTTAGGTCGATGACCTACATTTTTTTTCTGTTCATCTGTAAGCTTATTGACTTCTTAATATTACAATTTAATTAGAGTAAAAAATCTATTGCAGAATTTTTAAAATATCAATTTTTATACCACACCCCAGAAAATTCCCATTACTTTCTATTATATCTGAGAATTTTCGTACCCAAACTTTGAAACGCCCCCAGTAAAATAAGGAAGTCGATGATCATGTATTTTTTTAATTGATTTTCACTCACCATTAACTGATCAACATTATATAAAAATTTGAATAAAAAATCTATTGTAGAAATGAATTGGGTCCGCCTTCCTTAAATAGCTAAAAACCTTGAAAGCTAAATATTAGAAGATTTGGAACGTTAACAATGATTTTTTTAAAAAGTTCAGTGGCTATTAAAATCAATATTTTTAGTCTTACTGCTACCTCACATGCGTTAGGTATTTAATTTCTCCATTGAAATGCAAAAAATAAATGAATACCGTTTTGTCTAACAAAAGTCTAATTGTAACGTTTGAAAGGTGACTAAACAAATGAAATTAATTATTTAGCAATCATAGCGTTAAAACATATTTTACACAGAATTACACATAAAGTTGTCCTTGTTAATTCATTCTTTTTTTAAAAGGAATGTTCCCAATAACTTATTATTATGAATAAGCCTCAATCAAGAAAACTTGGACTTTGGTATTTAGGAGAACTGGATAAATGCGGTCATTTCAGGCTATATCAATCGTCTTCAGAAAAAATATTCTATAATGTTTGAATAAATGCTATTTTTCTAAATTTAATAATCGATCATTAATAGTTAAAACTATAACATTTCAAGTTTCAAGATAGAACTTTTGAGTACGCTGATGACAAAACCATTTCATTAAAGTTTGATACACAGTTCAAAGAATTATCAAAAGTATTTACTCACCTTCATTTTGAGATCCCCACGGCTCTTTGACATACAATATATTTTTTTCTCTATTTATATAGAAATTTTTGATTCATGAGACTATATGATGTTCTAAAAAGCAATTCAGGCATTAAGGATAGTGTCCCAGTAAAATTTTCAGCTGGCTGGATATCAAGGTTATATAATCCCCTCCTGTTTTCTTTTTTCTTTTTGTTATCAGTTAATGACATTCAGAGAACATGATAATAATCTTAAATTATTTTGTAAATATTGATTTTCAAATTTTAAAAATATTTTCTTGTCTTATACAAGGTATGAAACTCGCACGTGACTTTTGATGATGTTCTAAAAACGAAAGAAAACAGATACCATTGTATGTCGTTTGGAAAAATATGCTATAATTCGTGTAGATTCACATACATCATCTTTAAATTAGATAACATATTGGAAATTTCAGATCAAGTTGTAGAATATTAAGCTACGGAATCTATTTTAAAGTTATTAAAAAAGATGAAATATGTAAATGTTATGAAATAGAGATATTTATTGGTGAAATGTTTAGTTACATTACAAATTAGGATGTAATTGTCCAATTTTGCGATCCTTCAAACTAAAAAGAGTATCATAAAATTACAAAAAAATGATGAAAATGGAATTAAAGGATAGCAATCAATTAGACATGTTTGGACCAAATTACGAAAAAAAAAATAAGCAAATAATATATCGATCCCAAAAATGGTTTGCTTACGTATTATGAACAAGGTCCTCCTACAGGTTGACATATAAGAACTATGCATTCAATATTTTTATCAAGATTTCATATTTTTTATATCTCTACTTAAGATAATTTCAAACAAAAATTTTCATTTAAAGCAGGTTTTGTTAACGCAAGGAAATACATGTTTTGTAATCAAAGAAATATCACTGTAATTCATTCATGAATTAGATACATTTTGTTAAGATATATCATTAAGGATAAGAATACATTTTGCGCTATACGTGATAATAAAACAAAACGTCTTTCAACCCTTATGTTGTGTCAGAATTGTTCGACTTACAAAACAGCTGACAATGCATGTACATGTACGACGAAAGGAATAGAAGATATTGTGTATAAGTTAATTCCTGAAATCTGATTGTTTTAAATGCAGTATATAATCCTTTCTATTGCCCCCCCCCCCCCCTCCCAGTGTTAGCAAAATTCAGGTCTTTCCAGAAAAATTTTCTTTAAAATTAAGACATTCGGTATAATAAATTTAAAAAGTGTTGTTTGGGAGGGCAACAGTTGAATGGACACTCTTTGAAAACCATTGTCAACCATCGCTTCTCGTCGGTTGACAATGGTTTTCTCAGGGGTGTCAATTTCAACTTTTACCTGCCAAACAGGTACGATTTATAAAATGTAACAGAGCAATGACTTTTTTTTATATAAAAAGATGGTATTCAAATATAAAAGAACAAACAAATTAAAAATGTTTCTAGTATATCGGGAAAGATCCTGTTAAAACTGGTTCAAACCAGATAGCGGTTTACTTTACAAGTCCCAAAATGTTAATGTTTTAAACTGAATGCGTTCAAGCTATTTCTGCAGTAAAAAGATATATTTTATCCTCTTTCATCCACCTTGAATAATTTAAAGTAAAACAAAGGGAGATAAAGATGATAAAAATGTATTCGTGATTGTTTATATGAGATATAACGCTTTTGATCAGTCCGTAAAGATTTACTGCTGTACATATGTATAATAATCATTGAATACCAACTTTCGTGTACTTCGTTCATACGTTTATCCATGAAATTAAATGTTCATTGAAGTGCAATTTCTACAAACAATTTGTATAGATAGTGTCATTGGCCTTCAATTTACGCAACTTTGACACTTTGGTTTTCACTTTTTCCACGAAAATTGATAGCACTGAATATCAATGAAGCCACAGAATCGCAAAAGGTTTTGACTCTATCCATTTCCTTACAATGTTATAAAGAAACTTTTTTTGTGAATGTTTACAAAATATTGCCATAGATAAGACATCTGATAGTCTAAATCAAATTTATCATTTCTCTTTATGGGGAAAATACATATCCTAAATAAGTAAGTTGAGAATTCTAGTTTTTTACATCTGTTATTTTGTTATCCAACGTTTTTATCAATATGTTTTTTAAATTATTCTAATCAAAGTCGTACTTTTTCGTGAAGGAAATTAACAAGACCTAATGAGAGGTTGTGTTCGATATATTTCAGGGAAATTGCTTTCCTATGCATGAAACTAACATTAAGGTTTTTTTAATCTTAGATATGTAATGCATATATCAAGTTTAAAAATTGAACAAATGTCTCAATGTACTAGTATTAGATGTATAGACCTTGTCTTGAATTGTATGTTAATATGACAATTTTATTTCGTTTGTAAAATTAAGGTTGTTACTTACGCATACAAAAAGGACAACAAAAATATACAAAGTCAACTCGGGCATAAAGAATAAATGTTTAATATAATGATTAAAAATAAATTTAAAAAGTCTTCTGTTCTATAAAATGATTTCAAATTGGAAATATTGAAAACAAAATCCTTAAAGTTATGAACGGTTCACAGCTGCAAAAATTAAAACCAGTCTCCCTACTCTGGCATGATAAGATATTAGCAAGTTAACATTCAACTCGATTAATCGTGCCTACAAAAGAAGGAAAAGATCATGGAAACCATTCCTACAAAATAAATGTGCTCTTTAAGTCATTAAATTAAATTAAAGCCATTTCACCAGAAAATCAAAATTAGTTGTGAAAACATCCTCAGATATAAAGATGCAATTTTGCTCAAAGCATAATCCCTTAGGAACGGGTTAAGCCATAAAAATGGAGTTCATTTTTGATTGGAAAAATAGAAAAAATCTTAAAAAATCTTCTCCAAAAAGGATACAAACGAAAATTTGTGTGGTAACACCATAGGTAAATATTTAAATATGCTCCTATCATAATCATGAGATAGGCTGGGCCACAAGATATAAGTTGAGGCCACACAAGTGAGAGAGAGAGTTTAAGATAAGTTTTTTTTTTTTTTTTTGGGGGGGGGGGGGGGGTTCGTTTGGTTAATCTCAAAATTCAGTTTGTCAGGAAAAAAACTGGGGATGTGTAGATTCAAGTTTTTTTTAATCCTGACCCAGGGTATGATTGTCCCACAATTGCTGATTGAGGAAAAAAATTGAAAATCCTTTTTTTCAAATACTGAATGGAAAAAAATGATGTAATAGAAAAGCATCTCAATATGATAAATAAACAGTGTTTTTAAACATATTTTTAATTTGCGTCGGTCATCATTAAAGAAAGTGAACATGAACAAATTAATTGTTGCTTAATAAATTTTAAAAACCTTTTGAAACTTAAAAATGAGGTACTGTAAACGTATTATATTTGGTGTGTACAATATTTGGCGGAAATTCGTATTGCATTTAGCGATGTACTTGATTTAGCGGAAGTTGCATTCCGCCAAAAGCGCTAAATAGAATACACAGCCAAATGTAATACGTTTACAGTATGTTACCTTTTGTTTATTTCTATCACGAGATTTTATCAATTCAACACTCTCAGTGAAAGGTTTATGAAGGTAATCCATTTTCCCCAGCATGCATCTGTTCTCTGACGTAAATAAGCCACATTGCTGCTTGTGACTGGGTCAATGTTCGAACTAGGCCAGTGTTTATGTACAGAGTTGATAAAAGTTACGAAGAAAATATATGCCTGGATGTGAAGAAAAATTTTGTACTGTCATGAGAAGACAAGGATTTAGTACTTTCATTTTCTTTGTGGGGTTTCTTACCGTTACTTTTTATTTAAATGCCCTGGAAATTTTTCAGATTTGTTTTTTTCTTTTTTGATAGATAAGATCTTGATGATATGTACGCCGGTTCTGTTTATGCTGTCAGAAGAATAACAGAACTAAGACACTTTTTAAAAATCAGGATGCCGAGCAATGCACCTTGTGTGCTCATTTATGTAGCACACATAATGTTTAAACTCATAAACAAGAAATTCCCAAGTGCAAAAAAAAATAGGTCACAATAACACTGACCCACGGACATTCTATTCTAGTTACATGTCACATTAACTGCTGGTGGGAATGCATCATTCTGAGATCCAAAATCTTCCTCCATGAACACTGTTTAAAAATGATAACTCTTAACATCAATTCAAGTTTCAATTCACATTTTGATGATGACATTTTATCTCTGTTACTAAACGTGTCTAAAAATGCAATGTGTCTCACTGACTTCAGCATCAGTGCTGTCCTCTCTTAGATGCTTAGAGATAACCCAGCAGGGAGGTTATGATTTTAACAATATGGCAGCGCTCATGGATTGCAAGAAATAGTTATTCTAAGTGGTA
This sequence comes from Magallana angulata, assembly GCF_025612915.1. NCBI lineage: Eukaryota > Metazoa > Mollusca > Bivalvia > Ostreida > Ostreidae > Magallana > Magallana angulata. The sequence goes on along the minus strand of NC_069119.1, from coordinate 35,620,190 downwards.
TATCTTCTTACTGAGGAAAGCTCTGTCTAAACGGTTTTCAGATATCATTATACACATCAAACAGACAAATTTGAGCCTTTGATATTTTTTTCATGTTCACTTTTTTTAAACTTTTAGACAATTTGATGTCAAAACTGACCGTAAAATATGATTCAGCTAAGTCCTCCGTGTATAATGTTGTGATATACGAGCGTAAACAGTTTGTGATATATAATATCAATTAGAATGTAAATAATACTGCACAATATAAATTATACGTTTTTTTTAATACAGAGTGAAAGATAAAAGCATTGAAACCAGTGTTATTAGATGTATCTCTGGATCAACATTCACACTTAAAGTATGAAAACAATGTTCAAAACATTATTATAAAAACCGAAAGATATGATTTATACATTAATTATTTAATTAATTAATTAATTTCTGTTCAAACAGATACATATGCAAGTATCAGAAAGAGTGCATTTTTTACTAAATGACATAATTTGTATCTGATAAGGCAATTCATGTCAAACTCAAAAGCAATTAAGCAAGATTTGGAATTTTTATTTGAATGCCTTTCATATCTGATTTCTATGTAAACGTTTATCGACGCGTTTACCGGCGTATTTAAAAAGAATGTGTTTTTGATATCGTTTTTGATATGTAAAGCACTTACAATCAAATTAAACATTGTAACTTCAATAAGGGTCAAATCCGGAAATTGATTCTTTCTTTTAGTTGTCTTCAAGATCTAGAATGTTTACTTTTAATATTTTTCAGAAAAATAAAATTCAGAAAATATGAATTATAGCTATGTAATATTCCTATCTAAAATATATTCAATTTGGTTACAAATGAGAAAAGTATGTTGGGTGACTTATGACTCGTAAATTCATAAAAAGCAATCAATGTAAAAATAAAGTAAATAAAGTAAGTAAAATATAATCAATTGATAAATGAGATTCGTGTCAGCTTATTGCTCTCATTAGGTACAATATGTACATCTGATCAGTTAGACAAGTACTGTTATTTTGAATGGCGTTAGAACTCTTTCAAGAAAGACATGTGGTGATAGCGAACATTGTTCAAAATCAAAAGTCCAGAGGAAAAATACAAAACAGGAGCAGAGCATACACGGACCTCTAAAAACCAGAGTTAGGATCAGGTGTCATGGGGGAGTGAGCATCCTCTGCTGACCGGTCACACCCGCCGTGAGCTCTTAGTCTTAGTAAGGAAAAACAAAATGTTTATAGACAATTAGGTGATTAATTATGGTCTAACACTAAGTACGAAAAAAGTCAGTCAGCATGCGACCCAACGGAAGATTTAATATGCTGACAAGGTCGTTGTACCGATCATAGAACTTACGAAAAGATGACTTCAGGTGAGACTGTTGGTAGTCCTGTTAGCAGGTTAAGTGACACTCATAAATAGACTCCAAAATGAGTGACTTGTCAATAAAGTATACATTTTGAATAGGCGTAATGGTCTTCATTGTATGTTCAGGTATCTGCTTTCTTGAATATAATTTAATTTAAACATATTTTATTGAGTAATCAAATGGATGAAGCAACAGGCAAAGCCTATATAAAGCCTCTCCAAAAATGGCTTTTGAGAAGATGTCAGAAAATGACCACGAATTCTCGACTTAAAATAGGTGTGACCTTTGAGTTTAAGAAGTTTGAGTCCCCTTTACCCCAAAAAACTTTGGTCAAAGTTTTGATAAAAGTGGTTATGAAGAAAATCTAGTAATGTTAAAAATCTAGGAAGTTTACAGGCAGGTATACGGACAGACAGACAAACAAACAGAAAAAGTATTTAAAAAATAAGCTTTCAGGTCAGATGAGATAATAAAGATAAGTTCACCATAGTCGTTACGCCTGACTCATTGAATAAAAGAAATTGTAAGTAAGACTAAAAATAATATTTGATTATGGATGATGATGATAAAGGTTAAAGTTTGTTCAGACAGGACCAATCTAAAACTGAAGAAAAAAAAAATAAGTAATGAAAAATATCACAGCAAAAATTTTGTTTAGAATCAAAACATGAACCCAATAATTCTAAATGAATTTAATGTCAATTAAAACTATCTAGAACTTTTAGAGCAAAATCTTTGAATGATAAATTGTATAAATCAAACTTTTGAAAAACATTACCTTATATAAAGTCTTGTGCATCTCAATGCTGTTTCATACATGTATTTGTTCTCAAAGTGTTTAGAATTACGCGAAAGTTTTTAAAAGTATTGATTTGCATTTATGAAATTGTGATTAATTAATTGCATTTGATAAAAGAATCAATGAAATTGTAATGCCAACAACTGACAAATCTTTTGATGTACGAGGGCTGTTAAAAATTTTGAGACCATCCAAATATTTTTTTTCAAGGTACGGATATTCTTGAAAATTGGCACGGGCATTGAACAAACTTAAAAATGATATTCAGAAATGTTAAGTATTTTTTTTGGTGTAAATAAACTTGTTGATGATTGAGGTATCCGATGCATACAACACTTCGCGATTTAAAACCATAAATTTCTACTTACGAAGCGTCTGTAAACTTAAAGTTGATTATAATAATGAAATAAAAAATCTATTCATGTTGATTTATATTATGCCTAACCTTTGTGCACGCTTCACTTGTGTTCGAGTTGAAATATGGAAATTTACCAGGCCATAATAATCTGACTACGTCGGCATCTCGAAATTTGACGTCAAAATGGTGCAGGAAATATATGTCAAACTGGCAAGAATCTGAGGCAAATATAACTGCAGTCCAAGAAACTACTGAAACAAACACTATTATCTTGATATATATCAATATGTTAAGTGTATCAGACGTTTTGACTGATAGTGTAACTAAAATCAAAACAGGAACTAAATATTTTGTATTTATGAACGGGACGTGTTAAAATGACATTTTAATACGTTTGCGGTTGTTCAGGGTTACTGGACAAAAACAAGTTAACTAGCTTACTAGTATTGATCAAAATACACTATGGACTACAAAATGTGTTTCCTATTTAAATGGGAATTAATTTCCGAACAGTCCTCATATTTGAAAAATTTAATAACATTTTACAAATATTGATTGTGTTTTCGAGCAACATTGATTATATTAGCCCCCTTGGGGCAAATATATTGCCCTCTGCTTCGCCACGGGTAATACTTCAACCCTCCAGGCATAAAATGGTTAATGTTGCCCGAAAAAAAAAACCAGTCAGACAGTTTTGTTATATGAAAAAACAACCCTAAAATCAAGAATTTATTCGAAAACGATAAGCGTAATTTGTGTTGCTATACAATGAATTCACGGATTTTAATTTTGCGCAGAGTTCATTTCCAAATAATCGTCGGCATCAAAAGGTCACTGGTGATATTCCACCATCCGTAGGAATTAAGCTAAAGATGTACCTGATTTTACTTCACAATATTTACCAAATCCATATATTTATAATACACAAATATTTGGCTTGTAAAGTGTGCTAGAAGCTACGGCAGTTATAACACTGTTATGCACACAGGGTAATCAAAATGACGAGTTTTATTCACAAAGGATGAACGCTTTGAGCTGCAACGTCACAAGCGAAAATCAAAGTTCACGCTTGTGGATGTTGCAGTAGCTTTCCCATTAATATGAACTTATTCTTAGGATAAGATATGAACTTGAAGGTATAAATCACATTTGCAGACAATACAAGAAGTTTAAAAAAGTAAATTTAAGCATTAAATCATGATATTTTGACAGATACAGTCTCATAACTGCCGCGATATGTACATAAAAATTGTTATAAAGCGGTAACGCATTACTCAATTTGTATGCACACACCGCTGCAGATTTAAGACTGTATTTTTCAAAAAGTCATGATCTAATGCTATAATAACCATTACGATAGCAAACCGTCGCATTGTGCGTCAGTTGTGTTCTTGCCTTGACGTATTGCCTACTATGACGTCATCTTGTTTTGGAGTCGCGAAATGTTTTTCCGGCGCGGTTTACGAATCAACAAATGAGAGGCGATGAATTGAAAAGGGAATATTCTGTAAATATCAATATTTCTAACCGGTCAATATTACATAGTGAGAATGTACTACTTAATATAAAAATACGAAATATTTCACAGTCCTATCAATATTATTGATGTAATGAAAAAATGACAATAACAAACCGTGAATCATCTCAAAAATGTGTTTTGTTATTTTGTGGTTGCTATATATGTCTCTTAAAAAAGGAACATGTTTTTCACATTATACTCTTTTATCTAATAAAGTAGTATTCCAAGATATTGTTCATCACATTTCGAATTCACTCAGAAAAATATTATACATATATAATTTAATTTTGGTTGTAACGCGCTTTCTGATTGGCTTAAAATATTTTGTATCGTATAAAGAATGTTGCCTACCTCAAAGTAAGACAAAAATCAAAATCGTATCAATCAGCCTGAATTTACGCTTGATTTTTTTTACAATTTGACGTCTTTTCAAAGGTCAAATGACTATTTTTTTTACAATTAAGAGTAAAAAAAATGAATTATAAGCAATGAATTCAATTTTATCAGGATTATTTTTTTACGATATAGAATGATTTGAAACAGTTTACACAATTTGATAATTTAAAACCGCTTTGCGGTTTATAAAAACGTAAACGGTTTCAACCCATGTTTTATCGTATAACCCCCCCCCCCCCTCCAAAAAAATGATATCATTGCTTGAATTTTCAGGAGTTTTGAGTAATCACCATTAAAAAACAACTACATACATTTTAAATGATCATTGTGACGTCATATAACATCGAGGACATGTTGCACATTTAGAGTTCATTATGACGTTACATCATTAGTAATTTATAGTAGTACGGTAAAAAACATAAAATATATTTGAATATTAAAATGAGTTGCAATTTGGTTTTGTCATTTAACGAGGCCGAGTACAGAACGAGTACGCAAGCTTTCGCGCAGCGTTTCATTTGTATTGTGACGTCATCTTTTTGCTTGTTTGACGCCATGGCGTGATAGTTTCAACTGCAGATATTCAGCGAAAATTGTTGAAAATATCTCGTTTGATGCGTAAAAATAATGTTATATTGTGGAATAAACATAAATGTCTCGAAGTATAAGCTATATTTGGGCTCGGGTCGAAACGTGAAGAGGGTTCAGCAAGCCTAGCCTTCTGTCACGTTTTCTTAACCCGCCTAAATATAGCTAAATTCATATATTTCAGACAATAATCATGTATTTTATATCAATGACCCTTAATATGTGATGTTATATATTTTTTTATTACTTAAATATGTCTGAATGTTTTAATAATACAATTTAGATCACCTTTTCCGCTTTTGTCAAATAAAAAATAGCCATTATCTGACGAATCTGGGAAATTGGGCATATAAAAATCAACTTTGATAAGACCCCTGGAACAAACCAGGAGGTAAAAGGTTTTTTTTATTTGACCATTTGATGCCTTTTAGCAATAACTTTAATATGTAGAACGGAAAAAGAAATCCCTAGGGCAGAAGTTTTGAAAAAATGTAAAAAATATGCAAAATTGATACATTTCAAGCAAAATCCCATAGGGTCCTATGTTAAAGATTAACACACTTTGAGATGACCCCCTAAACAAACGGTGTGGTAAATGTCTTATTTTTTAATCTTAAAATAATAATTATATCAGTAGAAATTCATGTAAAAAGTTTCATCCAAAAATCTAGGGCAGAACAAATTAGACCCGGCCTCGTTAACTCTGTACCCAATTTAAACAACTCGAGTGGCCGTTTTGTGCACATTCTTTTTGATGTCGTAACGGAGCCATCTCAAGATTTCCCGATAAAACCAAATGCCCAGGGGTGTAAATAAAGTTATCATTTATATCTATACCGTTATTACTAGTTTATTTCTAGTAGTAAATCATATTTATCCTCTATGGACGGATCAAAAAAAAAAAAAAAAAAAAAAAAAAAAAAAAAAAAGGGGAAATTCACAATGGAAGCAATACATCATAATTAAGAAGATAATTAGCAAGAATTGTTCAAACTGTACATAAAAACCAATTGTAAAGTATTAAACTTCTAACACAGAAGAGAGAGAGAGAGAGAGAGAGAGAGAGAGAGAGAGAGAGAGAGAGAGAGAAGTCCCAAAATTAGTTAGGAGCAAAGTTGTAGACATATTTTCTAAATTAGTTGTGAAGATCTTGAAAGGCAAAATAAAATCCCAGCGCTAACGAATACAATTTTTTTTCTAGAATTGAGATAAAATACACAAGTTTTAACTAATTTTCCGACCAAGCGAATTAATTTGGAAATATGGAATAGGATAATGTTGCACTTTCTAACAAAATTGATACCTCCCGTTTCTCGTTATTTTAGATATAAAAAACCCCCATTATTTTCATTCGATTTAGAATAAAGGGTAAAAAGTAGTTTTTCTGATTGGTTTTTTGAAATATCAACTTAACAGATCTATATTCTTTATTAGACAAGAACCATAGTTATTTGCAGGCCAGTACAAACCGTATAAACATATGTTTAATCTCTTTCGTATTCTTAAAATAATTCCATTTTTAGAAATACATATACTTCAGCAATGTGATTGTGATAATTGCTTTTGATTCACTTTAACTGTTACGAAGTTGTTTGTACAAATATCGGTTTAGGTACAGTACCGATCAGACCCAACCTACCAGAAAGTAAACCCCAACTAAACCCTGTGTTTACTTTCTGGGTTTAGTCTGGGTTTCCTCCGGGTTTACTACAGTGGACCTAAAGTAAACCCAGAGTAAACCCAGAGTGGACACAGAGAGTAAACCCTGTCAGAAATGTACCACTGAAAGCAGACGCTAACTGTGTATTCGGAATATACCAGGGGCAGGAATAACAGGCAGTAGGATGGTAAGATAAAATACGGGTCTATTCCACACTTCAGTGCGTACATTTAACCTCAAATACAATTTCCAAGTAAACCCAAAGTAAACCCCGAGTAAACCCAAAATAAACCCCGAGTGGACCCAAATTTTCAAAAAGTAAACCGTCCCAGAGTAAACCCAGAGTAAACCCAAAAAGTAAACCCAGGGTTTAGTTGGGGTTTACTCTGGTGTTAGGTTGTGTCTGATCGGTACTGTACTTGCAGCATGTATATAACAATTTTCTCTTTTCTGTAGTTTCGTGGACAATTAGAGAGGTTAAGCATTTGAACGTGTACGTCTACGTGTACGTGTGTTTACACGTACCAAAATTTGGTGTACGTTTAATAAACTGTACTTGTAAAAGAAAGTGTACAATAATTAGATTTAACATGTTCAGATTACTATTATTGTTTATGAAACAATTCTATGAATTTGATGAAACCAAAAGCACAGTCGTCCTCAATTTATCGTGTGCGTTACATAAAACAACGTTTGATATAAACAACGTCTGTATTTCTATTCAAAAATGCTACAAGTATTCATCTCCGTGTACTTTTGATTCTACACGTTCTGCACAACTTGTAAAATTACGCGTATGCAGAATTTATGACGTAATACACAAAAATTTAGGGGATTCCCCTAGTCACACGTACTCGTAAACGTGCACGTTCAAATGCTTAGCCTCTCTAATATCTATGTAAAAAGGATCTGCGTCGTTTATTTAAGAAATAAGGTAACATTTTTTTATGTCTATCGGGATATAAATACGGGTTGGTCACGTGATCAAATCTCATAAAGCCCGAAGGGCTTTATGATAGATTTGATCACGTACCAACCCGTATTTATATCCCGATAGACATAAAAAAATGTTACCTTATTTCTTATATTTATATTTGTTGCAAGTTATGACACTAACATTGCTCCATACTTCATTTCCTGTGTTGACCTAGATAGCCGCTTCGTTTAAAATGGCGTCACAAAAATAGTTCTGCCGGTTGTAATACATTTAATCAACAAAAGGAATGAATTTAACAATATTTTGTGAAAACAATTCAATTCTTAACAACAAGTAGAAATTTTAAAAAGATTATTAACGTCCACTCATTAAATGACGGTTGGGATTAACGCGGAACATCACTACTTCCGTTAAAGTAATCCGGTCGGCCATTACTTGTTAAAGTTGAAAACGCAGTGATTGAAGACGGACTTGGCGAGAATTTCTGAAGACATTGTGGTTCTGACCGAAGAATTGCATGAAGCGTCATAGGATGGCATTTCTGTCGGGTTACCTTCGATTTCTTCTCGTGGAACAACAGAGAGAGATGCAGATGGAGCTCGTGTTGTGGCGATTGACATAGTAGATGAGCTACACGAAAGGTTGGTGATTTTGCGATTGTTATGATTAGGGTTAGTAACATTTGACAGACATGAACTAACTGAGCGTTTTTGTTCATCTGACAGGTGACGATTGTATGTCTTAAGAGAAGCTTCACAACGGTGGCCACTCATATACATTATCTGACGTGACTCGAATCCCTGATCACTCATGGCTGTTATTGATGTTGCGCGCAGACAGTGAGGTGTGTAAGTGTTCATGCATTTGGATGACTTGCAAATGTCGGACATGAAGCCACTGAATGATCTCTTTGCTAGAGGTTTTGATGTGTACCAGAGATCTGCACTAGGATTATGCAGTGCATCTTTGAAACAAGAGTTGAACAAACTAAGAGCACTGCTGTCTGTCTTAGAGAGAAGCAGACGTAGCATTTTAACTGGACAGATCTCACTCTCAGGAACCTCATAGATTCTCTTTCCAGATGGAGCTTCTTCTGATCGAATACCCCCCTGGAAGTTTTTCTGTTGTGTTTCGTGGCAAAGAGTTACATACTGGCGATTGTTCTCATCCTTTTGAAAAAGAAATGAGTCTGTTCGCAGTTGATGATGGAACTCTAATCCACGCGTAACAAGATGTATAGACAAGTGATACCACACACATTGTCGAAGAACAATTGGATTGTAAGGAGCGGAAAGGAAGTAAGAAGAAATTCGTTCAAGGTCTTCAGGATGAATGACAGATTTGTGGTTGGTAGCCCTTGATGCACCAGTTTTCGTCATTTCTTTGAGCATTCCATCCAATGTATGGTTTGCTGATTTGAATTCCTTGTCTCGAACAATATCCATGGACCTTTTAAGGTCTTGGAGGTACCGATTGATTGCCGAACGGATAGATTTTAAAGAATTTTTGTGGTAATTTTCAGCTTGTACATCCGTCAGTTCTTCTGATCTTTTGGAAGTTGATTTCGGTTTGGCTTCACAATAAAATCTCCTTAATTTTGTCGCGAGGACCTCTGGACTGACAGTTTTGAAATCAAGGACATCAGAAAAAGCCTCCAAGTGCCAGTCTATAAATTTTAAATGAATTAATTGTTATTATTGTTTTAAATGTTGTTTAATTTTTACTGTTTATTATTTTGTTTACATTTTTGAAATTGTTTTTCATTTGTTGGTTTTGTTTGTATTAACGTTGTTTGATTTGGTTTGTTTTTTTATTTCTGTTATTGTACAGTAGTACAATCAAAGAAAATGATATGCCTTTGTGCTGGTCAATGTTTTGTTATACATGAATTAAATCTGTAGAACATACATTTGCTTTATTTTCAAGGATATATCTACATCATCATTGTATGTTTTATTCTTTTTTTTGTTAATTTTTTTCAAATTGTTAATTTTAATCATCAGTTTCTGTAAATAAATTTGTGTTGTTGTTTTTTTACATTTAACGAGGCCGAGTACAGAACGAGTACGCACGCTTTCGCGCAGCGTTTCATTTGTATTGTGACGTCATCTTTTTGCTTGGTTGACGCCATGGCGTTATGGTTTCAACTGCAGATATTCAGCGAAATTTGATGAAAATGGTTCGTTTAATGCGTAAAATTAATGTTATATTGTGGAATAAACATAAATGTCTCGAAGTATAAGCTATATTTGAGCTCGGGTCGAAAATATGAAGAGGGTTCAGCAGGCCTAATCCTCTGTCACGTTTTCTTAACCCGCCTAAATATAGCTTAATTCATATATTTCAAGACAGTAACCATGTATTTTATATTAATTACCCTTAATATGTGATGTTATATATTTTTTTATTACTTAAATATGTCTGAATGCTTTAATACTACTATAAAGAGCACCTTTTCCACCTTTGTCAAATAAAAAATAGCCATTATCTGACAAGTCTGGAAAATTGGGCATACAAAAATTAACTTTGATAAGACCCCTGGAACAAACAAGGAGGTAAAAGGTTTTTTTATTTGACCATTTGATGCCTTTTAGCAATAACTTTAATATGTAGAACAGAAAAAGAAATCCCTAGGGCAGAAGTTTAAAAAATGTGCAAAATTGATACATTTCAAGCGAAATCCCATAGGGTCCTATGTTAAAGATTAACAAACTTTGAGATGACCCCCTAAACAAACGGTGTGGTAAATGTCTTATTTTTTAATCTTAAAATAATAATTATATCAGTAGAAATTCAGGTAAAAAAATTTATTAAAAAATCTAGGGCAGAACAAATTAGACCCGGCCTCGTTAATTTTAGACATGTTAAGTTTCCTGATATAATTTTTAAATGAGCCAAACATATACCTTGGAAGAGTTTCACTCCCCATTTCGTATTTCGTTTGGTGGAATTAGACTGTCGGGAGTCCTCAAACATTTGAATCTGTTCTTCAGTCATAGATTTAAATCTCTTTGGGGGGGGCAGGCACCCCAGGTCTAGGAAGGCCCTCCATATCTGAAATTTCGAGCGCAGCCTCAACTTCTTTAGTTTCTTCTACACTTACAGGAGCCATAAATGGGAGATCCAATGAGGCCAAGATATCATTATCTAACAATAGATATAGTTCTGGCTCGTTTTCACTAATATTGAAATCACCATATTCTGCCATGTTTTGAGAAGTGAATGCCAAAAGCAGACGGATATTTTAAAATGCAAATTAATTATTTAATAAATTGAAAAATAAATGTATTTTGAACAGATTTTATTCTGTGTACTAAAATTATCATGGTTTTTATGTGCAAGTATGTTTTAAACGCCTTCCTGTTGATTTCAGTCGGATTTGTTTTCGTAGTAAAAGTAGTAACCTAGTTCTCACGAGGTCATTGTATTCATACGCGCTCGTAGCGTGACCTCTTGACCCATAATGATGTTATGCAGAAATAACAGCGGATTGCGCAAACAGTGTTATATAAGGGAAAACATTTGCAAGTGTAAATATTAAGTCTTAATTCTGGTAAAGTTTTAGGTTTAGTGGTCTTAGATTTATATTTTTCAATAATTGCTATCACTGAGTAAGTGGAACAGGTTTAACATTTTTGACGTTGTACTCATGACGTCAAATATGGAAATACGACAATTTGTGGTAGAATTATCGGAAACATAAAATAAAAGAGCAAACAATCAAGCGAGAACACATGTATTTTTTTTACATATATAATTTACAAATACCTGTTTTTAAAAGCACAAAAACAGTTGATAATTTTGTCTAGCTATTTGAATAAAAAGAGAAATATGCTAGTTTTCTATAAATTTCACTACAAAAGCGTCAAAACAGCACCACAAACAATACTAAATTCAGAGCGGTATTACATACAAAAAGCATATTAGGCAAAGTGGGTAAACAAATTTATATAATGAACTGTATATCCTAAATAACGAATTGGTGAATTTTTAGGGTTTGTTTTTCTCGTGAGATTATTAATGGGTTAAACCCGCGACCCTCCTTCATAATTGTAGTGCATTCAATTCTGGTTTACATGATAAAATGAAAAGTTCCTCTTTTGCTTCACGTTTTTTTTTCGGTTGTTGTTTTACAAGATCTAAAGATATACTGTAAAGTAGGGGAGGATGTTTTTGGCACAGTTTCTAATGTGTCCGCTGACAGTCGTGCAATTGCTGTTTACGACTTTGTTGTCGGCGGACGGGCATTCGATGTCTGAGGGTATCCCCAGTAGTGCTCTCCACATCCAGAACATGATATATTGAGAGTAATCATCGTCGTAACTTTAAAATGTAATGGAGGAATGACATTGTATGTTAAAATTTCTGCTCTCCACATCCAGAACATGATATATTGAGAGTAATCATCGTCGTAACTTTAAAATGTAATGGAGGAATGACATTGTATGTTAAAATTTCTGCTCTCCAGATCCAGAACATGATATATTGAGAGTAATCATCGTCGTAACTTTAAAATGTAATGGAGGAATGACATTGTATGTTAAAATTTCTGCTCTCCAGATCCAGAACATGATATATTGAGAGTAATCATCGTCGTAACTTTAAAATGTAATGGAGGAATGACATTGTATGTTAAAATTTCTGCTCTCCAGATCCAGAACATGATATATTGAGAGTAATCATCGTCGTAACTTTAAAATGTAATGGAGGAATGACATTGTATGTTAAAATTTCTGCTCTCCAGATCCAGAACATGATATATTGAGAGTAATCATCGTCGTAACTTTAAAATGTAATGGAGGAATGACATTGTATGTTAAAATTTCTGCTCTCCACATCAAGAACATGATATATTGAGAGTAATCATCGTCGTAACTTTAAAATGTAATGGAGGAATGACATTGTATGTTAAAATTTCTGCTCTCCACATCCAGAACATGATATATTGAGAGTAATCATCGTCGTAACTTTAAAATGTAATGGAGGAATGACATTGTATGTTAAAATTTCTGCTCTCCAGATCCAGAACATGATATATTGAGAGTAATCATCGTCGTAACTTTAAAATGTAATGGAGGAATGACATTGTATGTTAAAATTTCTGCTCTCCAGATCCAGAACATGATATATTGAGAGTAATCATCGTCGTAACTTTAAAATGTAATGGAGGAATGACATTGTATGTTAAAATTTCTGCTCTCCACATCCAGAACATGATATATTGAGAGTAATCATCGTCGTAACTTTAAAATGTAATGGAGGAATGACATTGTATGTTAAAATTTCTGCTCTCCACATCCAGAACATGATATATTGAGAGTAATCATCGTCGTAACTTTAAAATGTAATGGAGGAATGACATTGTATGTTAAAATTTCTGCTCTCCAGATCCAGAACATGATATATTGAGAGTAATCATCGTCGTAACTTTAAAATGTAATGGAGGAATGACATTGTATGTTAAAATTTCTGCAGTTTTTGAATTTGAACTGTTGGCCTTAATAACAACGAGTAACCTTCAAGACGGTCAACAGTATTTTTCTAAACTTTACAGCATGTCCTATCCATTAGTTGTATTAATCAATTAAATTTCATTTTTTTGTTTTAAACGATATAAAATGGTTTGGGCAGTTTACGTTTTTTTTTAACCGCGAAGCAGTTAAAAATCTCAATCCATTTAATATCGTATAAAACTAATCTTATAATCTAATTATCAATCTTATAATTTAATTATTTTACTCTTCATTGTAGATTAAAACGGTCATTTGACCTTTAAAATGACGTAAAGAATTGTACAAAATTCAAACGTAGCGTCAGGCGTATTGATTCGTTTTTGGCGTTAGTCTTATTATGACGTAAGCAACATTCTTTATACGATATAAATTTTTTTAGCCAATCAGAAAGCCCGCTACAACCAGATTCAAATTATATAAGATAACAACCAAAAAGACACAGTATATTTGTGTTATGTTTTTTTTTTTACGAATGTTTTAAAATCTTATATTGACACATATTAAAATTAAATATTTGTTAAACGATCATTTCAAATGTAGCAATGGTATACGAAGTTGTCGTATTACACCTATAAACAATTTAATATATTTAACAATATATTTAACTAGAGCACATTATTTTCCTCGTTTTACACCATGTGGAGGGAGATTCAAAATAGCATTATGTTTTCTATTTCATTTAGATATTATCTTTTTCTACCGTCTTAACAGTGTTCCAATATTTACGCTGTGTACAAAAATATCAATTTTTAGAATCTTTTATGTATTTGTTTACATACTTTTAAAATGCCAATATTTCGTTAGATTTTTCATTTATGTTCATTTGTCCTGGTAATTGTATAGTTATTCTTTCTTCTCTAAATCAAAAATAACTGGTTAAAGGTTCTTTTTATTATTGTAGGCGCTTTTTAATTTTCCATCTTCAATCAATGGTATACAAGAATATACCCTGACTTGTGTTACGAATACTTGAGGCAAAAGGCCCAAGAGTGTATGGGATACAACTCGGGGTAATTCCGGGTATTAGCGTACACTTTCAAGGTATACCATTTTCGCCTTCAGTGCATTGAGACGTCACAATTAATGCATATTGTGACAACATGCTATATACCTTCGGTTCAGATCGTGTGTACGGAAATTTACACCCGGCTTATAAGCCAAACCTTCTGTTCCAAGCTACATAGCTAATAACTAATAACTGATGAAAATGTAACTTAACTCCCACCTTCACGCACGCGTTTTTTTTTCTCATCTCGCTGTTACTAAATGAAAAGATCGTTCATATCACTTTAATGTTCCAAATGATAATGAATGAAGAAAGACTGAAGGATAAGTAAACACTGAACGATGCTTATGACCTATCAAAATAAACGTTTTGATGAATATTTTTAAAGTTGGGAATTAAAATGACCCGAACACCCCTGGAGATGACTATTCCAAAAGTATATAAGCAAATGTGCTGTGGAATGTTTGAAAGTTGTCAGAGATCAGCAAAAGAGTAAGCTTGTGAAAAAAAGACAGAAATAGAAAGATATAGGATGAAGAAATAAGAAATAGGGTTCAGTATGAACCAGTGACAAGAAGCCCAAGGAATTGAGTCAAGGTGCTTTGTGTGGTGAATCCGAACAAGGTTGAGATACCAGTTTTATGTTTAGCAGTTGAAACCGGATAGAAACAGGGCGTAGAATGCCCATCACTTTAATTACTTAATTGATTGTAAATATTTTAAACATTAACCAAATCGTTGGAAGAAATTTACAGACAATATTCTCTCTGAGAACCAAGGGCAAACATGCCATATTATATAATGCCTCAAAAACTGGGGATACAAAATATCCTGATAGTTTTTGAAAATGTTTTTATATCAGTAGAACAGAGACTGTACTTTTTTACGTTGCTTTATTGATAATAGCAATTATTGTATTTTTTACATGAACAACACTGTGGCAGCTCAATGTTGATCAGTCTGAAGCCATAGTAATCGCAGTAGATCCAGACGTAGAAGGTTCTGTAGCCGTCTGGAAGACATGTGCTGGACGACATAGACGTTCCGTAACAAGGATCCTTTCCTTTGTCTGAGATCTGTCGTCTGAAAACGCCATGCAGAAACGAACGTCTACCCTTTGTAATAACTCCACCATAGGCACACGGGCTGAATAAGAGAAACAACAAACGAGTTACTTTCCAAGAATTGCATACGTGATACTACCAAAAACAACACATGAGCTAACTAAGAATAACAGTACACGAGCGTATAACAAGAGCAGCGCATGTATTAATTAAGAAATGCAACATATAAGCTATATAATAACAGTAGCACACGAGCTTGTGAACAACAGCAGACGAGCTATTGGGCCCGTAACGTTATTTTCATTTTACAATTCATTCATATCAAATATAAATTCTATCGTATTGTGCATGTATCCTGTTCTATCGTGCGTTAATTCTATCTTATAGTGCTACAATCATAGCGTATCATTTTTCTTGTAAAATATAACGTTGTGGGTAATGTAATGAACAAAAATAGCGCACGAGCCAATTACCAGAGCAGCGCGCGAGGGAATTAACAAGAGAAGCCAACAAGCTTATTAGGAAGAGTTACACAAGAGGCAATTAACATGAGC
The DNA here is from genome assembly GCF_025612915.1 of Magallana angulata. Taxonomy (NCBI): domain Eukaryota; kingdom Metazoa; phylum Mollusca; class Bivalvia; order Ostreida; family Ostreidae; genus Magallana; species Magallana angulata. Next base: position 35,604,433 of record NC_069119.1, on the reverse strand, counting down.
AGCTCTGCTTATTAGCGAGAGCATCAAATGGGATACTTGGCAAGAGTAGCATACTAGCTAATTATTTAAGCAGCAAACTAACTGATTAAGTAGAACAGCACATATGATAACATGTAAAAAAGAAATATAAAAAGCTGCAACATTTTATTAAGTACATAATGGCGATAACGATGGTTAAATAAGTTATCTTTCATATTTTTTTTATTTTTAACATAAAATTAACAATAAAAAATATATGATATTCATTCATTTTAGCTTAATATTCAGGTTAAATACAATTTAAGTTTCTCTACGTCATAAAAGTTTTTTTTTAGAACAAAGCAGATAACTTGATTTTAAATTTCAATCGTTTCTATATTTAAAGACATCAAGTCTAATTAATTCTACCTTAAATATTTTTATAAAGTCCCGACTTTGTAGGTACTTGCCTCTAAAGTTATTATGATTTATTTTGGAACCATATTTTTATTTGTTCATTTACGATTTTGGATCATTTTAATTTTGATGATGAATACAATTTCAAAATTATAATAATGGTTATTTGACTCGTGAAATTAAAAAAAAACCCGCACAACATCGTACGATCTTGAATCGGTCTTGTTAATGCCATACTATGGTAAACATCCTTTTGTTTATTGTTGAATTGTTTAAAATAAACTGAAAGAACGAATACATTTTACAGCTAGCGGTTACTATCGTTTGTTAATTTCCCATACTGAAGGTATATGCGTCAAAGTTTTAAAGGTATTTTTAACTTAAACGTTAGAATTTGAATCTTACCTTTTTCTATCAAGGCTGAATGATCTACACTTTGTTTCTTAAAAGTCACAATTTGATTCTTACCCTCTGCGACGTCTGCAGTTTCTGTAGGTTACACATTGCTGATTGGGTCTCACAATGTAACACGTGTTGCCCCGGTATCGAACCTCAGTAGCTCGGAGGAATCTGGATGAACAGTTGTCTTCGAGACCCGCTGATCCCCAGTGCCTTGTAAAGGCAACGAAATGACAGAAAGCTGAATTAATTATATCGACATGCTCTCTTGTTATATACAACGATATTGCGATTCGAATATCATAATTTTAAAAAAGATTTTTTTTTAACTTTGCATAGTAATTAGGCAAACTGTATAAATTCTACAAGTATCCGGAAAGTAAAGTTAAGTGAAGTACTTAATAATAAGACAATAAACGTGCAAATTAACAAATAAGGGTAAAATACGATTACAGTTGACCTTGTTAAGTGATATTACTTTCATTATTCTTAAGAGTGAACTGTACCTTTTTTCACAGTTCATTGGGTTTTTGGATATTGCCTGCTCAACCGCAGCGTTTTTGCACAACATGAACTCTATCTTCCTCCTTCAATAAAAATATATGTACACATCATTGTTTGCTATGCATCTCATTTAAGGCATATATGATTCACGTCTTCATAGTATAATGATAAAATGATTTAATAGCCGTTTTCATTTGAAATGAGTTTCTCTGAAAAATAGGTCAGCGCGCGTGTTTTGCAAATTTAAATTCTTTTTTCAACAAATATTAGGCTAATCAGTTTTTCTTTCCAACTATGAAGGCATTTTATTTACTAAGTTCCGTTATTTAAGACCAAATACCTGATTGCTAAGTAAGAGAATTGCAACCTTCGTTATACAAAACATTAGAAAAGCATAGGTTTATCCATATGGTAAGTATTTTAAGGAAATAGTTATGGATCACTGCTTAAATCAAGGCTTTTCCGGTATTAAAGGTTTAGAAATATCAAATCTCAAGTTTGCAACTCCAATACACTCTTTTAAAATGACCCTCGCTGCCCGAAACTAAACATGAAATCAAACTAAATGATTAAATCATCTGTCTCTTTTTTTTTTATAGATATGGCACAATTATCAGGATAAAAATAGCTTCAAAACAACGTACAGAAGTTTTGAATGTTTTGGGAAAAAACATTTGAATCTAACAAAGCAGAATTGAGATAAATATGGGACCACAGGTCCCAGCGTTTCACTGATGTGTTTTGATAAGTACTTCTAACATGGTTTACCTGACATGTTCAGACTGACTCTGGTCGTTCACGCTAAGTGAAGGAGCTGTGGGTCCATTTCTATAGCAGCAATCCTCTGAATTGTAGCCACCATAGATAGAACCTGAATCACGAGAAGATGAGAAGCTTCCAACAGGGCTTTCTGCGATGTCGCCTTTTTGATCAACAACAGGAAGTGGTTCAGAGGGCCTTTCTTCTTCAGCTCCTATTGGCTGATCAACTTCAGTAGCTTTATTAGGATCCACCTGGGCTGACACATGTTGTCCAATGAAAACCACGACAAGAAGGCCTAAGTAAACTATTATAGTCTGCTATGAAATAAAAATAAAAAAAATTAAAGAAAATCGTTGTAGCATATTCATTTATTCCACAGTAAAATATTTAGACATTGTGGCAACGCACTTTGAAAAATTTTTTACGCATTTTGACTTTTTTTTCAAATTACAACATTAAGTCTCATTGATTATTTTCAAAGTTCGTTTGAGACCCACTGTCATACTTTTTTTCACACACCAACTGAAGAATTTAACGTTTATCATCAAAGAGACAGTTTTGAAAAGCCTTCGGGAAAAATCTCAATTTAAATCAGTAATTCTGTACTTTGTTTTAAAAAGTAGAAATATGAGTAAGTGACTTAAATCGTTAGTAACGAAGATGGAAGGAAGAAACCAAAGATACAGTTTATATGTTTTATACATTAAATTACGTATACTAATTTCCGTGAACTGTTCGCAAACTGGAGTTAACTGGAGTAAAGACTACACTGACTTCCAAAGTTCAAACCAAGATATTTTATCATAAAAGATTCGAAAGTTATATGTATAGCCAATGAACCATTAACAAATATATGTAAAAGTGCCATATCTTTTTTGCATTATTTTCAAAATTATAATAATGTCAGACGTTTTCTTATTAGAAAAACTTACTTATCAGATTAGCTAAATTATCCAGTAATTACAAAATCTCTGTTATATATCCCATTTAGCTTAATAAGTTTGAAATGTATATAATAACTTTATTTTCATTCTAAAAAAATTGACTTTCAACTGTACAATTATTTTTTTAATTTCTAAAGAGCGTCAATATTTACCATATTTACTCACTTTATTATATAAAACAAAATTCATATTCTAACTAGCCCTAGTTGGTAGCCCTTAAGCTTAATTGGTTTCATGTTCTAATTTGCTCTAGTTGTTAGCTCTCTAGCTTAATTAGTAGATTATTCTAGCTAGGTTTGGTTGTTAACCCTTTAGCTTAATTGGGTTCATGTTCTAATTAGCTTTAGTTGTTAGCCCTCTAGCTTAATTGATAAATAATTCTAGCTACCTTTGGTTGTTAACTCTTTAGCTTAACTGGTAGATGTTTCCTCACTAACTTTAGTTGCTGGCCCTCTAGCTTAATTAGTTTTATAATTCAACTAGTTGTTAGCCTTGTAGCTACATTTTGCGTTCAAGATTTGTTTAACTCGAGTGGTACTTTTGAAGACAAGAAACACAAAAATTGTTTTCATAAATCTAACATTAATTAACTTTTACCAAAATGTTGTTTAGGTTTTTAGAAACAACTTGAATAATCTTAAAGATGTTACTAGAAGTTTGAGAAATAGAATTATACAATACAAATGAATTTAATTTACCTTCATTTTGAACTCCTTCTTGAAGTGAAAATTTAAACACACATCCTCTATTTATATACAAAATTTTTATAAAAGAATATGAAACATTCTCAAAAACAATTCAAGGGTTAAATATAATTTGGACATTAAAAGTGGGATTATGATGTTTAGATAAAATTATTCTAATCTGCACAAAAATTCCTTTGATGGTTCATCTTTTTTTCTCGTTTCTCGGAAACTAACGCAAACGATTCTTATCTGATTCAACAGTCATATACAAATATTTATGTGCAACCTTGAAAAAAAATGTGGGACACAAAATCACATTTGCATAAATGTTTCCAGGTCAATAAATAAATTTTACTAATGTAAGGATGTTTGTAATATTTCGTATAAAGAAAATCCTGTTTTAGCACAGAGAGATGATTGCTATTCAACAATTCTTTTCATGTATGGTATTTAAGGGGATGGATGGTTAGGTCTTATCTAAATTACATTGATTTCGTTGAGAAAAAAAGATCAGTATAAAGCTATACAAAACCAATATTAAAAATTCAAAGCTAAAATGTTTAGAATTTTTCTTTTAATTAAAAATAAATTAATAATTTTTAGCTTAAAATAAAACCATTTCTAAACATTTGAAGTATATCTGATATATGTATAAGAAATTAGCCAGTCTCCTTGAGATAACATTTTGTTCTTGTTTTAAATAAAGAACTTAGAAGACATTTCGATGGTAATTAAGAAAGAAATCCCCTGTGTCTATAAATAGAATTTCCACATACAGAAATGGCCCAATTGAAGTCAATGAATTGTGACTAACAAAGCAAAGCAAAACGAAAACAATGTTTATGTTATACCTTTCATCGATATATTTTGTTGTCAAAATTTGACTTGACAGTCAATGTTTTGCTGTTTATCGACTTTTTATTTAATTCCAACAAAAGACCATTAGACGAGAAGAAGGGCGAGTAACTGGAAAGAAGAACATATTGACAGAATAAGAAAACTGACAGAAAAAGAAAACAAATAAAAGCCATGTGTTTTTTGTAAGGTCATTCCACCTTTCAGGTGAACGATCTTATTTTATCATATGTTTTTCTTATTTTTATTGGTGACAGCTTTTTTCTGGAAATATTGAAACAATTTTTTTTCTTTAAGTAATTGACCATTAAAAGTAGTGGTACCGAATGACCCTTGCCTTAATAACTCTCAGAATTAACAAAGTTATTGCCCTTGTGTATAAAAAGCATGTTATTCCTACTCCTCTTAAACCGTTAGAGGTAAAGACCTGAGACTATTACTAATGTTTCAACTTCACTTAAATGCTACTTCCATCTCATCATACCGAAAGGGTCCGATGTCTCATTTTCGCAGTTATTTCCTCTCAAAGTTTTGAACATTCCATAAAACACAACTTTTTAACCATACCTCGTAGAGACATCGGACCACCTGGGATTAAAGCGTCTACTTGGGCGATCAAATTGACAGAGAGGTTATTAATGAGTTTTCATTTTTCCTTTTGAAGATATTAAGAAACTTTTTCATGGATGTAGTAAGACTTTTGAGGGTAATTTAAAATATAACTACATTGTATTTATCCCCTATCTTAAAATTTGTATAGAGTGAATGCTACTATTGTACAAAATACATGTTATCGCTACTCCTCATAAACCTTTAGAGGTACACTGTAGAGACTTGAAACTTTTACCAATGCCATTAGTACACTCAGATGTTCCTTCAATCTATTCATACTGAAAGGGTCCGATGCCTCCTTTTAGCAGTTGTTGCCCATGAAAGCTACACATTTTCAAGAGAAACACCTAATCTTGTGAACCAACAATCATAGATACATCGGGCCACCTGAAAAAAAGCGTCTACCTTGGCGGATCAAAATGACAAAAATATTAAAGATCGAGGTCATTTGACGGTTTTTGTATTAAATTTAACATATCTTTTGTTTAAAGCTGAACACCGCTCGTAAATAGGCACTGTCCGCCATATTTCTCTTTCATCACTGCTGTCCCTACAACCCCTATATAAGGCACAGACCTCTAAACAGCTCAAAGTACTTTGCTGTAGAGGTCTCACCTGTGTGGACGTACATCTCGCCTCGCTGTGTTATTCGGTCGCGATGAGATTATCAAATTTTACGCATTTTTTTAAAGCCAGGAGAATACTATCATCAAATAATTTGGTCAATGCATTATTTACAAACAGAGTATGCACATAGAATAAGAAATAAATGCATTAAATCGAAAGACCACGAAAGGAATACTACACGTCGGCCACGAGTTTCAGGTGTGCAATCGGGTGTATCGGAATCGAAGGGTTTATATACCAGGTATCTGTGACGGTGCCTATTTACGAGCGGTGTTCAGCTTTAAGTAGGTGTAAAAAACGTTTTATGGATATATTAGGACTTCATACATTTCAAAATATTAGACCCTAGTTTGAATTGGTTATAGAGTTATTGCCCCTATTGAACAAACTGCTTGTTATCGCTACTCCTCATACACTGTTTGAAACAGAGGCTTAATTTTTTTACATGTACCAATATATCTGTTGACGCCATTTGAAAAAAGTAATGCAGAGAAAACATTATATATTTTCTCTTAAAACAAAGATATCTGAAGCATGAAAAATAAGAAAAATTTAACCTCTCTTAAACAGCAAACCATAAGTTTGTGAGAAATTTTTAGCATACTTCAATTGCAATGTGTATAACTACACCTCTTTGCTCTAACTCTAATATTTGTATTTAATTTTATGAAATTTAATATTTTTTATAACACACAAATAAGACCAAACCTGGCAGCGGTAAAGAGAAACACCTTTTCTGCCATTAGTCAGTTTCATGTCTTGAGTTAATATCATATTTGTTATATTGTCTTCATCGACATTTACACCATACATGAATTTCTTGGCTCAAAGGAACAAGTTCTTTTATTGTTGGATCAGACCATCATCAAAACTAAAATTGAAAAATAAAATAAAATGTATGTAGGAAAAACTGAATATTGGTTGTGAGGTTTGCGAGTTGAGTACCTCACTAAACATTAAACAGTTAAAAAACATTAAAACTAAAGTGTCATCATATATTTAAATTGTAAGGTGTAGATTATAGTTATACGTAAAAAGAAGAAGAAAAAACCCACGATATTTAGATATAGAAATGAAATGATTTTAAATGTTTTTATAAATTTACGATTACTTGCATCTACGATAACATAATATTTACTTGCCTTTAACAAGTTTTGCGACAAAAAACAGTTTTTAGAACTAAACCGTTATACCTCTGTTCGTTAAAAATATATTTTCATTTCAAATGCACAAGTATACTGTAAGTTTTGTATGTTGATTTAACTGTAACTAAATTTTTAAAGTAGCTGTCTTCCTGAGCAGATGTGGATATTGTACCTTACGTAAGCAAGAGGCTTAAGAAACGCGTTTTGAAATTAATGCTATTGAATTTTATTCTTTTTATGAGAACGATGTTTATCCTTTATTCATTTTTGAGTCGTCCGTCGTCTAAAGAACTTTATTTTCTCAGTTGTTACCAATATTCTTTAAGATAGGATGGTTACATGACCATGATTCATATTTTCTACATTTTCACTTCACTAAAAGATATAAAAAAAGATAAACAATCTAGGTACATGTATACGAGACATTGAGATGAAAAAAAAAGTTTTAATTTTGTGTCCTTTGTTTAAAATTAAAATGTTTTATTTGGTTCTAGGTGCTTTAGATATTAAGAACGATATGATAAACATTCTTTCAAATACAGCGGTAAATACGTCGAAAATCTTTTACATAGAAATCTGATATAAAAAGCATTCACATTAAAAAAGCAATACATTGTTTTTATTGCTGATGAGTTTGATACGTATTACTTTATCAGAGACACGGAACGACATTATGTGAGAAAAAAAATATCTCCATATCATAACATTATACACAGGATGCTCAGTGAAATTATTTGTAATATCAGTATTTAAATCAAACATATTTAACGTTTAATAACAGCAGCAAATCGAAAATTCACATTCTTTTTACAACCATCGTTTGCTTAAGAAAATCATTAAATATTACTGAGATTTTTTGTAAAATTGAAACTCTACCAACCAAGTTTTGCTTTTACCTCTCCATATTTTATGTCTTGTTTGCAGTTTTTTAAAATGATATTGAACTTTCATTATCTGGTTAGTATTTTATTGTCAAAGCTTTTAAATCAAGTGACCCTTTCTGGTGTATATTATAATTTTTTTTAACACCCCCCCCCCGATCAGAATATACGCTTTTAAGCATTTTCTTGTTTTTTAAAAATATTTTCCTTTTTAATATGTAGATTCAAAATCTATTTAAGAAGTCTTCTTTATTTAATTTTAAAAATGTGGTTTCAGACTTCTTACATTGTACATGCATTTATAAGTTATCAGCTTTGTTTTGATAATATTGGCATTTAAAATGTTTCGCAAATAAATACACCAGAATACTATAAATTAAAAAAATTAACAAATTGATAATACATTATTCATTTACTTATGATTTCAAATATCAAAACATGAAAAAAAATCACTGTATATGAATACGGCTATAGAGGAGGAAGCAAACATTGTTAAGAATATTTATTTTATTTGCTAATTCAAACAGTTATAAACTCAATATGAAGAGAAATATGCAATTTATTCCGTTTTTGTCGGACCAGTAAAGATATTTGTACAAATAGATTTTTAGAGATGAATTTTCACGCTTCTGTTCTGATACGTTTAATATGTTAGGCTTTATTCAATGATCAACGTGATAATTCACTTCAGCGAAAAGATGATATGATATTGTTATTTCGCAAAAATTGCATTGATTTTCATAAAGGATAACGTGTTTTGATGTTTACGTTCAATGATTGAACTGTGTACATAAAAAGATAGTGGGAACACATAATGACTGGGACGGATTGAATGATTTCATCATTCGTTAATATATGTGTCAGGAACGTGTCACTTGTTTAAAAAGTTAAATTATTCTCCCTGCAATAAAGGCGGATAAGGCCGGTGCATAAGGCCGGTGCTTAACCCCGACTTCCGTGGTGCTAAGTAGATGAGATTCTTTGCCTCTCCCTGGATGGCATGTGACACCAGTCCATCGAAGATTAACTCCCAACGTAAGCCAGTACCACATTTCAGCTAGGTTGACTGAGGCAATTTAGATAAAGTGTCTTCTTTCAGTGCACAACACACAACATCAAGTGACCACAGCAGGGTTTGAACCAGCAACCTTTCGGTAACTAGTACTGGCCAAACACCTATGACCTCTGAGCTCCGCTTTTCACTTATTATCTTATAACAATTTTATGATTCAAGCTAAACGCTTTCATATTTAATTTTTTAAGTGTTATTGTTTAATTTGACCATGCACAAAACAAAAACAAAATTAATTTTTTTTTTACATTTTTCACATAATATTAAATAAAATAATTACCCTTGAAGAAAAAAAAATATCAAAGGTGACCTCTTATTTCAATACAAGATTTAGTCCATGCACGAAAAACGGAAGATCACAAAGCATCATATGTAGGTCTGTTGTAAGAACGAGTTCTTTTTTTTTTAAAGGGAATTGAGATTGCTTTATATTATTTGATTTAATACATGTATTAGGTAAGGTGATATAATACACATTTCTTTCATTTATATTTGAAACAAAAAAACACATTCTTTTTTTCTCGTACTATAGTTTTTACTTTAAAAGGAATGTGATTACGTGTGACAAAAAAGAACAACTTATTTATTTAACTGAAATTAACATCCAAATTCATAAAAGCCGACTAAGGGCAGAACAATTCCATTCAGTCATATTTTAGAAAAGTGAGTTGAATTAATGGCCTTGTTTTACCCTAAGATGTGACTTATAAATATGTCAAAAACAACGCAAACAACGTTGGAATACATTGCAATTTTAACATAAAATGGCTAAATTTGTTATGTAAAAATAGTGTTATTATCTTTCAAACTCTTTCGCTTGGACCCAGATCGCCCACCCGCATTTCTTAAATATTGCCTATTTCTTTCTTACTCGAACGCAGATTGGTCGAATCCTCCCCGAGACTGACTTAACTTTAAACGACGCATTAAAAGGTTATATCGAAATTCCGATAATTTTGAAAATGATTAACTAATTAAAATGAATGAATTTAACGAAAAAGAGTAGGTCCTATCCCCATCCCGGAAACAAAAATTATTCCCTCAGAACCCCTATAATAACTTACAGGGTCTTCGAATATAATCGTATCTTTTTACAAGATTCATTAGCCCTTTCCGCGTTCGATAAAAAATGCGCGTAAAATGTTTTGTGGTTTGACCTTCATACCGGGTATACCCACTGTGTAAATAAAGTCGTCCACGTGCTTAGTAGCCATGTTCTTTTCACCAATTGCCTTGACAAAAGATGCATATTGCTCTTTTTTGTTTGGTTGTCCTTTGTCGCTTTTATTTTGTTAATCTACTTCTATTTGGACTGGTTGGCTTCATTGCGTTTATGTTTCATGCTGTATTTAATAATACGCAGTATCATTTACATTCATTGATTTTTATACGATAACCTGTTCATATCAAAACATTATACACAGGATACTTAGTAAGATCATATTTTAAGGTCAGTATTTACATCAAACATTCAAAACGTTTATTGACCAAAGTAAATCAAAAATTTACATTTTTATCAAAAAATTATTTAATATTATTTAGATGTTTGTAAAATTAAAACTCTACCAACGAAATCTTGTTTTCATCTCTTTATTTTTTCGTCTTGTTTTCATTTTTTTATATCTGATATTCAACTTTCATTATATAATTAGAACAAGGGTTGATCCAAAGGTTATGTCACACTATGCACCGCGTTTCATACTGGCGCTGTTTTGTACAAAATGATACATCAAAATTCTAATTTGAAGTAAAATTTTGATTTAATTTCGTTGAACACTTAACAAGATATTGATGTTCATAGCATGATATATGCATAACAACGCCGCGTCGTGAATTTATGTCCTTTTTAAGGTTTGTTTTTATGTAGAAATTTAATCTTCAAAAAACAACCAATATATTGAAACATCTTCAACTTTTTCTGTTTTAAAAAATTCTAGGGAATGTGACCTTCCATTTCATATATCTACGGGATACCTTTTGTGTCTCGATCATGGAAGAAGGAGCAAGAAAAAGACTGGATATACGAATCGTGATACGGGGCGTTTTTTGCTTCGATAAATAGAAATCACTAGAAAATGTACTGGGATTGACATATCAACCTAAAATTGACAGCGATTGAACAGGGTAATCTAAACTTGTTCCAATATCTAATAAAAACATATGTCATATTAATAAATAAATTAAATAGACAGAAGATATACGCTCTGAAGGAAAGTTAAAACTAGGTTCTTACATCATGAGCTACTAGTAAATCATAAAGCTACGTTCAGTTCTAAAAAAGATCCCTAACATTAGTTTATATATGGGATATAAACGTACATCAAACTCTGAACCTTCTCGTGAGGCCAAAGAATTGTCCTGGGGCCAAAGTCTTAACAATTATAAAGAATCATCTGGCTGATTAGTTTCTGAGAAGATTTTTAAAGATTTACCCTATATATTCCTTTGTTAAACTTTGACCCCCCCCCCCATTGTGGCCCCACCCTACCCCTGGGGATCATTATTTTCACAACTTTGAATCTACACTACCTGAGGATGCTTTCACACAAGTTTCAGCATTCCTGGCTGATTAGTTTCTGAGAAGAAGATTTTTAAAGAATAACTCTGTTTATTCCTATGTAAAACATCGACCTCCAATTGTGGCCAAAACCTACCCCCAGGGGTCATGATTTTCACAAATTTGAATCTACACTACCTGAGGATGCTTCCACACAAGTTTTAGCTTTCCTGGCTAATTAGTTTCTGAGAAGAAGATTTTTAAAGATTTACTGTATATTATCATATGTTAAACTTCGATCCCCCATTGTGGCCCCACCCTACCCCCGGGGGTCATGATTTTCACAACTTTGAATTTACACTACCTGAGGATGCATCCACACAAGTGTCAGCTTTCCTGGCTGATTAGTTTCTGAGAAGAAGATTTTTAAAGATTTACTGTATATATTCCTATGTAAAACGTCGATCCCCCATTGTGGCCCCACCCTACCTCTGGGGGTCATGATTTTAACAAATTTAAATCTTCACTACCTAAGGATGCATCCACACAAGTATCAGCTTTCCTGGCCGATTAGTTTCTGAGAAGAAGATTTTTAAAGATTTACTTTTTATATTGATATGTTAAACTTCGACCCTCCATTGTGGCCCCACCCTACTCCAAGTGGTCATGATTTTCACAACTTTGAATCTACACTACCTGAGGATGCTTCCACACAAGTTTCAGCTTTCCTGGTCGATTAGTTTCTGAGAAGAAGATTTCTAAAGATTTACTCTATATATTCATTTGTTAAACTTCGACCCCCCCATCCTCAGGTGAGCTAAAAAGGTTAAGTTTACAATTCAATAAGTTGGTTTCTGGAAGAACAGATTTTGGAAATTTTTGTAATAAATATTGACAATTTTTTTTTACTTTTTTAATCTTTAGCTTTTAAGATCTGTGTACAAACATAGAATTGTAAGTAAATCTCTGTATCTTGCTAAAGGGTACCTGCAGTGCCGGTCAATTTTTGATATAATGAAGATCTATGTGTAAAAACATAATCCTGAAAATTTTACAGCGATCGCATAAGTAGTTTTCGAGATATTTGGGGAAAACCCGATTTCACACCTGAACGAGTTTTGAATCAAGCCGATTTGGCGCGATATGAACTGTGACGTCACGGGGTCAACGCGACTGTATGAGAAACAGGAATATCGTATGAAAACTGTTCGTTTTGTTGCATTGTTTTATCGGTATATGAACATTTTTTTCTGTTGTTTTATTTCCTTATCAACCCTGGATGACTAAATATACTGTTGTTTGAGTTTAAACCCGTTCTTTATCGAACAAAAATGCCGAAATCGGAAAATTGTTTGCTTCATGAATTTAGTGAAATGTGTAACACATTTTGCATATAAATGTACAGCATATGTAGCAAAATGGCAATTAATCAAACTTTTGTTTTAAGAAACATATTTTGTTAATATTGTCATTCTTTCGAGTGATTTTTCCGTGACATTATTAACTGATTAATAATATATATTGATAATACATATCTCGTAAAAGGTAACGTGGGGTCTATTCCTCGTATAAGGCATACAATTACAAATGATTTCGCCCGATTTTTCAATAATAATGATATAGGACTAATAACAATCAAAATAGTATGCATTCTATAACAAACACGGGATTATAAACGGATCAAGGCGAACTTCCAAGATGGCTGCATGATTAAGTCTGTCTATTCTTTTAAAAATACGATAATGGAATTTCATTTTACATTTATTTACATCCTTTGTCAAAATGTTTAAGTTTATTCAGATTTCATAATGATTCGCTGTCATTATAACAATAAGTAATGTACAATTAAGGCGTTAATCAAATTGCTGACCATAGCGCTCGAAAGAAAGTTGCACTTGATTAAATAAGAAATTAAGACCAACGTAAATGTAATTACTTCCGAAATAATTACTTGATCACATAAAAAAGGTTTAAATTGCATTGTAAATTTGGTCATTATTTCAGTGATTAGATAAGTAACAATAAAAGCATTTACTTCGAACATTACTTTTACTAAAAATTTTGACAGTCTTTAATCACTGATTGATGGACTATATATACATATATTAGCTTACGAATGCTTGATTCACAAAGTCTAATTTATTTTTCTTTTTTATTGTTTAACAATTGAGTAGCTAATTATACACAATTCAATTTACCAGTCCAGAGGCGTGAAACCCTCTCTTTGTTCACCAGACTCGTGTACCATGTGTATATATACATTCACCAGATACACGTGTGTCTGGAGCATTGGCTTTGTTAGTTTACCTGTTTACCTGTGTCATTGTCTCCGATCACTCGTGTGTGAAAGGATATTATGTAATCAAAGAATGAATAATGAACATAAATCTATCCATGCAAGCGTTTTAAGATAACGTATTCATCGGTAAAAGGGCGACGAGAATAGCAAATTTTTAAATCCTTTAAAAATAAATCTGACTGTAATAAAATAATTACGGATACAAATTTCTAAATCTACAATTCTTAAATATCTAGATACGTCAAAACATCAGACCTCTATTAATCATTTTGGCTTAAAAATTGAATTTAATTTGTATAGCTTTGTAAAGGAATTTCCCTCCTGTTGACCTCGTGACGTCACTTCCGCTGAAGCCTCGTTATCGCCTCATTCTGTTTTCTCTTGATTAGATTTCCCAAAGCAGGTAAAAATAGCCACTTTGAAGCGGCGTAACTCCGTTATTTTTGCATCGATTTCGATGCGGTTTTTTGCATTAAATTTTGGTAATTAAACTCTTTGACATATGTTTCACATCGGCTTGGCTGCAGGTACCCTTTAACACTCAAATATGGTTAGTAAATAGAAATTGTAAACAATTAAACACAAGAAACATGCACTACATGACTGTATAACAAATAAAGAACACTATTTATTTTTTCGAAATGAATCATATATATACATGTATATACCTACATATTTCCGTAAGCGATATCAAACTCTATTTAAACTGAATAAACTAGAGAAAATGCCGAGCATCTCAACAAAACCTATTGCATTAATCTACCATTACGCAAAAGATAATGCCGAATTACCGATAGAATGAATTGTATTTCAGTACCCCTACATCAGATTTTGCTTAATTTGCGCAGGTAAACAGTTAACGTAACTGTTTGATTTACCGAAGTCTGTTTGATTTGATACGTAAAAATCACGAAATACAGACGATAGTGTCCAGGTTACAAAGCATAAATAATGAAAACGAAACAAAAATCAGAACAAGCTTACACCAACGTATGTGTGAAAACTGTCAACGCATTGAAATATTTAGCCTCAATTTTCTTCACAAAATCGGCACCAATATATTTTTCATGTTTCAAAATTTCCCTTCATACGCGAACTGTTGCACAACAAGCAAATTCATCATAGTCAGATCGACCAGTTTTCGTATAATGTCATGGCTGCTTTAAACAAAGAACCTCGTTTTAGAAGTATGGAATACGAGTCTTGGAAAATGGGTATGCAAACCCGGGCCGTGGCAAAATAAATGCCGGGGCAGATCGGCAATCGTCAAATCCAAATACGCATGATTTTGCAGCAATATCTACAGCGAATACAAATATACTAGCGATCCATCAAATATCCTGAAATTTTAATGAGATTGGCAGATTAATAACTGCCAATCTTTTGTTTTGTCCAGGCCAAGTCTTGCCTACCCATTTTACCGGATGCCGAGCCCGAAGCTATTAAACTGATTGAAACACGCCTTTCCTTTTTTATTATTTTCGTAATAACTTAGATTTGAAACAAAACTACCCCTTAATTTTTGCAATTTATATTTTCCTTCCCATAAGGATAATTTATGCTGAACTACGTTGAATTTCCCTCGGTAGTTCTTGAGAAGATTTTTAAAAATGCACCCCCCTTTTTCTACAGTTTCAAGGTTTTCTCCGCTTTGAATACAGATCGGACTTTTATTTTTGCAATTTATATTCGCCCACCCATTAGGATGCTTTGTGCCAAATTTGGTTGAAATTGGATAAGCAGTTTTAGAGAAGAAGTTCAAAATGTAAAAAGTTTACAGACGGACAGACGGACAGACGGACGGACGGACGGACGGACGGACGGACGGACGACGGACAAAATGTGATCAGAATAGCTCACCTGAGCTTTTAGCTCAAGTGAGCTAAAAATGAAAAAAAATGTAAAAAAGAGCATCGTGGCCAATTTTTATAGAGTACTAAATTACGACATTCTACTAGAACGCCAAAGATCCAGAAATGACGTCGCTAGCGTCCGTTGACTATCCTTGCTTCAAGCTATACAAAACATATTATCTTCAGAAATATTTATAATAATGCATTAAAATTTTCAGATCTGAATTGAAATAGGTAGATATCTCAAAGCACAATTTTTGTCACTTTACGCGGATTTTTCATGATTTTAGTTTACTTTTGGATCAACCCTCGTAAATGTAACTTCCGTGTCAGGAACGTCGCACTCATTTAAAAAGTTTAATTCTTCTCCCATCAACAACGGCGGATAAGGCTGGTGCATGAAGCCGATGCTTATCCCCGATTTTCTAGGTGCTAAGTAGATGAGATTCATTGACTCTCCCAGGATAACACTGGACACCAGTCCGTCTGAGATTAACTCCCAGCGTATTGTTATAACGGTTTTTTCTTTGTGTACTCGCTTTGCTGAGGTACCGGGGAATAAAGGATCTTCGGGGACTTCGAAATAAAACCAATATTAACTAAGGTAGCTAAACACAGTTTCGTATAAAATCCAGGGGGTTTTTCTCTGAGGAAAAGCATGATGGGTAGGGAATTTCCTGCTATTTTTATGCGGTATACATGAAAATAAAATTTTTATACTCTCAGTTGCATAATATAGTGAATTATCTTTCGAATACATGAAAAAAGTATGTAGAAAAATTTTAAAAATTAATTTAGTGAGACTCTAAAATAAAGGGCGGTAACTCCAAAAACATCCGGATTTTACACATGCAGAATTTCATGAATTTTTTAGCGGGTAACAAAGCTCTTTAAAAAGCTGGCGAATGTACCCTGAAAATACTATGAAATGATGCCTAAGGACTTGTTCTTGAAAATGTACAGAAATAAAAATGGCTGATTTGGTTGTATTCTGCTTTTAGGGGGAGCCTAAACTGCATGGGTGTACTGCATTTAGAGGCATCCTTTTGTCTTTTTTCCGCATGTTTTGAGTGCCAAATAAATTCTAGCATTAAGTTACATGTGCATTATTTTTAAATATTTAAAAAATGCACAATTTTATCTTTCTATTGATATATAAATATATATGTAACATGTTTTAACAATTTTTTTTATAGGGGTCAGTTTTGCTTGCCCCTCATCTGAAAACGTCCATATAACGTAACTTATAAAACTGTGTTTTGCACCCTTAGGCCAAAATATAATGTTTATCAATTTAGATTGCAAATGTCAAAAGGTGTAAATTCACAATAAAACAATTGACAAAGAAAAATAACATAAAATGAAAATATATTTACCTTCGAAATAAAACCAAATATTAAAATATGGCCAAAATATAAAGTTTATAAATTTAGATTGCAAATGTCAAAAGGTGACAATTTGCGTTTGGCTTTTGGTTTTATTTCGACGATAATTACAAAGTCACGCCCATAAAGTGAATCCCGAAATATAAAACACTTATGGGCGTGGATAAAAATGAAACGAACAGGTAACAATCATTATAATTAGCGTTAACAACCACTGTTCAAATTATGTAATTAAAACGCTCACAGGTGCCAGGTAAGATGTCAAAACAGGTTGAATTATGTAATTAAAATACTAAGCGGTCCTGTGAGGCTTATTTAACAATTCACATTAATTTAAAAATTAAAGAAATAAGTATTTCAAGATTTCGACATAAAAAGTAATATTAGCTAATTATTAAGTAAAATAATTATTGCAACATTTATGGCCACATTTCTTTTTGGTTTTGTTTTTTTCTGGGTTTTTTTTCTGTTTTCTTGAACATATATACAATAATGCTTAATATAAAGGGAATATATACAAAATATATAAATGTTACATAATACAGTAAAATATTTACAAAATATGTACATGGAGCATAAAATGCCGTAACAGTATACGTAAGCAGCTACCCAATGTCAGCTAGGTGGACTGAGAAAATGTAGATAAAGTGCCTTGTATAAGTGCACAACACATAACATCAAGTGACCACAGAAGGGTTTGAACCGTCAACCTCTCGGTTACTAGTACTGGCCAAACGCCTATGACTTATAACCTTATAGAAATTCCATGATTCAAGCTGAACGCTTTCATATTATTTTTTAAGTGTTATTTTTGAATTTGACCATGTACAAACCACAACAAAAATTAATTCTTGTTCAAGATTTACACAAAATATTACATATAGCACAAACATCATCGGTATGCGTATTGTAAGAACGTGTTTTGTATATAAAAGAATTTGGGATTGCCTAAAACCTCAACATCACAGAGAAGATAGTTCAATTTGCAAACAGCATAATATTGATGTTTATTTTATTTAACTGTCTAACAAATCAAAAGCTAACATATTTGTTTCGGATTTGTTAAAACGTGTTTAAATATTAGAGATACTTAATGTCAACAAACTTCCTTCATCATAATGTCTCTTACGTTTGGGTGATTCTAATTTTACAAACGACGTTTTTAAACACATTTGAAGAGTAATGGTTCCTTAGTGATAAATTTTGGCATGCACTGGCTAAAATGTTGATTATTTTATTTTTTTTTTAAATTGAACACTTACTGTGGGCCGACCTTTTCTCCTGTAATCATAATTTGAAATAGTTGAATCTTCACAATTAGAGGACGCAAAAATTCTCGTTCATTGATTTCTATATCAGAGGTCATGCAATTTATATTAAGTTTAATATAATAAAAAAGTGGTTAACCATTTAAACTCACTAAACCCTTAATTTAAGGGTCGAGGCCCTTCATGACATCCTAAGATAGTACGTGTTGTTTCACGAACCATATTTTTATTTCTAAGATTAAGTTATAAAAGAAGGACGCGCAAAATCACAGGTAATTTGTAATCTAAATTGTGTCCGTTTTAATCTAGGTTCATTTATACGCCGACTCGATATATCCCAGATGTGAAGTGAAGCTTTCATAAGCGTTTTTTGGCTAAATTAGCTTGAAAAATAAGAACCATTCTCTTTGATGTGAAAAATATGAAACCTGTTGAAATATGTTTCAATCACAATGACATGATTTAACATTTCTACAATGAATGCGATTATAACATATTGACATCAGACATATTTCATTTTAGAAAGATATTTTTGTTTAGAAAGAAACATTACTGGTGATATAAAAAGAAACTAGTGTATAATTTTTATGCATACACATTCAAAAAGTAGTTACTGGTAATACATTAGTTTTAACGAATTTTACAACTATACTGTACATGTAAACAACGCATATAGTTTTTCAGTGTCTTAAAGTTATACATATTGTGCATTATTGTAGATGAAATTAAATATTGAAAGTCAGAGTAACAACCAAGACTACGTTACTGGAGATGAGTTTATTGGCGATAATGGCCATGGCTGCTTAAGTTATAAAAAGTATATGTAGGTATGAAAATAATTGGCACGAGGTGTACCCTGGGAACAGACGTACACCTTGGTGGCAAATCTTTAAACATAGCCTTACTAAAATTAAACCGTCCATATAATTGATCTGAAATGAGCATTACTGGTAAGCCAAAATCCGCAATCGGCAAACAGTTTGAAAGGCAGCAGACGTCCTAGAATAGCAGCCATGACGGTTTGTCGGGAAGTGGGGTTCCTGAAATGAAATCGAAAAGCAGAAGCACAGAAAAACCAGTACAAATTATATATAGAGTAACAATTTTAGCTAAAATGGCTGTAACTTGCTTAAATAACAAATTTTTTTTTTAAAGTAGATGCGAGTTTCAATTTGAGTGTTGAGGGAAGGTGAATTGTATATGGAAAACTGGGATGACGTCATATATGGTATGACTAATAACCATACCCGATGAAGATGTGGAGTAGTGATAACAAGCGGAAACCGCCGAGGACCTAAGGTGCTATCTATCAAACGCGTTAATTAAAAAGCAAGTTGAATTCCACTCCAATAAATGTATTTAATCCTTAATGCATAAATACCATTAAATTAAATGAATATAACGTAATAAATTGGGCGTGGATCGACTAGTGATTTGCGGTAATATGCAAAAGCTTTGAGTGCTCAAAACTTTTTTTCTTACGAAATGTTTTATTAGTTTCAATAGAACCTTTCATAATTTCTTTTACCACTTTTTAAAAGAACTGCAAAGGAATCTATCTTTTACTTTTGCGATAATAAGGATAACTAGAGCAAAGCTCGTTGCAAAGCAACGAGTGGGTCTTCCGTTAATGTCGGAAGTTAAGCTGGAAGTTCCTGTAAGAAGCAGAGCTCTTAAACCAATAAAAAGAGTAACAAAAATAAAAAGATGAAAAAAATCGAATATTCCTGGTACGACTTGACAAAATACGAATGATTTTAAGTACGCCTTAACAAAAACCTTTCCGATTTTAAGAACGACTGAACAAAAAAAATCCGAATGTGTTCAGGTACGACTTAGCAATTATTTTTGGTACGAGTTAATTTTACTTTGAACATTACGCTATTTTTCAAACCAAGGACGCGGAATCAAAATTTCCGGAAAAATCAATTTTTAAACCCCGATATCTCTGTAATGCATCGTCCGATTTTCAAACGGATTTCAGTTTTGTATTCAGCATGACCAACTCTACAAACCTCATAAACATTTGAAATTGAAACGAAAAATTCGAAAATTCGAAAATTTTAAAACACTTCCGGTTTGGACCGGAAGTGACGGAAACTAAATTCCAGCCTTATGTCCAAATAAAAACGATCAATGCTTCAACACAGAAAATTCCAAGTCTCCATCTTAAAGCGTTTTTGAAAAACGCCCTGGACAAAATTACTTTTTTAAAACTTAAAAATTGACGTAACGCAAAAACGGAAGTGAAGTTGTAGTTGAAAATTTTAAAATTTTGAGGCACAATAATGCCTTATAATCCCTGAAAGTTTCATGTAAATCTGTTGAAAACTTTTTGAGATATTAAGCTTTGAAAAAGTCAGAAAAATAAAGAAAAATAAAAATAACTAGAGCAAAGCTCGTTGCAAAGCAACGAGTGGGTCTTCCGTTAATGTCGGAAGTAAAGCTGGAAGTTTATGTAAGAAGCAGAGCTCTTAAACCAATAACAAGAGTAACATAAATAAAAAGATGAAAAAAATCGAATTATTCCTGGTACGATTTAACAAAATCCGAATTTTTTTTTAAGTACGACTTAACAAAAACCTTACTAATTAAGTACAACTTAACAATTATTTTTGGTACAAGTTAATTTTACTTTGAACATTACGCTATTTTTTAAACCAAGGACGCGGAATCAAAATTTCTGGAAAAATCGATTTTTTAAACCCCGATACCTCTAATGCATCATCCGATTTTAAAACGGCTTTCAGTGTTAGATTAAGCTGAATAAGCTCTACAAAACAGATATTCATTTTTGACTTGATCAAAAAATTCAATTTTTCGAAAAATTTGATTCACTTCCGGTTTTGACCGGGAGTGACAGATTTTCATTTCGAGCCTTATTACAGAGGTAATACGACAAAATCATAACCATTGAAAATTTCAAGCCTCTATCTTAAAGCGTTTTTAGAAATGCTGCGGACAAAATGACTTTTTTAAAAAAAAAATTTAAATGACGTAACGTAAAAACGGAAAGGTCGTTTTCAAAGAAACTTTAGGATCTTAGAGGCATAATAGTTGCACATAATCTCTCAAAGTTTCATTTCAATCGGTTATAAACTTTTTGAGTTATAAAGCCGAAAAGGAGTCAGATACAAAAGATGTCACCTTTGACCTTCCAAACTGTGTGCTTGTTGCACCATCAAATGTCAGAAACTTAGCAATGTAAAGTTTATTATATTTCTGTGAATATTTCCTATGTAAAATTACAATGAATAAACATGCTATTCCATCTAACTGTGGAATAGTTTCTATGCTATCTGTCCATGGTGAATAGTCAACGAAAGTATTCACCGGCAGCATGAGATTTCCCTTTTTTAAACTCTGAACACCTCTGGTATAATCCGATCACAGCATTAAATTCAAAGTCCGATAATTCTAATTTCTTTATCATCAAGAAATTCTGCATCGCCAACAAATAAAGTTTTCTTCAGGATAATAATTAAGATATCTATAGCTATTTACTGACAGAAAGACAGACTAAGACTGTTGTGTTGTGTGAGGATGACAGACAGTTTATTGTCCCCCTCAACAGCAACTATTTCACTTGGCTTCACCCATGAAATAGTGGCTGTCTTGGAGGACAATAAACTTGCTATCATCCTCATACCCAGTGAATAGGTATACAATGACCCATCCACATAAATTTTGAGTTATATAACCTCCCATTTGTAACCTGCAATTTCACAGTGTAAAGTCAACACAACAGTCTTGGCCTCAAGTTTCACCATTCAATTCTCATGTACGTATTAAACATTAGGGGTTTTCATATTGCATACCAATTCCAACAAGGGAGATCCCTCTAATGATGATCATTAAAATTCATTTTATGAATCTTAGCAACACTCATAAGCCTTCAAGTACAGCATCTCTTAAGGTGGCTCAAAACACCTTGAAATATTTTCTCAAATCAGCAGAAAATTAGTTGATTATGATAGATATCATAATTGATAAGAAGTGTTTAAGTCAAATAGGCAAAAAATGTGCAAATTTGGATGAACAATTACATTTTCAAAAATTTGACTCAATAAACAGTAACAAAAGCTTTAGGCGGACTAAAACTCAAACGGTTTAGAAACCCAATACTTTAACCATTAAGCTATGACGGTATACAACCCAATCAAATGATATTAAGAGTTCAACAAAACATTTAAATCGCCATCTTGTGAAGTAGTGTCTTAAAAAGTACAAGTCTAGGTGTAGTGATGTACCTTAATTTTACAAAAATATTAACGGGTACTTTATCCGAATCGTCCCTTGCTACCTTTAACTTAGTACATTTTATGAACAGATGTCTTTGTCTTAGAATAAGAAAGCTAATGCAATTCTGAGAAAAAAGTATACCACATATTGACAATTCCATTGAGGTTTAATAAACATATGGCCATTTAAGTGAACCCACCATTTCCAATTTCTTTTACTCAACACAGATTTACAGGGTTCTCCATAGTAAAACATCTTTACCTGACCTTTTAGAGGTCAATTGTTGTTCAACCACCTTTAATAAGAAACCTTATTCAATACAACATACATCTACATGATATTATCTTGTTAAAAGCATCACATAACTTAGAAATGCCCTTACATGTATACCCACCCCCTATCTTTTGATTTTCATAAAAAGTCATGGTTTGAAATCTTTTACCTAATTTTCTGAAACTTGTGGCAATTTCTATGAGTCATTTCTCACACATATTTGAAAACAATTATCAATGATACTAAAATTTGATCTTTTTATGCTTCTTGAATGATTTGTAGCATTTTAATAATTAAATAGACAAGTATTCCTGCATGTGATTTCTTTTTTCCATGAAAAAAAGTAAGCTAACAATCATATTTATTAAATATCTAATCTATTCTGGTTTCTTGTCTCTTTTTAACCATGATAAAACAGTAAGATCAACAAGTTCAACATCTGCCTTAAATAAAATTAAATTCAAACACACCTGGGTAGCTGGAGGCGGAGGAGAATTCCTTAAAAATGTTCAAATTTGACATGTTTTTTTCTACTTTTTTATGCATATACTGTAAAAGGGTGAAAATAGATTGTTTCTTGCTCATTTCAAAAGTAATTATCATTGCTGGTGTTATTCAAAAGTCAAATGTACATTTACATATCCTACATGTAATCTTAATGGAGAAAATTGGAAAGAGTTGGGTGATTTTTCAACTATGTAAACACATCTAGATATCTTTATAAAATAAAAAATGAAGGAAACATAATTGCATACTTTTATTGAAAAACAAATTTTCACAACAATTATATTTCTTTAAACAGCCTTAATTTTGTTTTTCATAATTTCTTATCAAACATGAACAAACCACAATAGGACATGATGCTTTCTTAAAGTTCCATTATTGTTCATGCATTATCCGATTTAATTTGAATTACCGGTAGATAGTCTGTAGAACACAAGGAATATGCATGTGGGTAGAGGTGACAGGTTAACCTCAAGAGCTGAAACCACAAGAATCAACAGGTAAAAGCCATGTGGTAACAAGAGTCTGCTTTAAGCTGAAATAAAAAAAAAATTAGCTGTGTTAACATACATGTACTTGTAATAGCTGTGTTTACATTAACATATACATAATATTTTTGGAAAAAATACACTGACCATGCAGTGTTATAAGTATGACATATCCAAATATATGACATTAACATTTAGCCAGAACAAAAACAAAAATGTGCTTATCAAGTCATAATATCATATTAAACATTAAAATAATTTCTTGGGTATAAACATATCAGATTAAGAGAGAGAGAGAGAGAGCAGGAGTGAGAGAGAGAGTTTGTTTTACTTGAAGTGCGACAGCAATATTTCAATTCATAAACTACAAAGGAATATTACCAATCCAAACAGTGTCAAAGTGTAAGCTTCTGCTACGTGTATACCATGTTTTGTCAATTCTACTGGGGTTTATTGCGAATAAATTTAGCGAGGGTTTTTTTTTTCTTACGAATTACATGTTTTAAAAACAATACTACATGTATGTATAATGCGCATAAAAATGAGGGATTAATAATACATGCTCATTTTAAAATTCAATGCACTTTGGATTTCTTTTAGAAGATCAAGATATTTTTGTCACAAAATTAAGTTGCCCTCTGACAGTTTCAGTCTTTGCCAAGATTAAAAGAGAGAGAGAGAGAGAGAGAGAGAGAGAGAGAGAGAGAGAGAGAGAGAGAGAGAGAGAGATCTGAGGCACATGCAGTAAAAATTATTTACATACTATGTAGATGTGATATGCATGTAAAGCTTACCTAAAATGAATCAATATGTATAAAAGATAATCTAATCTCTCAAATTACAATGATTCTGTGAAATACTTATATCTTGAGAAGACTGTTTAATAGATATCATGGAACATTGACCTAAATTCTGAGCTTGATATAATATTGATGTTTTACATGCCTGTTACACAAGCAATAACCATATATAACAGAGAGCGAGACAAAAGGTCTAATTTTAATTAGATTGAATATTTACTTTGTCAAATGTATTTATTTAATGAAACACAAGCCTGAGTTTTTTAATCTATAAATTAAGTGAAGGCGATATGGTAAAGATCTGCTATATTTAGATATTTAGGGTAAAGTTATCATCATGCAAACATGCACTCTAATTACAACATTCTATTCTTGTGTACCTTAGGACTCCCATCGCTTTTAATTTTAAATTCTTCATGCAATTTACTACTGATATCCTTTCTTCACTTGCCTCGGATAGTCTTTTAAACACCATCACCAGTCCCGTAAATTCATGTGGTCCACTTTGTTTACATGTAAAAATGGCGACTCTCGATCTCGATGTAAATTCAACATACTTGATTTTCCGAGGTCGGTAGCGTGTTTCGGAGAAAGTCTGAGGAAAATAAAGAGGCGATATCAGTAGTAAATTGCATGAAGAATTTAATGGTACTAATTGTTTTCACAGAATTTGCGTATAAATAAGGTAAATCAGTCCAAAACTAGCGCACGTTTTTCTGCGCAATAAATATACATGTACAATTTTTTCAATGGGTGGCCCTGTAGCTCTCCGGTCTGTCAATATTTTTTCCCGGAGAGCTACAGTTCTGCAGCTACCGTGAAAATACACTGGACAGATAATATTCCGAGATTCCACTGACTCTAACGCCCGCTTTTATATTGTGACGTACTTCAAAAGCGGAGGTTAAAGTCAGAGGAATCTAGGATTAGATTGTTAAGTGCAAATACTTTGAAAAGAAAAAGTCAATACGACATATCCTGTATTGAAACATACCTTTATAATCTGTCATACGTTAGTTGAGCTGAAATTTCCACTATCGACGTCTTGCAGGCCTTGCTTCTTTTAAAAATGTAGACACACCGCTATCACTATCAGCTGTTTGTTCGCAGTCAAAAAATGGCGAGTTGAAATGGGGAATCGTACGATAATTATTTCGATTAAAACTAATAAGACTAATAAAAACTAACAACGTAATTATCGACCGAAATAACGAAATTGTATCGATAAACACTTTAAATAACTATTAAAAAACAGAGTCCGGTTTTATGACCTGCACGAATTGTTTTCAGCAGGAGTTACTTTCAGTGTGAATTTTACACTATTTTTTAAACCAAGAACACGGAATCAAAATTTCCGGAAAAATCAATATTTAAACCCCGATATCTCTGCAATGCATCATCCGATTTGAAAACGAATTTCAGTTTTGTATTAAGCTTTGCAAACTCTACAATATGCATATAATTTTGTGTTTTATATATAGTTTAATTATCAGTACGAATTGTTTTCAGTAGAAATTACTTTCAGTGTGAAATTTGCACTATTTTTAAAACCAAAAACACGGAATCAAAATTTCCGGAAAGATCAATTTTTAAACCCCGATATCTCTGAAATGCATCATCCGATTTGAAAACGAATTTCAGATTTGCATTCAACTTTGCAAACTCTACAACATGCATATAATTTTATTATTCGCTCAAAAAAATGAAAATTCCGAAAAATTAGAATCACTTCCGGTCGAAACCGGAAGTGACAAAATAATTTTTTTTGTAAATTTGCCATAAGTAAATCCACAGATTTACAGTCACAGAGAATTTCAAGTCTTTATAAACAACCGTTTACGAGAAAAGTCCTGGACAAAATCACTTTTTGAAATTTTTAAAAATGACGTAACTTGAAAACGGAAGTGACTTAATGACTGAAAGTTTAAAATCTTCAAGGGACAAATATCTAACATAATCCCTGAAAATTTCTTGCAAATCGGTTGAATAGTTTTTGAGATATAAAGCAAAAAAGAAGTCAGAAGGAAAAACAAGAAGAATAATAATAATAAAAAAAAACTAGAGCAAAGCTCGTTGCAAAGCAACGAGTGGGTCTTCCGTTAATGTCAGAAGTAAAGCTGGAAGTTCCTTAAAGAAGCAGAGCTCTTAAACCAATAATAAGAGTAATAAAAAGAAAAAGATGAAAAAAATCGAATTATTCCTGGTACGACTTAACAAAATCCGAATGATTTTAAGTACGAATTAACAAAAACCTTTTTGATTTTAAGAACGACTTAACAAAAAAAAATCCGAATGTGTTTAAGTACGACTTAACAATTATTTTTGGTACGAGTTAATTTTACGATTAACATTATGCTATTTTTTAAACCAAGGACGCGGAATCAAAATTTCCGGAAAAATCAATTTTTAAACCCCGATATCTCTGTAATGCATCGTCCGATTTTAAAACGGCTTTCAGTGTTAGATTCAGCTTAATAAGCTCTACAAAACACATATTCATTTTTGATTTGATCAGAAAATTCATTTTTTCGAAAAATTTGTTTCACTTCCGGTTTCGACCGGAAGTGACAGATTTTCATTTCGAGCCTTATTACAGAGGTAAATCGACCAAATCATAACCATTGAAAATTTCAAGCCTCTATCTTAAAGCGTTTTTGAGAAAAGTCCGGGACAAAATGACTTTTTGAAATTTTTAAAAATGACGTCACGTCAAAACGGAGGTGACGTTCTCTTTAAAACTTTTACATTTTTGAGGGACGCCAACTTGCAAAAATCTCTGAAAATTTCATCAAAATCGGTAAAAAACCTTTTGAGTTATGAAGAAAAAAAGGAGTCAGAAGAAAAGAAAAAGAATAATAACTAGAGCAAAGCTCGTTGCAAAGCAACGAGTGGGTCTTCCGTTAATGTCGGAAGTAAAGCTGGAAGTTCCTGTAAGAAGCAGATCTCTTTAACCAATAACAAGAGTAACAAAATTAAAAAGATGAAAAAAATCGAATTACTCCTGGTACGACTTAACAAAATACGAATGATTTTAAGTACGACTTAACAAAAACCTTTTTGATTTCAAGAACGACTTAACAAAAAAGATCCGAATCTGTTCCAGTACGACTTATCAATTATTTTTGGTACGAGTTAATTTAACTATGAACATTACGCTATTTTTTAAACCAAGGACGCGGAATCAAAATTTCCGGAAAAATCAATTTTTAAACCCCGATATCTCTGTAATGCATTGTCCGATTTTAAAACGACTTTCAGTGTTAGATTCAGCTTGATAAGGTCTACAAAACACATATTCATTTTTGATTCGATCCGAAAATTCATTTTTTCAAAAAAATTGTTTCACTTCCGGTTTCGACCGGAAGTGACAGATTTTCATTTCGAGCCTTATTACAAAGGTAAATCGACCAAATCATAACCTTTGAAAATTTCAAGCCTCTATCTTAAAGCGTTTTCGAGAAAAGTCCGGGACAAAATGACTTTTTAAATTTTTTAAAAATGACGTCACGTCAAAACGGAGGTGACGTTCTTTTTAAAACTTTAACATTTTTGAGGGACGCTAACGTGCAATGATCTCTGAAAATTTCATCAAAATCAGTTAAAAACCTTTTGAGTTATGAAGCAAAAAAGGAGTCAGAAGAAAAGAAAAAGAATAATAATAATAATAATAAAAAGAAACCGAAGAATAACAAGAGGGTCTTCCGTTGAAAACGGAAGACCCTAATAATAATAATAAAAAGAAACAATAGAATAACAAGAGGGTCTTCCGTTGGAAACGGAAGACCCTAACAATAGAATAACAAGAGGGTCTTCCGTTGGAAACGGAAGACCCTAATAAAAAGAAACAATAGAATAACAAGAGGGTCTTCCGTTGGAAACGGAAGACCCTAAAGAAACAATAGAATAACAAGAGGGTCTTCCGTTGGAAACGGAATACCCTAATAAAGTTCGCCTTTCCCCCCTTTACAATCATTATCATGTACATATCACATACTTTCATAATTTCTATTTGACTCATCTTAAGATACAATGAAAGCCACTGTCATATTATAATGTTAACTCTAAGTCAATGCCGTTCGTATATGACACGAATGTAAACTTTTAAAGTGAATGTAAAAATTAATTCCCTTGTTAACCTAGAAACTTCTTAGAAAAAAAGGTAAAAGGTGTAAAAAGTATGGAGGGTAATCGTGTTCAAAAATCCAGACATGTAAACTTGTAAATCCGAATATGTAATCGTGTTGGTGTGTGAGTCTGAGTATGAATATGTGTAATTCTGACCGTATACCTATAAAACTCGGGCATAAACACGTGTAAGATTTGACTCAGTTCCTTCGCATGATGTACAATTCGCAGCTTTATTGTTTTCATCAGTTAATTAAACCTTCAACTTTGCACACTTTCAATCCGTAGTTTCTGCATTTGTATCTTCAAGCTCGGCAATAGCACATCTGACATAATACAAATTGACAAATGTGAAGTCTACAAGTTTGTCGAATTTTGACATGACCTTATATGGCAACTGCTTTGCTGCGGGGAAACGGCATGCCGTAATCGCCGGAATGGATAAATCATTAACATAATATTCAGCTTAAATGTTGCAATAAACTTTTAATGAAGGACACTTATCTATTTTCTATCGAAAATACCGGTATTATTTTTAGAATTTTTTTTAAGGTATGATTGAAACTGGACCAAACAGGAAGAGGGTTATGCACATAAAAATCGTCGCCGATGTGACGAATGCGCTAATTTCTGTAATATAATTCTCATGGTATTGTATGATAAGGGTTAAAAAGAAATGCCTAATATCTTATTTCTCTAAAATAATTTGACATGTAATTTAAACTGGAATATAAGTAAATGCGTGCTCTTTTCTAGAAATGAGACGGATCAAGAAATTTCTTAAGGGGGTAAATATATTTTGAGCGGCATGAGGTTCGGAGACCGCCGTGAGGTCCCATGTTGTAACTCCATTGCTTCTGACTTCTAAAAATTTTTAGAGAGAATTTTAACCGGGTTTTTCGATTATTGAAAAAGTGCAAATGGCGGGCGGGTGAGTGGCTGCCAAAAAGGTACCCTTATTCTACCGATAACTCCTCGTACAGTTTTTGAGATAGGAAATTGTTCTTTTGCATAACACTTATACATAAATCAGAGGTATGCAAATTGCTAGGATTTTGATTTCTGATAATTTGTCAAAAAATATCAGCTGTTGAACTTAGTCATTTTTTTGCAAATGCATTGCATATAGAGTACCCCATTTCTTTGGATAGCTAGTATTTATCAAATTCAGGATTGACAAATGGATTATAATATGGATACTGTAACACAAAAGAAAACCCGGTGTTACATTGTTACATTAACAGCTTTTCTCTTGTTATTTTTAATTTTTTGCGGAAAAATGTATGTAACTATACAATGGCATGTATTTATACTTTTTTGGAAAAAATTCCAAGATTTCTCAGTCGAAACACCCCTGTTAGCTTATCAAGTTTCAATACAATGCTAAAAAATGTGATGTCTACGGAGATTTTGTATTGCAGCAAGCCCGGATGATAACGTTGAAAAATTGTGCGATGTATTCCGAGAGTATTCCAAATGGAGAAAAGATGTAAACATTTCCCATTATAAATCTCCGTAAGGAATCTGTTTTTATTCCTGTGAGTTTTTCCGAGTGAAAGATGATAATGTGTCAATGAAATTATCTTGGAAATTATCCCATTCAACTATTTCAATTGCACTTCTTTCACAGGTATGTGTATTTTAATTTAAAAATCGTCCAAATGTGCTGCATAAATATCTTGGGACAGACTATAGTTGCTTATGGCAAACAATACATGTTCACAATTGGCTGTAAAGCTGTATTATAATAGCTCTCCGGGATTTTTTTATCAACCAATTTCACAAAGTGAGTCTGTATTGAACCGACATTCAGGACGTCATGCTCATATTCCGTAATACTTGCTTGAAATTTTAAAAAATGCCAATTTTCACCTGCATGATAGGCTTTTTTCCCTACATATTGCTGACAATGCAAAATGAAAAATTTCTAAAAATAATTTATACACATTTTAATTTCACGACAGTTAACCTTATCTTTGGAATTTTTATTTATTTATTTTTAAAGGGCGCTTCTTATGTCTCATGTTAATCAAAATCTCAAAACCAATATATGTCTTTATATTCTTTGTTTTTCTTATCGATAACTTTCCGAAAAATAGTACTTTCTAAGAAAAGTTGTTATCCAGAGATATTATGATTTAGACCATCCTTATATTTTTTTTTATATTTATTCCGTCCCTATTCCGGCGATTACGGCATGCCTTTACCTGCAGCTAGCTTTTTTCTATCGGTGACGTCACTGTTTCCATATATGGTCATGTCAAAATTCGACAAACTTGTAGACTTTACATTTGTCAATTTGTATTATGTCAGATGTGCTATTGCCGAGCCTGAAGATACAGATGCAGAAACTACGGATTGAAAGTGTGCAAAGTTGAAGGTTTAATTAACTGATGAAAGCAATAAAACTGCGAATTGTGCATCATGCGAAGGAACTGAGTCAAATCTTACACGTGTTTATGCCCGAGTTTTATAGGTAACACGGTCAGAATTACACATATTCATACTCAGACTCACACACCAACACGATTACATATTCGGATTTACAAGTTTACATGTCTGGATTTTTGAACACGATTACCCTCCATAAAAAAGAGTGTAAATAGTGTAGTTTCTATGTACATGTACTGAATTTTTTTTATTATATTTATTATATTTTACATTCACACGCACACACACGAGAAGATAAGAAATTACGTAATAAAACCGGTAGTTTATTTTTTTTCTAATTTGTTAGAAAATGCGGTGATCGTACTATCTTTTTTTTTTTTAGCTACATATACATATAAGTCGTTTTTTAAAATTATTTTGACCTCATAAATTAATGAAAAGCATTGGCCACTGCTTTAATTTCTGTTATTTTTATAAATCATCGAGTGTTTTTTTTTTTTTTTGGGGGGGGGGGGGGGTCTAGTTGGTCCATTTTAAATCAGTAATAGCATGTGTTAATGTATACAGATGTTTATTCCTAATTTAAAAACGGTATGATCCAAATAGAATACAATAATCACATGCAGTGACAAGTAGGATTTGGAATGTACAGATGTGGAACTTTTAACCTAAATTCAATATAACGCGTGTTTTCTTGTTATAGTTGATATAAAATTCGGGTTTTTTTTGTTTTTTTTGTTTTTACAAAAAGAAACAATCGAAATTCGCAAATAAATGCATCTTGGCTTATAGAAGAAACGAGGATATAAGGCAAGATTTTCAGTATAAAACAGCATTCCCATGGGGGATTTAGCGTCGACATTCCTAAAACACTCCCTGGTTATTCCTACCCCCTCCCCAACAAACAATCAATTAGCACCCCCCCCCCCCCCCCAAAAAAAAACAAACAAACAAAAACATACGCAGACACACAAAGCACCTAAAATTTCTCCAGTGTAAAAAAAGCTTATTTCTTGGAGGGATTCATCAAGTCAATCTGTAATTGAGTATTTATTTAGTATTTATTCTTGATTTTATCAAACTAAAAAATGTAAAATTTAGAAGTCTACACTATAGAAATTAACTGATCATGAAGAAATATAGGTATATTTTGATAATTTTTAAGTTTTCAGTTTAGAGTAATGTATCTCGATCGCCGGAGGTTTGAAATGAATCGTCTATTTAATTAATTTGGACCATAATCTCGCAATTTTAGGGCCTGTCTTTTTTAACTTTATAAGGAACAAATATTGCGTCTTTTTGGAAAAGATTAAAAATCTTGATAATAGCCCTTTAATGATACGTGTATTCTATTATTTGTGTTCAACTTTAATGTGCATATAATTCATTAAGGTACACAGTTGCCATAAATTTGTTCCTTAGACATCGATTTACCTGTCTTAAAGTTAAGACATAACTTAAGAAATTCATAAGATAAGATTGGAAGAGTGAAACGGATAAGTAATGAAACTTAGAAAAAAAGTTCTTTTCTAAGATACAACTAAGTCCTACGTATGCTTTGTGAAACGAGCCCCAGATTTATTCTTTAAACAACTGTATTCTTGACCGTAATTCGTTCAGAATACATGTTTGTTTAAGGTCAAGTGTTAGCTGAAAAAGGAACAAGTACATCAGGTATTTAAAAGAATGTTCAAGTGCAGAAAGTTCACAAACAGGTCAAATAGGGTTTACTAGTCCTCTCAGCGATGACCTTTATGTTTACATTCCCGTCAACGTAAGTGCACTGATATGAATACTCTGTCTCCTAGCATTTCACAAGATGAACTGGTCAGCGCTAATAATGCTTACGTCCCAAACGCGAATGATAGACAACAATTTAGTCTTACTTTTAAAAAGGACAGTTGTATTAGATGTTAAAAAAAATAATTGGTTATCGCACATTTCAGATTAATGCAATTATAATTATACATGTAAATTATACAGGGCAGGTAATCACTGTTATATCAAAACATATATAAAGAAACTCATAAACATTCTTGAAATAGTTGTAAACGCCAATGTTTGTTTTAAAATGTTTCATAGAAGGACGAATAAAAACATATCAAAACCTTTTATCCTTGTTCATATTTTTGTCAATTACTACACAGCAAACTCGGACATTACTTTATATACATATGTGACAATTGTTATCTTTAGATCTTTCTAACATTGTCTGCGTCACCCCGAACAATGCAAACAGAAGTCTAGATGAGAGAAATATTTGTACATTTTGCCAAGGGTTTAACGTGTACCTAGTCAAGTGTCTCCGGAATGTCATTTAAAAGTTATAGACATCTCAACTTCGGTAATGAAGTCGTTACAAATAAAAGTTGGTTAACACATTATATTAATACTGGTTATATCATCTGGACATAAATGTTCGCATTTTTTATATTAACTCACTTGAGAATAATAATCATCAACTATATATAACAGCATGCATCATTTACATTTTGAATCGCCATCTTAACCTACCTAACGCCATTTTCGTGAAGACCAGCATATGTTTTGGACCAAACACACTTTAATTATGGTAAAAAAAATGATTATTTGCCGTTTAAACATATTTCCAGAGACCTTTTTTAAAAATCAGGACCAGACAAGTCAATGGTATACTCGTAGTTGTTTAAATATTTAATGTTGTTTAAGACCAGCAAAAGTTTGACTGCTGTAATTGTGATGGTTTTGCCCACTCTACAGTGATAACATACATCAGATTACTGACGTAAATTGATTATTTTTGTCTTTAGACAATTGAATTTATTATTCCAAATAGTGTTTATATATCTTGGAATTTATTCATATTTTTTCCAATCATCCTCTCCAATATGTAATGGTTTAATATTTATAACACATTTACGTGTACTTGTAATGGCATTAACTGATGTATTGAATTATATGATAACAGGGGAATAAGAAGAACCTTCTATAAATTCTTTAAAAAAAGTTGAGAGAGAGAGAGAGAGAGAGAGAGAGAGAGAGAGAGAGAGAGAGAGAGAGTTGAGTATTGCCATAAAATTTAAGTACTTTAAGGTAACATTTAACTTCAAACAGTTCACTTGTCGGTTAACAAAGTTTAAACCACGCCTAGATTGCGCTTCCTGAGGCTTGTTTGTATTGAACGTTTGTAGGGTCACATGAGATGGAGCTGGTCAGATCTCATGACATTAAATGACTGATAAATGATGACAATTATTTGGAATTTTTTTTTTGCAGACGTGCCCCTACACCTCCTCTTAAAAACAAAACTAATCAAACAATTATGACGGCTGCCAGCACGCCAAAAAATATAAATAAATAAATATACATAAAAAAGAAAAACAAAAATAAAACCGCACGAATCGATGAATATTACTAAATCTTTAACAAAATTCTTTAAACTGCATTAGTAAGATTTCTTAAAAAGGTTAACATCTAAATAACTGAAAATTGTCGGACTTTGTTGACAAGCCATCGTCGTTTAAAATACATTAGATCTAGTACTATCTTCTAGAATTCAAAACTATCGGGATAGAAACATCCATCCTACGCATCTTCGTGATGAGTCAAGTTTTTTTCATTGCAATTTCGTGAGTTTCCTGTCAGATTTTATTCATAAAAATCCATACCGTTATAGCAAGTTGTTTGAGAACGTTCATAGGCGAATCCATGACATAACCACCTATTTTTTTCCTTTTTTAAACTAATTTTTAAAATCTTAACTCTCTGTTTTTCTAAGCTATGGTCTCGTTCCATCTTTCTCTATATCCTCCATAATTTAAATGTTGATTGATATTTAATTATATAAATCGTGCTATTTTTCTAAACACGCAACCGTAGTGTAAGTTACCTCCCATTACTTAGATACATATCGCATATTATTATGTTTTAATTTTCGTCAATAATTAATATTATTATAATATCGTATTTTTCCCAAGCATATGAATGGTCGATTGCTGTCACATGATCGTGCTATAAATTTTGTTCATAGACCTCATTTTATTATAAATATATTTTCAAGACAAAATACTGGGTTTTTTTTCACATGCGACATTGGGACATCATAATAGCGAAATCAACACCTATACATTATGAATAAATTATATAACTATTATACGCGTGAAGAGAGTGAAGAGAATAAGTTTTTGATTAATTATAAATAAACAGTTATTATAGCCTTTTGATATCGGTCAATACATGGTTTTATAGACCTATAAAACCATTATTGACCGATATAAACAGGCCATAATTGCATGATATTCAAACGTGTATGATTTGCTTTATATAATTTCTTTGTTATTCTATTGTTATTTTACAAACTAGTTTTAATCACAGCAGATATATTTTGGGCATTAGTGATCTTAAATTTGAGGGCAATACACCCCTTTGACGACGGACTGAGACAGAGATATATCAGCCCCTGGGGCTTTACAGCCCTAGCTTTTGGTTGCTGTCTCACCTAGTCCAAAACACAGGGCTGATACACTACTAGGTATACGATATAATGCTATAACTTTCATAATATAACTGTATACATACATTTACCACGAGTAAGCATAGTAAAACAAACTTAATCATTCTTTATCTTTTATTTTAAATTTTGATAGAAATAGTTATACAAAAAAAGTGAAATGGCAAATTTTATCTTATTTCATTACATCTATACAAGAAACGAATAGAGAGCCACACCTAATATTGCCCCTTTTTAAGAGATTGAATTTAATACTCAATTCATGCCGGCATCAACTTTAGGCTGTGTACAGCTTGTCCACTTGAAACCGTTTGTTACAAAGACGGTTATAATCTAGTTAAAGCTCTATAAACCTAGTACAAGGTTTTTTCGCCCCGTGTAATTTTCGCCCTTTTTTACTTACAGTTTCACCTATCTTGAATTCGCCTAGACAAAGTTGTGTTTGAAGAAAGATAATCTAAGACATTGATATTCGTCCGGTTTTAAATTCGTCTGCTGACAACAAAGCGAAAGTAGCAAAAATAAAACAGGGGCGAATATTTTCCTGCATTCAGCATTTATTAAATGTTTTTGTTAGTGGTTGGTATCGATATGGATTTTTGCTTTTAAATGTGGAAAGTTAGGCCATTTGACTTTACAATGGCGTTGTATGCACAAACGTCCCAGAGAAATAAATTGTAGATTTGAATATTTTAACTTTGTATTGGTCTTGTAAAGCTTTGATTTATTATAAATTTTTCTCATTTTCACCAACATGAAACTATACACAAAATTTAAAAGATACCAAAATGTAGCTCTTTCGGAAAAAAAAGAGTTATCAAAAAATACAATAAAATGCGAATAGAATAGGTCTCCAACAAACTTTATTGAACAAAATTAAACTCAAAAGTTGAGATCAGGTACTGTAGATCAAGTATATTACATGTATGATGTGTTATAGATATATTAAAACTAATTTCAACCTTTACGATATATGTTTCAATGTATACTTTTTCTATTTACAATGGCATGAAAACAACAGCAATTAAGTGAACTGTATTGCCTATGCATACGGTCATTCTGATAATGTAGTTGTTTATACAATCATTCATCATCCTTTAGATCTAAGGTGTTCATGGTTTTTGTGTGATCGTCGTGAGAGGTGCACGTCAATTTCTTGTTCAAGATTCTGTTGGAAAACAAATAAAAACCCCATAAAGGCTTATTCGTTCTGACATATAGTTATGCATATACATTTCGTTATCCACATTAATGTTATAAATTTTAAACAAGTAGTGTTTCTGTGACATTAATGGTGATGTGTGTGTCTATGGATGCATGCGTGCTTGCCTGTGTGTTCGCTCTCTCTCTCTCTCTCTCTCTCTCTCTCTCATTTTAACTCTCTCTCTCTCTCTCTCTCTCTCTCTCTCTCTCTCTCTCTCTCATTTTAACTCTCTTTTTCTCATACAAGTTTTACCTGGAGTATCAAATCCATATTATCCAACAACCTGTTCCATTTCATCTGACTTCTCTCCAAATTCAAAATTCGGGTGTTTCGTTGTTTTAACAATTTAATGTATTCTATCGACGAATCAAGGATCCTTGCTTTCCATTTTCTGAATTACAAACATAAATAAAAAGAATAATACCTGTATGAATCTAATGTAGATGTATCAATTTATAAAATTTATGTAATACTTATAGCTTCTGACGAGACCTTCATTGGTTGTTTACCTGGTATGCGTTGTGTGTACCTTAAAACCATGTTCCTATTACTGGTAATAAGCTTATAATTTCACTTTTTTTAACTTAAAGTTGAAATTTAATTTGATATACATTAATTTTGCAAAACTTCAAATGTAACATAAATAATAAAAAAAGCGCGTTTGCTTATCAAAGCTTGATGAATGACCATAATACATATGCTTCTTGGACTTATTCCTTGCTCCGTTATATTGCATCCAGTAAATAAAAACTATGTGCGCAAAATGAGGTTGTTTATTGCTTAATAACGTACCGTTCCATGGCACAACTTTTGATGATTCTGTCTCTTCTATGTCTTTTGATTGGCTATGAATGTAACCTAAAGGAAGAAAATGAATAATAAAACACATATTCCATAATGTACACATTTACTCTAACGCATTGCACACGTAAATTTTTGAGTTTTGCGTACCTTTGAACGTAAAAAAAAATCATTTGTTCTTTTATCAGAATATTTTTGAACTTGTTAAACCCTTAATGTTTTGGAAATCATTGCTATATTTTATTAGAGCCTTGAACTTTATATCAATTATTATTGCAATTTCATATTTTCGCGTTTTAAATGGTTGTAAAAATTAGTCATCTAGCCAACCACCCCCCTCCCCACAACCCCACCAACTCCCCCCCCCATGTTGAATTATTATATTGTAAAGAAATATACCGGAGGAAAAACTTAGTAGTGCTAAAATTCAGAAACAAATTCGTTTGCAAAAAGTAAGCGTTCTTAAAACTAATGTTCTTAACATCCAAAATATTCAAGTTTTACTGATTAAAATGTTCATACCATTAACTCAAACACACACTTATATGACTGTATTGTACCCCAGCAAAATACTCCGCGTAATGACTAAGCTATTGTTTATTTCTACTGAGAATTCCACTCTTATAATTAAATAAACTAGATTTATTAAGTAGTTAGTTTCATTTATCATAAACAAACAGCGATTCACATTGTTTTTGTTAAGAATTTCTTTGATTGGTTTTCGCTTGATATCTGTTTAGCGTTGTAATTTTTGTTTGGCTCTGGTCTTTATTTTCTTTCATTTTATGTATCGTAAAGGTTTTTATAATGTTGCAAAAAATATACGTTTAACTTTTTTTAAAAAGATCAATGAATGAAAATAAAAGAGTTTATAAACGGTGGGGTAGTTTAGTTTCTCCAGTAGATATCAGGTAAAATTCCATAGAAAAAATGATACCTGTTCTATAGTTTCTTTTCCTTTTCAACCCAACTATGTAGGATCTCTTTGTACACTGTCCATTGACGTGTCTTTGAATTTTTTTCTGAATATGCAAATGAAGTAAAAATTACAAAATAAACAGATTTAAACAGAACAAAAACAAAAATGCTCATATCAGTCAGAAGTAGGACTAACTTAAACGATGTCGAAGACCATCTAAATGCTAAAATAACAGGTATTTTGCACTTTTAGATATCATCATCAGACGGGACAGTATTCTTATTCTTTGTTCTTTGAAAAAAACTTCAGGCCAGTTGTCACAT
Source organism: Magallana angulata (assembly GCF_025612915.1). NCBI lineage: Eukaryota > Metazoa > Mollusca > Bivalvia > Ostreida > Ostreidae > Magallana > Magallana angulata. The sequence continues at coordinate 35,565,710 of NC_069119.1, read as the reverse complement.
CTAAAACACTTAGTGTAACATTTTAAATCGAAGATCAGTTTAGCCTACAGTCAAAAGAGAGAGAGAGAGAGAGAGAGAGAGAGAGAGAGAGAGAGAGAGATAGAGAGATAGAGAGAGTTTCAGGCAGCCTTAAGCGAAGTAAAAATATTGTGAAACATATAGAGTAACAGAGAACTGTTCAAAGTGCCTAATATATTTCGTATACGATTATGTTCACTCGTCGGGTGATATCTAAAATAAAAACCACCAGCCCCAAATTTTCAATTGGATCGCATGCTGACTGACGTTTTCTATAGTTATTGTTAGTTTAGTTATTGTATGTTTAATGACATTGTTCGCTTTTAATTTGCATAGATTTTTGTAATTTACTAACATTTTCAATCTGCACGTATATTTTTATTCCTTTTAACAGAATTTAGTATAAACCCTATAACAGTAATGTCCTGATTGTCTTAAACATCCTATTATTCTGAACTTTCATTTTTTTTAATATAAGGAGATAATGAACATAGATTTACTTTCCATATCAATATAAAATGAAACGTATAAAGGACGATGAAAAAGTAGGATGGAACTTTATAAAAAACATGAAGATTATTTAGTATCAGCCATATAGACAATGCAAATACCTATATTACTTATTCATTCCAATATCATTAAATAAGTTCACGTCCAATCAAGAAATAGTCTAACTAATATACTTTTAGTTGTGCCTATAAACAAAAAAATGGAGAAATATATCCTGAGGAGTTATAAAGCCGAAAGGACCAACTTCTGTTACCCGATAACCAAATTACTATACACAGCGATAATTCACTGCAGCAATGTTTTTATTTTACCTTTTTAGATATATCTCCACTTCTATTATCCAAGAGTATTCGGTCTGTGTTTTTTAACGTTTGCTCCATCTTAAGGTTCTTTGCTACTAGATTTAAACTTCGCCAGTTTGCTGTCTAGATATGAATGCCAACAGGTCAAACGATACACTGGGCATACCAAAGTAGCGCGAAGAGGTTTAATTAAATCGTCCAATGTGCTGAAAGTTCAACAGTCACAATCCAGGTAAGAGAGATTGGATCTTCCTCCTTGCCTTACTCGGTTTACTGCCGACAATTAATCTTACGCACGGGAAATAGTTTTCAGCAATTTATCGTTTCTATCAAGTAAAAAGAAAATAACCAAAATACAACACATCTCTATTTTTAAAATTTAAAATATTTTAAAAAATATTATTTCAAATATTATGGTTACAAAAATATATCATTTATTTCCGAAATATTTCCAATGATAGATTAAGATTACCGGATGGCTGATATAGTATACACATGTAAAATTAAAGCAGTGAACTTTGTAAGAATTTAGCACACGAAAGGCCATCTGGTTCTGTGAGAAGGTAATTATTTTTTTTTTTTAAATAAAAAGCAAAACCATGAACTTATTGTTGAGAAATTATAGCAGAAACCACTGTTATCAAACTGCCAGAGGATCAGTCGAGGTGTTTTGTACGTGTTTTACTCCAGCGTTCAATACTCAGAATGATTTTGTTTAATTGATGTAAGCATTATTTTACATATTTTTTCTTTTGAATTCCAAACAATACTTGTCAAAGATATATAATTTAAAATAACATAAATACCTTAACTCGTACTTCAGAAGGTTTAGCACGTTTTGAGTTTTATTGACAGCATATCAAAGAGGCAAATTTGAATTTTAAAATGAGTAATGGTGCAAACCAGACGTAGATCTTAATTTTAACAAGATATAATAAACTTGTTATCACGTTATGAAATGACAGGTTTACTTATATAATGTTCAAGGCCATTTTCTGATGACACGCACTAGTTACAATGACAGGTATTTTGTTTTTTTAGATATCATCGTCGGACGGGACAGTATTGAGGTTCTTTGAAAAAACAGCACGATCAGTTGTCCCAGGTAAAACTTAGTATATCACTGTAAATCGAAGGTCAGCTTAGCCTACAGCTCAGAGAGAGAGAGAGAGAGAGAGAGAGAGAGAGAGAGAGAGAGAGAGAGAGAGAGAGAGAGAGAGAGAGAGACTGTGATAGAGACTGTGATAGAGAAAGTGACAGAGAAATTTTGCCTAAAGCCACTCACAATAGCAGATTGAAACTTATCCAGTAACAAAATAATGCATATATTCGGGTCAGTTGAAAAAGACAAGTTTTTACATGATTTTTTCATCACAAAAGCATTCTTTATATATTAACATTAACTGCACAAATCCTTTACATTTTGTGTTGACAATAGTTGAATTAATTTTAAGACAGAGGGTGTAATATATAAAACATATAATAAAAAAAATATAAAAAAAATATATAAATATTTAATAATATATAAAAGATTTCTCTTAAATTACAATAATAGGGACATTTCAATATAAAACGATATTCATCTTCTATCTCTGAAGTACATTAAGAACATAAACGTCTCTCTAATGGAAATTTGCTGTAATTACCAGTTTCGACGGTAAGACAATAATATGATATTCTTAATTTACATATAAGTTCCTTATATTGTAAAGGGATTCTTTTTGTTAGATAAGACTGCAATGTACAATAATCAACTAAATATTCATAGATTGAACATTCGGAAGAGGCACTCATATCAGGTAGTAGAGATTGTTTATAATTATCCAAAATACGTTGCTTGGCGACTGTTAAAATAATTTCTGGCTTTTCCAAAAATTGATTTTCCAATAAATTCATTAGTCTAATACTTGATAACATATTCTTAATCTCCGCAGCCTAGGATGATATTTATAAAAATAATCCCCACCTCCACTCGACTGACGGTTTCATAATTAAAGGGGAAGGAAAGTCAAAAACATAATTTATTTATCATAATAAAGTGGTGTAAATTAACACATGTGGTCATGCTGTTTTGAAAATAAAATACGTAATTAAGCTTTAATGAACGTTTGAAGTTGGAGAAATCGTATTTACTGGAGGTTGACATGATGTAGAACTCTTTTGTATTAAAAACCGAAAAAATAATTATTTTGACGTCACACCATCTATTCCGGTTTGGTTTACATACTGTATACAAATGAATGTACACAGTGCTCTGAATATAATTAACGCTGGTTTATGCCTTTCTGTTACTCAAATAATCGACCAAACAAATTGATAATGTTTGAGTTCACACGTCAATCTAAAGAATAAATACATGTTTCATTGTGTGCATAAATATATGCATTTTCATAAGTAAATGACAGCTATTAATCTGCTATCATTCAAAGTTGAAAACGACCTCGATTAAATTTTTTATTCCAAGTCAAGTTCTTCGGTAACTAAATAAATGTTATAATTGTAATCGGGATGTTTAAAATTCATTCCTTAAAGTTGTAATTACCATGTCGGAATAACGACGGCAGACATTTTCTATAATACTTGGCATCTGTTGACAATTTCCACAATTTCTCCGACACTAACCTCCGCTTTTAGATTTCAACAAACATGCTCCATTTGACGTTAGTTCGTAGTTTGCAAAGGTAAAAGAACGGTCTCAAATCAATATTGTTTCAAATTTTCCAGAACTTGTCATTTAGAGCGAATATCATGATGTTATATTGATAAGACAAACCGGAATAGATGGTGTGACGTCATAGATTAAAGTTCAATGGCAGCCCCCATGGCGGCGGGAAATTTAAATTAAGCGATCAATTTTCTTGATTTATTCATTGTTCCGGGGTTTTTAATGAAAATAAATACGATTTACAATTATAGTAGATGATAATTAATTGATTTATTGCACAACATATTTTTAGTTTCCTTCCCCTTTGATTTTAAGACAATAATTAATCAGTAGATTGTTTACTTATTTTTTTCATTTTTCCGATTACGATAAAGAGCACCGGTGACCGGTCAGCAGAGGATGCTGATAATACCTCTATTTTTTCTTGAAATTTTTGTTCTGGAACCTTGTTTCTTTTCATCATATTTTGTTTATTTGCAAAATTCAATATCTTGAATAAAAAAAATGTTTTACATACAGACTAAAAATGTTAGTAATTAATATCAATTTTATATGCGTGATTTTTAAACGGAGAAAATAAGGAATGTACAAATAATAATTTTGATGTTGAAAAAATTATAGCAAACACTAATAAGTTTCACTCTTCATTTTTCAAATTTTTTTCCGGTTTTTTGTTTTACAATGCAACAAAATTAAGTATAAGGGCTTTTAAGGGATATACAATTATTGTCTTCATATACTCTTTCTGGGTATCTTCATTAGCTTATTAATACTAAGTTTTCCTCTACTCTTCCATAGTTTTAAAGATTTTTTAAAGCTATAGTTATTATATACCAATTGCTCTACCGGGTATATTGATGACTAGGTAAACTGTCACCGCAGACTTACCTTTACTGGGTTTCTTTGAATATCGAGTTTTAATCATATGCAGATTCACTACGTCCTGATTCCCAAAATTCAATACTGCTGGTAAAACTATGTCTAATTCCTACTCTAGCCGATATTACTTTTTCTGATTTTTGTCTTTTTAACACTTAAATTCTCTTCTGCTCAGGTTCTCAGATGTGTCGCCTTAAAGCCTCCCAGCCAGTGTGCTTAGCTGCATGCTGCACTGACAAATATACCTTCGGGCAATTCATTTTAAGAGATGTCTGGTCATTCCATTTTATATGAGTGCGATCAAATTCGTTTCAACAAATATATCTAGAGTTTGCAATTATTTCAAAATAGACAAACTAATTGATTTGAATGTAACAATAAGAGTTTTCGATGAATATTTAAAACCTTCCGCATAAAAGTGTATGTTGCGGTACTCGTGCTTTAAAATCATTTATGTCATAATCAGTCATTTTTTTTGCATGACTGACCTTTGCATTCTTTAGATTAGCAAAAAAAAAAAAACTGCGCTGACAAATCATAATTGCCTGATGTCACGTTGTGTTCTCCGAAACGGTGTACGGATTGGGAGCTAGCGTATCACTATGTTTATAAAAAGATTATATACGATGCTTCTTAAATGTGTAAACTTTAAAATCCGAAATAAATGAAGATGTTTTATGGCGCATTATACTCACAATAATCAGGTTTTGTTGTTGTTGTTATTTTTTTTTATAAACAGGCTATTTACTATGATGAAGGTATGGTATATTGTTGTAAATAAAGATTGACTAATAAAACAAAACCCGAACCCCTCCATGGGTCAATGGATGAGTTCATTTGAAGCATCAGGTAAAGCATTCTTAGGATGAAAATCAACAGCAGTGAAAATGAAAATTTATTTCATATAAAGTACATGATCCTAACGGAATAATGTTGTTTAGTCTGGTATGTTATTTGTTACCTAAAATAACGTGTAAATAAAGTATATGCTACTGTATAACTTTTGTACAGCGTTATAATTCTAAGGTATAAAACACTTGTAAACAAAATAATTGTTATTAAAGTGTTTAGACTGTAGCACCAAACACGTCAACTTCACAGAGCGTGAGATACTCGGTAACCATGGAGATCTCTACGTATCTCCCCATTGTTAATGGCGGACAGTCGAGGACCACCAGTTGAGACAAGGTACCAGGACCAGCAAAGAAACCACATACAGAGTTGACAGAGGATGCAGTCATCCCGACAGCCACTTTTACATCACGAAGTCGATGTGAGTCATCTGGAATGTAAGTATTTTTTAAAACACCGAGGATATATTTAATATGTAAATTGTGTGACAGTTGGACAGAGCGCATATTTAACACAGTGCAATTTAATATTTTTGTAGAACAAAATTTATTTGAAATGCACACACTGCAGTAGGATCCGCCTTTTTACTAAAATCATAAACCAAAGTAAGATTAAACGTTGCGTGCTCAATCTACATTATGAGGTCATGTATCATATACGTAAAACTTTTGCCTTCGAAAATAGCCGAAAAATAGGACTTGATCTTTTTTATCTACTACAATCTTATAATTTTTATGAATATTTCTCTTCTTTTTTTCGTTCTCTAAAGAACTGGTTTCCTACGTTATTGTTAACGATTTTATTTTCTATCTAATAATTTTATCAGACATGCGTGAAACAATTCGGATTTCTTGATTAAAGTACTCGTAATAGTTGAATAGTTTACATTGTCATACCATTCATTTTGTATTACCTATTAAGTACATATCCAAACCCCTATTCAGAATCCTGACTTTTATAATGTAGTAGACAGCTTGCAGATCCACCCTCCACCATGGGTTAAAATCTTTAATATCTGTGTGTGAACAGGTGTTTTCTATCAGGTCCGTGCCTCTGTCACCATCCACCGCGTGGTCTGCCACATTAGTTTCAAACGTCGACGACTGCGTGGCCGGTTTACCCACCGCTATATCTGTCAACGCTGTCAACAAATAAACAGTAAACATGACTGAGGTCATAGAGATTAAGGATCCGTGTTTTTTTCGGGGGGAGAGATCACTCTTCCTTAGATAAACATAATCTAAAATGAAATTGGCAAGGTTTCTACCAATGCCTGTAGTTGTGTATGATGTCACTGTGTGCATTGCAAATAAAGTTCTTACGTATTATCAACAACAATTATATCTGATTAAGCAAAACCCCTAAATAATTGTTCGGGGGAAAGACTGCCCTTGCCGCGAGTTAGATTTTACGAGAATAAATTCATGAATAATCACAAGGAAAATGAAATAAACTCGCCCTGCTGCGCGTTTTTAGAACTGAATATAAACAAAAGCTCTCACTTTAAATGCATGGTGTGTGATGAGAGCTTTCAAAGCTATTCCTTTGTCCATAACTAATCTCTTATGCTGAATAGGAATTTGCAGAATTCTAACTTTAGTGTAACATTTTACTCTTCATACCGACTTTTTTGTCACCAAGTTTTCGTTTGTTTAAGTTTCTGTTGCTGGTCGCGATAATATCACAATTCACTGTTAGTTGAGAACGCTAGCAACTAGGCTGAGCTATATTTCTAGAGTATGTGTGCTAAACTCTACGGTCGGGCATTCTCGGAAAACTACTGTAAATAGAATGATCGATTCGATTTCTTTTTATCATAAATAATAGATGTGGCACGAATTTTAAAGTTTCTTAACTCATTGTCTAACCTTCATTTAAATGTACAAGAATAATATAGGACATATAATGCCAAGACTGTATATTAAAAGACCTAGATTTCCTAAGTTTATACCACCTTCCTAGATTATTTTTGCAAGCTCATTAAAAACAAATAAACATTATATTTTTTTGACAGAAAAAGAAAAATGAAACGACATTTAAGCGGGAAAACTTCAGTAAAACAACCCTGTTTATCATGAACTTTCCTTTGTGTTTATAAAAATGGCCAGAACGCTGTCGCATCCCCCTTTTAAGCTTGTATTAAAACATCTTTTAATAATATGGACGAAAAAAATTCTAAAGGGATCCTGAACTTAACAAATGTTCTAGCAGCAAAGTAATTGAAATCTTTCGATTAAAATTTGTGTTCTATTGTTTCAGTATATATCAACACCGTGTTTCGTAATGAAAATCAAAACACGTACATCGCTAAATGATGCAAAAATTTTCAAATTATTTTTCTGATAAAATATAGATTTTTCTTATTATTGTAAAAATTGTTTGGATTGATATGAACCCAGGAGAACAGTAATCGTTGGTCCTTACTGATAAGCAGGGATATTTCTTAGTTTTTCTAATTTTACTAAATAATGGATTTTTAATATGTCGTTTTTAAGACATATTGTCTTTATTCTGCAACATAGATGGACTTTGTTTGGTGTGATAAATGGAATATGATATATTTTTTTAAAATTGTTGTTTCTACTCATATAACACACATCATAAGAACGAAGAATGATTCCTTTATATTTACAGCAAAAATTTAATAAAGAAATGCAAATAACGCAATATTAATTTAATGATTAATCGTACCATTTGGAAACATCATTTAATCATGAATTCATTCCTTGAATTCTTGTATAAAATATGAGATGATAACATGCAAATTGAGAGTGAGCGAATCGATCATAAAGCCCTTCCGGCTTCATTGTGTTTGATACCTATATCACAACCACCAACATTAGAATCTCAATATACCTGAATAATTATTTATTATTCGTTAAAGTGTTTATAATGGTTGAGACTCGTTTTGTGAGCGATTGCATTTATGTATTAATTATTCATGAAGGGGTGCTTGATTAAAGAACTTGCAAACAGCCACATGTATATAATTATAGTGATTTTTTTTATTTACTTGTTCTGTGCATTAAAACACTGTGGTTTGAAGATATTGGCTTTTAAAGTTAAAAAATAAACTTTTAAAGTTTTTCTTAATTTCTTTTTAATGTGATGCATTTTATTACATTTGACATCTGAAGGCGTTTTATGTCACCTTCGATACATTTTATACAATGCATATATTTTTATGCAGTTTTTTGTTTTGTGAAAATAAAAAGAAATTAAAAAAAAAGATGTAATGATATGCCATATATGTTGCGTTAATATCTTTTAGTAAATCAAGATGGCATATCATTGTACATGTATAAATAATTAGCAGAGGTGTGCATGTAGGGCAAATACCATTAACAGCCCATTGACCAGAAAGCCACCTTGACAAGTAATACATACTCTGAACACATCTATCAGACATGATTGTTTTGTAATCTGAGTCACAGGTGGCGTTCAGAGATCCAAGCAAGTGAACGTAACCTTCATTGCAGGTCCCAGTAACCGTGAGCCCCGGTAGAAAAGCTTGTTCGGCGTCAAGTACACCATTTTGAAGGTAGGTGCTACATTCTAAATAAAAGAAATTAGACTCTGAATTCTATTTGTAAAGATGAAAGTTTCATTGTTTATTCAATCGTTTATAAATTTTTTTGATATTTTTTTTATTTCGATTGGAAAATAAATAAACAAATATAAATCAAAATAGAAATAGGTAAAACTGATCATTTGTTAATAAGGATGTGTGGTATTTGTGACCATTAACAGATTTAAGTCATTTGCTTCCTATGAATGAGAAACCACATTGTACTTATTACAGCTATGTTGACCATACACAGCTACTGTCAAAAAAGTGCAACCTTTCGGTTATTGGCCAAATGTTGTAACGTTTGCTCCACAATTAAACTTACAATGAAGGAAACCATGATTTTGCTATTTAAGCATATAATAAATTCATAAAGCTACCCCCCCCCCCCCCCGAAGATTAAAGATACGTCGAATATATCAAAAAACATAAATTATTGAGACAATTTTGTAATTTTCCCCCTTTAACACTTGCACCCCCCCCCCCCCGTCTTGAATTCGCACAGACACAGTTGTGTTTCAAGAAAAATAGTAAAAGACATTGGAATTTGTCCATTCACCTACTGATGACAAGGTCGAATGAGGCGAAAATAAAACGGAGGCGAATATTTCCCTGTATACAGTAGTAATTTATATATATCGTAGTCTATCCTTATGATATTTTTTTCAATTGTAGTTAACCTCAAAAGTCTATACGTTATCATATATCAGTATTTCGCAAATGCATTGAAGTCGAGGCATTATTTCATAATTATGTCTTGTTTACTGTATGTATAAATAGAAAAAAAAAACGAACAAACAAACAACAAATTTAAATTAAAAATCCAATACCGGTACTTTTACAATTTTATTTTATAAATCTATATTCTTAAATACAATATTTTCGACCAAAAAGATTAAGAAAACGATACCAAGCAATAAATAGTTACTTATTCTTTATTCTTAAATAACAACTTTACCTCGTACTTTGTAATGTTCCCAGTTGGTCACTTCTTGTTCTGTTGGAGAATCAATGGAACACATCTCATAGAACAAAAGGCAGCGTTTGGAATCACCGTTCCATGCATATGACCAGCATATTCCTGAATGCTCTGTACACTTTGTTCCACATAGCAGTCTGCTGTCCAACAAAACTTCCAAAAACAGGAACGAATCTCTAAATATGCTTCCTTGGTCCCAACATTTCATGTAGTTTCTGCTTCCATGTATTTCTTGAAAACAAAGACATTGTGTGAACAGTACAGAGAAACATCGCAACAACCTTTTTGCAATCCACATATTTTCACTGATTGCGATTAAGGTCCGAAGAAATTAAATTTGTCATTAAGATTGTACAATTTTGGTTCTTCTGGATAATATGTGTCTCCACATCTCTGATTGATTCTCTAGTAGAGGAAAAAACCAATTATATATGTTATTGATATTAAACTAAATAAAACAACCAAAGAAAAACATGCACGCACTGTTCAATAGCAATATCGTCACATGATTTTTATCGATTGAGCTCCATTATACACGGTATTATAATATGAATTATATAAATATGAATGATCCACAACAATAATTAAGGACCCTCAAAACCCTGTGACTTCAGATTTTTTTTTACGGTACGTCACAGCATGTTCGATTTTATGCAATGTAAAACAGTTTATGCATGTACAGTAAAACTCGTTTTGTTCGAACTCGGATATAGCGAATTCTCGGATAAAGCGAATTTTTTTGAGTCCCTGGTAACATTCTTAACAAATCTTTGCAAAATTTTAAGGTTATAACGAATTCTGATATAACGAATTTACGGATATAGCGAACTAATTTTTAGTCCCGTAGAGGAGTATAATAATGAAATTTAATACTTTTATAATGAACTCTTTTATAGTTAAAAAACGTTTGCTCTACCATTTAACATGATAGTTTGAATGAATTTATTTTCAAATACTTTTTTGACTCACAATCTGATTATTAAAGGTATCGAAGTAATGTATTTTTATTCTAAGCCTCGATTAGCAAAAAATATAGTCTGGTGAAAGAAAACATGTATACAGTGAATTTGTTATAGTTATAATACGAATTGGTTTTACGGATATAACGAATTACGGATATAGCGAATTAAATCTATTGGTTCCTAGGACTTCGCTATAACCGAGTTTTACTGTATCGCCCAAATTTGTTGTAATACTACGTGGCGCAGTGGGTGTTACTGCAGTTTACCATCTTCATGTTCCTAGTTTGAATACTGAAGGGACTTTAATTTGTATTATGCGCATTAAAAATTACAACAGTTGATTTCTGCACTTAAATTGAATAAGATTTGGTCAGTTTCAAGTCGAACAAATGCCATATCTTTAAGTAATTCAGAAGAATCAGCATGTACGCAGGACTTTTCCCTGGTTTAAGGGGGATCCTTAGGTCTTATACAAAGGAAATATGAGCTTGTTTGGTTAAAGGTTATCTTTTTTTTTAAAAAGCTTCTTAAATATTTATGAATCCTAAAGTTAAGATTTTCATATTAAGTTTGTATATTTCAAAATAGTCCCTTAATGCTGATATAAGTTCGAATAAGATGACAAACAAAAATATACGAAAGTCGAACTTCACTCAAAGGTTATCGATAAATACTTGGTATTATTATTCACTGAGGCCACAAGCTTAGTAAAATCTAAAGATGTGATCTAGTTTACAGTTTTCGACTACTTTAGAGCGGTATTTATTTCTTTTCAATTTTTTTTCTTGATACTTACACCGCTATGATACAAATTTTGAGTAAGAATGAGAGCATCAGTAGTTTATCATTAATAAGATGAATATAAAGCACAAACATTTGGTCTAGTCAATACGTTTAAAGGATATCGTCGGCAGATTTTCATCCTTTAATTAAGTGGACTTCTTCTGATCCTTGAAAGAAAGTATATCGTTCAAAACCTTTTCCCTTTGATTTTTTTAACATTGAAAATTAGACTAATAAGTAGAAATGAATCCATAGAAGATAATATATATATATTGAGAGTTCTATCAAGTACTTTATATCGTTTGAAGAAATTTGTTGATGGAATATTTAAATTGCTAATTTTAACAAAAGAAGGAAAAGAGTCTCCAAGCAATAAGCATGTTTCATTGCTAATTAGATGTATTTTTAGACCATCTAAATGTATGAAAAAAAATCCCTTAAGAATACAAATGCCAAAGATACATGTTGTTCTCACTTAGATATACCAAGCCAAAAAGGAATTTAGAAGTACATATGAATCAAGTTAATATAACCCCTTCCCCAAATTACGGAGTTTCTATATAATCAGATAAACGGCAAAAGATAGCTTCATCAGAATTTACGAAGCTCTCTTGTCGAATATGTAACTACCTCATTGAACATAACTTTGAACATTATCTTAAAAAAAGATTCATCTTTACGAAGTTGAAAAAAAATTAAGCTTAAGATGTATAGTTCGCAGATTATTGATTCACTAATTTGTATTGGTGATGAAATAAATGAACCCTTGAAATCAATATTTTTTTTATAAATATAAAATTATTTTCAAAAAAGATGGCTTTTTAGTCTGTAGTATCAGAAAAGTCATGGGACCTGTTGTCAGAGAAAAGCATAACGTAAAAAGTCTTTGTTGATATGACCACCCTACTGATCAGATTTGTATCCACTTAATCCAAAAGTATATCTCTACACTTGTTAGACTGTAAGTATTTGTTTTATATTTTATATTTTATGACAACTATATATTAATTGCCCATGAAAGAAGCATTAAACTAGTATACACGTACGTGTATTTGCTAATTAAGAAACTCGAGGTTAAATGTAAATATGTTTAACTGCCAATCGCATTGAGTACAATCTAAGTGTTTGCGAGATGTTAATTAAAGTAATAATGCCTGCTAAAAGAATTATCATATAAAAGTAGATATATATATATATATATATATATATATATATATATATATATATATATATATATATATATATATATATATATATATATATATATATATAATTGTTTTTGTCTGTGATAACATTACGAATCAACTTTGAACCCTTAATCCCAATAACTTCATTAAAAATGAGTGACAAAAAATGGGGGGATATAAATGTAAGTAATTAGGAATCATTCTTTAAATATTATGAAGTGATTATATCGGTCGGAGTATTGTTAAAACTATCGTAAAACCCTTCGGGTTTTATTGGATTTGACAACGCCCTGGCCAAAATTATTACCTCATAATACTCAAAGAATGATTTCTTATTTCCTAAACATGCTTCAGGAATATTTCTTAATTAGTCATAGTAAAATGTCTTGCTTTTTGGATCAAGTAGGTAAATGTGAAGCAAGAACGATACATATTTAACTGAATTCAAACGACATATGAAAGTTCTGTGTTACAAGACAAAAGCTACGGATGGAACATCATTTAATTTATTCAGGTAAACAAACGTCTGACACATTTCCATGGAACACATACTTAAACATATCAATGAATCTGTAGATGAAGTAAGTATCCATTATGCTACACTTGGACCCCCGATGTTGTAGCTCAAACCATACTAGTATTCTTTGAATTTCTTCCGGTGTAAGACGATGTTGTCCTGTTTCAGTCATTTCATGCATATCTTTTACAATTTTATGTTATGCTGTGGTATGCGATTTTAATTATACGCTATGAGATTTGTATGCTATGCAAAGAGAAAATAAAATGAAAGGCTTATTGATATGGTGTTTTATGCTATGCTATGAAATTTAAACATAAACGCCTCCATACACAGAAGAGTTCCAAACATTTCAAAGTAAAGTGCTCAGAAGTTAATCTGCAATTTGAACATTTATTCTTTTGAATAAAAGCATTTAAAACCGAGTTAAAATCATGTTGTATGCTATGCTATTGTATGCTATGGTATGATATGAAGAAAGAAAATCTCTGAGATTGTATGCTGGGATATGAGATTTTAATGCTATGCTTTGGTTTTTGTCGCAAAGATATGCTTGAATTGACTGAGGATATAGATAAATGGAATCAAAGGACATATGAAATTTCTGTGTTACAAAGACAAAAGCTACAGGTGGAACATCTTTTAATTTACTCAGGTAAACAAATGTCCGACACATTTCCATGGAACATATACTTAAACATATCAACTAATCTATAGATGAAATAAGTATCCATCATGCGACACTTGGACAACTGATGTTGTAGGTCAAGCCACACTCTTAGAATCCCATCCGGTGTATACATGTAGTGATGCGTTATTATCTTATATTGAAAGTTCTTTCCACAAAAACAGAGAAGAAATAGCTGATTTTTTACTTCCACTCGATTTAATCCTTTGGACTAAATACGTGCCTGTTAGATTTATTCCCAAGTAGCAAAGAGATACATGCATGCAGTCTTTGAATTTTCCAGTAATCTTTCTTTATTGGTCCCAATTATTTGTTTAGATTTTTTATCAAGTAAATATGAAGAATTGATGATATAGATTTGACTGAAATCAAACGACATAAAAAATGTCTGCGTTCCAAGACAAAAAATACATGACGTACAATTTTATTAAGTAAACAAACGTCTGGCACATTTCAAAGAAACATATACTTAAACAAGTCAACTAATCTATAGATGAAGTAAGTATCCACTATGCGACACTTGGACCACCGATCTTGTAGCTCAAGCCACATTCTTTGAACTTCATCTGGTGTATAGTGATGTCCTGTTATCCTATATCGAAAGTTCTTTCCACAAGGACCTGCATCGCGATATCCACAGCTAAACCCTTTATGTTGTAAAGCAGCAGCATCAATATACTGTCTACACAAGCCCGTTATGTAAACGTCTTCATATATGAAGTACGGAACTCTTTTAGCTGCACTGTGAAGACTTGAAATGATGTCTCCGCTAATAAGGTAAGCAGTCCCTGCCATATACTCTGGGTAGTAATCATTTTCGTATTCGTCTCTGGAAATTTTCCATTTGGAAAATGCACTTCGGAATGGATAAGCCCCGCTTACTTTGCAACCAGTTATTGAGTTCATTTTTGGATGTGCTTTTAGTTCTTTCAAAAGTCTTGGAAGATTAAGAAACATGTCATCATCAATTTTCAACAGATACCTCACTCCTTCACAATTCTCCATTGCCCAATGCAGTATAGCAATAGATTTCAGGGAAAGATTCTCATAAGTCTCCAATATATCTTCAAACAAAATATCATTATAGATTGAATTTTCTGTTTCCGCAAGCGTCTGATCAATAGAGTTTCTACTTTTACCCAGCATAAATTTCACTAGAACAGATGTTATAATTGAAACGTTTCCCCATGTTTTGCGAATTGCGCTTCTCTGCTCAAAGTTTGACACAGCGCTTGGGACCATGATGAGAAGAAATACGTTTCTATTCCTGCAATGTACTTGGCTTGGTATCGGCAGATGCAGAAGACCAGATTTAACGTAAGCTTGAATAAGTGTGTGAAATTTTTTTTCTGACCTCTCTTTATAACCTCTAAAAGGTGTACAAACGAGATAAGTAGTCAGGAATACCACTGCAATCCATTTTATAATACGTCTTAGTGTCATTACTCTCGGGTGATTCATCTGAAAAAGAAAATACATTAATACTAAATTAAAGTTATCGCTGGTTTTATAATTCTGAATATATGTTTGATCATATTTTAATGTCAACAATCAGATCATCTTAAATTTTAATAGATGAATTGTTGTGCTACAAACAGTACTTCTATAAAGAAAACATATATCTGTTTTATCTTTTAAATTTTCTATATTTTGATATGAAGCTCTTCTTTTAAGCGATATCAATGTAGTCTAAAATGGCCACGACTATCGATTCCTGTCAAAACAACATCTTATATCTAAATAAAACATGTTGCTATTATTTAGAATCCTTCACAGAAACTGTATCAGTTAGTTTAGTTATTCAGTTTTGGAAATAGACGTTTTCGTCAATTTTTACTTTACACGGACATGTATTTAGAAAAAAAATAAAGACATAATCAAAACTTATAATTATCTTCCTTTAGCAATTTTGTATTCCATTTTATTTTATACACAAAGCGCCTTATCCACAAGATGGTTCTGTACCATTAAGTCAACTAAATGTTAAGGGGGCTAGATGAAGATCGATTTCTATAGCTAAAATATTTAGATGTTTCCTTCACTGAATAATGAGTTATGGCCAAATTTTTTTTTTTAATGTTCAAGGTTAATTTGATGGTTACTTTGGAGACCATCAAGTTTTCTTTACATACAGGTCCAAGAGGATAAATGAATAGCAGAGCTATGATATGCAGTATTCTTAAATTCACACTATATACGAATAGCCTGTCAGTTGTAAAACTGGGATGAACATTTTTTTTCTTTCTTGAAATGTTTTCACCGTAGACAAATATTCATGATATTTAAACAATTTTCTTTTTCTCAATACATGCATTTTTAACATGTCAACTTAAAAGTTAAAAATGCGTTTTCTATACATATGACATAAAAATTACTAAAATCTATGAAATATTAGAATTGCTTTTTAAATATATAAGTTTTTACTTGAACAGTGGTTGTTGAATGAGGTAGAAGAAATATCATCAGGGTTTCTACTTTACATATGCGTTTATAATCTGATTAAAATTCAACGAATTTATATGCTTTTCTATTTATGCATCGGACACTTTCCATTATATCTACCTATGGTGAATAATCATCGAAACTATTCACTGACAACATTCAAGTTTCCAATTCCTTAATCTAAGAGCACATTAAATCGAGTGTCTACTGTGAATTCAAAGTTCGATAACTCTAGTATCTTAAACGAGAGGAAAAGAAGCAATGTCGACAAAAAATGTTTTCATTTGTATAATTAATTACCATAAAAATGACTTCGGACAATTGTAAATCGATCGTCTCTCCGAGAAGCTCAGTCGTGTCTGTCTCGGGGGACAATGCACTATTGTCTTCATATTCAGTACATATATACAGTATATATGTAATAATGAACCTTAATTTTAATAACATTTGGGACACGGGTACATTTCATTATATACTTTTGAAGTTCATGTTCAATTTTCTTTCAGTATTACGTAATACTAGACATTAAAATCGAGAAAATTCTATATCAGTCAGAAAAAATGTTTGAATTTTAGTTTTTCTAAACGATGGCCCAAATAAATCAGATCTGATAGATAATTTGTTGACTTCCTAGCCTCCTGAAAAACCAATTATAACCGCAACAAATCAAATGAAAACATTTTTTAGTTCAAAATTGCTTCTTAGTCCTTTGCGGCAACGTTTATATGTTTGCACATCAAATTGAAAAAAAGCTTAATGCATTGAATTGTAAACCGTCTAAACGATAATGATCTCGACATCATTGAATAAAAATGGCACCTCAATTTTGTACACACAAACTTAAGGACACGGTCAAACAAATAAAATAATGATATTAATAATAACGTGCATTGGGAAAATTGTCCAATGCATACACCTTAAGCTCTTTATAAACTTATTTCTCAGAGTTTTTAAATTAAAAACACCACTCTTGTTTAAATATTTGAACAAGTTTTACAAACATCCCCATGGTTTTCTGACGACTGCAAACAAATTCAAAGGTTGTTTTGAAGATTTACATGCAGGTCTCACAACACTATTTTTCCGAAGGTTCACGTCAAAACATAGCTGAGGAAAAATTATTCCCGAATTCCCCTTCGTTTTTATGAATTTTCCGCCAGCGACAGGGACTGTACTTTTTTATGAGATGAAAAACAACGTGTAAAATGCCTGATTTTCCCACCTTTGTAAAAATACGAGGTCACTTGAATTTTTGATGCCAGTTGTTTCGGCGGGGGGGGGGGGGGGGGGGGGGGGTGAAAGGGCTCGGACATGATTTTCAAGCACATGTGTAACTTTTGATGTAAACAAACTATCGTGCCTTTGTGAATGGCTGTGTGTTTTTTGCTACTTAATTGGTTAGGAACAATTGTTTTAAAAGTTATAAGGAGGAATTTCCCCAGAAGTTCGTTTTAAACTTGCCACCCGTATCTAAAGTTGCGTAATTTTGGTAAGAATATATAGTAAAAATTAAAAGTGGTGTGCAACCTTTAGAGCCCTTACTGACTCTAATCAGACAAACAAATCAAATGCAACATACAGTGCGTGATACAATTTAGAATTACGATGGATTTTCCAAACGTAATAATGCACCTAAAATGCGTAATTTAGTGTTTGTTTGTTTACTCGTAGTTATGGAATTAACTGCATCCTTTATTCAGACATTACATGACTAACTTAAAATCTATTAAATATTTTACATGTACAATGTAAAGAATGTCAAGGCAATAGTATGACCTGTTATTAATGAGACATGTGTATGACAAACTTCTGAAGAAAAAAAAAACAAACAAAAACAAACAAACAAAAATTGTGTAAATAACTTATGCTAGTAACATTGTTTGGATAAATCCAAATTAGCCTATTATTATAAAATACTTCTGTCTCAGGCAAAGGTGATTTATATATTTCATGGTCATAATGATTAATTTTGAAAAAAAAAGAATTTGCTATAAATATTACTCATCATTAGAATTTAAGTAGCATCGAAAAATTAGGGGGCGTTTAATAATTAATGTCATCGTTGTTACAAAAAAACCCAATAGTTTGTTTTTGTTTTTGTTTTGTTTTTTTTTAATGGCTATATTCAAAATACTCTCCCTAAAGATAAATAATCTCAACTGATTTATCCAAACTTTCCTACAATTTTTTGATGGAATGGTATTCATGTACTGATAAATGACAGAGCTTAAAGCATTCTTGAAGCAGATCTTCTTCCAGGCAACTGCTTTTTAATCTACTATAAAGAAAAACAGTGATAAGATTTTGTTTACATAGATACAAGCCTGATGAGGGAGTGGGAAGAATGGGGCAAAACATGGCCCTTTTCTGTTTCCAAAAATGATCTCACAATTTTGAATATATATATGCTTAGACGTTGTCATCAAGAAGTCGAATGTTCCAGAATATGGTCTCTTCCTTTTGTAATGTTTCATAACTTTCGTAAGCCAAAATAAATTTATACATGTCCGGTGATTGATCTGCCCTTAAACGACACGACGTTCACTACATTAAAGAAAATTACGTGTAACACTTTCTTTGTTCTTGTTATCGTTTTGCCTTTAGTAAACAACATTTTGTAATCAAGTTTCCTTTGAGGTTCAAAGTAATATACAGTATCAATGTTTTATCACCTGTATCAATTTCCGATAAACGTCGTCTATTGCAGGTTTAGTAGATTTTAAGTAGTTTTCTACACAATTTAACCCGCAATCGGGTTTTTTCTCTCTCTTTTTTAATTTGTTAATAGACAAGGTATCCATCTTGCACATACCTTTCGGAGGCCAAGGTGTTTTTTTTTTTAAATGACATATATAATCATATTCTAGTATAGAATATCATAGCAAAAATTATATGCCCTGCCTAGAAAAGGTGTATCGCGAGTTCATATACATTTTGTATAATAATTTTTACTCGCTGAACCAAGTTCAAATACTTGTTATACGGTATTTCCTTGGAACTCACAGAGAAGCACATTATAAGCTATACGAGAAGAATGTGGATGGAAAATTTGAATTTGTTTTTTTATTCTACATGTCATTTTATATTTATAACTCATTTAACAGATGCAGTTAGTTTGAATATGAAATACAAAGGTATTACATACAATTTCTTATATTACACACCAAAATTGTGTCTTCCGACTTAGCAAGAATTTAAAAAAATTCACAGATACTGTCACTGGTTTTGGCAAGGTGGGGAGGATGTGCAGGTAATTTATATTTATATTATACACTTGTTATATCAATTTTCGAGAACATTTTTTGTAGAAATCGCAGTTTTAATGATTCGTAAATTTCATGGCCAAAATGAAAGTATGTAAAAGGATAATGCGCTTTAATGAGTATATTTCCTGAAATAACTAAAATATAAAATGAAAAAAAATTAAAATTCAATAAACAATATTTACATTCTACTGTGTTTTTCCATTAAATTCCTTGATCTTCAAAAGCCTCTAAATGCAACAAGTAGTCAAAGGTCAAATTGACGAGTTTTATCATGACGTCACAAACGTTGAACGCTGTAAACTGCAACGTCACAAGCGAAAATCAAAGTTCACGCTTGTGGCTGTTACCGTGGCTCTTCCATTAATATTAGCTTACCCTTAGGATAAGATATGAATTTTAAGGTATGAATCACATTTGCAGACGAGGCAAGAAGTTAAAAAATGTAAATATAAGCATTAAATCATGATTTTTTGAAGTATACACTCTCATAACTGCAGCGGTGTGTGCATACAAATTTTCATAACGCGCCAACGCGCGTTACTCAATTTGTATGCACACACCGCTGCAGTTATGAGAGTGTATACTTCAAAAAATCATGATTCAATGCTATATTGATGAAACAAACCACGGCTCAAAGTTTGAAATTGAATTTATCATTTTTCATTTTGTCTGTACAACGACACAACTCATTTGTACTTAAAAGATATCTTGTCAATAAACTACAAAATGCCTCAACGAGAATAAGTGTTTGTAGTCTTTCTATTTAAATAAGTGTGAGATCGTGTTCGCCGACTATGACTAAATTCTACCTTTGAAAAGTGAATATATTCAACGGCAATTATACCAAAACATTCATGTGAATTAAGAAAAATGTTTAATAAAGAGAAGAAGCCAATTAGTTTCGTAAATGCGCGATTTATTTTTTAATAGAAAGAACATTCCAGAACGGATTAACCTAGAACTAAGCGCTGACTAATTAACATTATAGGAAAAGTGTACAAGAATTTATTATGCATCGAACAAATAGCTTTGATTGATCTGACTTAAAATATACAAATCTGCATGCATTCGCGTTTTAGGTAGATTTTATACCAAAAAGAAAAATGTTGACAAACTTTACATAGTTATGCAAAATACTTGAACGTTGCATTTAAGTTGCTGGGGGGGGGGGGGGGGGGGTCCCACTTTCTTTTCTTTCAAAACAGGAAAACATATTTTGATAAGATAAAATTCTAGTATGTGACATAAGGAATACTTTTAAAAAAATAAACGTCCAGCCCCCTTCTCCGTTTTGAAAAATCCTTGTGCATGATTGCATGAACAATTAAGGTTTAATATTTCTTACAAAAAGTAATTAGGAAAAAAATGTCTGTTGCAATTTAATTCAACAATAAACTGCATACGGAAAAAAAGGTTGAAAGCCAAATTTGTTTTCTGTCAACTTCAACAAAAACAAAATTTGGCCACGTATAACATTTTTTTTTAATTTCCCGCGTTTAATTAATGCAGTTAAACATTTCATAACTAACTATTTACATTTAAGCTATAAACTAAAAATTGCTATAATTGTGTTGTTGTTGGTGTTGTTCTCTTTTAATTTTTTTTTTAATTTTCCTTCTCTATATATTCTTAATGAGCAAAAATCTTAGGAATCATTTAATTAGTATGCATCAAAATACGTATATGGATTTAAAATATACCTTTAAACCCCCCCCCCCCCCAAAAAAAGCAAAAAAACACAAAAAAACCCCACAAAAAAACCCCAAAATACATTTATGCCATACTTTGAAAGGCCATTATAGTTATATCTACTTTGTATAATATCAAATGTAAAAAAAAAAAATCTAAACTATTTGAAGGTAAGATGTTTAAAAACACCTCATATAAACATTAAGAAAAATACTTCATACCTTAAAATGACCTCCGGTAAATAATCATATTCTAGTATGAAATATAAAAGAAAAATTATATGTTCTACCTAGAAAAGGCGTATTGCAAAACAGTAGTAAAATATTTAAACAGTCCATATACTAAAAATTTATAAAGTTTATATGCATTTTGTATAATAAATTTCACTCATTGAACCAAGGGCAGGATCTTGCTATAAAGTATTTCCTTGGAGACTATACGAGGAGAATGTGTATGGACACTTTGAATTTGTTTTTTTTTCCCTTCTACATGTCATTTTATACGTAAAAATCACAAACGATACATGATATTATTGTATTCAAAAATAGAGGTGGTTTTTTTTTTGTCCAAATAGAAGCATATAATAATATGTTTTCAACCGAGATCAAAATTCAAAATACTATTCAATTTTTCCCCCAATCTTTGTACAGAAAGGCAAAAAATATGAGGTGCTTAATGTCTTCATTTTCTCACTGACAGGATTTACATAAGATCTTAATTTACATTTTAAAAAATTAAAAATATTATTAAGTAACTTATAATTAAATTCACCAAGTGGTTCGTCACACAAGTTTACCTTGCTTTCAAAAATATATTTTTTTCAATTTTCTGTGTCAATATTAGATAATTTGCTTAATGCAGGCTATTAATAGGTTGGTTTACATTGTTTATGAAGCATGTTTTCATAGTATAATGTACATCTGTTATCGAATATATCAAATGTTTCCTTATGAAGGCATAAGTATTTCTATTTAGTATTTTTGTATAAAAACAACACTTCGTGACAAAAATCTCAATTTTTTCTTGGTTATTTTCTTTAGAATATTGTATTCACATAACCAGATCATTTTTTCAAAAAGTTCTAGCAATGTTCACCAATTCACCATTTTTGTTTAAAAAATCATTAGCCAGTTTTAAATAAATAGTGGTTTACCATTATGTTCGAATAGGGTATTATTCCACAATGGTTGTTGTGCAAATGTTACATTTTAAAGTTCTGACATATTAATTAACCTTTTACATTCATAAAAACAACATAGTGTTTCTTTACACACAAACGGTAGTTCTTTTTTAAAAAATCCAAAATTGTCAGACATTTAATTCTGTGTTTTTATATACCCTTGGAATATATCATTAAGCATACAAGATTCATCTACAAGTTTTTTTTTTTGGCATATAACGCTTTCATTGCTTTAGGTTTCAGTTCTATATTTACCTGAAAAACACCCCCTTCCTTAACTTTTCCAATTATTGTATCTCATTTTATTCTATCTCTTTTACCCCCCCCCCCCTCCAAATGAATAAATATAATGTTGCATTTGATTTTTTTTTCATCAAATCTTGGTTAGAAATAGGTAAAATCATAAATTTCATACCTTGAAAAGGTATTTTGGTTTAAATACGCCTTGCATGTATATTCCTTACCTTGAAAAAAATACCGAAGCAGGAAGACTTAGTGTTCATCGACGGAATAAAAAAAAAAGGATCATGCTAGCAGTTTGAATGCATGCATATAAAACGGTTTGATTAAGTATTACGTAATATGGCACCTGGGTTATTGGTTTACCTCCTTCTTCTCACTTTTTAATAACATCTTTGCAGTTTCCTGTGACAATTCAGAAAGAAGAAAGATGATTGCACTGTTAACTTGAATATAATTTTATTTAACAAAAATGTCCATTCTTGTTCTCTACCTATCCTGTATCGGAGCATAGCGACTTTTTATTTTTATTTCAATGTTCGATAATTTTTTTTTGGCGAGCATCTTATCAAAGATTGTGTACATTTACCACGTAAGAGATGTTTAAATTATCGTTATTAGTTTAAGATAATCAATTTAAAACATCCATGAGTTTGGAATTTCCTACTTAGATGCCGTCACATTTTCTGCAATTTTTTTTTAATCATACCAACTGAATTATTTGTGACTTAACAATTTCCCGAAAAGAGAACTAAATGCGACGGGCCAATTACAGCGAGTATTGCTTTGCCCCCTGATCAGGCGGAAGTAGAATCTAGAATAATATTAAAACATCCGAAGCCCTCTTCACCAAAACAGACACCTTCTATCAAATTGGTGAGATATTTAAAAAAATATTAGAGACACTATTTGGTTACTTTAATACTATGTTGCCTTCAGTTACTTAAACTGTTTGACTTGGACGCAGCAAGTAATCAGCTTTTTTATAGGACAATGTTATCAAATATGCCAAAATGTTTAAAAATTTAATAACTACACTCAATATGCAATTCAATACAATTCAAGTAAGGAATGTATTCAATTGCTACCAGATTTCTACGAGTATAATTTTGTTTGAAACAGTTTACCAATCAAATACTGCGCAATAGCCATATAAAATTGCAATTGACAGCTTAATGGCCTGACCCGAGCTAAATTCAAGACATTTCTGCGAACAAATAAATGAAATAATAATGCATAGCATGATATTTGTTCGTCAACATTTCAAGATGTTTCTTTCCCCACAGAAAAGTAGCTGATGTCCAACTGGGCTGTTAATGTCAAAACAATTACAATGACCATTCCTGTAAAATCACACTGCGTTATAGTAGCAAGAAAGGAAATTAACAATGTTAATTTGCACTTCTAGAAAACTAGTTAAGCTTATAATTACATTTTTAAAAAATATTTGTTTTCTTTCAGATTGTATTTTTGGTTTGGTATTTCTATTATTTTTTAAAATAAATATCTATGGCTTGTGTCAAGAACATGTATTTTCCATAAATCGCATGTGTTACTTCTGAACATTATATTAATAATTTGCTTTTTATCTTTCGGATAAATTAGGTTTAATGCTAGGATTTCGTTACATGCATGTCCCAAAAGGGTAAAAAAAAGTACATTTATATGGCTTTCCTGTGACGATTTTTTGTTTTAACAAAGACTACGTACCGGTAATTTCATCTAAAAAGATTAATTGATAATTTTGAGAGGATTGTGTGTACAATTTTAACTCATCTGATCCGAAGATTCAAGTAAGCTTTCCTTATCACCTTATTTTTCGTGATCTTTTTGTCTGTCTGTCCGTGTGTCTGTCTGTAAACTTTTCACATTTTGACTTTTTTCCCAAAAACCTCGTGGCCACTTCTGAAAAACCACTGTACTAGAAATGCCAATCAACATTTATATCAAAGCTTTAATGTTTAGTGAAAATTCTAAATCATTCTAATCGTGACCCAGGTCAAGGCCAAAAAAATATGTTTAAAAGTTTGCTTACAATACAATACTTTCTGATTTTAATGATTTTTAATTTTTTTAGTTGACAGATTTTGCAGCTGTGTCAAATGAACTCAAAAAGTACGCAATCATTCGTTTATCAATGAATTTTGCGACTAATTTAAAACTGTTCATTTGAACACCACAACTTTCAGGATAAACAAACTATAAAATACATCGTCCAATTATGCAAATTTTTTTAAATATATATAAACCTTCTCTGTGAGACATGTTTTCTCAGGGTACAAGGTTCTAATATGTTTTAATTTTGGGCATTATTTTCATGATAAACTGTAATAATTAAATATTCATTATTCCTATTGAAACTGTGTTTCGTCAAAATGAATTTAGCTGTTTAACCCTGATGCACTGGAAGAATGAGCAAGAGATCATCTACCAAAGTTGTGAGAAATCATGATTTCTGAATTAGCGCACAGGGTTCAATATATCAGTTTTAGTAAGGCCGTATTGATCATTTTGTGTAGCTGCAACACTGGTTAATAGTTTAATTTGCTTTCAAATAATTTACTATTGTAGATTTGAGTCAAAATGATAAAGCAGACTTTCATGATGATGGGTTGTCAACCATACCCCATCCCCTCAAAATATAACAAAGTAATTGGCCAAGGGTTTAGATTTTGATTCGATATGTGTATAACTTTGAATTGTTTACCGCCTTTAAATAAAAAGAAATCATTGACAAACTATAGATAAGCCATATCTAAATTAGTACATTGTAAATAAATGGCATTGTAATTTAGAACAGAGGATTATGAGTGAGATTAAAAGGGTTTTTGTTCGGGAAACAACGGCACCAATGTGAAAGTATCTGACAATGCAAGACCAGTTAAAATGTCATACCCGTTGTTATGCGTCTGCGATTTCATGGTATTAGCTTTGTGAACTCATGGAGACCGTTTATCGAACGGCAAAAAAATCAACGAAGAAAGCGGATCAATAGTGTTTCCGAAAACAAATTGAATATAATTATTTAAAGTAATTCATACTATAGATATATTTGTAATATCAGATCAAGAAAAGTAATGTTTGAACAATGAAATACATTTTAGTGATAAAGTCACGCTGTATTCTGTCTTGCCAAATAATCATCTAAATACCCACACGAAATGTTTCAACAGTGCAGAAAAAAGGCAACATAACCTTAATTAACGAGACACTATTTTTTTCAGACTTTACATACAACCTAAATGACAAAATAAAAATTATTATTGCGTTTGATCTTACGTTAGTTATACATTTTTCAGTTTGCTAATAGAGTCTCTTATAACGGCAAAATACATTATTGTTGTCCTGTGCAAAATTTGCGCATGTATTCATTGAGTATTGTCACACAAAGTGTGAAAAGATCTTTTTAAAATCATTATACAATTTTGAGAAAAGTCGCAAAACGTTTTAATTTATTTTTACTAATTAAGAAGGTACATTCATATTTCATACCTTAAAAAAGCAAGCTGACCATCAACATAAAACAGATTTGAATAACATCAAGCTGGTAGTTTTAATGCAGATATACAGGTTAGATCAAATATTACGTAACGCAGCACTGGGGATATTAGTTTACCCCCCTCTACACGCTGATAACACCATTACAACACTCCAAAAAGAATCACTTTGATACTGCATGCACTGTCACACCGTCAGCTTGCATATGGAAACCAATGATAATTTATTATACAAAAATCTGGTTTCCTTCTTTTGGGGTTATAACGGGTTTTAAATTAATGGCTAAGATATCGGAGTGTTGGTAAATTATTTTGGCGAGAATCTAATCAACTATATTGCCCAATGTATATTCATCACGTATGGATTGGGAATTTCCGAAGTTCTGAATTAAAGATAATCGGTTAAAAATGTTCATTTTGCTTCCTGGCAACAACCACATTCTCTTCTGGATAATGATTATATCAAACTGTGACATTATGATTTTTTCAGCAGCTTTCAAGTGCATTATGCCAGAGAAAACATCTGTTCCTGACGCATCATGCCAAAGACAGATTATGTTGCAAATGCTGCTGACACATTATGCTAAAACAAAAAACGTTGTTCATGCATGATGCATCAGCAACAGGGATGTTGCTGATGCATCACTTCAATGACTGGTAATGTTGCTCGATCATTCATCATGTTGATGACAAATAAAGGTGCTTTTGCATCATGCTAAAATAGAAAATGTTGTTCATGCATGATGCCAGAAACAGATAACGTTACTGATGCATCATGTCAATGACAGAAAATGTCGCTAATACATCATGCTAAAACAGAGATGTTGCTTATGAAAGCTGCCTATGGTAATGATGTTTATTCATCATGTTTATGACAGGTAATGTTGCGAATTCATCATGCTAATTACAGATAATGTTGCGAATGCATCATGTCAATGACAATAATGTTGCTATTGCATCATGCTAAAACAGAAATGTTGTTCATATATGTAGCTGCAGATCTGTAGCTCTCTGGTTGAAAAAATTCGGATAGACAAACCAGAGAGCTACAGTTCCAAGCGTTGTAAAAACCTCCGATTTACGCCGCCGTTTTTGTGTCGCTCGCTTCGGGAATTATATCCGACTTTAAAAGCATTCAACCGCCTAAAAAATTGGATTTATTAATTAAACATATTGTTTACCCTAACTCTGCTAACTTTGTTTTCCTTTCAATGGTTCACAACGGCCATCCTTCGCCTTGGAATGTCATCGTTTTAAAATACTCGCCTTATGACAACCATGTTTACCTAGTAGCGAGATCTCGGGTGCGTCGATTTACCCAAATGGACCCAAATGAACCCAAATGGACCCAAATGGCGATTAAAGTGGAAAACAATTATAATAAAATCCTTATTACTAATATTATCACTTGTTTTAGTCATTTCGTGGGGTTGTTAGCCGTTATTAAGAAAAATAAAGACCAAAATGGCGATTCAAACAATAATTAAAATTATTTCAGTATATCTTTAAAAATTCTTTTTGAAAAATAAAGATGAGCATTTTATCTCGATTTGTAAAAGTATATAATGTATGTAATTATATTCAAATAATATAAATATATATATTATATAAAAATAAAGCAACTTTTTAAAATAATTCTAATTATTGTTATGGACCTTCGGCTTTTATTTTTCCAAATTTCCCTAAATTATGAGGATTTTATTATAATTATTTTCCGCTTGAATCGCCATTTTGGTCTTTATTTTTCTTAATAACGGCTAACAACCCCACGAAATGACTAAAACAAGTGATAATATTAGTAATAAGGATTTTATTATAATTGTTTTCCACTTTAATCGCCATTTGGGTCCATTTGGGTTCATTTGGGTCCATTTTGGTAAATCGACGCACCCGAGATCTCGCTACTAGGTAAACATGGTTGTCATAAGGCGAGTATTTTAAAACGATGACATTCCAAGGCGAAGGATGGCCGTTGTGAACCATTGAAAGGAAAACAAAGTTAGCAGAGTTAGGGTAAACAATATGTTTAATTAATAAATCCAATTTTTTAGGCGGTTGAATGCTTTTAAAGTCGGATATAATTCCCGAAGCGAGCGACACAAAAACGGCGGCGTAAATCGGAGGTTTTTACAACGCTTGGAACTGTAGCTCTCTGGTTTGTCTATCCGAATTTTTTCAACCAGAGAGCTACAGATCTGCAGCTATCATATATGATGCCAAAAAGAGAGTGTTGCTAACGCATCATGCAAATGACAAGTAATATGTGTTGCCAATTCATCATGTTAATGACAGATAATATTGCTAAATAAATGCATCATGTCAATAACATATATTGTAGTCTTTGCACCATGCTCAAATAGAAAGTGTTGTTCATGAATGCTGCCAAAAACAGAGAATGTTGCTAACGCATCATGCAAATGAAAGGTAATGTTGCTAATTAACCATGTAGATGGCAGATTATGTTGCCAATGCATCATGTCAATAACATATATTGTTTCTATTGCATGCTAAAATAGAGAATGTTGTTCAAGCATATAACAGTTCTACAGTACAAATATTGGTCAGAGGTATATAAAACTGTGTGATAACCGTGTACTAGAATACTTAGAAAAAACACAATTTCTCTTTCATATGTACTAATTAATGATAAAACGCTAATCAGTCGCCTCTACGACTTTCTCTGTAGCCGGTAAAAGAAGGATATTTGGCCCATCAGTTGTACACTGAATAAAAGTTCCAAGTGTTTCGCCAATAAAAGTATTGACCGTTTGAAATGAACACATTAGTTTGTCTCGCAGTCAGAATGGCTTGGTTTCCATCTACCTATCAAAATATTATGAAAGATGTAGCGATATTGACATCTGGTTGCGTCCAGATAGCTTGACCTTTGCTGGATATCATAAACACTTGTCGACGGTCTTTAAAAGGTGGTTCACTACACCGTGAAATATTTTCTCAAATCAGCAGAAAATTACTTGATTATGATAGATATCATAATGGATAAGAAGTATTTAAGTCTAATAGGCCAAAAAATATGCAATTTTGGATAAAAAATTATATTTTCAAATATTTAATTCAGTTTACATTAACAAAAGCTCCAGGCGGATTCGAACTAATGATCTGCGGTTCAGAAGCCCAATACTTTAACCATTGACCTATTACAATATACAACCCAATCGAACGATATAAACAGTTTAACAAAACATTTCAATCGCCATCTTGTGACGTAGTGACTTAAAAAGTATAAGTGTAGGTGTAGTGAGGTACCTTAAAAAGGTTCGTTCCTCTGTTTTTGCGTATCCATTTTGGGTCACCTCTGGTCTGAAAATTCTGCATTATCAATCCTTCTTTTACTAGCATATAGTTAAATTCTAAATCTGTTGCAAAATAAATTATATTGAAAAAATATGTCAGAGTTAAGAACGTATATGACTTTTTTTTAAATAGGTCTATGGACGTATATATTGGCATATTTAGCTTATAACGAGCATAGCGCCGGCAAGCGAAACAAACTCTAAAAACCAATGCGCGCAGCAAAAAGACCAGAAACAATTAGAATCGTTCCTTTAGTAACTATTTTAATAGGCAAATCATTGCGTTCAATACCTAGCATGTAATCAAATTTAACAATATTATACCGTGTATATGTACTAGTATTACATTCTAATTCATGACTTTAAGACATTTAAATATGCTAAATGTTCCTGATAATTGATAAATTAAAGGAGACTTACTTGTAAGGCGAACTTTGATTGAAATTCTCCGAGGCATTCAGGAACGTGGGGGCAGGTGAGATATGCTTGCTAGTTCCCAGATCAGTATTTAAAGAATCATGTGATCAATCGAAAACTGAATAATAATTTGAATAAATTGCAAATTAATAACAAAACTTATATAAGGGTGGGACAGGGTCGGGCACCTGCCCCCACGTTCCTGAATGCCTCGGAGAATTTCAATCAAAGTTCGCCTTACAAGTAAGTCTCCTTTAATTTATCAATTCTCCTTCGGCATCCAGTCACGTGGTGTCATGTGAGACTTTAAAGTCGATTGATACATGATTAAAGGATAAAGTAAAAACGTACTTCCAAGACAATTACAATATTTATTTGTACAATGCGACTATTTCTTCATTTTTGACAAAATTCCTGAAGAAAAACAAACATCACTTTCAATGTTTTTGTCATAATATTTCGCAAAAGTCTGAGCAGATGTCCAACCAACACTGTCCATGATCGTAGTAATCGGAACTCCTGATGATTTCGCCGCACTCGAAGATGCCGCCCGAGTGCTGTGCGCCTTATAGATATCAGTATCTATCTTGGCGTTCTGTAAACACAACTTAAGCCACCTAGCTAAAGTATCAGTAGATACCGCTTTATACGGCTTTTGAGTTGAAATTAACAATTGAGAAACATTATTTCTAAACACCTTTGTTCTATCTAAGTAATCTAAAATACAAGAAACAACACAAATACAAGGATTATCTACATAATGCTTAAATTGAAGAGGTTTCAAATGAAAACCTGGTCTGCTCTGTTTCATTAATTCCTTAACATCAAAAATTATTACAGAAGAATGCTCATTGACAGTCATAAACTCAATGTTTAACGCTTTCAATGTCTGCAGTCTTTGTCCTGAAACTAAGGCCAATAGCATGACCAATTTCATTGATAAACTTAATAATGACATGTGTCGGTTTTTGCCTAAACTAACTAAATAATCTAACACTTGTCTAACATCCCATGTACTGGAATAACGTGGGAAACTGGGATTTATGTTAAACACTCCTCTCATAAATCTTTTGACTAACGAATGTTCCCCTAAATTCGAGTCATCATCTAAACAGACAAAGGAAGATAAAGCACTCCTTGCTGTATTTAACGCACTATAACTAAGCCCTGATTTATGAAGTGAAGTTAAATATTCAATTACCAAGTTCACAGAAACTTTATCAGATCGATCAACTTTCCCATCTATGAACTGAAACCATTTGTTTATATAAATGCCATACTGTTTATGAGTAGACCTTCGCCAGGACTTCATAATGATTGAAACTGATTCCTCTGATAAACCGCGTCCCTCGTATAATTGCCGGACACATGACAAGCGAGGAGGTGGAGTTTGTTGTGAAGCGAGTGAATCGCAGACAGCCGATTCGGTAACTTCAATGTCTTTGAGCTGTTCGGAATCTTTATGGGCGGAGCTACACACATCCTCATTAGCACCGGAAACCATAACTGTGTTTCCCAACACGGAACAATTAAAATTCCTTCGGCCCTGTCTTGCTTTATTTTCTGTAACACTCTGTCTATAATGCTGAAAGGAGGAAATGCATAAATGGTAGAAAACTGTTGCCAATTGATTGTGAAAGCATCAAAAGCTAAAGATCCTGGGTCAGGATTCCACGAAACATAGTTTTTTAACTGAGTGTTTATACGAGATGCAAATAAATCAACACTTGGAAAAAATAATCTTTTACACAATGCATCAAATATATTTGAATTCAACATCCATTCTGTGTCGTCTCTAATTTTCCGACTCTCAAAATCTGCCTCAATGTTATCTTTACCCGGCAAATAAGCCGCTGAAATCCATATGTCGTTAGCTTTAGCTAATAGCCAAATTTTTCTTGTAATATCATTACATTTTGAAGATCTTGTTGACCCGAAATGATTGATACAAGCAACAGCAGTTGAATTGTCAATATGAATCTTTATATGTTTTCCACAAAGAATTGATAAAAAACTCTTCAGTCCTAAAAAGACTGCGTACAATTCTAAATAATTAATATTCGGGGCATAAGCAACCTCTGATTCTGTCCAATTACCCCCAGTTTTAGAATCACGTAATACTGCGCCCCATCCGGATAACGATGCATCCGTGAATAACTCAATTTGAGGATTAATACGTCTTATCGGAGCACAAGTGTTCAACACAGTGTCATAAAACCACATCATATCATAATAAGCCCTCTCTGATAATTTCATAGGAGAATCAAAATTTCCAAAACTCTTTGACAATGCTTCAATCTTCTCAATTTCAATCGTCTTAGAAAACAACATTCCGTAAGGAATTGCCACTGAATAAGCAGTTAATAATCCCAAGAGTTCTGAAATATTGCGAATTGTGTACGAATTTTGTTGAATAAACTTAATCTTTTGTCGCAAGGTAGCTATCTTCTTATCAGTCAGACTTATTGTCATTTCAACAGAATTAATTTCAAATCCTAAAAATGCAAATGACTGCGTAGGTTTAAAAATAGACTTCTCTTCATGTATGATAAATCCCAATTTTTTCAAAAGATCACATGTGTAGAACACATTGTCTGCACATTCTTTAAACGTTGCACCCTGTAAATACACATCGTCAATGTAAACTACAGAGATAAATCCTTTTGATCTTAACGAAGCAAATACTGGCTTTAACAATTTTGTAAAAACTCTTGGTGCCGAACTTAGTCCCATTGCCAGACATGTGTATTCCATAACATTGCCCTTCCAAATAAATCTCATAAATTTTCTAAACTCGTGGTGCACATTAACCGTGTAGTATGCGTCTTTCAAATCGATCTTAGCCATGTAACAATTCTGAGTCATAATATTTAAAACAGACTGAAAATGTTCCATTTTGAAATGTTTGTACACAACAAATTCATTGAGATCTTTAAGATTTAAAATAAGTCTAAAGGATCCGTCGGATTTTGGTACCGTGAAAACCGTAGATATAAATTGATCATCACAATGGTTAGCTTTGCGAATTATGCCCTTCTTCTCGAAGGAAAGAATGAGATCTTCAATTATTTCTGAATCACGCTTACAAGCAACTGTGGGTCTAGCCCTTGTCTGATATGGAATTTCACTAAATTCAATTTTATATCCTCTAACAATATCAAGAATATAAATATCTGATGTCAATTCTTGCCAGTATTTTATATACTTTGATATACGACCAGCAATGTGTGCACTGACCTGCGAGTCTAGAACTTCTTTGCTTTGTAAGGGGTCCGCACAAGAGCTATCAAGGTGTGGGACACCTGTCAATATCAATTTGGATAAAACCCCTTATACCGGTACTAGAAAGATTAAAATTATAAAAGCTCAAGTAGGATTCGAACTCATGACTTCAAGGTTTGTACAGATCTACTCTCAACCCATTGCACAACGCTGTTAGGGACAGTGTAACAATTTTGGGAAAGACAAAATTGTGAAATATAGTTGATTTTGAAATATGTCACAATATGGAGGTGTCCCATACCACCTTATGTGCACTTTTAACAAATTCTACATAGTAAAGTGTGATTTAAAAATCTATGAATTGCAAGATGCAAAATATTTACAATTTATAAATAGTGCCTGTTTGGGAGAGTAGCAGTTCAAATTGACACCTTGAGAAAACCATTGTCAACTGACTCAAAGCAGGGGTTGACAATGGGTTTTGAGGGGTGTCAATTTCAACTGTTGCCCTCCCAAACAGGCACTATTTATAAAAATATTTTAGTAATTTTACTATACTGAATGTCTTAATTTTAAAGGAAACTTTACTGACTTCTATAACGTGAATTCTACGGCACACCGTACATATGTAATTTATGAGCATGTAATAATTCGTTGTGTTACCCGTTGCAAAGTGTGTTGCTAATGCTGAGGGTAATAGAACATATTACAAACTGCATCTGAACCAATCTGTATTTAACATGAATGTATAAAAATGTACAATGTAATACCTGTACATACTATCACATGTATTATAGTACATGTAACATGCATGCACATGATGCACAAGTAGGGTTTTATGAATGGTAAATATATCAATGATCAATCTGTTCACAGCTATAAAGGTTATTGTCTTGTAGGTCAATTCATTGTGGTTCTGTTGTAGACTCAACACTACAGGGTTGTAATTCTTCTATCTGTGGGGGATCCCCTGAAGAAGTGTGACTGACCATGTGGGACGTCAGCTTCTCTGAGTCGGGAAATCCCTCGTCACACAGACCGCACACAAAATTCTTGTGTTTGCCAACATGTGTTTTTAAGTTCGATGCCTGGCTGAATGACTTCCCACAGACATTGCAGTTGTAGGGTTTTTCGCCTGTATGAGTCCTTGAATGAATTCTTAGTCCGGAGGCATGATAGAATGTTTTATCACACACGTCACACTTGTACGGTTTTTCGCCTGTGTGTGTTCGATGATGTCTTTGCAAATCAGCAGTCCAACGGAAGTTTTTCCCACACAACTGACAAGAGTAAGGTTTTTCGTTGGTGTGAATGAACATGTGACGTTGAACATGAGCAGTCTGACTGAATTCCTTTCCACACACATCACATTTGTATGGCTTTAATCCAGAATGCATGCGCATGTGAACTTGAAATCCTGAATGTTCTGCGATTTCTTTGCCACATATTTCACACTTGTACCGTTTAACTCCAAAATGTGTTCTCTTGTGTCGCTGAAGGTTACATTGAAGACTAAAAGATTTGCCGCACAAGTCACATTCATACGGCTTGTCTCCTGTGTGTGTTCGCATATGAGTCTGCATGTGTGACATGAAATAGAACCTCTTATTACACACTTCACAGTCATATCTCTTCTCTCCTTTGTGTGTCCGCATGTGTGTTTTTTTGTGTGACATGAAGTAAAATCCTTTATCACACACTTCGCACTTGAATCGCTTTTCCCCAGTATGAGTTTTCTTGTGCACTTTCAGTCTTGATAAATGAAGAAAATCTTTGCCGCATACATCGCAGGTGAAACCTTTTCCGTCCGGTTTCTTGGCAGACTTTTCCACTTTGCGGTTGTACGACTCTTTGATGTTGTGTATGATCAAGTGACTCTCTAGATCCTTAGCTTCTACAAATGTCTCTCCACAGAGGCTACAAACACTCAACTTTTTACCCGCTTGCGAGCCACTTCGAGGAGCGGTGCTACTCCGTGGGAATGGAACTGCTCCCGCTTCTTCAGCTCCTTTCTTTCCCATCATATCAACCAGTTCTTTACTCACAGACTTGCAGATCCGATCCAACTTACTGCAAATTTCACACAGCACTCCCTCATCTAACGGATGATCTGTAGCATGAACGTCCAGTTCTGCAGCTCTCGAGAAGATCTCTCCACATGTTGCACACTGAAATTCACTGTCTGATTCTGTATCCACATCCAAGTTACCTTCTCTGTTGAACAACTTTCGACATGATCCACACTTGCTCATGATGTTAACATTGTCACAAGAATTTTCTGGGGAAGTCATTGTATAGAGCCAAATATTGACCTATTTTTCCTTGTTTCTTGCAGGTTGAGTGAAAGCCTGAGGTCAATAAATGCCACTCATATTGTCTGGTGTACCATGGATCAAACCTAAAAAAACAATGAAAACTCTCTTATAAACAATGTAGATGATATACCTGTACATATATGTATATGAAAAGAATTATGCCGATGTTTTAAAATCAATAATTCAACAATACCAGTAATCAATCTTCGCCAAAAAAAAAAAATCTTAGCCTGAAGGAAGTTAAATGTTGTAAGGACTTATCCCCCATGATTGATAAATGCTTAGGCCTAAGAAAAAAGAGTGTTTGTTTCCGCTTTCCCGACCGACCCTAGCTTTTACCCCCCGACTCAAAACTTTTTTTAAGGATTTTTGATGGAAAATCGTTTTTTTTTCGTTTTTATCCGATTTGGAAAAAATATTACTCAAAATTTTGGTCACAAAAAGGCTTGATGCAGTTACTCTTCTCAAATCAGTGTAACTCACACTTTTGTTTCAAAATGGCTGTATGTTTCCATGTGTTGTAGATTTTAATAATGCTCTCATCGTTGGCAGAGGAAGTATCTGATATATAATATCATTTTTGACTTGTGTTTTCTTAAGACCAGCTTAATAGTCAGGAATGATATTAAAAGTATTTCTCATTTTATACCATTCAGCAGTGTCAGTATCTAACCGGCATGTATGGATACTGCAATATTAAAGGGAAAAAAAATATTTGAAAAAAAAATAAATTTCCGACCGACCGACCCTACTTTTTTTCAGCATGAAAGCGGAAACAAACCATTTTTTTTGTTAGGCCTTATTAATAATAATCCTTTTTTTTTGGCATCTGTTTTAAACATTGTCATAATTTCTACCTCTGTGATATGAAAATTTGTAACATATAATAAATAGTATATTCTGCATGAAGATAGTTAGTGCAAACTGGGATTTGAATTTTTGTATATTTTTGAAGAGTAAATAATTTTCATTTAAAGAAGATGAGTGGATAAGGCATGTAAAATGCCCATACACGGTCGGGCAAGCTACTGAAAAATTAAGATATAAACAAATCTGATTTTTTAAAACAAAAATCATTTAAAACAATAAATATTTAACATATCATTGATTTTTAACCTGTTCAATACTTGGAATATGATGACTCAAACAGGCGTATACGTACATCAAAACCTGCAAATACTGTCATTTTTTGGAACTTCAAGGCATTTTCTGATATAGAGTGGGTCTCTGCTCCATATTTTTCTCATAGTCAAAATAAGGTCTGTTGGAAAACAAACGGATTTCAATCAACAAAAACATGGAGAGATGACCCACTATACATTAAAAATATCATTTTGTATCCCAACAGTTGAACGTTTTGAAAAAAATAATTCAAGTCCGTAAATTCGTGGTCAAAGTCACCGATATTGTTTAAACAGCCTATTTGTTTGTGTCTGAAATGGCTCAGTGGTTAGGGTACCTGACATAAGCTAACCTTAAGTATCTAGGGTTTTTATGTTATATATGGGTTCGATTCCATCAACATTTCAGACAACAATTTTTTTTCATATATTTTGTTAAATATATCAAAAACTGAATATAGTTAGAAATTGTGCTTTTGCAAACTTGTATTATAATGTATTTTAATAGATTTAATGGGGAAAAATGAATTCAAAATTGTATTTCACTACTAAACCGAATGGGCATTTACGCCATCTTATTCCCTTATCTTCTTTAGTAAACATTTTACAATGCATTTTATAAGAATCAAAGGCCTGAAGGGTCATAATGACTTACGGGTTTGATATGACTATATTTACATGGATCGAGTATGATTCCCTCTATTTCTTACGGAAACTTTAGTTTATTTATAGCTCTATAGAAAGTATCTAGCTACATGTAATTCATAGATCTATAGAAACTAACAGGACCCATATCAACATGTCCCATTTGTTGATTGGTCGTACCTTAGTGACCGAAACAGACAGGATTGAAATCTAGACGCCTCTTTTATCAATTGGTTGAAACCACCATTGCTTTTAGGAAAATCATGGACTGCATAAAATAATAAGGATGATGTCAGACTCAAACTCCAATATGAGACAATTTGCTTCTTTCTTTTATCCAACGACTGTAAATTCATTCAACTATAGAAGACACAAAAACACTTAAAACCAACATGCTCTCAAATATCAGTATACCTTGTATTCCTATGCACAATGAACTTGCGCGAGAGTTGGTGCATGGTGCGACGTAACAGCGCCACAGCCAGCGCGAAATCATTGCGCTTAAAATAATATAACCAAATGATGAAATGTACTGTATATTATGTACTATAATTAATGAATGCTCATGAAATCTACACCAACAAGTATTATTCCATTTTATTTGTATTTCATAAATGTATATTTATTCATACTTTTCTGGGTTTTTTCTACTTTTTTAAGAGTCTGACCTTCACAAGCTTTTATAAGAAATATAGATTCACAAGGCAGTTCTAACACCTTCTATTTTATTTTTTCCCTTTGTACAGAGATAAACTCTTTGGAGGGGGGGGGGGGCAAGAAAAAGGCAGAACTATGCAATTACAGCAAACTTGTTTTGACACCAAATTTAATTAAAATTAATTACTGCACTATAACTTTGCAGTCAGTCTCTCTTCACATGACATGTGTACACAGTCATTTTGAGAGGCATACTAAACGATGTCTCTATGTTATAGTAATGTGACATCGCTTCCATATATGACTTGCAATCAAGCTTAACTGTATATTGTTTTCTTATTTGAGTACATTTGGTCTCAAGTTTCCAATATTTTTACGACAAATAAACAGTTCAATCATAGCACAACCAAGGTAACTCCATGGAGGGAACATTGTGCTATTTTTAGATCTTGGAAAATCCCCAACATTCGATAATGGCAGAGGTGTCGAAGAAGGCACATTATATTAAAACAAGCTTATCTTTTAAAAAGATTGGTGAGCTAGCGCTGTAGCCATCGTAAAACACAGAAGCAGATTTCTAAAACATTGGTTTATATTTCTGAATCGATTAATTAACAATAGGAAGGCACAGTGGTGTAGCCTACTGGAATTGTGCTGGAGTGGGGTCCCAATTTAGAATTGTGAATCTAGAGTGGACGTCACATCGGCAATGGCATAGCTTATTTCCTTAATTATTATGTAGTTACTGTAATTTCAATTTCGAGGTGAAAATTTTCAAGAACCATTGATCGAGAGCGCTAGCAACAAGTTGTAATTGCCCCTCTATTTATGCATTTATTACCGATTTATAATCCATGTTTCAATATATCTCAATCATAAGTTCAGTCCTTTAACCGTTAAACACTTTCCCCCTTGCTGAGATCGATGTCGATCGAAGTTAGCGACGCTCTCTGCAGGTGCAAACGTTTTTATGAAGATTGCACAAAATAACGACAACTTTACATTTACTTATCACTGTTATGATCTGAAATAATTGGGAAAAGAATTTTTTGCTTATAATACATGTAAGTATGCATAGCGGAAAGCATGGCAGCACTGTGTGATGCATGGCGGGGGTCTATACCTCTATGCAAAAATGGCCTAGGAAAAACACTGCAGTTAATATTCATTCGCGTTAGATTTCGAGTTTATTTAAATAAAGTCAATTCATATTGGTTACAATAACATAAGCGATAATAACATATGGAAAATATAATCTTGCTTACAGATATTTATTATGAACAACAAACAGTTAACGTTGCAACATTCGAATAGAACTATTTTTTGTCGCGCATGTTCAGATAACTGAACTCTTTGCCGTAAAGATTCTCCGGCAGCTAGATGGCCGTAAGCCATAAAAATCAATATTATCCAATTATCATAAGTTCTCTAATCGCAAATGGTATTCAGAACACACACTAAAATTTAAAATGCACAATATGCTAACCAACCAGACAAATGCTAATAAAAATACAGCATCCTTTGGTGTTTATATCAATATTGCATGTTTACTTATGAAAATATTAATCATATAAATGACAAAAAATCAATTAAAATGTGCTACATAATCACAATCAAGCTTTGGGTGAAATGCCTTTAACCTGATTGTCTCTTAGCCAAACAGTCCTGCCTTCCTGTGTGCACAACCCGTAATAACCACAGTCATCGCGTAATGATGAAATGATCATTGATCATATGTTGTTTTACATCATTCCCAGCACTCATATCAAACAAAACGATATTTACAGAAGGAAAATGGCTAAATAACGGTCAATCGCTTTGAAAAGTGTCTGAAGTTTGCAAAAAGTAATAATTTACGTACCAGCTGTCACCAATCCTTTAATTTGGGAGGATTTTATCCAATTTTATGTCGAAACCTTGAAAATTTCGGCTTTGTTCCGATGAGTCTCTGTAAAGACGGACCTCGAACCCGATTCCTAACCCGACGATTATTTTACGCCTGGATGCTTTAGATGAAAAGAAAGTTTACAGAGAAAAAAAAAGAACTGCTTTTAGTCTGTCAAATTTTATACATATCAAATACTTGTTTTCATCACTGTGGCTGATCGATGGCTGTACATGTGTGTGTGTGTGTGTGTGTGTGTGGGGGGGGGGGGGGGGGGGGGGGGGCGTCGGCCATTCCGAAAAAAAAAATCCAATTTGTGGTTTGAAACGGTACATATTTTTTATTACCAAAATAAATAATAATTTCATTATTTAATTTCTTCAGTTGCATTGAGATTTGTCTATCTTTGTTAGGTTGATATTTGTTCTTCATTTGAATAATACAACATATAGCATATCCTCAAAAATACATTTAATAAATAAATAAATAACTGCTATTGTCCAATATCTGAAAAAACAAGTAAACAAATACATGTATATAAACCCATTTTTTAAATATGTTTCGTTAAAATTCTCCATATATTTTCCCCACACCCCTCCTTTCTGACATTAAATAAATTCAGTGCTTGTGTTAAGGATATATTTTTCAATGTATAGAATTTATGGTGATCTTTAACAATAATTATTACAGAAATGAATGCAATATAATACACATTCACACAGCTTAGATTTACGCATTAAACTTGATATATTTTAAGATGTTTGAATACGATTAATTTATGTTCAAATTCTTATTAATTATTTAAACAGACAACTAAGCAACTGCGGTAAACGAACTTACCGAACGAAATGACATGCAGATGTTCTATATCACCATTGCAGTATATTGAAATTGATGATATATTTGGGAGAAGGAGATAGACTCTTCCTTTCTCTCGGCTGTCTGGGGGTGAAGTGTATCAGTTTCAGGATGAATATGAATGAAATGTATGTGGAAACGTAGAAAAATCTAGTGATCTGTAATTCACTAGGTTTATAGATGACGATGAAAATGATATTTGAATTAGTTCATTATATATCAATATATTTAAATGAATATTGGATCAATGAATATTTAATCACCCTGTGGCAATAAATTCGTTCAATTAAATATTAAGATTATAAAATAAGTATTGCTTGCAATGAACAAGCACACAAGCAAGGTTTAGGGTCCGTTCTATACATGCTACAACAGTAACATAAATGTGTGCAGCAATGAATGATCACATAAGGGTGATCAGTTAGCAGCAGAGACTTAGTACCCCCCCCCCCCCCCCCCCCCCCCCCGCCGTCTAGACTATCGCTGATTACCCTTTGTATTTTGTGCGTTCAAGCGGAAAATGTTTTCTTGTCAGAATTTGGTTAGATTATATTTGGTTTATTTCACATATTTGTTAAATAACCGGTTTGTGCAGCCCTATTTCAATTTTTGATACACCCTGTACGTCAAAGGAGACTTTAATGCACTCAAAATGTAAACAAAAACATCACCTTAGTTTTTTTTTTTTAAATAACTAAGAAATGGTATTTATATATCTAGCTTATATAACGATTTGGTTGACTATTAGAAATTAATGCCTTACTAAAGCATTGTAAACATTAAAAAAAATTAAAACGGGAAAATAACTTTTGACCAAAATCGTGACCATGCCCCTTTAAACAAGATATTAACTTATTAATGTAATCAAATGAGTTACAAGCATAACTTTATCACATGTGCATGTAAATGTACTCTGCAAATTTAAATTAGATTTTCGACGCATCTTTTATGCGAGCGTGACCTGTATTATTGTCAAAATGATTTATTTTTACATGTAAAGGTTTTTATCGACGCAAAAAAGAAACATTCTATCTTTTAATCGTATAAACAAAACACATGTTATTATTCTACTTTTTAAAATTTTTACTGAAACTATTCTTACAAATACAAGTTTACAACATTAATAATCAATATTAGATAAAAAAAGATAATATAAATACAATGCGTAACAGTGATTAATAATAATAGATAAAAAAAGAAGAAAAAAAGATGTCAAAACACGTAAAAATACAAGTAAGGTGATGCTGTACACAGTTGCGTCAGTCACATCAGTGCATGGGGTGGCATGGGGTGGGGGGGGGGGGGGGGGGGGGGGCGGGGGGGGGAGGGGAGGGGGGTATAAGTCGAATAATGACGCATCACGTTATTCATGAATATTCAAATTTTTGAAAATTGAAGTTCTGGTATAAATTGAGGAAGTGTTGACAACGTTAAGACCGTGACTAGTAGGCTCTGTGACAATTTTAAGCTTGTC
This sequence comes from Magallana angulata, assembly GCF_025612915.1. Classification (NCBI taxonomy): domain Eukaryota; kingdom Metazoa; phylum Mollusca; class Bivalvia; order Ostreida; family Ostreidae; genus Magallana; species Magallana angulata. Next base: position 35,523,578 of record NC_069119.1, on the reverse strand, counting down.
GGGACAACCAGTAAGTTCTCATCATGCCCTTCCCCTGAAAATAGAATAAACTTTAATAAGATATACGAATGTTTAAGAAACATTCATCAATTCAAATGACAATAAATGCATCTAACTTAAAATCACAAACGGTATAATGATGTAGTCATATGACATGAATAGAACATTATCAAATCAGGACCGACTTGCCTTTATTTGTATTTCTCCTCGTTCTTCAAGCAAAAAGTCCTGGTGAGTTTTCAGAAGGTTGCGAGTATTTTCACTGGTATGTATTTTCATGGCTAAAATAACAAAAAACAATGCAACAATACAGAATACAGCTTAGATGTAGGTACAGTCTTAGTTATAGAGTTTAGGAAATAAACTGCAAGGATCTAGAATCACATATTTAAATTCGACTTCTAATTCGACGGATGCTTATGCTTTCTTGTCGCTATACGATAAACATGTACGTTTCTTTGTAAGATGTAAATACTATAAAAGTCTTAACCGAATGAAATTTCTTTGCGGTTTAATTCATTTTTGGACATGTTGACATAGACCGATAAAGTATGACGGACAATTGTAAACTCATGACATTATTGAAATATATACACTTTAATATATCATACAGATACATTCGACTGGAAATCCTGGAATTTTTAAGTTCTCCAACTGGCAGTAGATAAATTAGATTAAAAAAGGACAACAGTTCGTAGCGCGTAACATCGGTAAAATACAATTAAAAAGCAGAAAATTACATTATCCAGTGTCTTTGTCTGTGATAACACTACGTATCGATTTTGTACTATATAACCCATAATACAAATGACGCCAAATTGAGGCGCCAGCGGGGTTTGCTTATTTATATTTAAATATTTAATCATACGATCACTTAAAATTATATAAATATAAGTAATAGGGAATCATTTTTTGAATATTATGAGGTGATAATTTCGGTCGGGGCGTGATCAAATCTATCATAAAGCCCTTCGGGCTTTATTGGATTTGATAACGCCCCGACCAAAATTATCTCCTCATAAATAAATACTCAAAGAATGTTTCCTTATTCCTCATATAATTCATTCTGTTGAAAAAAAAATTCTAAGCTAGATCGATAAGCGAAATGCAACATGATAAAATTACCGAAAACACTTAACTTACGTTCCCCACTGGATTCCATCCGTGAAGCCGTGTTTACAGTGTCACCAAACAGGCAGTACCTCGGCATCTTCTGACCCACTACGCCTGCGCAGACCGGACCTATCAAACAGCAGATTTCAACAGGTTGTTTAACATTATGAGAATCTTCGGGTGCCATTTATAGATTCCTATTCTTAGATTTATATTAGATCCTACTTTGTAAGAAATTGCTAGAAAAATATGTATGAATTTAGTTGATTAAATCTGTAGAAAATAAAATTTTGATTTTTTGGGTAATACATTTGGGCTTGAAAAAATAAAACAAAAATAATCCTAAAACAATGCATGTATCTTATAGGATTCGAACCCATGATCGATGACAGACAGATTCTTGTGTGAATTAGTGATCTGCAATTAATTATATCTAACGGTTAAAAAAAATCTGTTAGTGAATCTGTCATGTGATTTTGTGCTTCCTAATGGAGAATTTGACACGGTATTCCGATCTATCTTGAAATAGACCAGGCTGATTACAAAATTACACCGCCAAACACTATACCAACCAGAGTGCATTCCAATCCTGGCACATAAGCGATGATCCGGCTTGTGTTTGATTTTAAAATTCTTAACGCTCTCTAGGATAGAACACGACATCCCGGCTATTTCCACTACGTGTTGGTCGCCATTTCTCGTTGGTAGACCGGATACTACCATGTACGCGTCGCCGATTGTCTCAACCTGAAAATACAAATAAGGTTTTTTGTTTTTGTTTTGTTTTTATTTTTATTTTGTTTTTTAAAAATACATTAATGATTTATGAAAATTGAAGAAATACATTTCGTAAATTGATTTTTTAGCAAGTTGCAAATTTTCGAAAATGAAGTGAATCCTTAAAGATCGTTTTTTTTGGGTTGCAATTTTAGATTTGTGAATGTGGTATAAATAACCAATGTAGGTTTTGCATGTATCAATATATTATTGATATAAATCGAAGAATGTTATACTTTTGTTTCAACTCTAACCTTAAATACGAAAACCCAATCATACCTCTACCTTTGACTAACCTCATTTCCAAAATATATTATCACTGTGGCTATTGTATTTATGACCACCTAGAGCTTTGTATCATATAATGACCGAACCATATATTTTGACAAAATGACATGTTGTAAGTAAGTGTGGAAATTGTTTACCTTGTAGACGTCAAAGTGTTCGATGATTTTGTCAAAGCAAATGTAGAGATCATTTAGAAGGTCAATCACCTAAAACACAAACAAGTAAGTTAATTTTTCTGAATGTATATACTTCTATACATTTGATAATGTAAAATTCTTATTATTATTGATTTTAAGTAAATCAAACTCTTATTATAATTGATTTTAAGATAGTCATTTTTACTGCAATTGAAAAACAAAAATAGAAAGAATCACGTGACCTGCATGGGGGTGCTCTGTGAGGACAGGCTGGTGAAGCCCACAATGTCACTGAAGTAGATCGTAACGCACGTGTACGCCTCTGGTTCCACCGTGCGTCCAGTCTTCAGTTTGTCCGCCACGCTCCTGTATAATTATTTTTTCTCAGATATTATTATCAAGATGACAGGATATCAAAATATAGGGGCAAAACCCGTCTGATAAAAGATGGTTTTTGCTTATATCACGTGCATTGTTCTGTGAATACAGACAACAATTTCAATACCCACTTTCGAATGGTTAATATAAATGACACTTTGAAATGATACGTTGAATATATCAAAACATGAAACGGATGTCTACATTTGGATTTAATGGCAGCCACAAACACAAGTGAGAGGCTGTTAATTAGGTTGCATTATACCTTGGTAAAACCTGGTAGAGGAGTTCATCTGACTTCTTTTTCTCAATGATCAAGCTCTGCGTTCGATCTTCCACTAGATCCTCAAGGTTATTGGCATACTCTTCCATACGAGACAGCAAATTATCTAACAGTTTCTCTCCAGATTTATCCCTTAAATGAAAAAAATAATCGTAAAGGAATCATATTACATTGTGGTCGACGAATTATCCACAGATTTTACCTTTAAATTCTAGATATCATATTTTTGTCCATAATTAATAGATACGTTTAGTTGAGAAAAAAGCTAAATATATCAGTTTTAAAATTCTAACATTTTTATCTATATATTCATGCCGAGCTTTTCTTTACAAGGAGATTAATATAGTCAAGAAATGGTCTTGATCATTTGGCTCTCTTAATTTCTACGGAATTTTAATACCTCTAGCTTTCATGAAAATTTGGCATTTTACCATTGTAACTTGCGAGATTCCTTTCGCAGGAACTGAAAAGTGGGCCTGCAGTTAGGGTCTTCTTCCCAGCAGTACTTCATCAGTCCGACGACATCCGTGTCAATGCCCACCATGTTTAATCGGGGCCGGAACTGGACATCGTCGACGATTTTCACTTTCATCACTATCTCTGCAATGTAGAACAGTTCGTGACAATATTAACATCTGAATTATTAAAACATTTTAAGAAATTGATATCATTGCATTGTTATTCAATTGTTTATGAAGTGTACGGATTTAAAACATATCTTACTTACGTTGGAGATAATAAACCATTATCTTTATGCAAAAGTAAGTCGGAATATTTTGCTATTAAAAACTTTTTTTCTCAATTTTTGACTAACTTAAGTAAAAATTCTGACGTATGAGTGAATTGAATGTAATCAATCATTCAAATAATGCCTACTCATGAAAACAACAAACCGTATTAATGAAAAAATTCTCTTTTGTCAAAAATATTTAAAAATAATATTATGGTTATATTAAAAATATTTAAAAATTACCTTCCAAAGTTAAGAATTCTTTGTCATCTTCAAATGGCTCCTTTCTAGACAATACTTCATACATGATAATACCAAAACTGTAAACGTCCGCACATTGCATTTCTAAATGATCAGAAGTAGTCGTCGATTTCCGGAGAAGCTCGGGGGCCATCCACAGACATTCTTGTACAAAAAAAAATTCATTCGTTATTATCTGCGCATTAATACACTACACGAAATTCATTTAGAAGAAGAACTTCGTAGAAAGATAAATAAAATTGTTCAAATGTTAAAGTTTTATTATTAAGAACTTCTCTTTACAAAAGTGTATGGCTGTTAAAACAATGTCTAAATTTCTAAGATACAGTACCGATCAGACCCAACCTAACAAAAAGTAAACCCCAACTAAACCATGGATTTACTTTCTGGGTTTACTCTGGGTTTACTTCGGGTTTACCAGAGTGGATCCAGAGAAAACCCAGAGAGTACATCCCAATCAGAAGTATACCCCTGAAAGGCGACTTTACATGTGTATTCGGAATATACAGGGGCAGGAATTATAGGCAGTAAGATGGTAAGATAAAATGCAGGTCTGCTTTACACTTCAGTACATACAAAAGCAAACCCAAACTTGAGTAAACCCAAAGTAAACCTCAAGCAAACCCAAAGTAAACCCCAAGTGGGCTAACATTTCCGCAAAGTAAACCCGGAGTAAACCCAAAATAAACCTAAAAAGTAAACCCGGAGTTTAGTTGGTTTTTACTTTCTATAAGGTTGGGTCTGATCGGTATTATAGCATTTTTTGACCATCCAGTCTCCCTGATGTATCGTATATTATCACACTAAATGTTGATGAGATGTTTTTATACATTCATAAAACCAAATACATCCAGCTCTTACTTTCACTATGTAAATCAATATGATGGTCTTTCAAAGACTGCAAACCAAAGTTGGTCACTTTGAGGACGAATCTGCTATCGATGACACAGTTACGACTATGAAGGTGGCCATGGAACTGTACGTTAGAAGAATGGAGATAATCCATGGCCTGATAAAGTGTGAAATATGCTCTTAACTGATGGTAAGGTAATAATATATTACTTTTAAAGGAAAATGACAAAAAATTTCTAAAATTTAAATAAATTATAAATAATAAAAGCAATAAAAATACTCACAAAAGGTAATTTTTTTTTCAGTTTTAAGTAAATTATCTGCATATTATCAAAATTTGTATTCTTCTCTTTGTAGGCTACAACATTTTATTCATTAAGAAAATAATCAATTCAAAATAAATTTCAATAAAAAAAAATCAATCTTACCTGTATTATATCGCGAATTAATGAAATGCTGAACTCCCTATTTAATACAAACGAATCATTGCTCAGAATATCCTAAAAATGAAAACTGTGGTTGAATATAATTGTAAATAGTACCCGAGCATATATTAATCCTTTTAAGTGTTACAAGTATCAAGAGCTTAACTGAGTTTTTTTTTCGAACAATTTATTAATACTAAACTCATGCTCTGGAAAACAATTTTTATTTTCATTTAAAGATAAAGAGAAAAAATCATATGAAGCATTCTAGGATGTAACAAATTTAACATTTGTCATAAAAAATGCTTACTCATTTTAAAGTTGCGCTGTTTGAGGTATTATCTATGATTTTGTTACAATATATGACATATAATTCTTAGTCACCCTTACCCTGAGGTCTCCACGTGGACAGAACTCAGTGACTGAGTACAGACTTGACTCGTGCTCAGTGAGCCCCAGAAACTTGGTCAGGTTCGGACAATTGATGCTTCGTAACTTAAAAATCAGTAATAAAAAACAACCTATATAATAATTGAATACAATTGATGCCTTCGTAACTTCAAAATCAGTAATAAATAACATCCTATATGATATATACAATTGGTGTCTCGTAACTTAAATATCACAAATGACATCCTATGTAATATATACAATTGGTGCCTGCGTAACTTAAAAATTAGTAATAAATAACATCGTATGTAATATATAAACAGTTGGTGCCTTCGAGCTTAAAAATCGGTAATAACACAGCTATGATCGGCCGATGCTAATCACAAAACACGTCACAATTACATGTATTTAATCTAATTCCATAAAAAAATGTCATGGGATATACTGTTAATTTCTACATGTTTTACCTGAGACAATTCCATATAAAACGAGCGACATGATGGTCGTTGTTTTTTGTTGAATTTTTGTAAATACACTTTTGAACCCTAAAAATGAAAAGCATTTTAAAAACTGTATACACAGAAATAATAAGCATTGCTTTCAGATATCAATAGACGATAAACACGTCTGTATCGTTTATTTTTAACTCCGAAGTAATCAATTAGTAAACAGAGAAACATAATATCTTATTGAGGATTATATTGACAAAAACATATTCATATTTTTCTAAACGGTTGCAAAAAAGGAATACTAGTAAATTTTTATGCATCTCCTTTCTAAGAATCTTCGGCTGAAGTGAATGGATTTGTTGCGAATGAGATATTCACTAAATAAAATAGTCAGTTGTATTGGTCCAAAAAAAGTTATGACAGTTTTAGAAGTTATTTTCTTATTTTCAGAGGGAAATGAATCTTATAGCGTTAAGAAGTAATGCAACTGTTAGTTGACTATTTTAAAATCAAAAACGTCATGAACGTTTTTTCAACATATTAAGATTTTGTTGAATAAGTCATAGGAAGGAAAAACTTGTTGATTTAAAAAAAAAAAAAAAAAAACCCACCACAAAACAGGAATATGAATATTGAAAACAACGTGTTTTTATATTTCAATATCGAGAGAATACCTGATATGATGCAACCTTCTGATCCACAGCCATTGTTTTTAAGCTCATCTCTTCAGATTTGGACTTAAGCTTTCAATTACAATAACATTAACATTAAAAACATATAAGTTTTAAAACAAATAGAAGTTATAATACTCTTATACAATATTAATTTCATCTACATTTGTTGCAAAAAAATCTTTTCTTTTTAATCAAAACGTTTGACAAAATCATTTCAAAGTGTTACTGCGTTGAAAGATTTTACTTGTAAAAAGGAGTGAGATTTTGTGTGTTGAAAATTATAATAAGCGTGTTTTTTTTTCTTGTAGAACTTATTTGATAATATCCTTAGACAGTTGGTGTATGTTTTAATATTAGGGAAAATGAACTTCAATAGTAGACACATAAATTTCCGAAGGTTTAGCGTTTGGATCTTGATCAAAGCGGAAATTGAAATTTCAGTTATGTAATTTTTAATTTTATTTTTTTTTAAAAATTGAATCTGTGCTGCTGTGATCCACATGAAATATCATTTAAATACACATGTGCATTTTATAAATCACAAATGTTACTATAATATTTGGATAAACATTAAAAAGCCAAAAGTAAGGAAATAATGTACAAAAAAACTTAATTATTAGAGATCACTTCCGTCCCAGTCAGGACATTTCAGTATGTCCCCGTCTGTATGTCTGTGTGTGTGTGTATGTCTCTCTCTCTCTCTCTGTGTGTGTGTTTCTCTCTGTCTGTCTGTCTCTCTCTCTCTCTCTCTCTCTCTCTCTCTCTCTCTCTCTCTCTCTCTCCATTTATATAACATATTTTTGGCAAATAAATAAAACGTAAACCTGTACCTTTCCCTCAGAAAAACACAAAAGGGAATATCTACTATGACACTGGGACAGCCATGCTATTTCTTCCCAGGGTATTTTCCACCAATTACTCAACATTTCAGCGTCTCTCTTCATTTTCCTTCAAATTCATATAGAAACATTCTATCTCACAATTGTTAATTTTTTTCAATATCATGTTAGTAAGCTGTTTACAATATTTTTAACCAGTTATGATACAAGATCATGGAAATCTTTATTTATCTTTCCACTGTTAGAATTATGACAACATGTGTTTCAGATTTGACAAATTAAAGAATTAAATATAGTCAACATTAGTTCCACCTTAAATAGTTTTTCAACTCTAAAATGCGATAAAAAAATATAGCTAGCCACTTAGTTAAGAAAGGGATATTCAACAGAATACAAACCTATATACAAGTAAAACCATATTGCAGATGGCTAGAATCAACACCGCCAGCACAATGGATAATACCATAAAGAATTTGTTATCTATAATAGATGACACAATTTAATGATTTAAAAATCATGATATATATGATAACATGATATATTATATACATAGTATATAAAAGGTTTTCGAGGGGTGTCAATTTCAACTGATACCCTCCCAAACATGCACTATTTATTTTATTATAGTGAATGTCTAAAATTTAGAGAAAATTTTACTGCTTATATAAAGATGTTGTGAACTTTACGGCGAACCGTACGCGCATAATTTACGCACATGTAACACTTCGTTGTTACCCATGGAGGTAACGCTGAGGTTAATAAAACTAATTAAATAGTTTGTTATATTATATTCTTCAGTACATTCTCATCATATCACTCTTTGTTTTCCCTCGGACCGAAATGTCACACTTTCATTGGACAGGTAATAAACTTAGCACGTGACTGCCTCATGTATCTCAATATGGCCGCCATTGGCCGACGCTTCTCCTACTCATTTCGAAATTTCATATTATTTAATACAGAAGCCGCATGTCATAAGTTCTTTAAATATTTAGAGTAGTTGCCATCTGATTTTTTTTTAAACTGGAGCGGTTGTCCGTTGAATATTGAAGTCACTCTGATGTGTCCAGAGCATAGCAAAAAAGCAGCGTCGAAATTTTCGAAATCTCTGCAGAGGAAAGGGAGAAAACGTTTAAAATTATATAGCAACAAAAATCGTAAGTAAACATTAATGAAGCAAAGTTTTTCAAAGAGTTTTTGAAAGGTGAGATTAATAATTTTGAAAAGTTTAAATAAGATAAATTGGACGTGATTTCAGGCAACTTGAATGCATGGTGGGGTTGCGTAAATGAAGTAGATCATCGCTTTTTGTAAAAAGGTATGTCACTTAATAGTCCTCATGAAAACAACACATGTATTAGGTTCGTTACCGACTGACTGCAGAGATGTATCGGGTTAATAGAACTCATAGATGGCGAGGCAAAGCACAAAGAAATAGTATACTTATTTGGTTAACAGTGTTAATATTAGATTTAAAAGAACTAAATTTTCTGAAAAAAGAAAGAAAAGGAAAAAAAGACATCAAAAAAGGAATAAATACCGGACCTTCGATGACGTAACAATCAGCCCCAGTAAATCCACATCGAGGTTTGTTTATCGGAGGTCCTTTGTCGTTAGGCCAATGAATTGTATTGGAATTACTGAGATGGAATGCAAGAGACGACCCGCCGTAACCTACAGGCTACAGTCAACAATTGGTATTGTGTCAATATACTTAGCATGTACAATAATTCGAGCTTTAGTTAAGATACGGAAGCCAAAAAAATAAAAATAATTTTGCAAAGTTTTATGTTAAATCAAAACGCAAAATAGTATGTTAAATCCATTTCTGACAAGTGAAAATACAAAGGAAATGCCATATCATTATTATTATACTTAATTAGTCTGTTTGTCACTTCATAATAAATTTTTTTCAGGGTACTGAACATTGCTTTTTTCTGAGTTTACAAACTTGCATCATTCGTGAATGTCATACTAATTGTATTTAAGACACATTTTCTCATATACAGTTAATTTTATAAAACGTACGACAAATTCGCCAATGAAAGGGTCCAAATCCATGATCATCCAATTGATAACTCGATCACCAATGGCATTGATGAATAGATCACCGTTGATGCCTACAATTTAGGGGTCAAAGTCACATTTGAATTCCTCTGGTATGATTACAGTAATCGTGTTGAATGTTATTTATTATTCACACGTTAGTTGTTTTTATTTAAGCAAATCTTTGAAACTCGTTTGTTTGATTCCCTAGCGCAATTTTACTACCAAAAAATGTTCAACTGATGAATAAATAACCCATGAACATCATAAACTTGAAATGAGAATAATAATGTGTGATCTAGAACAAATCAAATATGTAACTATTACTAAATGATAATTAAACCATTAAGAATATTGATATTAACTATGCTAATAATAATTAAATACTTAAGCATAAATGAAAATAACAGAAAAGTTCCTCTACCATCAAATGTCCTGTTCTTTAATCTTCTGACTATATTTAAACCGTCTCTAAAATCATTTCCATCTTGAACAGTTTCCATGACAACTTCTCCATACAGCACTAAAGCTTCGTAGAATACCATTGCATGTGGATTCGGCTGAAAAAAGCATTGTTTAAATTGTTTACATTGTATCATTTATTGGACAAAATTCCTGATGACAATGTAACACTATGCATTTTAAAATAACAACATGTAGATCGAATGCTAAGAATCGTGTTAATCATTTTATTGCATACAGAAAATGAAAAATGTGTTCACATTTATTGATTGTATTCAATGAATGTAAATAGACGCGTTTCAACTCACATCTTGGTCAAATATATCCATATTGTACTCCTCAAAGGACTTCCGTTTTATTTCCATCGCAAACTCTTTATACTCTTTTGTTTCTGATTGATACAAACCAATCAGAAAGACAGACTCAAACGCTTTTCTAACTGTCTGCAAAACATTTGACGTAAGAATTGTCAATTCAAATATGACATATCAGTTTTATTACAATAATTCATATAAAATATGGGAGTACATATCAAGGGGGTTTGGTGGTCAACAATTTAACAATAAGATCTTTCTTAAACTTTTAGCGATGATCTTTTAGGCTATAAACTTTTAGATGGTAAAGAAAAAAATCTTCTATTTAAACTTTAGAATTCGAGTATACTGTGGAATCATTTAATTTTGTAGGGGCCAATTCTCGGGGATGGTGGTTTTTGCGTATTCGTTGGGATGTAATTTCGTGGATGCGTTAGCTTTTAGTTTCAGAGTTGGTAAACTAAATCTTTTATGATAAGTATTCGTTGAGGATGTGAATTCGTGGGCGAGTGCTACCCACGATTACCACGACAATTGAGCCACCAAGAATTCTAATGTTTCCACAGTACCTCCTATATCCTTATAAAGAGCTTCTCTTCTTAAGGGGATCAATATAGTCGACTAGATATGGGTTTGACCGTCCAGCCTTCTAGAAGGTGATTTGCATATACCTTACACATACACTTTTTAAAAAGTGTACTTTGATTTTAATGAATGACTGTCTTAAACTCAAAGCCCTTAAAAATAAAATGCAAATCGACATTAAAATCAAGAAAAGAAGAGATTAATGTCTGTAATAGTTTGCATTGAATGCTTTTAACATAAAAAAGTATTCATAATTTTAAAAATAAAAGATAAGTTATCTAAACCTGGTCGTCCTGATCCCCCATATTCCACGTGAACCTTCCGTTGACGTAACCATTATAATAAAAGAAGACAAAGAATGCATAGTCCCCCTCGGTCATTCCCATAGAGCTGGCCTTCAACATCATCCCACGCAATGCCACGCTGTCAGACACAACCAGGAAGACTACACAAAATCCAGGAGGTATAAGTCACCGAACTACATGCAAATACATTATCTCTCTCTCTCTCTCTCTCTCTCTCTCTCTCTCTCTCTCTCTCTCTCTCTCTCTCTCTCTCTCTGAGAGACACTTATCTAAGACAAATACTGCAAGTATATCTTTTACTAAAATTAGAAACTGACATACGATCAATTTGTGTAGTTTTTAAGATCCTTTTTACTGTATCATATTTAAGGTAACTCTGTACCAATAAAATCATGGGTTCAAAGTTAAAAATTTTTTTTTTTTTTAACTTATTGGACTTGAATTTCATCAAAAATTAAATTAAATGTATATGTATCCATACTTTTTAACATGTAAGGTAATAAAATCCAAAGGCTGAAATTATCATCTGAAAATCCCACTTTCTTTGGTTTAAAAATTAAATATAAGTGGATGGATACTTGTTTGTCTAAATTTTATTGCTTACTTCGCTAGAAAACTAAAATTAATTTAAAAAAAAAGAAAAAAATTGCTTACATTAGAAAAATTATAGCATTTAGATATATCACTTAGAGAAAAGTAGAAAAGAGTTATTTCCCTCTGTCATTATTGAATTATGTCGAATATAATGATGAAAAACGCTTATTAAAGATATCCAAGTAAACAGTGATTTGAGTTTTCGATGTGCACCTATCATAACATAGAAATTACAAATCTACTTGCAAGAATTTGAATGAATTTATGGTTTATGTAAAATGTATGACGTCACAGGAGGGTGGATTTACTTTAAATCTATAAAGACTACTATACAGTATACAGGTAAATATTCGCCCCCAATCACCCTCGTTGTAAGCGGGCGAATTTAAGACTGGGCGAATTCAAGCGTTTCTTATTATCTCTCTTTAAACACAATTGCTTTTGGGCGAATTCAAGACAGGACGAACCTGTTTGCAATTGTATAAGGGCGAATATAAAACGGGGCGAAAACAACCCTGTATGCAGTATCAAACACGTGGGGAAAAATGAACAGCGTTGTAAATATTACTTCGCGATGTTTTGTTCGCCTCTTCTAGAACATCTTGATATCCATGCTCTGTTTGGGAAGAAAATTCCAGAAGGGTGGATTTTAATCCAGCTGCTAATATATTCCTATGAAATGTTCTAGCTAAGTCAGTGTTATGGAGGTTAACTGCCGGTGATAACCGTGTCGCGTTTTCTTCATACATAACTGTAAAATCCGTCCAATTAAAGTGCGAAAATACATTTAGATAAAACACAGAAAGTTCGTTATAGTCAAACGCCATTTTAGTCAGTGTCCTGAAAACGCGTTTGTCTTCGAAAGCCCCTGACGACCCACTACTTCCAAATATTGGCATGTTCCATTCTGCGGCCATTCGTCCAATAAATTCCGCTGATGAACTGCAAGCTATGAATATAACACGTGATTATGAGGATGGACTCTTACTATACTTGTTTTACATTGGAAATAATCAAAATTTAAGTTTAGCAAAAACCATTCCTTTTTTTCAGATACACAGATCGAAGGGTGTAAAAATTAGAAATCCTCTTACGACGTAATTTGAAATTTACTTACACAATCTAAAAGCAAGATGAAAAATAGTTACTTACTTGGTCCAATGACTGCGGTTACGTTCTTCAGGTGATACATCTCTGCTGCTGTCTTACCAAACAGACCACTCTTGGTAGGGTCACACTCCATTCCGTCAGGCGAGACATACTGAATGATTTCTATGTCCATGGCTTCTCCAACAAAGTCTTTCAGTTTTCGAAGGCCTAATTCGACTGCCGGTCCACTTTGGTGAATTCCAAAAGGTAATGAAGTATCAGTCATAAAAACTCCTATTGTTATTTTGTCTCTTTGTGCTAAGACTAGAGTAAGCAATATAAGAAAGTAAATCTGACTTATATCTACAAATGCTCTTCTTTTCATTATCTTCAATTTGAATCTTTAACCGTTTTAAAATGTCAAAACTAGTTCGGATTTCGAAGAAAACAATTTAAGCAATGGTAAACAACTGGAAGTCAGAGTGCTTTGAAACACACAGTATTTATACATATAACATGATTTCAAATTAAGAAATAAAGCAATCAGTCCTTTCAAATAAGGTCTTTAATCTGGCAGTAAATGCCATAAAATCTGGTCATTATTTTTACATTCTTCTCAAAACCATTAAAACAAAGACAATTTTTCAAACTTTAACGGCATACTTATTTTTATGGTAAAATTAATTTCTTTGCATTAGCCAAATTTTAAAATAACGGTCGAGTACAGTGTTACACAAACAAAATCGTGTATGTTAAAGTATACTTAACTACCAGTATGTATACACTGCGTCACAAGAAGAAACACAGCATAGATAGGTACGGTGGAGTCATCCATTTCCGGAAGAAAAAGTTAAAACCCATTGAAAACACCTTGTTCTTTTGGAATTGAAATAACGTGTAAATTTAAATCCGATGGTATCTTTGCTGCCCATTTTACAGGCGCTTAATTCCTCCATACCTTGATGATCATATTTTCATTGATTTTCATAAATCAATTTTAAAGTAAACGGGTTATGCAAGGGTTACAGTATTTGATCCTGTTTTGTTGTTGTAATAAACATGCACGCAAACTGTAGATTTTACACAACACATATACGATGTAATATATAATCCTATGCGCTATATACTTCTTCTCCTGCGTTTCAACTCTCTCTCTCTCTCTCTCTCTCTCTCTCTCTCTCTCTCTCTCTCTCTCTCTCTCTCTCTCTCGGCTCACATAAGAATGTTTTAAATATTGCATAGAAACATTTAATGTCATTTAAAAGTTTTTCAATATACAATTGTATCCTTTATCGCACAAACACTGCTTATGAACCTTATCAAAGTTTTGGATAGATGGAAATACATATCAACAGTGACTGCATTGAGCTTTTACTTCGACGGTCTGTCAAGACCAACAGTGTGTAGACATGGAATTCCAGCATGCTGCTGCACCATGGTTCTAACAGGAAAACACCAAGATGCATATGCCCTTTGTGTACTTCAGAGATAGAAGTTTGGATGGATTTCATATATTAAAATATCCTTTTTTATTCCTTAAAGAGAAAAATTCCTGATGATTTACTGCATGACATGTGGTGAAAACGAACAGTGGTCTAACTCAAAAGTCTAAAAAAAAAATACGAAACAGACTAGAGCAAACACGGACCTCTTAATCAACTAGGGGTAGGGTCAGTTGCCATGCAGGAGTTAGAATCCTCTGTTGACCAGTCACACCTGCAGTGTGTCTTTGTCGTAGTTGGGTAAATGGAAAAATCCGCATTATTGTTATATTTCATTGAAGATATTATATTACGCTGTAATAAAATTAATTTCTAATTGCGTCTATCTTGCTCCTATCATGTAAGCTTTTCATGAACATACCGATGTCATTTCATGTTTTGTAGATATTTATCCTATAATACTTTTCTTTTAAACAAATAAAACACTTGAATAATAAATGTCGAGAAAACTCTACCCTCGGCTGTTTTGATCAATGTTGTTATTTCTTTTGCAAAGTCATTAGTGGTTTTACTTGCAAAACATTAAGCCATTGCCGGAAGATTATAAATTGATAATTTTACGATCAATTGGGTTCTGTGAGATTTTATGACGACATTCTTTAAACCATCTTAGCTAAAAAGCATGTTGACCTATCATATAAACTCTGAGCTTTACTTAGCTTCAAAGTACTCATTAGCGGAGTACGATAATAAAGTCTTTTGTAAATATTTTCTTAATCACTGTGATTAAACGACTTTGTCATAGGACCCTCTTTCTAAAATTGATAAAGGTAAATGCTCAATTATTTTTCATATTGTGGATTTAGGGCAATGCAATGCCATGTCCTATAAAATCCATTAAAGGAAGATACATTTCCAAATCGAGGTCATTTACGATGATCAAAGCTCAATATAACAGTATAATGGAAAGTATTTATAAAAAAGAGCTGAAGTTTATTTCAAATCACGTGGCTTATAGATCACATTAAATAGAATATTGCCGAAAGGCAAGTGTCATATAAAGGCAGAGATAAACTCTCTAGATAAAATTTATATCACTTTTCTTCTTTACATGTTCTCATTTAACATATATTTCCATTAATGTAATCACGTAGAAATGAAATTTCAAGTTAATAATATGCACTGCATCAAATTTAATTACAGTTTTTGATGGTTAAATTCTATTTTTCGTTTTGTTTCATTTTTATTGCTGCTGATTTAGCATCTTAAACGCCAATGCATAACTAAGCATCTAAATCTCTGCTAATTGCAAGTAATTAGCCCCCTTTAAAAGTAATGTATTTTCAAACAACCATTTATGGTACCAGAAATCAACAAAATCAATAGTAATTGACAAGATTATTTAGTAATGTTGTTTGTCCTTATTTCAAAATATTCAATACCTGCCCACTTTTTTAACAAGTTCCTTTGTACAACCTCTCAAATGATTTGATATTATGAATAATGTTAAAGCTGAATAATGATATCTTGGAACTTTGATAGACATCAATCTAATCAAGAACATTGATACATAATGTACTTTTTTTATACACAATACTCTAACTCGATCTGTTTCTTTTCTTAAATGAACGACTTCCTCGATATCAAAGGGCATTGACAAAATCCTTCAATTTGTAAGCCCTTAAAATTGATATCGCTTTTCATCATTGTAGTATCCTAATTTCTTAAGGCAAAAAAAAATAAATGAAAATTACACTTTCTTTTTAGATAAACCTTAACTTTGCTGCAAAAATTGGTATCTTTTATGAATCAATTTTATGTAACGTTTTTGTTGAAATCTAAGGTCAATGGCAAAGTTCTTGAATTTATAATACCTTAAAACTCGTATCTGAACATCAATTACGTCCTTCAAAAATTATACAAAAAGAACAAGCATACCTACCAAAACATTTAAATTCTCTTGAACTCATGACCCCGATACTTTAACCTCCAAGGTATGATCTAATCTATTGGTAGAAACTGTTTAACAAAACATTGAAACTGCATCATCTTGTTTTTAGTGTCTTAAAAGGTGTAAGTCTAGGTGAAGGGAGGTACCTTAATTAATTTTGATACTTTCTTAATAAGATTTTGTTCATAAACATTTATAATGTTAATAATTGGAAATAACTGTTTTATAGGTAACATTTTTATCCACGTATAGAACGTTTTTCTTTGGATAACCATGACTTGCAATCTCACACCGGTATATTCGACTAAAAAGCACTCTCTTCCATATCTTTTACACTCTCTGAAGATATTTAACAAAACTGTTACTTCACCGTCTGGCTATGCAATACAAAAAGTACACATAAAGATTGTGGTTTTGTTTCAAAGATTTAAATTATTTTCTTTCTTGATTTTCAGCGTCATAAGTAAAATTAATGTTTCATTGTTAAATATTTCATAAATAAAGTTTATCCCTACAAAACAATTTAATCTAGCAACTTTATGTTACAAAAAGAAGATACATATTTATTTAGATAAAGTTTGGCAAGATAAATGGTCTTAGAAGCTAGGCTGGGCAAAGAAAATAAAATTCTTTTGTTTTTTTAGTGTGAGGAATAGATCGAAAAATGACCAATCAAGAATGTAAAAATAAAATTCTTATGTGGAACGCATATTGCTTTAAAAACCTTTCCGGTCAATTGTTCCCGTAATATAAACGTCGGGCATAGAAAAATTTTTAAATCCATTTTTCTTCATTTAATCAAACATTTTCAAATCATTAAATATGAAGCGTATTGATAAAAAAAGAAATAATGTAAACGAAGCGATGCGTACGATTACAAAACAATAACAGCAGCAATATTCAAAATGGACGAGACTTCGGCTGATGTAGAGCAACTGAGTTGAATTTAACACAAAAAGAGAGTTGAATTTTGAAGCTTGGAATACACCGAAGGAGTTGATGCATGATTCCTCATAGCTTTGCTTTACGATGCTTTTTCTAATGACCGAACATATACGTCTGTTAATTTAAAACTCATCGTTACTAAATTTGAACAGCAGTGTTACCGTAAAAGTAAATAGGCCTACATGTAATATAATTTTTCCTGGAAGCTGAACAGCTAGCCTTACCATAAAACTTGATTGTTGATCTCAAGCAGACGAAATCGTGGAAAGACGCTTAATTTTCTATTTAGTGAATGGAATAATGTGTATTGTTAATTTTTGAAGGTTAAAGTTTAATTTTTTTTTTATATTCATAACGTTGTATTGATATTGCTGACAATCAAACAAACACAACTTAGCATTTTATTGACATTGTATAGTTTAAAAATTCCCGTTCTATAAATTGTGTTAAATAAAATGAATAGACTACCTCATTTAAATTTGTATCTCTTGTTCTTCTGCATAGGGGAGTTGATTAAAATCAACTCCCAAAAAGTACTTGATATTTTACTCCCTTTGTCTTAATTCTAGTTTAACAATCAGTGAAAAAAATAAGATGGACTGAAGCTCTTTATCCCTTGTCATCGTATAGTTTTTGTTTAAGCAAATGCGTGGCCTTTAGCGTCTTCTTCTGAGATCTCCACCAGTTTGATGTATACTATTTGTTGTTCAAAATTCAATGTAAAGTCGTTATCAAGCTTTTTATCCCTTGTCATCGTATAATTTGCTTAAGCAACTGCAGGCCATAGAAGTCTTTTACTGAGATCTCCATCAGTTTGATGCATATTTGTTGCACCGTCTTGACGTCAAAATTCAATGTTAGTCGTTGTCAGATTTCTATTGCTTGGTAAATTTATTTGTACCCTATCCATATTTCAACTCGTACAATCGTCAAATTTGATCAAAAGTTATTCGCAAAAAAAATAGCGAAAAAAAGTTAACATAATTAATTTGATTATTTTTATGATTAACTCTAATTCTACAAATACCACCGACTTGCTTATATCCCGTCGTAAACAAAACATTCTTTAAATATTACTTTGTTTAATAATTTGTTGAGTATCTTTAATGTTTATGCCAACTTTGAACAAAATTCTTCAATTATAAAAAGAAAAAATCGAATTGTCTCAATAATTTCCGAACAACCCTCGCATGTATACACTTATACTCGTACAAACGCAAAAGTACAATATAATTAGATACAGTTCAAGATCAAAAGAATTATTGCAAGTGTAACGCTATTTATTAACCAACATTGGTTCACTGCCATTGTATTGATGATTTAAAAACAAAATGGGAAGGAAATAAACTAGAAATAATTTCCATGAGAATAATTACCAAAAATATGATAATTTAAACAAAATGCTGTTTTTCCTGAAACATTTAAATGAAATTGCTATTTTTATGGAGGCTTGATGGTTAACAAAGAAGAAGGTATAATCTTTTTCAATATATAAACATGCCAATATGATATACCCTAAAAATGAAAAGTGATTTAAATTTTATGGAAATATGCAAAAACCCATCCTGAAAACGTGTATGTAAACTTTGATATAATGGATTGAAATCGCATAATTAAATACTATAATGAAAAAAATCAAATGTCTGCAAATCCGCCGGTAAAGTTTCCTACTTAAAAAAAACCTACATGAAAAGTTGTGTCCTCTGATAAGTTTCATTAAGGTCAAGATCTAATAAATGAAAGGTGTCTACAGGTTTATGAAATTCAAGATATAAACTCTTTTAATGATGCTTCATAACAATATCTTTGTTTCATAGGGTGTACCGGGATTTAAATTTTTGATAAACGCAATAAAAATCATGTTTTAAAAAACCGCTTTCTATGAAGTATGAAGGATAAAAGTAACAAATCTCGGATTTTTGTCCATTTTTGACAACAGGTGCTTGAGGACAGGATCGACCCCCCTCCCCCAGTATATAGACCCCGGGACTTTATTTATTATTTTATTTATTAAATTATCCTTTAAGGACATATTTCTAATCTAAATTATTCATTCGTTGCCCAAAATTACCTAAAACAAAAATTTTTTGTATGTGATACAAGAAGGTTGCTATCTTCGTCCATCTAGAATCAACGGAAGTAAGGGTTTATCGCAAGAAAGATTACTCGTGACATTGATTTTTTTCTATTTTCTCTTTTATGTCTTCCATTGTAATACAATCAGTATGAGTGCCTTCTTTTAGATTTTCCAGTACCCAAGACGATAAAAAAGTTTTCATCTCTTCGCAAAATGATTACAATTCATACTTCTAATGAATTGTATTTTTGTCCAAAGTTTAAATGCAATTGCTCTGTTTACGAGCGGAGTTATCTTACTTGCGTTAAACCATCACTTCCGTTGGTTCTAGATGGATGGTTCAATACTTGCAACTTGTCGGTGAATTGTCCTAATTCACCCAATAAATGAATTTACATGGGCATGGCAGGCAGATATTCAATGAAGGGAATTATTGGGCTACGACATTAAGTCACCGTTTTTACTGGTAGATGTAGTTTGATAGTACATTTCTTCAAATATTCATCGGCAAATTACATATTATATCCCTCCTTCTTGAGGAAATTTATGTATTCAAAATATAGTCAAGCCCACCCAGTTCTTTGGAGTAATAATTTAACACATTTTTCGTGGATATGTACACAGAATTAACAAAATGGAAAGAAAACCGAAAAAGACAAGCATAGCGATTTTAAACATCGATCTCGGTATCCCTTTTTGAGCCTCGGTATAAACGTTTCCATCGAGACGGATTTCTTCTGTTTTCGAGAAGGTATCGGGTGTTCTCGATAGACCTAAGATGCAAAACAAATATACTTTATTCAAGTAATGCTTACCTATATAGATGGAAACTGGAAAAGCGTTTTCAAATTTTCCGTAAAACAAACGACATGTTCATATTATTATAATTATGCAATCGATTGTATTTTATTCTAGAAAAGAAAAAAATACCTACGTATGTATTTTTGGAATTCAGTATTCAATTTAAATCCATGTAAACACGTAAGCCCATCCATTCTACAACATGGAAAAAATACAAGACAAATTATCCAAATATATAAAAAAGAAATTATATCAATATATTGTATTATGTTATTTCTGACCTTAACTCCGGTAACAAATTTGAAGAATTGAATATTAAAGGACATATCGCATGTTTCTAAAGAATACGACATTTTACATTTTTTGGCTTCCTTGTGTATCTAATAATTACTCCTAATAGTTTGTTAACGGTATAAAAGCGGTAATTAGCCATAATATCAATTTAAATTATAGCCCCGATCGTTTAAAAACTCGTTAATTAGATAGCGTGTCACGTGGTACAGTGACGTCACATGCGACCTTCTTCGAACAGCTGATTGTAAACAAATTGTAGGATTAGCATTATCTTCTTTAAATTTTGACATTCATTCACCATGTAAGTTGATTTTTTTTACGTGCTGACTAAATTAAAGAATCTTATTATTCAGTCGTACATGTTTGAGCCACTAGTACGGATAAAAACGATGATATTGCCGAAAAAGCGACGATGAAGTCGGCAATGACGATCAAATTGATCGACGTGTAAACATTGTAAACACAACTTAGTAAGGATTGTAGCTCAAATAAATCTGTTAAAGGTGTTTATTTATTATAAAATCTACAACAGTCTTGGTTTTTGGCGTTCCTAACGACTCAGAATGTTCATTATTGTAAAACTGTGGTGCACAAGAAGCTTGTTTCTTCGGCAGTAACTGATCACAACTTTCTAAGGTTGTTTACTCTATATTACACTGGATTATAAAAGAAGGCAAGAACGTTTTCCTTAATTATTGTTTATTTCTGTAAGATCACATCTCCGTATTTTTTTTTATCCATTTACGTATAAATGTATATAAACAAACTTTGTTTATTTCTCGCGTAAACAATCAATATCGACAACTCGATCCATGACTTCTCCCACAAAAAATAAAACTTACAGAAATCTCACCTACCGTACTAAAATTATGATTTCTGCAGAGGTGAGCTACATGTATGAATGAAGAAATCATGTATACAAAACCGATGCATACATGAACGTATAGTTTAACAATAAGAAAAAGAAAACAGCTACATGTAATGAAGCGAGGCGGTATCCAAAATGGCGTCCCCTCTCGTTATTTTTATCCGATGAACTTGTGTTTTGTACACAGGCCCCTGTGCCTAAACTTCTAATTTTTTCTTTTTGAGAAATGAATACGATTTATTCATGAAACTATAATTACGAAAATGTACCATATAATTAATAATATATGAATTGAATGTTTATTTATAAATCCTCTCGTCGACAGATAGACCCCTATTTGTCACAAGATTTACGCATACTTTTCATCTTCGCTAGCCAAGGGTTTTCGGTCCACTTTGCTCCCCATAAATGTTTATGGGGAGCAAAGTGGACCGAAAACCCTTGGCTAGCGAAGATGCATACTTTTGTAAGTGAAACTTAAAAAAACAACAGTCCAAATCCCCATTTTCAGTGGCTAAATCACCCGCAGGAGGCACAAAACACAATCATGTCCCGTTATCGACAATTTAATAGGTGATAATTAGTTTAATTGTCATTTAAATCTAATCCAATTACAAAGATGGCTAACAGCACCTTCTTGCTCGAGGTCGCATATGACGTCACACATCATGGCGGGTAGATCGAGAGAGAAAATATGCATATCGCGACATTTGAATTTCATCGCTTTCAAACTCACGAATTAGGCAGAATATTTTATGAAAACGTTAATAAACTTCATTTTTAATGAGTATAGAATGATTTTATTTAAAAAATTCCGAAAATTGAAAAACATGCGATATGTCCTTTAAACTCTAGACGTTCAAAGCATTCGAAACGAAGAAAAAATAATTTTACACAGAATTCGTCTAAAATTACGTTTTCCTTTATCAGAAAACAATTGCAGTTTCAGCTTAAACCAGTGTGTATTTATCCATTACATTTCAACCGAGCACTTCCTTTGTCCTAGATTTTTGGATAATTTTTTTTTTAGTTTTGTCGCTGCTGAAAGCTTTCTACGTTTTGTATAATACTTTTTTCTCAATAACAATGATTTGATATTATGGAAATTCATCGTACTGGGTGTGATACGCAGAAACATATACTCATTTTGTATCTTAACAAAAATGAGACCAATTCAGCTCTCTGTGATCAGAATCTAGGACACAGTCAACTATGGATTGAAACGATGGTAGTGCTTATTTTTATCTGGTTACGATAAATTGATTGCAAAATACTAGTCATTAGATAACACCAAATAAACCAAAAAAAATTATAAAAAATTATAAAAAAAAAAAGAAAAAAAAAGAAAAAAAAAGAAAAAAAGATTAGCTTTCTTCTCTTCTTTACTTTAAACTGTTTGGTCATTGGCTAAAAGGGAATCCTATATCTCTGAAGAAGGTTAAGTGGTCAACAAATTAGCTATACGGTTTATTTTTTAAAAGAATTTTTGAGCCATAGACTATCATTTAGTAATGAAAAAGAAAAAGAAAAAATCCGAATGTTTTAGCTTTAGAAATTGAAAAGTTTCCTTTATCCGTATACTGGCACTGTACCAGTTATCGGTTAAAATTCAACGTTTTCTTCTCGTATTTCCTTATTTCTTGATATTTTTGGATAAAACGTGATACATGTTGAATAGTGAACTCCTTCTTCATCAATATGTTAGATTATATCATTATTTAAAAACCAAAACATCTTGTTTTGTGCTTTTTAGCACGCCCCGAATTTGCCTAGTTTTTATAATTTACTGTTACAGTACCAGTTATTGGCTTCGTGGTAATAACATAGTAAAATCCCTGTACATGTTGATTTTATAATCTGCTAAATGTATTTTGAATTATGCCCGTTGTGGGATAAGACTAAAGGTCGTAGGGGTTTTGATACATAAACAAAACACATAAAATTATTCGTTTATTATCATACGGTAATACACAAAATCCTAGACTATTCAATACATAATTGTGCCATCAGGCGTTCAACTGCGCTATAAACCTATGGGAAATTAGTGAATTCCTGTTGTTTATAGATGTTTTATGTATTGATATTATATGTCATATCAAAGAAGGGATATAATAACGTATCACAAAGAGGTAATATTCTATTGTTAACTTATTAAGTCACTTCCCCTATTGCTGAAAATGCAAAGATGTAAATCAGCGGTTAACAATGATCGTTTAAGTTCATGTATAAAACATATTCAAGGAAGTTCTCAACCAAGCGTGCTTTTCTTTATTCGAAACAGACGACTGAATTTAAAAATCTTGGATTGTCGCGTGCTGTAAACCCGAACTCACAGTTTAGCCGATAACTGGTCTTAGCCGAAAACTGGTTCAGTACCAGTGCACATATTTCCTTCTTAAGGAGATTAACATTGTCTACAAATGACCATCACCATCTAGCCATCTTAAGCTCTGTTTCGAGTGCCTATGTCGAGTGCCTATGTCAGAATTTGTTTTCAAACTGGACCACAGTGTCTGTATTATTGGCGTACATTATCACTTTCGGTAAATTTTCAATATCCATAACTAGAAATTAAACTGTTTGCCACTTTTAAGACTTAAGAGTTATAGCTTAGGAGGGCTTGATAATACAAAATGAAATATATTATTACAATGATAGAAATGAAACATAAAATGAATATGTGAGTCGCCACACAAAAACAGGCTTGTTGATTTTACGTCATAATCGAGAAAACGGCGCTGAAACACAACGTCAATCACGTCGCATTTTTTTTTTTTAGAATGACACATTTCCCATAATCGTTTTGTACATTTTTGAAATGATTTCCATACAGAACTACGTCGATTTTAATCACTAAACTAATTATGAATACAATAAAGTCAATTTTAAATCTGTGTTACAAAAAGAAATTGAATTTTACGACAAGAGTAATGTAACTATTGATATATTTAATGTGTATTCGATTGATACTGAAAGCCAAATTGTAACGTTACAAGTATTCCGGGTTTTTCCATTGTCCTTAACAAAATTAATGCTCAATAGTCAAATTCCATCATAATTAAAGTTTCTGGGGAAAAACGTCGTTTAAAACATTTAGGTCTATACAATATAAGAGAAACAATGGTATACACGAATGACATCCCGTATTTTCTTGTCGGAGTTATCGGACGTAGTAAAAACGAAAGTATAACCAATATAAACAATCGGCGGGAAGTCCCGCAGACGAACGTTGAGAGCTACGCTGAAGTAGAGGAGAATGATAAAATATTCATTATGAGCCAGTCAAGCAGAGCCAGTGAAGTGCCTGACGAAATAATTTGTCACCAAGATGAACCTTTCATCGATGAAATCACATCTTTGAATGATTTATACTTCGGAAATCATACCGAGTTTGTGCCATTGTCATCGTCCGAAGACGAGGAAGAGGAAAGCTAGACTACAGACATCAGTGTCGGTAATTATTCAGATTCTACATGTAATTCAGATTATCAACACGAATTAATTCGAATACATAACTGTCGACCAAGACGAAGTTAATTTTGTCGGTGTATTCAAAACAAAAACATGCGGTTGCAGTAAATTGTATGGTTCCCCATATAGTAAAAATATCGAATTCGACCACTTGATAGAATACAGACAACAGTGTCAGGAAATGTCAAGTGAGGAATTAGATCTAACAGTGAAAGTTCAACTTGCCGCACACATGAAATCTAGTACATACTGGCCCCAGTCTACAAGTAAAAAGCAAAAAACAAAAGAGAGAGAAAGAGTAGCACAAAAGTACTATTTTGCTGGTCAGCAAGTATGTCGAGATACTTTTCTTTTTTGCCATGGCATAGGGAAATTCAAGCTTAACAGCAAAGCTGCATCTCTGGATAAAGATGGCCTAAAACCTAGGATTGATGGAAACACTGGGAAAACCTCTAAACATGCACTCAGCCTCACAGATGTTCAGCGTATATCTCAGTTCTTGAATGAATATACATTAGAGAACGGATTTACGAGAAAATGGGAAAATAAAGTATTTATCATATATAATAAAGGCTTCTATCTAACTCTAAGTGCTCATTTAATCCTTTCTGTAAAACATAAAAATGAGCATTAAATTTTGGTGTCTCATGAATGCAGGTTAGCAACCCTCATAGCTCGAAAAAAACCACACCCTAAAAAACCCGTTTTATTGTTAATATTTACCTCTCTCTCTCCCCTTCTCTCTCTCTCTCTCTCTCTCTCTCTCTCTCTCTCTCTCTCTGGAACTTTTTTAAAACTAAAAATGTAAATATTAATAACATTAATAACATTAATAATAAAAGTCATATATTTTCGATCAGTACGTTTGAGAGAAGGAACAACCGATTCCTCTACATACACATTGCATATGGACAATTTTACTACGATTACGTAAAGTCAAATGTTAGTCTGAGCGGTCTGTGAAGCTCTGAATACAGCCTAAATTCTGGTCAATCACAAAATAATCCATTAAAACGCAACCTTAAAAGTACAAGTTAGATTTGTAATAGACATCAGAAACGATGCACACTAAATATTATCTATCAAAGATACATATATATATTTAAATTAGAGTTGACCAGTACAATGCAATTGAAAGCAGTGTGTTTTTATTAATTAATTGAATGTATTTTTTAAAAGTAAATTAAATTCGAACGCGAGCAGATTGCTTTTTAACTGATTCGTGTAATATTTTTTATTATTAATCACAATCAATTTTACCTAATATAGAGGAGAAAATTACATGTAATAGTGGAGATACAATATGTATATGACCTTTTCGCCGCATCAGTTCTACTTCCAAATGTTTCTTCCAGGCACAGAGATGAAATCCCTGCACATTAAAAAAATACAAGTTATTTTGATAAGTTTTTTTTTTCCCGGACATAAGGGTTTCTGTGTTGCTAATAAATCACCAACCAATGACTATTTCCTTAAAATAAAAGGAATTATTAAGTCCTTTGTTGCAAATCATACAGGGGCGGATCATTCATACAATAAAATGCTCTCTTTGGTGATTCATGAGGGATATGAAGGTGGCGAGATTGCAGAACAAATACATAACCCGCGTTAGCGTGTTATGTAAAAAAAAATTGAATGATCTAAAGGTCCAAATTCTCCTAATTTCTTGTTCGATGTCTGCTGCGTTATTCATTCTTATTTTCCTTCCGCATTATTTCAGCTGACTTTTGAACAATAACTAACATTTTTTAATAATATTAACAATCAGTGATGTGACAGGCGACAACATTTTCAGTCTGGTAATTTAGCACGGATCTTGATCGTTTTACTGGTGCAGTGTCATCTTCCACGATAAAGTCATTCTGTGGAAAATTTCGGGCAACAGTTTTATTGTTGTGATCGGTTTGGACCGACCACAGATGTGTAAATATGAAGCATGTGGCAAATTTTACTATTGTGCCTTGCACTACTTTATTACTTTGCAATATGCAATGACAGCTTCATACAAAATCATATGCAAACTAGAGCTCGTGGCAAACCAACGAGTAGGTCTTCCGTTGTTGCTGCGAGTTAAAAATAAATGTGATATGGTGTCAAACGATTATAATTACTAAACTTTCAGTTCTGCTTTTGTTATTAAAACCTGTTGTGATTGAAAGCCTGCATATAAAACGTGTTTTGAAAAAGAAAATAAGAAAATGTTTAAGGAAAACTATTTGTTGCACACAGTTTATGTCATCGTAACAAACATTATTTTAAAAATGAGGTATTTAATGGCGAGTTAAATTTTCAGAGGGTAGCAAGCATTGTTATAAACAGTATGTTCTCATGTGTCATGTCAGGAATTGTGGTTTTTTTTTTCTCAACCGAACCCGTTTACAAAACACGTAACCATTTCTCTAAGATAACTTCTTTATTTGAATATTTCTAAATTTTTGAAGACAATGTGCAATTTAGAATTGTTGCGTGCTGACAAAATTTACAGACCCTGAAAGGTACTGCTACACCAAAAAAGCGTGTGACGTACGTGTGAGAAACGTTTCGTGTTAACCGTTTAGCGTTTCGTGTGAATCGTGTTCAGCGTTTCGTGTAAACCGTTTAGCGTTTCGGACAAAGCGTGCAGAGTTTCGGACAAAGCGTGTAAATCGTTTTGAGCAAAGCGTTCGAGAACCATGTGAAACGTTCATCAGATTTCATTCTGAACTCTCTGACAATTTGTTTCAAAATGGCGCCCGTGTTTTACATTTCATGAACTTTAAACTGTTTGTGATTGGCAAAACTCTTTTGTAGGTATTTTCATGAAAAAAAAAAACTAGAAGAAATGATTTACTTATCTTTTTACAAAATTGAATTTATTTTTAACAAACAAAAGAAAGGTATATGTATTAAAAGGCGACTAGTTACAGAGTTCATGTATATATAATGTTTTTATACGACGTTTCAGTACTGGTACAGTCGTTTTACCGGTAACGAATATTTGCCAGTATCTAATAATTTTTAGAAAAATTATTGGTGAAAGACGAAGTTGAGGTTTTAAAAAATCCTAGCTAGGTAATTATAAAACAGAAATAAATATTCTATCAGTGCGTGAAGTTGTTGTTTGCCATTTGCACGATTATTTACCGAATTGTTTACAAATTAAAATTGTGACCCATATATGAGCTGCCGGAAGTTCAAAGCAGAAAAAACGAAAGTGTGAAAACAATTAAGCCTAACTATGAAAATACGTTTGTTATTGATCCCTGTTTAGTGGATAATTAGTAAATATAATTCATTTAAAAAGATATTGCATCATATCAAATAATAATAGAGCTTTGAATGAAATTACGACTTCAAAAGAACCACGTGTAGTTTTCCTAATTTCGGTTTATTGCAACAGAAGTATTATTTGGCTGCATATATTGATAGATATACGGGGAAAACAAAGGAAAATGGCAACTACTTATCATCAATTACTATTATAAAGTGTTTTCTGTTTATGAAAATTCAATATTATAAAGTAACGCAAATGAAAACTGTTCAAGTCCAGTTTCAATTTGACGGGGAAACGGTATGATAAAGATAACGATCATATTATTTGTTTAAATGACATATTCCCACAATTGTTTTTCCTTCATTTTTAAATCCATTAACATGTACCTCTAGTATATTTTTGAAGTTAATTCGCCTAAAAATATTCGGTCAGAAGTGATAAAGGGCGCTTGATTCGAGACTGGGAAACAAATTCGAAACTAGGAAAATGGAGGGGGTGTTGATATTACTGTCTGCGTAATTCATCTAGTAGGACAAAGAAACGCGATATAAACAAAAAATAAAAACATTTGGAATTCCGATAATAATAGTTTCATGCACAACGAAACCGCATACTGATTCGTTACCGGTAAAATGACTGTACAATATTAAAATTCGCTATGCATGAAACATATTAAATACAGTTAGCAAAACATGATTTCTGTTGGTACAAGCCTTAATCAACTTTATCTTACAAGAGCATGTTTTGATAAGCATGTATTTTTTTTATTTATTTACATCGATAACTCTTACTGAGACCATTCGGCTTTGTACAAGCGGCACACATCGGGTGAGACCTGCACCTGGCTGAACCTGTCAATCAAACTCTGTGTATTTGTTTTCATTGGATGGTCAAGCGTCTCTTTTTTTTTTGTCAATAGCCAATGGAAAAATTAATGACTTCAAGGTAATCAGAATCAGTATTTGATGAAGCAGACACTTTAAATGATAAAAAATTGATTAATTATTTAAACAAAATTAAATGTAAACATAGAAAGAAAATATACTGATCATTTCTATGAATTGCGGGAAGTAAGTTCTTTGGAATCCCGATTATAGATATTTTTACAAGTAATTATTTTAATTATTTGAACCACTGTTAACGGAAAACAAGAGGTCTTAGAAGTAATTAACGCACAGGGATTTGCCTACAATGTACACAATCATGCAATTAATTATTATGGGAATCTTTACGTATGGTACTTATTCAAATAGATCATGATAATGTATATATACACTGTACGCCGTTATACATGTAAGGAGCGCCGGTATTATATATGAAGATTGTTTCAAAAATTTAAATCGTTTTTATTTCTTGTTCTTTTCAATATAATGTTAAATTACTTTAAGAAAAAAAAATCCGAAATACTAATTACAATTTTCTTTTTTGTTTAATCATTTGAATTTTTCTGAGTTACATGAATATGTACGGAACATATTTATTAACGCGAATGATACGACAAAGGAAAACATTATCGGATGTGTGTATAACATTGTTTTCTAACGAATGTGACTTATTTAATTTTAAATATTTTTTAACATCATCAATGTAAATAATATCAGATTTATTTACTGTTTGTATTTTTACATCGTATTCTCTGAAGCCAATAAAAATACTAATGTTAGAAGAAAAATCAAAACCCGCCGAATACTGAAAAACCGATTTCAGTTTGTAATCATACGGATTTTATTTTTGGTATTGACTATTGAGTTACGGTAACATTTTTTCTGGATGATTTTTTAATTTATTATTTTATGTAATAAACGCACCATTCCAACTGTTACTCAATTACATAACAATTGATGACCCGGTGCTATATAATGTTTATGTTCTGAGTTGTGTGTGCTAAAGCGACACAAGATTCTCGGTCGCACGTGGCGATTGAATTAACACAGACTGACCGAATAAACAAAACGGGTGGGAAAGTGAAACAAAATGTTACACATAAGAAGAAGCCACCAAAAATGATTTTCGACAGATTTTCATATCGTTTCGCCAATTAAAAAAAAAAAATACAGCGCGAGCTCCTGTCAGCGGGGCGGGAGGAAGGGGGGGGGGCAGCAATGAGTTCGCTTCCACAATGAAACGAACATGTAGAAAAACTACAGAAGTGATTAATATGTGACCGATAGAATCTAATCTAAAGTTGTTGAAAACTCATGTGAATATTCTTTTAAATAATCATTGAATGTCTCAACTCAGGACATTCTTTTATCGTGCTAGCACCTATCGCAAACATGTAACATGGAACTTTGATTATAATTTGATTTGATTTTTCAACTACCTTGTACGATCGTATACATCAATTCTTAATCAACTGTACAAGTAAAATAAATTTATCTTTTCATGTTAAACCAATATAATAGTTGAAAACATAATAGAATATAGTTGTGTCCGTGCAAAATATGAACATGAACCCGTGATAAGGTACATGTAGAAGATCACGAACCGACCGCGGATCACTTGTCCACTCGCGCCGGATCTTTCATTTGCATTGAGATTTGTCTCTCTTTGTTAGGTTGATATTTTTTCTTTATTTGAATAAATATACAACATATAGCATATCCTCAAAAATACATTTATAAATAAATACATAATTGCTTTTGTCCAACATCTGAAAAAAAAAACAACAAGTAAACAAATACATGTATATATACCCATTTTTTAAATATGTTTCGTCAAAATTCTCCATATATTTTTCCAACACCCCTCCTTTCTGACATTAAATAAAGTGCTTGTGTTAAGGATATATTTATCAATATATAGAATTTATGGTGATCTGTAACAATAATTATTACAGAAATGAATATAATATAATACACATTCACACAGCTTAGATTTACGCATTAAACTTGATATATTTTAAGATGTTTGAATACGATTAATTCATGTTTAAATGCTTATTAATTATTTCAACAGATAACTATAAGCAACTGCGGTAAACGAACTTACCGAAATGACAGATGTTTTATATCACTACTGCAGTATACTTAAATCGATGATATATTTGGGAGAAGGAGATATACTCTTCCTTTCTCTCGGTTGTCTGCATGAGGGTGAAGTGTATCAGTTTCAGGATGAATTTGAATGAAATGTATGTGGAAACGTAGAAAATTCTAGTGATCTGTAATTCACTAGGTTTATAGATGACGATGAAAATGATATTTGAATTAGTACATTATATAACAATACATTAAAATGAATATTGGATCAATGCATTTTTAATCACCCTGTGGCAATAAATTCGTTCAATTAAATATTAAGATTATAAAATAAGTATTGCTTGCAATGAACAAGCACACAAGCAAGGTTTAGGGTCCGTTCTATACATGCTACAGCAGTACCATAAATGCGTGCCACAATGAATGGTCATAAGGGTGATCACTTAGCTGCAGAGACTTAGTACCCCCCCCCCCCCCGCCGTCTAGACTATCGCTGATTACCCTTTGTATTTTGTGCGTTCAAGCGGAAAATTTTCTTGTCAGAATTTGGTTAGGTTATATTTGGAATATATCACAAATTTGTTAAATAACCGGTTTGTGCAGCCCTATTTCAGTTTTTGATACACCCTGTACGTCAAAGGAGACTTTAATGCACTCGAAATGTAAACAAAAACATCACCTAAGCTTTTTTTTTAAATAACTAAGAAATGGGAGTTCTGTATTAAGCTTATATAACAATTTGGTTGACTATTAGAAATTAATGGCTTACTAAAGCATTGTAAACATTCAAAAAATTAAAACGGGAAAATAAATGTTGACCAAAATCGTGACATTGCCCCTTTAAACAAGATAATAACTTATTAATGTAATCAAATGAGTTACAAGCACAACTTTATCACCTGTGCATGTAAATGTACTCTGCAAATTTAAATTAGATTTTCGACGCATCTTTTATGCGAGCGTGATTATATTATTGTCAAAATGATTTATGTTTACATGTAAAGCTTTTTATCGACGCAAAAAAGAAACATTCTATTTTTAAATCGTGTAAACAAAACACATGTTATTATTCTACTTTTTTTAATTTTTTCCTTAAACTATTCTTACAACATTAATAATCAATATTAAATAAAAAGAATAATATAAATACAATGCGTAACAGTGAGTAATAATAATAGATAAAAAAAGAAGAAAAAAAGATGTCAAAACACGTAAAAATACAAGTAAGGTGATGCTGTACACAGTTGCGTCAGTCACACCAGTGCATTGGGGGTTTTTAAGTCGAAAAATGACGCATCTTGAGGGGGGGGGGAGAGGGGTGCATAAGTCGAAAAATGACGCAACAGGTTATTCGTGAACATTCAAATATTTGAAAATTGATGTTCTGGTATAAATTGAGGAAGTGTTGGCAACGTTAAGACCGTGACTAGTAGGCTCTGAGACAGTTTTAAGCTTGTCGGGACAACCAGTACGTACTCATCATGCCC
This sequence comes from Magallana angulata, assembly GCF_025612915.1. Lineage (NCBI taxonomy): Eukaryota > Metazoa > Mollusca > Bivalvia > Ostreida > Ostreidae > Magallana > Magallana angulata. Next base: position 35,491,017 of record NC_069119.1, on the reverse strand, counting down.
TTCCCCTGAAAATAGAATAAACTTTAATAAAATATACGAATGTTTAAGCAACATTTATCAATTCAAATGACAATAGATGCATCTAACTTAAAATCACAAACGATATTAAATGATGTAGTTATATGACACGAATAGTACATATCTAATCAAATCAGGACCGACTTGCCTTTATTTGTATTTCTCCTCGTTCTTCAAGCAAAAAGTCCTGGCGAGTTTTCAGAAGGTTGCAAGTATTTTCACTGGTATGTATTTTCATGGCTAAAATAACACAAAGCAATGCAACAATATTTAAATAGTGCCTGTTTGGGAGGCAGTAGAAATTGACACCCCGAGGAAACCATTGTCAACTCACGCGAAGAGGAGGTTGACAATGGTTTTCGAGGGGTGTCAATTTCAACTGTTATCCTCTCAAACAGGCACTATTTATTTTATTATACTGAATGTCTTAATTTTAGAGAATTCTTATATTGCTTTTATATAGAAATGACGTGAGTTCTACGACGAACCGTACGCGCATAATTTACGCGCATGCATGTAACAATTCGTTGTGTAACCCGTTGGTTAGTGTGTTGCTAACGCCGAGGGTAATAGAACGGATTATTAACTGCGTCTAAACCAATCAGATTTCAGTGTTTATCATGAAAGTATAACAAAACAGAATACAACCTAGATGTAGGTACAGTCTTCTCATTCGACGGATGCTAATGCTTTCTTGTCACTATACAATAAACATGTACGTTTCTTTGTAAGATGTAAATACTATAAAATTCTTAACCGAATGAAATTTCTTTGCGGTTTAATTCATTTTTGGACATGTTGACATAGACCGAGAAAGTAAGACGGACAATTGTAAACTCATGACATTATTGAAATATATACACTTTAATATATCATACAGATACATTCGACTGAAAATCCTGAAAATTTTAGTTTTCCAGCTGGCAGTGGATAAATTAGATTAAAAAAAGGACAAAAACAGCTCGTAGCGCATAACATCATTAAAATACAATTAAAAAGCATATATTTACATTTTCCAGTGTCTTTGCCTGTGATAACACTACGTATCGATTTTGTACTATAAAACCCATAATACAAATGACACCAAATTGTGGCGCCAGTGGCTTTGCTTATTTTTGTTTAAATATTTAATCATACGATGGCTTAAAATTATATAAATATAAGTAATAGGGAATCATTCTTTGAATATTATGAGGTGATAATTTCGGTCGGGGCGTGATCAAATCTATCATTAAGCCCGTCTTGCTCTATTGGATTTGATAACGCCCTGACCGAAATTATCTCCTCATAATATTCAAAGAATGATTTAAGAAATGAAGATGATAATTTTTCTATTGATCGACGCATTGATGAAAAAGTTTTCCGGTCAATTTTTTCTTTGATACGTCGATCAATAGAAAAATAATTATCTTCATTTCTTATCATTTAATCAAACATTTCCAAATAAAAAAATTTGAAGTGTCATTGATCAAAAGTGTAAATAATGTAAATGAAGCGGCGCGTATGAATACAAAACAACAACAGCAACAATATTTAAAATGGATGCGCCTTCAGCTGATGCAGAGCTATTGAGCTGAATTAATGGATTAAACACAAATAGTGAGTTAAAATCTGAACCGGCTGAATTGAAAACGAGAGGAAAATACATCCGATAGCTTGTGATATCATTCACTGTGCAGAAAAACTCGTATTAAAGCTAGTTTTCATGTGAGATCGCTGGAATATGCAATTGGACATAACCATCAAGGAAAAGCGACCGTGGACGAAAATAGCTGATATGTCGACAAATAATAGTATGTATAAGCGACTTTTGTAAACTTTGTGATAACTAGATAGCCAGTGATGTACTTAAATGGTATCTATCTGCCGCTTGGAATTCACCGAAGGAGTTGATGCATTACTTATAGCTTTTCTTTACGACGCTTATTATTTTGAAGACCGATCATCTACGTGTGTAAATTTAAAAATTATCGTTACCAAATTTGAACAGCAGTGTTACTGTGAAAGTTTATATGCCTATATGTTTGTTATAATATTGAAATCCTTAAAAGGAACAGCCAGCCTCGCTGTAAATGTTGATTGATCTCAAGCAGACGAAATCGTGAGAAGAAGCTGAATTTTCTATTTCGTGAATCAAACAAAGTGTTTTGTTTATTTTGAAGGTTAAACTTTCAAAGTTTTATATTCACAAGTTTGCATTTTGTTTGCTGACAATAAAACAGACACAACTTTACATTTTGTTGACAGTGTTTATCTTGGAAATTCCCGTTCTATAAAAAGTGTTAGATCAGAGCAGTTGAGAAAAGTAGATCCAGCGAAAATTTTATTGATGCAGGTATCAAAGAAATTTTTCAACCAATCAGAAGCGCCGATATCTCATCAAACGAATAAATATTAAATGATTCCTTATTACTTATATTATTCATTCTTCTGAAAAAATATTATAAGCTGGATCGATAAGCGAAATGTGCAACATGATAAAATTACAGGAAACATGTGACTTACGTTCTCCACTGGATTCCATCCGTGAGGCCGTGTTCACAGTGTCACCAAACAGGCAGTACCTCGGCATCTTCTGACCCACTACGCCTGCGCAGACTGGACCTATCAAAGAGCAGATTTCAACAGGTTGTTTACTATTATGTGAAACTTCGGGTGCCGTTATAGATTCCTATTCCTAGATTTATATCAGATTCTACTTTGTAAGAAATTGCTTAAAAATAAGTATGAATTTAGTTGATAAAATCTGTTGAAAATAAAATTTTGATTTTAGGGTAATACAAAAAATAAAACAAAAATCATCCTAAAACAATGCATCTTACAGGATCTTACAGGAATCGAACCCATGATTGGTGGCATACAGATTCTTGTGTGAATTAAAGATCTGCAATTATTTATATCTAACGGTTAAAAAATCTGTAAGTGAATTTTTCATGCGATTTTGTGCTTCCTAATGGAGAATCAGACACGGTATACCGATCTATCTTAAAATAGATTAATTTAAAAATGATTACAAAATAACACCGCTACAATTAACACTATACTAACCAGAGTGCATTCCAATCCTGGCACATAAGGGATGATCCGGCTTGTGCTTGATTTTAAAATTCTTAACGCTCTCTAGGATAGAACACGACATCCCGGCTATTTCCACTACGTGTTGGTCGCCATTTCTCGTTGGTAGACCGGAAACTACCATGTACGCGTCGCCGATTGTCTCAACCTGAAAATTCAAATAAAGTGTTGCGATTTTTTTTAAATTTTTAATACATTAATGATTTATTTTAAATTTAAGAAATACATTTCGTAAAATAATTTTTAAGCAAGTTGCGAATTTTCGAAAATAAAGTGAATCTTTAAAAATCTTTTTGTTTTTCTTCTTTTTTTTGGGGGGGGGGGGAGGGGGGCAATTTTAGATTTCTGAATGTGGTAATTAATAGCCAGTGTAATTTTTGCATGTTTTAATATATCATTTATATAAAATAGATAATACTGCATTTTTGTTCAACTCTAACCTAAAATACGAAAACCCAATCATACCTGTACCTTTGACTAATATAAATCACATTTCAATTATATCTACTCCCTGTGACATTATATAAATAGTGCCTGTTTGGGAGGGTTACAGTTGAAATTGACACCCCGAGAAAACCATTGTCAACCGACGCGAAGCGGAGGATGACAATGGTTTTCAAGGGGTGTCAATTTCAACTTTTATCCTCCCAAACAGGCAATATTTATTTTGTTATACTGAATGTCTTAATTTTTAAATTCTACAGCGAACCGTACGCGCCTAATTTAGCTCATGTAACAATTTGTAATGTTACCCGTTGCTAAGTGCGTTGCTAACGTTGAGGGTAATAAAACGGATTATGAACTGCGTCTGAACCGATCAGATTTCAGTATTTAACATGAAAGTTTAACAATATATAAATAGTGCCTGTTTGGGAGGGTCACAGTTGAAATTGACATCCCGAGAACCATTGCCAACCGACGCGAAGCGGAGGTTGCCAATGGTTTTCGAGAGGGTGTCAATTTCAACTTTTATCCTCCCAAACAAGCTCTATTTATTTCATTTTACTGAATGTCTTATTTTTAGAGATTTTTTTACTGCTTTTATATAGAAATGACGTTAATTTCCCGGCGAACCGTACGCGCATGTAACAATTCGTTGTGCTACCCATTGCTAAGTGTGTTGCTAACGCTGAGGGTAATAAAACGGATTATTAACTGCGTCAAAACCAATCAGATTTCAGTATTTAACATGAAAGTATAATAAATGTGACGCGTCATGAGACTTTGGGTCCAAATGCGGCATTTGCAAAACAAAGAATTGACGTCATAAACATCGCACGTTTTTAACAAGCCGCCGATATTTTACCCCCCAATTTATTTTTTCGCCGGAAAAGAAACAAATTGTTAAAATAATAAATAGTATGCTGTTTCTTGATTTTAGCCATGTGAAATAAAACCATTGCATATCGAGATGTAATTAATGCCTTTTTAGACCGCATTATATTGTTTAAATACAATGAAATGAAAGCGAAAGTAGCTGTTAATGTTATCTCCCTTTTCATAAACGTAACTTCCGCTGTCAATGTAAACTATCTTCTGCTCGTTATTTTGCCCACCGTGAAATGTGTTCGTAATGTCATCATGAGTCAAAGCAGCGTGTTGTCGAGTGCCAGTACGATCCCCCCGTCAATTATAGACCAGGACGACAACGATTTTAACGACGAACTGTCGCATGTGAATGATTTGTTTTTCGGAAATGTGGAATTAAATGTCGGCGCCGAGTGCTCAGCGGTAACTAGTGGTTCTGATGAAAGTGACTGTGATAGTGAAGATGTGTGTAATGATCTGAATAACAACGATGATAATGACTTTGAAATTTCTGATTCTGACAAAAGAGAGGCGCAGTGTGTGCATGATTTTTATGAAAACACTTGTGGATGCAGCAGACTCTATGGTAAGCCATGTAGCTCCATTGTTGACAGAAATGTGCTCAATGATTACAGAAACGTGTGTTTAGAGACAGACAAATCTGAACTAGATATGCTGATAAAGGTGCAGCTCTTCCATCATAGAAATAATTCTTCAGAAACATCTGCCAAGAAACACAAGACAAAGGAAAGAGAAAGGGTGAGACAAGTTTATCATTTTAGTGGAATCCAGGTGTGTAGAGAGACATTTGCTTTCGCCCATGGGATAAGTAGGAAAACCATTGATTCCATTGCTAGATCCCTTGATCAAGATGGGTTTGGTGCTAGAGTTCATGGCAACAAAGGTAAATCCCCTAAACATGCCTTAACAATGGAGGATGTGAAGAGAGTCAAACAGTTTCTTCTTAGTTATGCCAACAAATATGGACTTCCCCTACCTGGCAGGCTACCAAATTTCAGAAATGAGAAAACTATTTTACTGCCCTCTGACAAAACCAAAGCAGAAGTTCACCAGGAATATTTGACACTTGCTGATGAGATGTCATTGAGAAAGATATGCTTATCTCAATTCAAAACAGTATGGCTTGAGCAGTGCCCTCATATTTTGATCATGAAGCCTGCCACAGACCTCTGTCACACCTGCCAGTCCTTTTCGTCAACTCTTTCATGCAGCGGCAATTTGAACGAAGAGGAAAAAGAGGATATTCTATCAAAATATCAAGAGCATGTTGGACATGTCAAAGAACAGAGGGACCATTACAGGGATCAGTGTGCTGCGGCCAAATCAACATTTGTCCAACTCACCCCAGAGCAAAAAATAAGAGGTATTGCATATTCATTCTAAAGTAGGATCATGCATAATTAAATGTATGTGTAAAATACCTAAATAATATTTGTAAAATATATATTTTTTTACATGATTTAAGAATAAGTTAGTATCATTTTGTGTGTATAATAATAAATTAAAAATTTATTTTAACCAAAATATAAGCTAATTACAGTGTTTGATGTGGACGTGTAATGAATTCTTTATTTGAACTTTGCAAGTAAATGAACTCAATTTTTTTTATATAAATTTGTTATTGAAACACTGCCAGTTTAGTTTTGCAAAAAAATAATTAAGTTTTAATGTTTTGTTTCTTTTTCTTAGGCCAGCCACCCTGCACATTGCAGTCTGAGTTTCATTATAGCTTTGACTATGCACAACAAGTGCATTATCCTCACTATGCACAACAAGTTGGGCCATTGTTTTTTAAAACACCTAGAAAATGTCAATGCTTTGGGATCTGCTGTGAGGGATCAGGTACATGACTATGATTCTTATCAATATCTTTAAATATACACCCTATGAGAATACATAATTATGTACCATAAAATCAAATTTATCTGAAGAGGTCTACTTTTGTGATTTTAATGATTGCAAATTACATAGTGAAATAATTACTTTTATTTTTTATGAATTGAATGTAATGATTATATTTTTAGGCACCCAGATATTTTATCTTGTGGATGAAGCTCAGCACTCAAATAAAGGCGCAAACACTGTGACCAGTATGCTGCATCACCATTTCATGTACCATGGTCTTGGTGAAACAGATGTCAAGCTTCACATGGATAATTGCAGCGGGCAAAACAAGAATAACACAGTCATCGGGTAAATATCTCATAGAAAAGTGTAAATTGAAAAAAAAACCTTGCACTTTTTAAGTTTTGTGTAAAATATAAGTTTGGTTTAAGTTGCCATTTAATCTATATGTACTGTATTTGATAATGTCAATGAAACTTATTATAAGGTGCCCCCCCCCTCCCCTATTCAAGGGTAAGGATCAAATGATTAGCAGATCAGAAATCTTTAACTAATTAGGAAGAAAATTGTCAGTTTGTAGTTTATTAATGCATTAAGTGTCCTCTATATCAAGAATGATTTTGCATGCTAATGATATTTTTTGCAATAGATATGGTATGTGGAGAGTAATGACTGGTCTCCATGAGTCAGTGGAATTTTCAATGATGGAAGCTGGCCACACCAAGTTTAACCCAGATTGGCATTTTGGGTTATGGAAAGTCAAATGGAGGCACTCGAATGTTGAAACCTTAGCGGAGATTGCTGCCAGCGTTTTGAAATCCTCCAGGAATGGCCACAATGTCCCGCAGTTGGTGGATGATCCTGTTGCTCCTCTCTTCTTTTATGACTGGGCAACCTTCTTCAAGAGGATCTTTAAACCAATACCCAGTTTAAAGTCATATCATCATTTTAGGTAATTTTATAATTAGATAGACTAAAGTTACACATAATACATATCAGTCTATGATTTCTATCCAATGGTTTTTTTTTTGTTTTCTATCACCTAGTTTGTGGGTAATTGTAAGAATTGCTTTGAATGTTTCAGAATGGACAAAGATCATCCTGGTATTGTGTTTGTAAGGGAGTACGCAACAAGTCAGGAAGTGGCAGTCAACATCCTCAAACCTGGTGCAGCAGTTGACCCTACTGTTCTTCCATTAGTGATTCCTCCATCAGGGCTTGATGCACACAGACAGTGGTACCTATTCAATGAAGTTGCTCCCTATTGTGTCAACAAGGAAAGCTGTCCAAAGCCAACCATGCCAAAACCTCTCGTCAAGATAGACTCACCGTCACTGGCCAGGAAATGCAGCAAATGTAAACTGACTGGACACAATAAAACAACATGTAGAATATAAACTAAGTTATATCTATCCATTTAAAATGTGATGATACTTCAATGTTCACTTAAATATTGTATTTGTTCAACTTCTTTTCATATTTCTTCAATATTGATTGATGATTGGATGAATGAATGGAAGGATGAATGAAGGAATGAATGAAGGAATGAATGAAGGAATGAATGAATGAATGAATGAATGAATGAATGAATGATTGATTGAATGCATAAATGATTGTTTTAATTGATTAATTGATTAAAACATGATATTCAATTGTTACAAAGTTTCATTTCTTGATTTAGTTTTAAAAGTGGTTTAATTTTTTTAAACACGAATTACTTTTTCCATTGATAATCATTTTACTATGATCAGTTATTTCATAGAATGCTAACAACAATAAATTTTTTTAAGGTACTGCATACTGTACTTAATTTATCTGGTTACAGCTGGTTTAGATGGGTGAATATATGATATAACTAAATTGAAGACTGCTAAACAACAAAGAATGCATTTTAAAGTGTTTTGACATGTAACTTAATATGTGTTACATGTAATCAAACAGATGCAGAATTTATGTAGTAATTGCGCAGTAATGCACATTAAGCAGAAATGCCTACATAGTACAGCAATCTTTGTGACGTCATATCTCAAAAACTAGCTTGTATATGAGAGTAAAATTTCATAATATTAATTTTGGACATATAAGGTGTAAGAATAAGCAAAAATCTCATTTTTGAAAATTTCCTCATTTGGACCCAAAATGTCATGACTGGTCACAAATTGTATTAATGACATTAACACTTAGAGCGTTGTATCATATAAGGACCGAAACATATATTTCGACAAAATGACATGTTGTAAGTAAGTCTGGAAATTGTTTACCTTGTAGACGTCAAAGTGTTCAATGATTTTGTCGAAGCAAATGTAGAGATCATTTAGAAGGTCAATCACCTAAAACACAAACAAGTAAGTTAATGTATCTGAATGTATATATTGCTACACTTTTGATAATGTGAAATTCTTATTATTATTGATTTTAAGTAAATCAAACTCTTATTATAATTGATTTTTAATCAATCCTTTTTACTGCAATTAAAAAAAACAAAAATTGAACAAAGCACGTGACCTGCATGGGGGTACTCTGTGAGGACAGGCTGGTGAAGCCCACAATGTCACTGAAGTAGATCGTTACGCAAGTGTACGCCTCTGGCTCCACCGTGCATCCAGTCTTCAGTTTGTCCGCCACGCTCCTGTACCATTATTTTTACTCAGATATCATTATCAAGATACCAGAATATCAAAATATATGAGCAAAGCCCGTCTGGTAAAACATAGTTTTTGCTTACATCGCGTGCAGTGTTCTGTGAATACAGACAACAATTTCAATACCCACTATCGAATGGTTAATATAAATGACACTTTGAAATGATACGTTGAATATATCAAAATATGAAACGGGTGGCTACATTTAGCTTTAAAGGCAGCCACAAACACAAGTGAGAGACTGTTAATTAGGTTGCATTATACCTTGGCAATACCTGGTAGAGGAGTTCATCTGACTTCTTTTTCTCAATGATCAAGCTCTGCGTTCGATCTTCCACTAGATCCTCAAGGTTATTGGCATACTCTTCCATACGAGACAGCAAATTATCTAACAGTTTCTCTCCAGATTTATCCCTTAAATGAAAAAAAAATTCACAAAGGAATCATATTATATCGTGGTCAACAAATTATCCAAAGGTTCTACCTTTAAATTCTAGATACTATATTTTTGTCCATAATTTATAGTTCAGTTGAGAAAAAGCTAAATATATCAGTTTTAAAATTCTAACATTTATTCTCATATATTTATACAAATCCTTTCTTTACAAAGAGAATAATATATTCAATAAATGGTCTTGGTCATTTAACTCTCTATATTTCAACCGAATTTTAATACATATATAGCTACATGTAGCTTTCACAAAAAAATTACATTTTACCATTGTAACTTGCGAGATTCTTTTCGCAGGAACTGAAAAGTGGGCCTGCAGTTTGGGTCTTCTTCCCAGCAGAACTTCATCAGTCCGACGACATCCGTGTCAATGCCCACCATGTTTAATCGGGGCCGGAACTGAACATCGTCGACGATTTCCACTTTCATCACGATCTCTGCAATGTAGAACAGTTCGTGACAATATTTAGATCTGAATTATTAAAACATTTTGGGAAATTAAAAACATCGCATTGATATTTCAATTGTTTATTAAGTGTACGGATTTAAAACATTTTTTTACTTACGTTGGAGATAATAAATTATCTTTATGCAAAATTAAGTCTGAATATTTAAGTCTGAATATTTTGCTATCAAAAACTCTTTTTAACCGTTAAACATGACTTGCTCAAACTAACAAAAAGACAACATATTTGCTCAACTTAATTAAAAATCCTGACGTATGAGTGAATTCAATGTAATCAATCATTCAAATAATGCCAACTCACGAAAACAACAAACCGTATTAATGAAAAAATTCTCTTTTGTCAAAAACATTTTAAAATAATATTATGGTTATATTAAAAATGTTTAAAAATTACCTTCCAAAGTTAAGAATTCTTTGTCATCTTCAAATGGCTCCTTTCTAGACAATACTTCATACATGATAATACCAAAACTGTAAACGTCCGCGCATTGCATTTCCAAATGATCGGAAGTAGTCGTCGATTTCCGGAGAAGCTCGGGGGCCATCCACAGACATTCTTGTACAAAAAGAAAGCACGATTGTTATTATCTGCACATTAAGAGGTATGTATGATCGGTGCTATTTTTACACGAAACTTATTTAGAAGATCTTTGTAGAAAGATAGATAAAATTGTTCAAAAGCTTTATTATTAAGAACTTATCTTTACAAAAGTGTATGGCTGTTAAACAATGTCTAAATTTCTAAAATACAGTTCCGATCAGACCCAACAAATCAGAAAGTAAGCCCCAACTAAACCCTGGGTTTACTTTCTGGGTTTACTTCGGGTTTACCAGAGTTGATCCAGAGTAAACACAAAGTAAATCCAGAGAGTAAACCCTGATCAGAAGTATACCGCTGACAGCAAACTCTACATGTGTATTCGGAATATACAAGGGGCAGGAATTATAGGCAGTAAGATGGTAAGATAAAAGACGGGTTTGCTTTACACCTCAGTACATACAAAAGCAGTTCTTGAGTAAACCCAAAGTAAACATCAAGCAAATCCAAAGTAAACCCCGAGTGGTCTAAAATTTTCACAAAGTAAACCCGGAGTAAACCCAAAGTAAACCCAGATGGTAAACCCGGAGTTTAGTTGGGTTTTACTTTCTTTTAGGTTTTGTCTGATCAGTACAGTATATCTTGACCATCCAGTCTCCTTGATGTATCGTATATTACCACACTAAATGTTGATGAAATGTTTTTATGCCTTCATAAAACCAATTACATCCAGCTCTTACTTTCACTATGTAAATCAATATGATGGTCTTTCAAAGACTGTAAACCAAAGTTGGTTACTTTGAGGACGAATCTGCTGTCGATGACACAGTTACGACTATGAAGGTGGCCATGGAACTGTACGTTAGAAGAATGGAGATAATCCATGGCCTGTTAAAGTGTGAAATATGTTAGAAGAATGGAGATAATCAATTGCCTGATAAAGTGTGAAATATGTTAGAAGAATGGAGATAATCCATTGCCTGATAAAGTGTGAAATATGTTAAAAGAATGGAGATAATCAATGGCCTGATAAAGGGTGAAATATGTTAGAAGAATGGAGATAATTCATGGCCTGATAAAGTGTGAAATATGTTAGAAGAATGGAGATAATCCATGGCCTGATAAAGTGTGAAATATGTTAGAAAAATGGAGATAATCCATGGCCTGATAAAGTGTGAAATATGTTAGAAGAATGGAAATAATCCATGGCCTGATAAAGAGTGAAATATGTTAGAAGAATGGAGATAATCAATAGCCTGATGAAGTGTGAAATATGTTAGAAGAATGGAGATAATCCATGGCCTGATAAAGTGTGAAATATGTTAGAAGAATGGAGATAATCCATTGCCTGATAAAGTGCGAAATATGTTAGAAGAATGGAGATAATCCATTGCCTGATAAAGTGTGAAATATGTTCTTAACTGATGGTAAGGAAATTCTATATTAGTTATAAAGGAAAATTACAAACAATTTCTAAAATTCAAATAAATTATAAATGATTAAAGGCAATAAAAATATTTACAAAAGGTAATTTTTCTTTCACTTTTAAGTAAATTATCCGCATATTATCAAAATTTGTATCCTTCTCTTTGTAGGCTACTACATTTTATTCGTAAAGAAAATAACCAATTAAAAAGAAATTTCAATGAAAAAAATCAATCTTACCTGTATTATATCGCGAATTAATGAAATGCTGAACTCCCTATTTAATACAAACGAATCATTGCTCAGAATATCCTAAAAATGAAAACCGCGGTTGAATAAAATTGTAAATAGTATCCCAGCATACATTAGTCCTTTTAACTGTTACATGAAACAAGACCTTAACTGTTTAATTTTTCTTTTTTCGAACCATTTTTAAGGTATTAAACCTCATACTCTGGAAAACAATTTTATTTTCATTGAAGATAAGGAGAAGAAATCATATAAAACATTCTATGAAGCAACAAATTTTACATTTGTCATAAAAAATGCTTATTCATTTTAAAGTTGCGCTGTTTGAGGTTTTATCTATGATTTTGTTACATGTATATGACATATAATTCTTAGTCACCCTTACCCTGAGGTCTCCGCGTGGACAGAACTCAGTGACTGAGTACAGACTTGACTCGTGCTCTGTTAGCCCCAGAAATTTGGTCAGGTTCGGACAAGTGATGCTTCGTAACTTAAAAATCAGTAATAAATAACATCCTATATAATATATACAATTGGTGTCTCGTAACTTAAAAATCAGTAATAAATAACAACCCTTATAATAACTGTATACAATTAATGCTTCTGTAACTTAAAAACCAGTAATAAACTAGAAAACTTACCAGTCAAGAAGGGCCCCGCTATGACAATTAATATAGAGAAGTGAAAAAACCTTTGAATTTCATCCTCTTTATATTAAAAAAGGTTGAAAAATAAATGCCCGGCAGAAGATGTAAAGAACTGGAATATATAGGATCTCGTAATTTGTAGTTGGATATGATTTTCATCCAACAATTAAAGTGTTTTTTTCTTGAGCCTTAGTGAGGGGATAAAACAAAAAAGTTGGATAAAAATCATATCATACTACAAATCATATGAGATTCTATTTATCCCATGTTTTATACACCACAATCAATGTTAACACTGTTTATAAAACTCCACATTATTTTACTTCATTATGCCTACGAAAATCCCATTGTAAAGTCACAACTGTGGGATATCAAAAAATATCCAATGAGTCATATCCACAAGATAAAGGGGGTAAACATGGGATGAAATAAATTTGTTAAAAAAAACAAAGAATTGATACCAATGCTTTGCCTCAACTTCAAACAAACATCACTTGCAGACACATGTGTATGGTAATACATATAACAGATAAAGACAGACCTTAGATTTTCTGAAACAGACAAGATAAATAATATCAGGGGATTAATTATCCTGCTCTAATCCATTTATTAAATTTAATTAGGACTTACAGAAAGAACATTTTCAGGTACTAATTCCTAAGTTTCCTTTAATATAAACATAGCAACCAAAAAAAACAACAACACCAAAACATCCATTAAAAAATATTAAAAAAAACTAGAGCAAAGCTCGTTGCAAAGCAACGAGTGGGTCTTCCGGTAATGTCGAAAGTAAAGCTAGAAGTTCCTGTAAGAAGCAGGGTTCTTAAACCAACAAACGTAAGAAACTAAAACAAAAAAAATCGAATTATTCTTGGTACGAGTTAACAAAATCCGAATGATGCCAAGTACGAATTAACAAACCTTATCGATTTCAAGAACGACTTAGCAAATACAAATCCGAATCTGTTAAAGTACGATTTAACAATTATCGAATAATTTTAGGTACGAGTTAATTTAACTCTGAACATAAAACTCTTTTCTTAACCAAGAATGTGAAATCAAAATTTCCGGAAAAATCAAATTTTAAACCCCTTTATCTCTGTATTGCATCGGCCGATTTTAGAACGGATTTCAGTTTTGAATTCTGAATAATAAGCTCTTATTTTTTGCTTTATGATTAATAACTAATTATCGCTTAAAAATAAGTTATTATGAAAAGACTTTGTAGCCCTTTTGGCCCCTTATTTGAGGGGCTGGCCCCTTTTTCTTGATATCAAATGAAAGGTCTTGTAAATATATCCATATTTTGTTACACATTGTATTCACGAATAGTTAACTGTTCTAGAGATATTCGAACAACTGTGTTTTAGGGGCCGACCCTTAAACTCCTTACCAGTGCCACCAAAAAAATATTTTTAGATCCCATATCGTTAAGAACATTATTTTGAGCAACTATTCTTCTACAAGGCTTTTCAAAATATTTCTCCTTTTCTAGATATTAATGACCAAATTTTAAGACATCTGGCCCCTTGAAACCCCTAATTACGTATCATATGTCTTAAGTATGGTACCGTATAGATAAACAGATGTACAATGAACAATTTTGGTTCTATAATTGATAACAAATTATTTTTCAGTAAAGAGTTATTATAAAAGGAATTTATAGCCCTCTTGGCCCCTTATTTGAGGGGCCAGCCCCTTTTTCTTGATATCAAATAAAAGGTCTTGTAAATATAAACGCATTTTGTTCAACAAGTGTTCAGAAATTGTTGACCGTTCTAAAGATATCTGAACAAATGTATTTTAGGGGCCGACCCTTAAAATCCTTACTGGGACCACCAACAAAATTTTTTTAGGGAGCATATTGTTAAGAACATTATCATAGGCATTTTTTGTTCTATAATGCTTATCAAAATATTTCTCCTTTTCTAGATACTAAAGATCAAAGTTTTCGACTTCTGGCCCCTTAAAACCCATAATTACATAACATATGACTTAGACATGGTACCGTATAGATAAACAGATGTACAATGAACATTTTTGGTTCTATAATTGATAACAAATTATTTTTCAGTAAAGAGTTATTGCAAAAATACTTTAGAGCCCTTTTGGCCCCTAATTTGAGGGGCCAGCCCCTTTTTCTGAAATCAAACAAAAGATCTAGTTAATCTGAACAACTTTTGCATTACATGTCTTAACAAAATATTTACACATTAAAAGCTAGGGCCGAAAATGTGCGAAAATTTCGTGAAAAAAATTGGTGCCAATTTTCGAGCTCGGGCGAGCTTCGCCGCCTTGCGCATTTTTCAAAGTATAAAATAAATAGGATCATCTACAAACATTCATCTACTATCCCTGAAAGTTTCATATTTCTATCGCAATTAGTTTTTGAGAAGTTACGTGGACAAAATGGTCCTTAAAAAATCACTAAATCCTCAAAATCTCAAACCGGAAGTGACGTCATCGGCCAGAAATTTTATAATATCAAGTTTGTTTGATGTTCAATACGTCCTGTAAATTTCATGCAAATCGGTCAAGTAGTTCACGAGAAATAGAGTTCGAAAAAAGTCAGAAAAAAAATAAAAAATAAAATAATAATAAGGAAAAGAAACAATAGAATAACAAGAGGGTCTTCCGTCGGAAACGGAAGACCCTAAAAAATTAAAAAACTGATGTCTAATAATTTCTTATTATTTTTTTTAATTTATTGTAATTCATATATTTTTTTTATTTTACAGAATATAAGTATTTGGACTAGAATGAAATATATTCTTTATCAAATACCATCCTTTAAACTGAGGGGTGAAAATATTAGGGTGCAGCTCATGGTATGATAGTTGTATTTGCTTCAAAACAAACATCAGTGCAGACAAAGGTGTTCATTAATCTCGATATGACAGATAGAGATAAGCCTCTAAATTTTTCTGCAGCAGGCAAGATAATTAATCCCAGGGGATTAATTGTTCTGCTCTCTCATTCTTTTCTTCTAAATTTACAATAAGATTTTTTTTTTCAGAAATGACAGAATGGGGTTATTATCTGATTACCTGTTAAAATTAACAGCATTAGGGCAGGAAAAAATAAAATAAATAATGAAAAAATAAAATAGTGAAAAAGGATATCTTAATTTATATCTTGATTTTAGAATTCAGTAAAATTATCATTGTGTACGGTATTTTAACCAAAATAAAATATGAATATTATATTTCAAATCAATATTTCAAAGAATATTTAAACAATACTACACATCATTCAAAATTGACCTTATATAACTTAAAAACAAAGTTCATTTGCAGACACAAGCAGTGCAGTAATTAATCTCAATGTGACAGATAAAGATAAAGCTTAGGATTTTCTTCCTGTGGAAGGTTAATTAATCCCAAAGGACAAATATTGCACAGCCTTCCATGTAAATTCTCAGCAGTTATCTCTCTTTGCCCATTCATTCTCAGCAGTTATCTCTCTTTGCCCATTCATTCTTATGCATAGTTAGGAATCTACCCCACCACCCCAGCTCCAAACCAGAAGACTGCCTACTGAACCACCATACCAAATTTGAACTTGATTGGGCAACCATAAAAAAAGTTATTAGAAAAAACAGGAAATTTGTGGACGGAAGAGTGACAGACAGACGAACAGAAGGATTAACGAACAGAGTGATTACTATAGGGCACCCGCAAATCCTTGCAGGGCCCTAATAACAACCTATATAATAATTGTTAAAGTGATGCTTCGTAACTTAAAAATCAGTAATAAATAACAACCTATATAATAATTGTATGCAATTGATACCTTCGTAACTTAAAAATCAGTAACAAATAACATCCTATATAATATATACAATTGGTGTCTCGTAACTTAAATATAACAAATGACATCCTATGTATTATATACAATTTGTGCCTTCGTAGCTTAAAAGTTAGTAATAAATAACATCGTATGTAATATAAAAACAGTTGGTGCCTTCGAGCTAAAAAATCAGTAAAAACACAGCTATGATCGGCCGATGCTAATCACAAAACACGTCACAATTATTAGACTGAAATCAGAAGTCATTACATAAAAATACCTAGAGATCTTCTAATTCTATATGTGTATATTACCTGAGCTAATTCCATAAAAAAATACCATGAGCGATCCTATGAATATCAACTATCTAAGCTAATTCCATAAAAAATGTCATGGGATATACTGTAAATTTCTACATGTATTACCTGAGACAATTCCATATAAAATGAGCGACATGATGGTCTTTGTCTTTTGTTGAATTTTTGTAAATACACTTTGGAACCCTGAAAATGAAAAGCATTTAAAAACTGTATACACAGAAATAATACGCATTGCTTTTAGATATCAATAGACGATAGACACGTTTGTATCGTTTATTTTCAACTCTGAAGTAATCGATTAGTAAACACAGAAACATAATATCTTATTGGGGATTACATTGAAAAAAATATATCTATATACTTCTAAACGGTTGAAAAAAAAGGAATACTCGTAAATTTTGATGCATCTCCTTTCTAAGAATCTTAGGCTGAAGTGAATGGATTTGTTGCTAAGCAGATATTCATTAAAAAAACTAGTCAGTTGTATTGGGCAAAGAAAAGCTATGACAGTTTTAGAAGTTATTTTCTTATTTTCAGGGGGAAATGAATAGTATAGCGTTATTAAGAAGTAATGCAACTGTTAGTTGAATATCTTAAAATCAAAAACAGACATAAAACTTTTTTTTCATTATCAATTGTTTTGAATAAATCATCGGAGAGAGAAACGTGTTGAGTGTAAAAAAAACCCCCAATAAAACAGGAATATGATTAATGAAAACTACGGGCTTTCATATTTCAATATCGAGAGAATACCTGATATGATGCAACCTTCTGATCCACAGCCATTGTTTTTAAGCTCATCTCTTCAGATTTGGACTTAAGCTTTCAATTACAATAACAATAACATTAAAACATACCAGCTTTAAAACAAATACCAGATAAAATATTCTTATACAATTTATTACATTTGTTGCACAAAAATCTTTTCTTTTTAATCAAAACGTTCGTCAAAATCATTTCAAGGTGTTACTGCGTTGAAAGATTTTACTTGTAAAAAGGATTGATATTTTGTGGGTTGAAAACTATAATAAGCGTGCTTGTAAAAAAAAATGCGTATAGTGATCTCGTAAAGCTTAATTGATGGCACCTTTAGTCAGTTGGTGTAGTTTTAATATTAAAGAAACATAAACTTCTATATAGTAGACACAAAATTTTTTTTGTTTTACGATTGGATCTTGATCAAAGCAAAAATTGAAGTTTTAGTTATGTAAATTTTTTTAATAGAATGTGTAGTGCTGTGATCCACATGATATATCATTTGAAGAAACAAGTGCATTTTATAAATCACAAACCTTACAATAATACTTGGATAAACATTTAAAGCCAAAAGTAAGGAAATGATGTACAAAACACATTCCCAATTCCATAGTGATTATTAGAGATCACTTCGGTCCCAGTCAGAATTTGTCAGTAGTATGTCCCCGTCTGTCTGTCTGTCTGTCTGCCTGTCTCTCCCTCTCTCTCTCTCTTTCTCTCTCTCTCTCTCTCTCACACAGTTTCCATAGCATTTTTTCTGCAAACAAATTTAACGTAAACTTGTACCTTTCCTTCAGAAAAACACAAAAGGGAATATCTACTATGACACTGAGACAGCCATGCTATTTCTTCCCAGGGTATTTTCCACCAATTACTCAACATTTCGGCGTCTCTCTTCATTTTCCTACAAATGTATTCAAAAATTTTCCATCTCACATTTGTTAATTGTTTTCAATATCATGTTAGCTTGCTGTTTACAACACTTTTAACTAGTTATGATACAAGATCATGCACATCTTTATTTATCTTTCCTCTGTTAGAATTATGATAAAAATACAGCATGTGTTACAGAGTTGACGAATTAGTTCTTTAAATATAGTCAACATTAGTGCCACCTTGAATGGTTTTTCAAATCTGAAATCAAACTTTCAAATACGATCAAAAAATTTAGCTAACCACTTAGTTAGGAAAGGGAAATTCAACAGAATACAAACCTATACACAAGTAAAACCATATTGCAGATGGCTAGAATCAACACCGCCAGCACAATGGATAATACCATAAAGAATTTGTTATCTATAATAGATAACACGAGTCAATGATACATAACAAATCATGAAAGATAGCATGATATATTATATGAATAGTGTATGTATGAGAGGGTAACAGTTGAAATTGACACCGCGAGAACACCATTGTTAACCGACACGAATCTTAGGTTGACAATGGTTTTTGTGGGGTGCCAACTTCAATTGTTATCCTCCCAAACATGCACTATTTGTTTTGTTATACTAAATATCTCAATATTAGAGAACATTTTACTGCTTATATATAGAAATAACGCAAATTTTACGGCGAACCGTATGTCCATCTTTTACACGCATGTAACAATTCGTTTTGTTATACTTTCATGTTAAATACTGGAATCTGATTGGTTAGGACGCAGTTCATAATCCGTTCTATTACCCTCAGCGTTAGCAACGCACTAAGCAACGGGTAACATTACAAATTGTTACATGTGCGAACATTATGCGCGTACGGTTCGCTGTAGAATTCACTTTATTCCTATATAAAAGCAGTAAAGTTTTCTTAAAAATTAAGACATTCGCGTCGGTTGACAACGGTTTTCTCGGGTTGTCAATTTCAACTGTTACCCTCCCAAACAGGCACTATTTATATAGTGTTACCCGTTGTCAAGTGTGTTGCTAACGCTGATAGTAATACTATTTGTTATACTGAATGTCTTAATTTTTAAGAAAATTTTACTGCTTTTATATAGGAATAACGTGAATTCTAAAGCAAACCGTACGCGCATAATTTTCGCGCATGTAACAATTTTTAATGTTACCCGTTGCTAAGTGCGTTGCTAACGCTTAGAGTAATAGAACGGATTATGAACTGCGTCTTAGCCAATCAGATTTCAGTGTTTAACATGAAAGTATAACAAAACGGATTATCATCTACGTCTAAGCCAATCAGATTTCAGTATTTAACATCAGAGTATAATAAAACAGTTTGATATATTACATTCAGCAGTACATTCTCATCATATTATTCTTTGTTTTCCCTCAGACAGAATTGTCACACTTTCATTTAACAGGTATTAAACTTACCACGTGACTGCCTCATGTATCTCAATATGGCCGTCATTCTTCTACTCATTTCGAAATTTCATTTTTAAGAAATAAAGTACGAGTTTTCGTGAATGTTACAGAATAACCTCTGAGGTCGAGATATTTGATATTCCAAATAACATTTTGAGACCGAGGAGGTTATCCTGCAACATTCACGATAACAAGAACATTATATCTATTCTACTAACAGCCCAGTTTTTGTACGATCTAGTCATTTTGAAGGCTGTTCCGTGTAACCCCAACGGTTTTGTTAGTAATGTTTACACGTGTATCGATCAAAGGAAACATCTACTGATGACAGAATTTTTCGTTGGGTTTTTAATACTTTTCACTTATTCATAACATATTTTTGAATCATATTTCTAATATTTTAAGGGCAATTTAATACGATTATCACTACTACACGTTATATATTTTATGTAAAAACACACAATACAAATGTGCTAGGGAGGTCCCAGGAACAGCCGCATTGATCTCTTAAGAATAAACATTAGAGGCAATACACATCGTTTTGACTGGAACTAAGACGTGAAATTGACATGGTTTTTAAACTTTTTACGGTTTGAAGTTGTACTTTCATCTCTTTGATCTTGGGAATAACTGTAGTAGAATATTAAATACATCAGCCGCATGTCATAAGTTCTCTAATTATTTGGAGTAGTTGCCACCTGAATTTTTTTTAAATTAGAGTGGCTGCCCTTGGAATATTGAAGTCACTTTGTTGTGTCCAGAGCATAGCAAAATAGCAGCGTCGGAATTTGCTCAAATCTCTGTACAGGAAAGGGGGGAAACGTTTCGAATTGAATAGCAACAAAACATCGTAAATAAACATGGCTGAGATTTTCAAAGAGTATTTGAAAGGTTAGATTAAGAGTTTTGAAAAGTTTAAATAACTTAAATAGGACGAGATGTCAGGAAACTTGTATGCATAGGTTTGCGTAGATGAAGTAGATCATCGCTTTTTGTGAAACGATATGTCACTTAATAGTCCTGGGGGAAACAACACACTTATTAGATTTGTTAACGACTGACTGCAGAAATGTATCGGGTTGATCAAACTCATAGATGGCGAGGCAAAGCACAAATATTATACCTATTTGGTTAACAGCGTTAACAGTGTTAATATTAGATTTAAAAGAACTAAACTATCTAAAAAAAAAAGAAAGAAAAGAAAAAAGAAACCAAAAAAAGGAATAAATACCGGACCTTCGATGACGTAGCAATCAGCCCCAGTAAATCCACATCGAGGTTTGTTTATCGGAGGTCCTTTGTCGTTAGGCCAATGAATTGTATTGGAATTACTGAGATGGAATGCAAGAGACGACCCGCCGTAACCTACAGGCTACAGTTAACAATTGGTATTGTGTCAATATAATTAGCATATACTATAATTCGAGCTTTAGTTAAGATACAGAAGCCAAAAATAAAAAAAATAAATAAATTTGCAAAGTTTTATGTTATATCAAAACGCAAAATAGTATGTTAAATCCCTTTCTAACAAGTGAAAGTACAAAGAAAATGCCATATCATTATTATTATACTTAATTTGTCTGTTTGTCACTTTTTTTTCAGGGTACTTAACATTGCTTTTATCTGAGTTCACAAACTTGCATCATTCGTGAATGTCATACTTATTGTATCTAAGACACATTTCCTCATATACAGTTAATTTTATAAAACGTACGACAAATTCTCCAATGAAAGGGTTCAAATCCATGATCATCCAATTGATAACTCGATCACCAATGGCATTGATGAATAGATCACCGTTGATGCCTACAATTTAGGGGTCAAACGCACATTTGAATTCCTGTGGTATGATTACAGTAATCGTGCTGAATGTTATTTATTATGCACACGTTAGGTGTCTTTATTTAAGTAAATCTTTGAAACTTGTTTGTTTGATTCCCTAGCGCAATTTTACTACCAAAAAATGTTCAACGGATGAAGAAATAACCCATGAACATCATAAACTTGAAATGAGAATAATAATGTTTCGACTGCATATTCGAGTGATCTAGAACAAATCAAATATGTATCTATTACTAAATGATAATGAAACCATTAAGACTATTAATATTAATTATGTTAATAATAATCAAATACTTAAGCATAAATGAACAGAAAAATGTTCCTCTACCATCAAATGTCCTGTTCTTTAATCTTCTGACTATATTTAAACCGTCTCTAAAATCAATTCCATCTTGAACAGTTTCCATGACAACTTCTCCATACAGCACTAAAGCTTCGTAGAATACCATTGCGTGTGGATTCGGCTGAAAAAAGGCATTGTTTAAATTGTTTACATTGTATCATTTAGTGGACAAAATTCCTGATGACAATGTAACACTATGCATTTTAAAATAACAACATGTAGATCGAATGCTTAAAATCGTGTTAATCATTTTATTGCATACAGAAAATGAAAAATGTGTTAACATTTATTGATTGTATTCAATGAATGTAAATAGACGCGTTTCAACTCACATCTTGGTCAAATATATCCATATTGTACTCCTCAAAGGACTTCCGTTTTATTTCCATCGCAAACTCTTTATACTCTTTTGTTTCTGATTGATACAAACCAATCAGAAAGACAGACTCAAACGCTTTTCTAACTGTCTGCAAAACATTTGACGTAAGAATTGTCAATTCAAATATGACATATCAATTTTATTAGAATACCATTCATATAAAATATGGGAGTACATATCAAGGGGGTTTGGTGGTCAACAATTTAACAATAAGATCTTTCTTAAACTTTTAGCGGTGATCTTTTAGGGTATAAACTTTTAGATGGTAAGGAAAAAATCTTTTATTTAAGCTTTAGAATTCGATTATACGGTGGAATCATTTAATTTCGTAGGGGCCAATTTTCGAGGATGGTTGATTTTTTTTTTGCATTTTCGTTCGGATGTAATTTCGTGGATACGTCAGCTTTTAGTTTCAGATGGTCAACTAAATCTTTTATGATAAGTATTCGTTGAGGATGTAAATTCGGGGGCGAGTGCTACCCACGAATACCACGAAAATTGAGCCACCACGAATTCTAATAGTACTTTCTATATCCTTATATAGAGCTTCTCTTCTAAAGGGGATCAATATAGTCGACTAAATATGGGTTTGACCATCCATCCCTATAAAAGGTGATTTGCATATACCTTCCACATACACTTTTAAAAAAGTGTACATTGACTTGAATGAATTAATATATTTTGACTGTCTTAAACTCAAAGCCCTTAAAAATAAAATGCAAATCGACATTAAAATCAAGAAAAGAAGAGATTAATGTCTGTAATAGTTTGCATTGAATGCTTTTAACATAAAAAAAAATATTCATAATTTTAAAAATAAAAAATATGTTATCTTAACCTGGTCGTCCTGATCCCCCATATTCCACGTGATCCTTCCGTTGACGTAACCATTATAGAAAAAGAAAACAAAGAATGCATAGTCCCCCTCGGTCATTCCCATAGAGCTGGCCTTCAACATCATCCCACGCAATGCCACGCTGTCAGACACAACCAGGAAGACTACACAAAATCCAGGAGGTATAAGTCACCGAACTACATGCAAATACATTATATCTCTCTCTCTCTCTCTCTCTCTCTCTCTCTCTCCACTCTCTCTCTCTCAGACACTTATCTAAGACAAATACTGCAAGTATATCTTTTACTAAAATAGCAAACTGACATACAATCAATTTGTGTAGTTTTTAAGATCCTTTTTACTGTGTTATATTTAAATCTATAAACACTACTATTTACAGGAAAATATTCGCCCACATTAAATTTTCGCCCCCATTCAGCCTCGTTGTAAGCGGGCAAATTTAAGATTGGGCGAATTCAAATGTTTCTTAGGGTTGCATTTGGGCGAATTTAACACGGGATGAAACTGTTTGCAATTGTATAAGGGCGAATATTATATGGGACGAAAATAACCCTGTATGCAATATCAAACAAGTGGAAAAAAAATAAACAGCTTTGTAAATATTACTTCGCGATGTTTTGTTCGCCTCTTCTAGAGCATCTTGATATCCATGCTCTGTTTGGGAAGAAAATTCCAGAAGGGTGGATTTTAATCCAGCTGCTAATATTTTCCTATGAAATGTTTCAGCTAAGCCAGTGTTATGGAGGTTAACTGTTGGTGATACTCGTGTCGCGTTCCCTTCATACATAACTGTGAAATCCGTCCAATTAAAGTGCGAAAATACATTTAAATAAAACACAGAAAGTTCGTTATAGTCAAACGCCATTTTAGTCAGTGTCCTGAAAACGCGTTTGTTTTCAAAAGCCCCAGACGACCCACTACTTCCAAATATTGGCATGTTCCATTCTGCGGCCATTCGTCCAATAAATTCCGCTGATAAACTGCACGCTATGAATATAACACGTGATATTGATGATGGTGTATTACAATACTTGTTTTACATTGGAAAGAATTAAAATTTAAGTTTAGCAAAAACCATTCCTTTTTTAAGATAAACAGATCCACTGTGGTTTCATCAATATTCGTTGAATACCAATTTTCGTGGATTTCGTTGTTAAGTTGATCCACAAAATTAAATGTTCATTGAAGTTCAATTTCAACTAACAGTTTGTATTTATATTGGATCATTGGCCACGAATTTACGTATCCTTGAAACTGTGGTTTTCAGAAAATCCACGAAAATTGACACCCACAAAAATTAATGAAACCACAGTAATTTAAGTGTGAAAGGTGTAAAAATTATAAATCCTCTTATGACGTAATTTGAAATCTACTTACACAATCTAAAAGCAAGATGAAAAAAAGTTACTTACTTGGTCCAATGATTGCGGTTACGTTCTTCAGGTGATACATCTCTGCTGCAGTCTTACCAAACAGACCAGTCTTGGTGGGATCACACTCCATTCCGTGAGGTGAGACATACTGAATGATTTCTACGTCCATGGCTTCTCCAACAAAGTCTTTCAGTTTTCGAAGGCCTAATTCGACCGCCGGTCCACTTTGGTGAATTCCAAAAGGTAATGAAGTATCAGTCATAAAAACTCCTATAGTCATTTTGTATCTTTGTGCTAACACTAGAGTAAGCGATATAAGAAAGTAAATCTGACTTATATCTACAAATACTCTTCTTTTCATTATCTTCACTTTGAATCTTTAACCGTTTTAAAATGTCGAAACTAGTTCGGATTTCGAAGAAAACAATTTTAGCAATTGTAAACAACTGGAAGTCCTTTGAAACACACGGTATTTATACATATAACATGATTTCAAATTACGATCTTATTGCAATCAGCTCATTCTAATAGGGTCTTTAATCTGGCAGTAAATGCCATAAAATCTTGGCATTATTTTTACATCCTTCTCAAAACCATTAAAACAAAGACAATTTTCAAACTTTTACGGCCTACTTATTTTTTGGTAAAATTGATTTCTTTGCATTATCCAAATTTTAAAATAACGGTCGAGTACAGTGTTACACAAACAAAATCGTTTATGTTAAAATAAACTTAACTACCAGTATGTATACATTGCGTCACAAGAAGAAACACAGCATAGATAGGTACGATGGAGTCATCCGTTTCCGGAAGAAAAAGTTAAATAGCCAGTAAAAACACTTTGTTCTTTCAGAATTGAAATAACGTAAGAATTTAAATCCGGTGGTATCTTTGCTGCCCATTTTACGGACGCTTAATTCCTCCATACCTTGATAATCAAATTTTTTCATTGATTTTCATTAATCAATTTTAAAGTAAACGGATCATGCAAGGGTTATTCGATCCTGTTTTCTTGTTTGAAATAACATGCACGCAAACTGTAGCTTTTGCACAACGCATATAAGATATAATATATAATCCTCTGCGCTATATACTTCTCCTGCGTTTCAACTCTCTCTCTCTCTCATTTAAGGCTCACATAAGAATGTTTTAAATATTTCATAGAAACATTCAAAAGTCATTCAATATACAATTGTATCCTTTATCGTACAAACACTGCTTATGAACCTTATTAAAGTTTTGAATAAATGGAAATACATATCAACAGTGACCGCACTGAGCTTTTACTTCGACGGTCTGCCAAGACCAACAGTGTGTAGAAATGGAATTCCAGCATGCTGCTGCACCATGGTTCTAACAGGAAAACACCAAGATGCATATGCCCTTTGTTTACTTCATAGACATAAGATGGGTATCATATATTAAATGTCCTTTTTTATTCATTAAAGAGAAAAATCCCTGATGTTTTACCGCATGACATGTGGTGATAACGAACAGTGGTCTAAATCAAAATTCCAAAGAAAAAATACAAAACAGGACCAGAGCAAACACGGACCTCTTAAACAACTAGGGGTAGGGTCAGTTGCTATGGAGGAGTTAGAACCCTCTGCCCAGTCACACCCGCAGTGTGTTTTTGTCGTAGTTGGGTAAATGGAAAAATCCGCAGATAATACATTATTGTTATATTTCATTGAAGATGTACACGCTGTGATAAATTAAATTTCTGATTGCGTCTGTCTTGCTCCTACCATGTAAGCTTCTCAAAAACATACCGATGTCATTTGATATTTTGTAGAAATTTATCCTATAATACCTGTTTTTTTTAAAACAAATAGAACACTTGAATAATAAATGTCGAAAAAACTATACTCTCGGCTGTTTTGATCAATGTTGTTTTTTCTTTTGCAAAGTCATTAGTGGTTTTATTTGCAAAACATAAAGCCATTGCCGGAAGATTATAAATTGATAAATTTACGATCAATTGGGTTCTGTGAGATTTTATGACGACATTCTTTAAACCATCTGAGCTAAAAAGCATGTTGACCTGTTATATAAATTCTGAGCTTAACTTATCTTCAAAGTACTCATTAGCGGAGTGTGATAATAAAGTCTTTTGTAAATATTTTCTTAATCACTATGATTAAACGACTTCGTCAAAGGACCCTCTTTCTAAAATTGATAAAAGTTAATGCTCAATTATTTTTCATATTGTGGATTTAGGGCAATGCATGTCTTATAAGATCCATTAAGGGAAGATACATTTCTAAATCGAGGTCATTTAGGTTGATCAAAGCTCGATATTGCAGTATAATGGAGAGTACTATTAAAAAAAAAAAGCTGAGGTTTATTTCAAAACACGTGGCTTATAGATCACATTACATGTAAATAGAATATTACCAAAAGGGAAGTGTCATATAAAGGCAGAGATAAACTCTCTAGAAAAAAAATGTATTTCACTTTTCTTCTTTACATGTTCTCATTTAACATAGATGTCCATACATGTAATCACGTAGAAGTGAAATTTCAAGTTAATAATATGCACTGCATCAAATTTAATTACAGTTTTTGATGGTTAAATCTATTTTTCGTTTTGTTTCTTTTTTATTGCTGCTGATTCAGCATCTTTAACGCCAATGCGTAACTAAGCATCTAAATCTCTGCTAATTGCAAGTAATTAGCCCCCTTTAAAAGTAATGTATTTTCAATCAACCATTTATGCTATCAGAAATCAACAAAATCAATACTAATTGACAGGATTATTTGTTGATGTTGTTCGTCCTTATTTCAAAATATTCAATACTTGCCCATATTTTTTTTTGTAACAGGTTCCTTTATACTACCTCTTACAATGATTTGATATTATGAATACTGTTTAAGCTTAATAACGATATCTTGGAATATTGATAAACATCAATCTAATCAAGAACATTGACACATAATGTGTTTTCTTTATAGACAATACCCTTACTCGATCTGTCTCTTTTCTTAAATGAACAACTTCCTCGATATCAAAGGGCATTGAAAAAGTTCTTGAATTTGTAAGGCCCTTAATCATTTGATCAAACAATTTCAAATTATTAAATATGAAGCGTATTGATCAAAAATGAAATAATGTAAACGAAGCCATGCGTACGATAACAAAACAATAACAGCAACAATATTCAAAATAGATGAGCATTCAGCTGATGCAGAGTAACTGAACTGAATTTTATAGATTTAACACAAAGATAGATTTGAAATTTGAACTTGCTGAAATGAAAACGAAAGGAACATGCATGCGATGGCTTGTGATATTATTCACTCAGGAGCAGGATTCGTTTTACCGATAACTTATTTTATTGTGACTTAGATCACTGGAATATGCATATATGCAACTGGGCATAACCAAGCAAGGAGACACGATTGTGGACGAAATTATCTGATAGGTCGACAAACAACTTTGCGACTTTGGATAATGTTGTAGTACCTAGATAATCAGTGATGTGCTTAAATGGTATATCTGCCTCTTGGAATACACCGAAGAAGGTGATGCACTACTCATGGGTTTTCTTTACGATGTTTTTTCTGATGACCGATGATATACGTCTGTTAATTTAAAACTCATCGTTACTAAATTTTAACAGAAGTGTTACCGTAAAAAGTAAATAGGCCTACATGTTCAATATAATTTTTCCTGGAATTGGAAGAGCCAGTCTTACCATAAAAGTAGATTGTCGATCTCAAGCAGACGAAATCGTGGAAAGACGCTTAATTTTTATATTTAGTGAATGAATTAATGTGTATTGTTAATTTTTGAAGGTTAAACTTTCATTTTTCTTTTAATATTTAAACCGTTGTATTGATATTGCTGACAATTAAACAGACACAACTTAACATTTTGTTGACATTGTATAGTTTGAAAATTCCCGTTCTATAAATGGTGTTAATTAAAATAAAATAGACTACCTCAGTTAGATTTGTATCTCTTGTTCTTCTACATGTAGGTTACAATTTTGTCAAAAGATAAATTGTCATTTTAATCTAACAATATAACCTCTGCTAAATTTAAAACCAAAATAAAATAAGAAAATGCATGGTCTACCTCATTCTTCATTTAATACATGAGGGTTTTTCGGAAATTAATGAAACTTTTCCTCTTATTGTTTTAGGTAAAAAAGATAAACCCTTAAGACTTCACCAAAACGTAAATCAGGATAAAGTATATCAATGTGAAAAGTTTCTTGTCCATGGCCTTATTGGATCTTTCCTGGTAATTAAGCGGAACGACGTGCCTTTGTCCAGTGACCCGTCGCAACCGCAAACTTTTCGCAACGTCATTTTAACGTTTCCTATTGCTCCTGTGATTTAAACACCTTATAAAGGAACAGAAATAAGAAGAATTGTTCGTTATTTCTCATTTTTTTGTTATTTATTATAAGGTGTCATCATTTACATTTTCTCTCATTCGTGATTTTTTGTGGAAAAAATTAAATTATTTTTACCCAAAAATCGAATTACTATGAAAGAAAGTCGCCTGCAGTCAAGTTGTACCAATTTTAGAACTGTTGACAAGAGCTAGTGTGTAAAGAGTACTTGATAATTGGTCCCTTTGTCTTAATTCTAGATTAACAGTGAAAAAAGATATGATGAACTGAAGCTCTTTATCCCTTCTTATCGTATAGTTTTTGTTTAAGCAATTGTATAGCCTTAAAAGTCTTCTACTGAGATCTCCACCAGTTTGATGTATACAGTTTTAAGAGGAAAAGTTTCATGTATTTGTTGCACCGTCTTGACGTCAAAATTCAATTAAAGTCGTTGTCAGATTTCTATTGCTTGGTAAATATATTTGTACCATATTCGTATTTCAACTCTAACAATCGTCAAACTTGATCAAAAGTTAGTCGCAAAAAATAGCAGAAAAAAAAAACATATTTGATTTGATTTCTGTTATCATTAACTGAAATTCTACGGACCACTAGAAAGTAGATGTTTAAGTTTGTTAATCTCCGATTTCATGTCTAAGCCGGATACCCCGACCACCGACTTGCTTATCCCCGACAGTGTCGGAAACGAAATATTATTTAAATATTACTTTGTTCAATTATTTGTTAGGTATCTTTAATGTTTATGGCAACTTTCACCAAATTTCTTCAATTATAAAAAGAAAAAGTTGAGTTGTCTTAATAATTTTCGAACAACCCTCGTACATGTACGTATACACTTATACTCGTACAAACGCAAAAGTACAATATAACTGAATACAGTTCAAGATCAAAAGAATTATTGCAAGTGCAATGCTATTTATTAACCAGCATTGGTTCCCTGCCATTGTATTGATGATTTAAAAACAAAATGGGAAGGAAATAAACTAAATAAAATTCCATGAGATTAATTACCATAAATATGATAGTTTAAACAAAATGTTGTCTTTCCTGAAACATTTAAATGAAATTGTTATTTTTATGGAGTCTTGATGGTCAACAAAGAAGAAGGTATAATCTTTTTTCAATATATAAACATGCCAATAAGATATACCCTAAAAATGAAAAGTGATTTAAATTTTATGAAAATATGCAAAAACCCATCATGGAAATGTGTATGTAAACTTTAATGTAATGGATTGAAATAGCATAATTAAATGTTGTAATATAAAAATCAAATGTTCTCAACAGTTGCGTAGAAAGTTTCCTACTTTTAAAAAACCTACATGAAAAGTTGTATTCTCTGATAAGTTTCATTTAGATATGGGTCATTGCACTTTTATGACGTCATAATTTATCGTTTGAAAGTCTAATGAGAAAGTTTAAAGATTTTTAATTTGGCATATTTTTGTGTAAATAAAAGTTTACTCTATGTAATATACATTTAAAAAAGGGGAATACATGACTGAAACTGTATTTTCTTTTAAATCTAAAAATATCAGAAATAACATATATCCATTCGTTTTGAGGAAATTTATGTATTCAAAAAATAGTCGAGCCCATCTAGTTCCTTGAAGTAATCATTCAACACTTTTCTCGTGGATATGTACACAGAACTAACAAAATGGAAAGAAAACCGAAAAATACAAGCATAGCGATTTTAAACATCGATCTTGGTATCCCTTCTTGAGCCTCAATATAAACGTTTCCATCAAAACGGCTTTCTTCCGTTTTCGAGGAAGTGTTGTGTGTTCTCGATAGACCTAAGATGTAAAAAATATACTTTATTCAAGTGACGCTTACCTGTATGGATGGAAAATGGAATAGCGTTGATCAACTTTTTCGTAAAACAAACGAAATGCCCATATTCTTATAATTAAGCAGTCGATTGTATTTTATTCTAGAAAAGAAAAAAAAAATACCTACGTGTGTATTTTTGGAATTCAGTATTCAGTTTGAATCCATGTAAATACGTAAGCCCATCCATTCTACAACATGGAAAAATACAATACAATTTACCCAAATATGAAAAAGAAATATTAAAATATTGTATAACCATATTATTTCTGACCTTAACTCCGGTAACAAATTTGAAGAATTGAATATGAAACTTTAGACGTTCAAAGCCTTCAAAACGAAGAAAAAATGAATTTTACACCGAATTCGTCTAAAAATACGTTTTCCTTTTATCAGAAACAATTGCAATTTCAGCTTAAAACAGTATATATTTATCCGATACATTTAAATCTAGCACTTCCTTTGTCCTGGATTTTTGGATTATTTTTCCAGTTTTCTCGCTGCTGACAAGCTTTCTACGTTTTGTATAATCCTTATTGCTCAAAAACAATGTTTTGATATTATGGAAATTAATTGTACTCATACGCAAAACATATAGATTACTCTTTTTGTATCTTAACAAAAATGAGACCAATTCAGCTCTCTGTGATCAGAATCTAGGACACAGTCAACTATGGATTGAAACGTTGGTAGTGCTTATTTTTATCTGGTTACGAGAAATTGATTGCAACATACTAGTCATTAGATAACACCAAATAAACCAAAAAAAAATTATAAAAAGCAAACAAACAAACAAAGAAAAAACAAGATTAGCTTTCTTCTCTTGTTTACTTTAAACTGTTTGGTCATTGGCTAAAAAGGAATCTTATATCTATGAAGAAGGTTAAGTACTAGTGGTTCACAAATTAGCTATACGGTTTATTTTTTAAAAGAATTTTTGAGCCATAGACTGTCATTTAGTAAAGAAAAAGAAAAAATCCGAATGTTTTAGCTTTAGAAATTGAAAAGTTTCCTTTATCCGTATTCACAGATTTCCTTCTTAAGGAGATTAACATTGTCTACAAATGACCATCACCATCTAGCCATCTTAAGCTCTGTTTCGAGTGCCTATGTCGAGTGCCTATGTCGGAATTTGTTTTCAAACTGGACCATAGTGTCTGTATTATTGGCGTACATTATCACTTCCGGTAAATTTTCAATATCCATAACTAGAAATTAAACTGTTTGCCACTATGAAGACTTAGGAGTTATAGCTTAGGAGGGCTTGATAATACAAAATGAAATATATTATTAAAATGATAGAAATGAAACATAAAATGAATATGATTGACGAGAAAATGTGAAAATAAAGTATTTATCATATATGATAAAGGCTTCTATCTAACTCTAGGTACTCATTTAATCCTTTCTGTAAAACATAAAAATGAGCATTAATTTTTGGTGTCTCATGAATGCAGGTTAGCAACCCTCATAGCTCGAAAAAAAACACATCCCCAAAAAACCGTTTTATTGTTAATATTTACCTCTCTCTCTCTCTCTCTCTCTCTCTCTCTCTCTCTCTCTCTCTCTCTCTCTCTCTCTGGAACTTTTTTAAAATTAGAAATGTAAATATTAATAACATTAATAATACAAGTCATATATTTTCGATCAGTACGTTTGAGAGAAGGAACAACCGATTCCTCTATATACACGTGTACATTGTATATGGACAATTTTACTACGATTACGTAAAGTCAAACGTAAGTCTGAGCGGTCAGTGAAGCTCTGAATACAGCCAAAATTCTGGTCAATCACAAAATAATCCATGAAAACGCAACCTTAAAAGTACAAGTTAGATTTGTAATAAACATCAGAAACGATGTAAACGCACTAAATATTATCTATCAAAGGTACGTATATATATTTAAATAGGAGTTGACCAGTATAATGCAATTGAAAGGCTAAAGCAGTGTGTTTTTTTAAACTAATGAAATGTATTTTTTAAAAGTAAATTAAATTCGAACGCGAGCAGATTGCTTTTTAACTGATTCGTGTAATATTTTTTTATTATAAATCACAATCAATTTTACCTAATATAGAGGAGAAAACTAGAGCAGAGCTCGTGGCAAAGCCCCGAGTAGGTCTTCCGTTGTTGCTGCGAGTTGAAAATATATGTTATATGGTGTCAAACGATTATAATGACTGTACTTTCAGTTCTGCTTTTGTTATAAAAACGTGTTGTGATTGAAAGCCTGTATATAAAACGTGTTTTGAACAAAGAAGGGAAGAAAATATTTTAGGAAAACTATTTGTCGAACAGAGTTTATGTAATCTTTTCAAACATTCTTTAAAAAATGAAATGTTTAATGGCGACTTAAATTTTCAAAGGGTAGCAAGCATTGTTATAAACAGTATGTACTCGTGATTCATGTCAGGAAGTGTATTTCTTTTTTAAACTAAACCCGCCTACAAAACACGTAAACTTTTCTCAAAGATAACTTCTATATTAAAATATTTCTAAATTTTTGTGTGCAAGTTTAAAATTGCGTGCTGACAAAATTTACAGACCCTAAAACGTACTACTACACCAAAAAAGCGTGCGGCCAACGTGCGAGAAACGTTTCGTGTAAACCTTTTAGAGTTTCGTGTAAACCGTTTAGCGTTTCGGGCAAAGCGTGCGAGAACCGTGTGAAATGTTCATCAGATTTCATTCGGAACTCTCTGACAAGTTAATTGTTTCAAAATGGCGCCCGTGTTTTACATTACTTTAACAAAATTGAACGAATTTTTAACAAACAAAAGAAAGGTATATGCATTAAAAGACGACTAGTTACAGAGTAAATGTATATTTAACGTTTTCATGCGATGTTTCAGTACTGAAACAATATTAAATTCGCTATACATAAAAAATATTAACGAGGCCGAGTACAGAACGAGTACGCACGCTTTCGCGCAGCGTTTCATTTGTATTGTGACGTCATTTTTTTGCTTTGTTGACGCCATGGCGTGATAGTTTCAAATGCAGATATTCAGCGAAATTTGTCGAAAATAGCTCGATTGATGCGTAAAATTGATATTATATTGTGGAATCAACATAAATGTCTCGAAGTATAAGCTATATTTGGGCTCGGTTCGAAAACGTGAAGAGGGTTCAGCAAGCCTAGCCCTCTGTCACGTTTTCTTAACCCGCCTAAATATAGCTTAATTTCTATATTTCAAGACAGTAACCATGTATTTTATATTAATGACCCTTAATATGCGATATTATATATTTATTTATTACTTAAATGTGTCTGAATGTTTTGATAATACTATTAAGATCACCATTTCCGTCTTTGTCAAATAAAAAAATAGCCATTATCTGGCAAACTGGGAAATTGGGCATACAAAAAACAACTTTGATAAGACCCCTGGATCAAACCAGGAGGTAAAAGGTTTTTTTAATTTGACCATTTGATGCCTTTAAGCAATAACTTTAATATGTAGAACAGAAAAAGAAATCCCTAGGGCAGAAGTTTTAAAAAAATGTAAAAAATGAGCAAAATTGATACACTTCAAGCAAAATCCCATAGGGTCCTATGTTAAAGATTAACAAACTTTGAGATGACCCCTTGAACAAACGGTGTGGTAGATGTCTGATTTTTTTTCCTTAAAATAATAATTATATCAGTAGAAATTCATGTAAAAAATTTCATTAAAAAATCTAGGGCAGAAAAAATTAGACCCGGCCTCGTTAAATACAGTTAGTGAAACATGATTTCTATTGGAACAAACCTAAATCAACTTTAACTTGCACGATCATGTTTTGATAGGCATGTATTTTTATTATTTATTTACATCGATAACTCCTACTGATAACTCTTACTGAGACCATTCGGCTGTGTACAAACAGCACACATAACCTCGGACATCGGGTGAGACCTGCACCTGGCTGAACCTGTCAATCAAACTCTGTGTATTTGTTTTCATTGGATGGTCAGGCGTCTCTCTTTTGTCAAAAGCCAATGGAAAATTAATGACTTCAAGGTAATCGGAATCAGTATTTGATGAAGAATTTGATGAAGCACACAATTTAAATGATAGAAAATTTATTAATTATTTGAACAAAATTAAATGTAAACATAGAGAGGAAATAAAAAAAATTATTATTATGGGAATCTATACGCATGGTACTCAATTCAAATGGATTATATTATGATTTTATTATTTTATGTAGTAAAATCACCCTTCCAACTGTTACTCAATTACATAACAATTGATGACCTGGGGCTATAAATGTTCTGAGCTGTGTGCGCTGAAGCGACACAAGATTCTCGGTCGCATGCGGCAATTGAATTAACACAGACTGGCCGAATAAACAAAGGGGTGGGAAAGTGAAACAAAATGTTACACATAAGAAGAATCCACCAAAAATGATTTTCGACAGATCTTGTTATCTTTTCTCCAATTAAAAAAAATCCAGCGCGAGCACCTGTCAGCGGGGCGGGAGGAAAGGGGGGGGGGCAGCAATGAGTTCGCTTCCACAATGAAACTACAGAAGTGATTAATATGTGACCGATAGAATCTAATCTAAAGTTGTTTAAACTCATGTGAATATTTTTTAAAATAATAATCGAATGCCTCAATTCAGGGCATTCCTTTATCGTGCTAACCCCTACCGCAAACATGGAACTTTGATTATAATTTGATTTCATGTTTAAACTACCTTGTACGCTGTCGTATAAATCAATGCTTAATCAACTGTACAAGTAAAATCAATTTATATTTTCGTCTTATACCAATATAATAGTTGAAAACATAATAAAATATAGTTGTGTCCCTGCAAAATATGAAACATAAACGCGTCATAAGGTACATGTAGAAGAATACGAACCGACGGCGGATCACTTATCCACTCGCGCCGGATCTCCTCAGCCATGTGCGAGGGATGTTCATCATTTAAAGGTTTAATATTTGAAGGGGGCGTGTTGATTTAAAACATTAATTGTACAGTTTTTAAAGTACTTTAATTACCTGAACAAACGAACCATTAGTTTATGTCTACGACTTTTCCGATTTGGAGTAATATCGTTCATTAATATTCATTTACACTCAAATATTTAATTAAATATATATACAAGTAGGACAAACTTTTATAACATAAAATTAAAACAGTTCTTGTATATACGGCTATATTAACTCAAACACGTTCATATGCATGTAAGAGTAAGTTGCGGTGTGCGAATCTTGTGTATTAAATAACCGCTTACCGCTAGGTAATGCAGCCGTGGCTGATCTCCTCGGCCGTGGACGAAGAATAGATTACGTAAAGGTACAACGCACAGAAACGCACAGCTCAGAACCAAGGAAGATTTGAAAAGTTTGCAGTATAATGACCTTACTCTATCAAATAGAAGTTATATATTTTAAACTTAAACCCCACAATTGATCTATGTCTTTTATTGCTTTAGAGAATGACATTGCTTTTATTCATTAAATGAACTATTTCTTACTTGACATCCACTCGTTTAATCCACAAAAGATTTTGTGTAATCAAAACTAAAACAATTCTTGAGTTCGCGGCTAAATAAACTCATATATGAGAGACGCAACTCTCGTGTATTAGATAACCGCTGACCGCTAGGTAGTCCAGCTGCGAGCATGGTAACCGATTTTCTCGGCCGCGGGCAAGGGAGAGCTTACGTAATGGTACACACACACATGCAGCTCTGATTCAAGGTAGATTTTAAATGCATGGAGTTAATAACTAAAATGTAATGCACAGAGTTTTTTAATTCCAAATTTTGTAGTATACTAGAAAAGAAAAATAATGTTTTGTTTTCCAATTGCCGTTTTTAATGATTGTGCACTATAAGAACTTAACAACAATGACTTTAACTCCTAAAGGAAAAGCTTATACTCCAACAACAACAAAAATTCTTATGAATTAATGCCTCCTGTATAAACCAGCATACTTTCTGTGGCAACTTTATGCCAGTTGTACGCACAAAGACTTTCGTTAAGTTGTCAAATGAAAACAGGTACATGTCAACATGTAAAGCTTTTTACACTCATACTACACAAATCACTTACAAAATAACATGGTTACGACCTTTATGAGATCCCAACAAGCAACTTTTCCAGCGACAGCCATATCAAAATCGAAACCGTTTTTGAGTTATTAAGCAAAATTTTTTAGAGGCTATTGGCCCTTAATTTAAGGGGCCAGCCCTTTTTTATTGGTGTTAAATGAAAGCCCTTGATATTTTGCACAACTTTTATTCTACATGTCTTTACAAAATATTTTTTGTTAAAAAGATATAAAGGAAAATATGTTTAAATTTTTGCACTTTTTGGAATCCTGTTTTTTGACCCCCTACCTTTTCCTAAATAAAAAACGTAATCTAAAAACAAAAAACTAATGTGCACCACTACAATGTCTCTGCTATTCAAATTCGTTGGATTCCCATTCCCTGCTATCATAGTCTCGGAGCCTTTGTCTGGAAACCAAAGGCCCTAAAAAGATTTAAAAGGAAAATAACTCGTTACCGGAAAGGGAATTCTAACTTTTATGAATTGATGAAGATAGTGTGTTGTAAAGTCCATTAGCCCTGAAAATTTGAGCAAAAACCGTTCAGAAATGAGCACGATATGAAGCCTCAAAGTTCGCGTCTAGGAAGAAAAAAAAGAAAAAAGAAAAATAAGAACTAGATTCGATCTCGTTGCGAGCAACGAGTGGGTCTTCCGTCTAATTTTTGAAAAGATAAGATTAAACTTATCAATTCAAAGATAAAATCGTAGATCTAAGCGAAAAAAAGAGAAACAATTTTTGCGGCACTCGAGGCTTGAACCCGGGTCTCCTGGGCCATGTCCACGACCATAACGACTGAGCTACTCGGACTCCGCTTCAGAACTTTGACGCTTAATTTCTCGAGAATGCCTTGATCGATTTTAAAACTAATTACATATTCTTAATCAGTAAAAGGGTCACTATAAGGTGTAAAAATTTCAAAGAAAAATATTAAAGAATAAAAAAGTCGAAAAATTCAATTTTTGAAATTTCCTTCCGGTGACGACCGAAAGTGACGGCGGACATTCTCTTGACCGAGGTACATTAGAAAAACGCTAGATCTATCATCTCTGAAAATTTCAGCCTTTTATCTTTACTCATTTTTGAGAAACCCGACAGACAAAATTGACTTTTAAAAATCGTAAACGGACGATAACTTCTGACCGGAAGTGTTTTTTCAAAAAATAAAAATTATATATCAGCTTCAGATAAAAACACGTTTATATTAAAAATTTGAGCGAAATCGATCAAAACATCTCCGAGAAATCGTCTGCACAAAATCGGTAAGAAAAATAAAAGAATAATAACTAGATTCGATCTCGTTGCGAGCAACGAGTGGGTCTTCCGTCCAATTTTTGAATAGATAAGATTAAACTTATCAATTCAAAGATAAAATCGTAGATCTAAGCGAAAAAAAAAAAATTGCGGCACTCGAGGCTTGAAGCCGGGTCGCCTGGGCCATGTCCACGACTATAACGACTGAGCTACTCGGACTCCGCTTCAGAACTTTGACGCTTAATTTCTCGAGAATGCCTTGATCGATTTTAAAACTAATTACATATTCTTAATCAGTAAAAGAGTCACTATAAGGTGTAAAAATTTCAAAGAAAAATAATAAAAAACTAGACACGATCTCGTTGCGAGCAACGAGGAGGTCTTCCGTCCGATTTTAAGAAAAGGAAATGAAATTGCCTTTGATCTTCATCAACGAAACATATCAGTAAATGCGGGGGGGTCTAATTTTGTTCAACAAGTGTTTCGAAATTATATACCGTTCTCGAGATATCTGGAAAAAATCATTTGAAGGGCCGGCCCCATAACTCCTTTAAGGGATCAGGTAACAAAACAATGATGGTTGCATATTGTTCAGCATTCGAAATTTTTCCCCTTAAACCCTAATTACGTAACAAAGGAGTAAACAATTGTCATATATAGGTGTATAGTGTTTCGATGAATATAATTGCTTCTATAATGTGTTACAAAATATTTCACAATTAAAATTTAACATCAAAAGACTTTTAACCCCTTTAATCCCCTAATTACGTAACATGTGAGATTTTTTAAAATTAGATATGGATGCATAACTGGAAGATTAAAATGTTTGCATTTTAAACATATTACAAAATATTTCTCAGTAAAATGCTATGGAAGAAAAACTTCAGAGCCCTTTTGGCCTCTAATTTTAGGGGCCAGCCCCTTTTTCTTGATGTCAAATGAAAGGTCCTTTAATATTCAACATATTTTGTTCAACAAGTGTCTAGAAATTCGTTACCGTTCTTGAGCTATCTGGGAAAGAACGTTTCAGGGGCCGACCCCTAATCTCCTCATTGGGGCCACAGAACGAAATTTTGATGGTTGAATATTGTTTAGAACATCATTCTAAGCATCTTTTATTCTATATTGCTTTTCAAAATATTTGTCCTTTTTGTGATACAAGTGATCGAAATTTTGAACTTCTGGCCCCTTAAAACCCCTAATTACGTAACTCATGAAATTATTTTTATAATGAATAGATAAATAACTGTAAGATAAACATTTTTGCTTCTTTAACATATTACAAAATATTTCTCAGAGAAGTGCTATGGAAGAAAGACTTTACAGCCCTTTTGGCCCCTTATTTGAGGGGACAGCCCCTTTTTCTTGATGTCGAATGAAAGCTCTTGTAAAAATAAATTTTAATTGCTCTACATGTATTAACAAAATATTTTCGAGATAAGAGATATTTAAAGAAAACTAAGGAAAATCACTACATTTTTTACATCTCAATTTTCGGGTCCAGGCGAGCTTCGGCGCCTTTTGCGCCAGACATAAATGGCTCACTTTAGACAAAACTACAATCATTTGTCTACAATTCCTGAAAATTTGAATTTGATATCTTTTATCGTTTAGGAGGAGTTCGACGGACAAGCTGACCCTCTAAAAATCGCTAAAACGTCAATATCTCTAAAACGGAAATGACGTCATCAAAATAAAAAATTTCCAATAAGGTTTAGATCATTATCTATTAGATCTGAAAGTTTCATGAAAATCGGCCTAGCCATTTCCGAGAACATGCGTGCACAAAATATGAAAGAAAAAAAAACAAAAATAATAATAATAGGGAAGAAGAAACCGAAGAAAAACAATAAGGTCTTCCGTTGGAAACGGAAGACCTTAATAAAAAAGTCGAAAAATTCAATTTTTGAAATTTCCTTCCGGTGACGACCGGAAGTGACGGCGGACATTCTCTTGACCGAGGTACATTAGAAAAACGATAGATCTATCATCTCTGAAAATTTCAGCTCTATATCTTTGCTCGTTTTTGAGAAACCCGACAGACAAAATTGACTTTTTAAAATCGTAAACGGACGATAACTTCCGACCGGAAGTGTATTTTCAAAAATGGATGAAAAACAATAAACTTCAGATAAAGTCGCGTTAATCTTGAAAATTTGAATGAAATCGATTGAGCCATCTCTGAGAAATCGTCTGCACAAAATCGGTAAGAAAAAAAAAGAATAATAATAATAAGAACTAGAGCAAAGCTCGTTGCAAAGCAACGAGTGGGTCTTCCGTTAATGTCAGAAGTAAAGCTGGAAGTTCCTGTAAGAAGCAGTGCTCTTAAACCAATAACAAGAGTAATAAAAAGAAAAAGATGAAAAAAAATCGAATTATTCCTGGTACGACTTAACAAAATCCAAATGATTTTAAGTACGAATTAACAAAAACCTTTTTGATTTTAAGGACGACTTTACCAAAAAAATCCGAATGTGTTTATGTACGACTTAACAATTATTTTTGGTACGAGTTAACTTTACGATTAACATTATGCTATTTTTTAAACCAAGGACGCGGAAAAGAAAAAGAATAATAACTAGAGCAAAGCTCGTTGCAAAGCAACGAGTGGGTCTTCCGTTAATGTCGGAAGTAAAACTGGAAGTTCGTGTACGAAGCATAGCTCTTAAAACAATGTAAGAGTAACTAAAATAAAAAGTTGAAAAAAAAATCGAATTATTCCTGGTACGACTTAATAAAATCCGAATGATTTTAAGTACGACTTAACAAACACCTTTCTGATTTGAAGAACGACTTAATAAAAAAAGATCCGAATGTGTTCAGGTACGAATTAACAATTATTTTTGGTACGAGTTAATTTTACTTTGAACATTACGCTATTTTTAAACCAAGGACGCGGAATCAAAGTTTCCGGAAAAATCAATTTTTAAACTCCGATATCTCTGTAATGCATCGTCCGATTTTCAAACGGATTTCAGTTTCGTATTCAG
This sequence comes from Magallana angulata, assembly GCF_025612915.1. Classification (NCBI taxonomy): domain Eukaryota; kingdom Metazoa; phylum Mollusca; class Bivalvia; order Ostreida; family Ostreidae; genus Magallana; species Magallana angulata. Next base: position 35,449,860 of record NC_069119.1, on the reverse strand, counting down.
CATGACCAACTCTAAAAACTTCGTAAACATTTGAAATTGAAACGAAAAATTCGAAAAATCGAAAATTTTAAAACACTTCCGGTTTGGACCGGAAGTGACGGAAACTAAAATCCAGCCTTATGTCCAAAAAAAAAACGATCAGTGCTTCAACACAGAAAATTCCAAGTCTGTATCTTAAAGCGTTTTTGAAAAACGCCCTGGACAAAATCACTTTTTTAAAATTTACAAATTGACGTAACGTAAAAAGGAAAGATGTAAATTTAACATCTTGGGGGCACAATAATGCTTCATCATCCCTGAAAGTTTCATGTAAATACGTTGAAAACTTTTTGAGATATTAAGCTTTGAAAAAGTCAGAAAAATAAAGAAAAAGAAAAAAAACTCGAGCAAAGCTCGTTGCAAAGCAACGAGTGGGTCTTCCGTTAATGTCGGAAGTAAAGCTGGAAGTTCCTGTAAGAAGCTCTTAAACCAATAACAAGAGTACCTTAAATAAAAAGATGAAAAAATCGAATTATTCCTGGTACGACTAAACAAAAACCGAATAATTTTACGTACGACTTAACAAAAACCTTTCCGATTTCAAGAACGACTTAACAAAAAAAATCAGAATGTGTTACAGTACGACTTAACAATTAATTTTTAGGTACAAGTTAATTTAACCAACAACTTGATACTAATTTCTTAGCCAAAAACGCGGAATCAAATTTTCCGGAAAAATCATTTTTTGAACTCGTATATCTCTGTAATGCATCGTCCGATTTTAAAACGGCTTTCAGTGTTAGATTAAGCTTAATAAGCTCTATAAAACACATATTCATTTGATCAGAAAATTCATTTTTTCGAAAAATTTGATTCCCTTCCGGTTTCGACCGGAAGTGACAGATTTTCATTTCCAGCCTTATTACAGAGGTAAATCGATTAAATCATAACCATTGAAAATTTCAAGCCTCTATCTTAAAGCGTTTTTGAGTAACGCCGCGGACAAAATGACTTTTTGAAAATTTTAAAAATGACGTAACGTAAAAACAGATGTGACGTTTTCAAAAAAACTTCACAAACTTTGAGGTATTATAGTTGCACACAACCTCTGAAAATTTCATCAAAATCGGTTGTAAACTTTTTGAGTTATAAAGCCGAAAAGGAGTCAGAAAAAAAAAATAAAAAGAACTAGAGCAAAGCTCGTTGCAAAGCAACGAGTGGGTCTTCCGTTAATGTCGGAAGTAAAGCTGGAAGTTCCTGTAAGAAGCAAAGCTCTTAAACCAACAACAAGAGTAACGAAAATAAAAGATGAAAAAATCGAATTATTCCTGGTACGACTTAACAAAATACGAATGATTTTAAGTACGACTTAACAAAAACATTTCCGATTACAAGAACGACTTAACAAAAAAAATCCGAATGTGTTCAAGTACGACTTAACAATTATTATTGGTACGAGTTAATATTACTTTGAACATTACGCTATTTTTTAAACCAAGGAAGCGGAATCAAAATTTCCGGAAAAATCAATTTCTAAACCCCAATATCTCTGTTATGCATCGTCCGATTTTCAAACGGCTTTCAGTGTTAGATTTAGCTTAATGAGCTCTACAAAACACATATTCGTTTTTGATTAGATCAGAAAATTCGTTTTTTCGAAAAATTTGTTTCACTTCCGGTTTCGACCGGAAGTGACAGATTTTCATTTCCAGCCTTATTACAGAGGTAAATCGATTAAATTATAGTCATTGAAAATTTCAAGCCTCTATCTTAAAGCGTTTTTGAGAAACGCTGCGGACAAAATGACTTTTTGAAAATTTTAAAAATGACGTAACGTAAAAACGGAAGTGACGTTTTCAAAGAAACTTCACAAACTTTGAGATATAATAAATGCACATAATCTCTGAAAGTTTTGTAAAAATCGAATGTAAACTTTTTGAGTTATAAAGCCGAGAATGAGTCAGAAAAAAAATAAAAAGTATAATAATAACTAGAGCAAAGCTCGTTGCAAAGCAACGAGTGGGTCTTCCTTTAATGTCGGAAGTAAAGCTGGAAGTTCCTGTAAGATGCAGAGCTCTTAAACCAATTACAAGAGTAACTAAAATAAAAAAATAAAAAAAAATCGAATATTCCTGGTACGACTTAACAAAATACGAATGATTTTAAGTACGACTTAACAACAACCTTCCCGATTTTAAGAACGACTTAACAAAAAAATCCGAATGTGTTCAAGTACGACTTAGCAATTATTTTTGGTACGAGTTAATTTTACTTTGAACATAACGCTATTTTTTAAACCAAGGACGCGGAATCAAAATTTCCGGAAAAATCAATTTTTAAACCCCGATATCTCTGTTATGCATCGTCCGATTTTAAAACGGCTTTCAGTGTTAGATTCAGCTTAATAAGCTCTACAAAACAAATATTCATTTTTGATTTGATCAGAAAATTCATTTTTTCGAAAAATTTGTTTCACTTCCGGTTTCGACCGGAAGTGACAGATTTTCATTTCGGGCCTTATTACAAAGGTAAATCGAACAAATCATAACCATTAAAAATTTCAAGCCTCTATCTTAAAGCGTTTTTGAGAAACGCCGCGGACAAACTGACTTTTTGAAAATTTTAAAAATGACGTAACGTTAAAACAGAGGTGATGTTTTCAAAGAAACTTCATAAACTTTGAGGTATTACAATTACACATCATCTCTGAAAGTTTCATCAAAATTGGTTGTAAACTTTTTGAGTTATAAAGCCGAAAAGGAGTCAGAAAAAAAAATAAAAAGAATAATAATAACTAGAGCAAAGCTCGTTGCAAAGCAACGAGTGGGTCTTCCGTTAATGTCGGAAGTAAAGCTGGAAGTTCCTGTAAGAAGCAGAGCTCTTAAAGCAACAACAAGAGTAACTAAAATAAAAAGATTAAAAAAATCGAATTATTCCTGGTACGACTTGACAAAATCCGAATGATTTTAAGTACGAATTAACAAAAACCTTTTTGATTTTAAGAACGACTTAACAAAAAAAATCCGAATGTGTTTAAGTACGACCTAACAATAATTTTTGGTACGAGTTAACTTTACGATAAACATTATGCTATTTTTTAAACCAAGGACGCGGAATCAAAATTTCCGGAAAAATCAATCTTTTAACCCCGATATCTCTGTAATGCATCGTCCGATTTTAAAACGGTTTTCAGTGTCAGATTCAGCTTAATAAGCTCTACAAAACACATATTCATTTTTGATTTGATCAGAAAATTCATTTTTTCGAAAAATTTGTTTCTCTTCCGGTTTCGACCGGAAGTGACAGATTTTCATTTCGAGCCTTATTACAGAGGTAAATCGACCAAATCATAACCATTGAAAATTTCAAGCCTCTATCTTAAAGCATTTTTGAGAAAAGTCCGGGACAAAATGACTTTTTGAAATTTTTAAAAATGACGTCACGTCAAAACGATGGTGACGTTCTCTTTAAAACTTTTACATTTTTGAGGGACGCCAACTTGCAAAAATCTCTGAAAATTTCATCAAAATCGGTTAAAAACCTTTTGAGTTATGAAGCAAAAAAGGAGTCAGAAGAAAAGAAAAAGAATAATAATAATAACTAGAGCAAAGCTCGTTGCAAAGCAACGAGTGGGTCTTCCGTTAATGTCAGAAGTAAAGCTGGAAGTTCCTGTAAGAAGCAGAGCTCTTAAACCAATAACAAGAGTAAAAAAAAAGAAAAAGATGAAAAAAATCGAATTATTCCTGGTACGACTTAACAAAATCCGAATGATTTTAAGTACGAATTAACAAAAACCTTTTTGATTTTAAGAACGACTTAACAAAAAAAATCCGAATGTGTTTAAGTACGACTTAACAATTATTTTTGGTACGAGTTAACTTTACGATTAACATTATGCTATTTTTTAAACCAAGGACGCGGAATCAAAATTTCCGGAAAAATCAATTTTTAAACCCCGATATCTCTGTAATGCATCGTCCGATTTTAAAACGGCTTTCAGTGTTAGATTCAGCTTAATAAGGTCTACAAAATACATATTCATTTTTGATTTGATCAGAAAATTCATTTTTTCGAAAAATTTGTTTCACTTCCGGTTTCGACCAGAAGTGACAGATTTTCATTTTGAGCCTTATTACAGAGGTAAATCGACCAAATCATAACCATTGAAAATTTCAAGCCTCTATCTTAAAGCGTTTTTGAGAAAAGTCCGGGACAAAATGACTTTTTGAAATTTTTAAAAATGACGTCACGTCTAAACCGAGGTGACGTTCTCTTTAAAAATTTTACATTTTTGAGGGACGCCAACTTGCAAACATCTCTGAAAATTTCATCAAAATCGGTTAAAAACTTTTTGAGTTATGAAGCAAAAAAGGAGTCAGAAGAAAAGAAAAAGAATAATAATAATAATAAAAAGAAACAATAGAATAACAAGAGGGTCTTCCGTTGGAAACGGAAGACCCTAATAAAAAGAAACAATAGAATAACAAGAGGGTCTTCCGTTGGAAACGGAAGACCCTAATAATAGAAAGAAACCGAAGAATAACAAGAGGGTCTTCCGTTGAAAACGGAAGACCCTAATAATAATAACTAGAGCAAAGCTCGTTGCAAAGCAATGAGTGGGTCTTCCGTAAATGTCAGAAGTAAAGCTGGAAGTTTCTGTAAGAAGCAGAGCTCATAAACCAATAACAAGAGTAAGTAAAATAAAAAGAAAAAAAAATCGAATTATTCCTGGTACGACTTAACAAAATCCGAATGATTTAAAGTACGAATTAACAAAAACCTTTTTGATTTGAAGAACGACTTAACAAAAAAAAATCCGAATGTGTTTAAGTACGACTTAACAATTATTTTTGGTACGAGTTAACTTTACGATAAACATTATGCTATTTTTTAAACCAAGGACGCGGAATCAAAATTTCCTGGAAAATCAATTTTTAAACCCCGATATCTCTGTAATGCATCGTCCGATTTTAAAACAGTTTTCAGTGTTAGATTCAGCTTAATAAGCTCTACAAAACACATATTCATTTTTGATTTGATCAGAAACTTCACTTTTTCGACCGGAAGTGACAGATTTTCATTTCGAGCCTTATTACAGAGGTAAATCGACCAAATCATTACCATTGAAAATTTCAAGCCTCTATCTTAAAGCGTTTTTGAGAAACGCCGCGGACAAAATGACTTTTTGAAAATTTTAAAAATGACGTTACGTCAAAACGGAAGTGACGTTGTCAAGTAAACTTTAACATCTATGAGCTATAATAGTTTCACATTATCTCTGAAAGTTTCATGAAAATCGGTTGGAAACTTTTGGAGTTATAAAGCCGAGAAGGAGTCAGAAAAAAAAAGAAAAAGTATAATAACTAGAGCAAAGCTCGTTGCAAAGCAACGAGTGGGTTTTCCGCTAATGTCGAAAGCAACGCTAGAAGTACGTCTAAGAAGCAGAGTTCTTTATCTAGTAACAAAGAAACCTAAGTACAAAAAGATAAAAAAAAATCGAATGATTCTTGGTACAACTTAACATATTCCGAATGTTTTTAAGTACGACTTAACCAAAAACCCTTAACCATTTCAAGAACGACTTAACAAAAAAAACAATGTGTTTAAGTACGACTTAACAAATTTGACTTCATTTTAGGAACAAGTTTACTTAGTCTGGTACCCTTCCCACAATTCCGTTCGCGCACTCTCTACATTGTAGAGAGTGCGCGAACGGAAATTTGGGAAGGGTACCAGACTACAAGTTTACTTTACCTTCAACTAACATCTTTTTTCTTAACCCAGAATGCAAAATTAAAATTTACGTAAAAAATCAATTTTGTTTAAAACATAATTCTGAGCAACTTTTCCTCTTCACTGCTTTTCAAAGGGTTGACCTTTCGTACTGTGTGCTCGTTGCGTCATTAACTGTCAGAAACTTATCGATGTAAAGTTTACTTTACTGTACCTCTGTGAATATTTTTTATGTAAAATTACTATGAACCAGACAACATTAAAATGGTGAACATTTCAAAGGGCCCCGCTTATGTTATTTCAGAGAATTCTGCTTTGACCTTGACCTATAACTTGAAATTTTTCCAGCTGGCATAGAACTTTTAGTTCAATTTCATTCCCCCTGCATTTTTTTTCAATCTGACCAAGATTAAGCATATTTGGAAAATAATCTACTGTCTAAAACTAATTTTAAAAAGATCTGCTATGACCTTGGCTTCACATTGACAGACTTGGTTCAAGGTCACTGCACGCCATTAACCAATAAACTCTGTAAAGGTAAAATATTAGCCAAATAGGGGCTAAAAGGAGAGTATATCTATGCTCTTAAAATATGGATTTTTGTGTGATCTGATATGACCTTGACTCTTCATCTACAAATATCATTCGAGGTCATTGCATATATTTTGATCAAAGGCATCATGTGGGTGAAGTATGAGGCTGAATGGAGCAAAGGGAGAGAAGATATACTCCGGACAAAGATTTTTAAAAATATAATTCTGCTATGACCTTCACAGTTTCTTTTCACTGAAAATAGGTTCAAGGTCACTACACACCCTTTCACCCTTTACTCAAACGCTCTGCTTATGTGAAGTCTGAGCCAAATAGGGGTTAGTAGAAATTATATATGCTCTCAAAAAAGGATTTTTGCATGATCCGATATGATCTTCACCCGTTACCTAGAAATTTGATGCAAGGTCACTGCACATCGTTTAACCATTGAGACTGCACATCGTTTAACCATTGAGACACTCTGTGAGTATTAGCCAGATTGGACCAAAGGGAAAAAAGATATGCCCAAGACAAGGATTTTATAAATATAATTCTGCTATGACCTTAACCTTGTACCTAAAAACATGGTTCAAGGTCACTGCACATCCTTCAACCAAAGGAACCCTGTGGATGAGGTATGAGCCAGATTGGGCCAAGGGGAGAGAAGCTATGCTCCTGTCAAGCCATCTCGGATAAACAGACGGACAAATTGATCACTAGAAGGCGCCCGCATAAACATGCCATTTTATCTAATTTAAAATAGTATCCATGCTATCTGCCCATGGTGAATAGTCATCAAAACCATTCATCAGCAAAATTTGATTTCCCTCCTTTTTAAGGTAGTATGGGACATCTGTCGATATTAATGTGGATTAAAGTACTATATAATTGAAAATTTTCACTGGTTTAGAATTTTCAAATTTTACAATATTTAACCAAAAAATAGCTTTTAAAAATATTTGAAAAGGTAAAAATTGTAAAAACCCCAGCGGGATTCGAACTCATGACTTACAGGTTCCTAGTAACCCTCTAACCCACTGTGCTAAGGAGTTAGGTGACCATTTTTGAAAAGAAACTACATGTACTTATATAATTACACTTTATTTTATTGTTTATTTCGATAAACAATACGTCACAACATGGAAGTGTCCCATATCACCTTAAACTCGGAACACCTCTGACCTAATAAGATCGCCGCATTAAATACAAAGTTTGATTTAACTCTAATTTGTTTATCATCAAGAAATTCTGCATCGCTGACAAATAAAGTTTTCTTCTGTATAATGAAATACCAATTAACTGACTATTCGGACAATAGCAAGTTTATTGTCACACTCCACAGCAACTATTTCCCTTGGCTTTGCCTCATTAAATAGTTGCTGTCTTTGGGGACAATAAACTTGCTATTGTCCTCATACCCAGTAAATACTAAATAGGCATATAATATCCCATCCACCTACATTTCATGTTATATAACCTCCCGTTTGTAACCTTTAATTTCACTGTAAAGTCAACATATCTGTCATAGCCGCAAGTTTCACAATTTATTTCTGCTTCTCATGTACTTAAAATTAGGGGCCTTAATATTGCTTACCAATTCCAACAAGAGACATCCCTCTAACTATTGATAATCATTAAAATTCATTTCATGAATCTACGCAACAATGATAAACATTCAAGTACAGTCACTCTCAATTTTACAAAAATATTGACGGTACTTTATCCGAAACTGTTCCTTGTACCTTTAACTTAGTACACTAACATTTTTATGAAAAGACTAAGAAAGCTAATGCAATTCTGAGAAAAAGAATACCACATATTGCCAATTCCATTGAGGTTTAATAAAAATATGGCCATTTAAGTGAACCCACCATTTCCAATTTCCTTTAGTAAACACAGATTTACAGGGTTCTCCATAGTAAAACATCTTTACCTGACCTTTTAGAGGTCAACTTTTGTTCAACCACCTTTAAAAAGAAACCTTATTCAATACAACATACGCCTACATGATATAATCATGATAAAAGCTTCACATCACTTAGAAATACCCTTACATGTATACCCCCACCCTCCAATCTTTTGATTTTCATAAAAAGTCATGGTTTGAAATGTTTTACCTAATTTTATGAAACGTGTGGCAATTTCCTTGAGTAATTTCTCACACATATTTGAAAACAATCATCAATGATTCTAAAATTTGATCTTTATTTGTTTATTGTATGATTTGTACCATTTTAATTAACAAATAGACAGCTGTCCTGCTTGTGATTTCTTGTTTTCATGAAAAAAGTAAGCTAACAATCATATTTAGTGAATATCTAATCTATTCTGATTTCTAGTCTCCTTCTAACCATGCTAAAACAGTAAGTTACAACCTACAAGTTAGACATCTGCCTTAAATTAGAATTAAATTCAAACACACCCAGGTAGCTGGAGACAGAGTTGATTTCAATGAAAAATGTTCAAATTTGACATGTTTTTCTACTTTTTTTTATGCATATATACCTTAGAAAGGTAGAAATAGGTTGTTTCTTGTTCATTTCAAAAGTAATTATCATAGCAGATGTTATTTCAAAGTCAAATGTACATTTACATATCCTACATGTAATCTTAATGCAGACAATTAAATAGAGGGGGGGGGGGGGATTTTTCAATTATGTAAACACATCTAAATATCTTTATGAAATAAAAAATAAAGGAAACATAATTGCATACTTTTATTGAAAAACAAATTTTCACAGCAATTATGAATTTCTTTATAAACAGCCTTAATTTTGTTTTCATAATTTCTTATCAAACACAAACCACAACATGGCATGATGCTTTCTTCAAGTTCCATTATTGTTCATGCATTATCGGATTTAATTTGAATTACCGGTAAATAGTCTGTAGAACACAAGGAATATGCATGTGGATAGAGGTGACAGGTTAATCTCAGGAGCTGACCCACAAGAATCAACAGGTACCGGTAAAAGCCATGTGGTAACAAGAGTCTGTTTTGAGCTGAAATAAAAAAAAAAATAATTAGCTGTGTTTACATACATGTACTAGTAATAGCTGTGTTTACATTAACATATGCATAGTATTTCTGTAAAAAATACACTGACCATACAGTGTAATAGGTATGACATTTCCCAATACATGACATAACATTTAGGCAGTACAAGATCAAAAATTTGCATATCAAGTCATAATATAATATTAAAAAATTTTCATAGGTATAAACACTTATCAAATTGAGAGAGAGAGAGTTTGAGAGAGAGAGAGTTTATTACCATACTTGTAGTGCAACAGTCAATATTTCAATTCGTAAATTACAAACGAATATTACCCACCGAACAGCGTCAAAGTACATGTACTGGTATTAGCTTCTGGTATACCATTTTTTATCAATTCTACTGTGTTTTTTTTTTTGCAAATAAATTTAGCGAGGGTTTGTGCTTATTTTCTTATAAATCACATGTTTTAAAAACAATACTATGTGTAATAAGCATAAAACATGTATGAGTAAACTTAATGAAGAATTTTTAATAGATTATTTTTCACAGAATGTGGTACATTACATGTATGTCAATCTTTATAAAACTAGCGTATATTTCGTGCGCCATAAATTGCAAGTTTTTTGTAAATATCATTTACTTGCATGATAGGTATATATGGTCTAACCAAAATTTTCTTCATAAAGCTACAGCTGTATGTACCACATATATGTTTTGTCACAAGTATACATTTAAAAAAAAAAACCCCAAATTCCAACAGTTGAAATAAACTCAACTCATTCTCTGATAAGTTCATTGTGTTTTGTGCGTGCATATCTTATTTGTCTGCTGCAACAGCAGCCAATCAGCGGTAAGCTGAATCCACAAAAAGAAAGTTTGTGTTTTAGGAGCGGGTAAATTGTTTATGCGACACTGTCAAGAAAACCACACCAAATAATAACAAGAAACATAAATATTCACTTATATGTATTGTGTTGTAAAGTAAAGGTTTTTAACACTTATTGCATCTTGCAAAACATGTGATGACCCTTAATCATCTGTCATATATCTGATATACATGTATATGTAAAAGATGGGAGAAATAACAACGGAACAAACTGGGATTCGAACCTGGCCCTCTGAATCTCTAGTCAAGTGCTCTACCAACTGAGCTACATGTATCTGGCACCGGTATTCAAACCAGTCTGACCGTCACATTCCTTCCCCCTTAAATGATCTTCACCCTCGAAGATCACCCCTGGCAGGAGTTAACCTGTTAGTTCCAGGGGTTGGTCACAACACCAATATTGTAACAGGATGGGAGAAATAATGAAGGACCAAACCAGGATTTGAACCTGGGCCCCCTGAATCTCTAGTCAGGTGCTCTACCAACTAAGCTATCTGGCACTGGTATTCAAACCGGTCTGATCATCACATATATAAAGAATTATTTTAAACAATGTTGTTCAATAAAAAATAACACGAGCAACCTTCAGTTTTTGTCTGTAATTAATCAATATTGGCGTGCGATCAGTTCTCGCCGAGTACCATTTCTCACCAGTGCATTCACTGCATTGTTACGTCATTTTATCAACACATAAAATTATATACGAAAATATGATGTAACAGTGCACCAGCGAGAAATGGTCCTCGGCGAGAACTGCTCGCAGGGCAGTACTGCCAGTAGTCAGATTAAAAAAAGAGAATAAAAAATTACATTTAAAACATTAACAAGGACAATTTAAATACACATCATAACTGCTAAACAAGAAAAATTATGTGAACTGGTAGAATAGTACGCATAGTTCTAACTTGTAACCTACATGTACAAGTACATGTACCGGGTACCCGTTGATCTGCTAAACCTTTCTAATGATACAATGATTGGCATCATAAATATATTAAAGTCATGTTTTAACTCTGAAGTCTGAAGTATACAATTTTATTTACTTGAAGTTATGTCTACAGGATATTCATGACTACATTTGGAGTCTTCTGCACAAGAATATATGATATGTTTCTAATTAGACCCTGCTTTGAATTTTGAGTTGAAAATTCACAATCTGTTATTTTTTTAAATAGATAAATTCAGTTACCCTTTCCAGTCCCCCATGAACCTCGAGCGAGTCTAAACATCCATGAAACATGTAAAAATTACACGTTAGTAAACAAACACCCACACCATAACAAAAACAAACAGTGTGCACGTACTTACATGTACATCTATACTATATACTAAATTTTAACTTTAACTTTTTTAAACTTTAAAAGGAGTAAAAGCCTCACCTTCTTCAGTAACATCCACATAAATCACACACTTTAATGTCCATCTTTTCTCCTTTATTACTCGTAGCTTATCAACGGCTGATCGTCGACAGAAGTGTGGCTGTCAGAATTTCCTCGTAAACGATTCACACGAGAAAAATATCCTCCTTAAACAAATATGTAGTATTGTTCCCTGTGCATGTTCATATGTTTCACAGTAAATTGAAAATGCATTTGTACATCGAAAGAATACACAACTTCTCTTCTGCATTACGGCTCTCTCTTTTCTACAATGCCGTTCGTTACTGTTTACATTCGGCGCGCGCGCGGGGGTTACAAACAGGGGCGCCCCGACAAATAGTTGCACATAGAACGTTAAAATAATGTGTGTTCATTGAATTCATAAATGATATAGATGAAAAAAATAAAATTGAATCACAACTATTTATCTAAGACGCAACACAACGTAATGCAGTAAATGCCTGGGCCTTAAAGTGGCATTTGTTCGCTTGTGTGTCTATGTAGACAAATTAACTCGTTCATGTAACGTTACGATTCACACATATTTGTTTTATGAAATTTGAAAAAAATAGGGCACAGAACTTTTTAAATTTGATACCAAATGACTTTATTTAATATATTAACAATAACTGAATTAATTTTTTTTCATAAAATGATAACGATTTTTGCTATTAGAAAAATACGTGTAGGAGCTGCTGACCCCTAATTACAGGGGCCAGCCCTTTTTTCTTAATTTTAAATGAAAGCTCTTGTTATTCTAAACAACTTTTGTTCTATATGTATTAACAAATTATTTTTAGTTTAAAGGTTATTATACAAAAAGCAACAAAATTTCAGACCCCCCAAAACCTTAAACTTTACCGGCAAATAGCTTAAAAACTAAAAAACATTTTGCCAAAATTTTCATGCCAGCAAAACTATAAAATGTTACCAACAATCCTGCTAAATTTCATGCAACCATCTTTTGTAGTTCCCGAGATCAACTCTGGACAAAAGACCCCCCAATTTTCAATTAAAGGGCAATAACTCATAACAGGAAGTGAATTTTAAAAATTTGAAAAAAACGTCCCGAGATATTAACATTGTCTACATACCCTGAAAGTTTCATAACAATCAGACAACAAATGTACGAGAAATGGCCTACACAAAATTTGCGGATAAAAAAAAAAATAATAATAAGAAACAGTAGAATAACAGAAGGGTTTTCCGTTGAAAAACGGAAAACCCTAATAAAAAGAAACCAAAGAATAACAAGAGGGTCTTCCGTTGAAAACGGAAGACCCTAATAAAAGATGAAAAAATCGAATTATTCCTGGTACGACTTAACAAAATACGAATGGTTTTAAGTACGACTTAACAAAAACATTTCCGATTTCAAGAACGACTTAACAAAAAAGAATCCGAATGTGTTCAAGTACGACTTAACAATTATTTTTGGTACGAGTTAATTTTACCTTGAACATTACGCTATTTTTTAAACCAAGGACGCGGAATCAAAATTTCCGGAAAAATCATTTTTTAAACCCCGATATCTCTGTAATACATCGTCTGATTTTAAAACGGCTTTCAGTGTTGGATTCAGCTTGATAAGCTCTACAAAACACATATTCATTTTTGATTTGATCAGAAACTTCACTTTTTCGACCGGAAGTGACAGATCTTCATTTCGAGCCTTATTACAGAGGTAAATCGACCAAATCATTACCATTGAAAATTTCAAGCCTCTATCTTAAAGCGTTTTTGAGAAACGCCGCAGACAAAATGACTTTTTGAACATTTTAAAAATGACGTTACGTCAAAACGGAAGTGACGTTGTCAAGTAAACTTTAACATCTATGAGCTATAATAGTTTCACATTATCTCTGAAAGTTTCATGAAAATCGGTTGGAAACTTTTGGAGTTATAAAGCCGAGAAGGAGTCAGAAAAAAAAAGAAAAAGTATAATAATAAAAAGAAACCAAAGAATAACAAGAGGGTCTTCCGTTGAAAACGGAAGACCCTAATAAAAAGATGAAAAAATCGAATTATTCCTGGTACGACTTAACAAAATACGAATGGTTTTAAGTACGACTTAACAAAAACATTTCCGATTTCAAGAACGACTTAACAAAAAAGAATCCGAATGTGTTCAAGTACGATTTAACAATTATTTTTGGTACGAGTTAATTTTACCTTGAACATTACGCTATTTTTTAAACCAAGGACGCGGAATCAAAATTTCCGGAAAAATCATTTTTTAAACCCCGATATCTCTGTAATACATCGTCTGATTTTAAAACGGCTTTCAGTGTTGGATTCAGCTTGATAAGCTCTACAAAACACATATTCATTTTTGATTTGATCAGAAAATTCATTTTTTCGAAAAATTTGTTTCACTTCCGGTTTCAACCGGAAGTGACAGATTTTCATTTCGAGCCTTATTACAGATGTAAATCGACCAAATCATAAGCATTGGAAATTTCAAGCCTCTATCTTAAAGCGTTTTTGAAAAACGCCGCGGACAAAATGACTTTTTGAAAATTTTAAAAATGACGTAACGTTAAAACGGAACTGACGTTTCCAAAGAAACTTCGGACACTTTGAGATGATATAATTGCACATAATCTCTGAAAGTTTCATTAAAATCGGTTGTAAACTTTTTGAGTAATAAAGCCGAAAAGGAGTCAGAAAAAAAAAATAAAAAGAATAATAATAACTAGAGCAAAGCTCGTTGCAAAGCAACGAGTGGGTCTTCCGTTAATGTCGGAAGTAAAGCTGGAAGTACCTGTAAGAAGCAGAGCTATTAAACCAATAACAAGAGTAACTAAAATAAAAAGATGAAAAAATCGAATTATTCCTGGTACGACTTAACAAAATACGAATGATTTTGAGTACGACTTAACAAACACCTTTTCGATTTAAAGAACAACTTAACAAAAAAAATCCGAATGTGTTACAGTACGACTTAACAATTATTTTTGGTACGAGTTAATTTTACTTTAAATATTACGCTATTTTTTAAACTAAGGACACGGAAACAAAATTCCGGAAAAATCAATTTTTAAACCACGAAATCTCTTTAATGCATCGTCCGATTTTAAAACGGATTTCAGTGTTAGATTCAGCTTGATAAGCTCTATTAACCACATATTCATTTTTGATTTGATCAGAAAATTCATTTTTTCGAAAAATTTGTTTCACTTCCGGTTTCGACCGGAAGTGACAGATTTTCATTTCGAGCCTTATTACAGAGGTAAATAGATTAAATTATAAGCATTGAAAAATTCAAGCCTCTATCTTAAAGCGTTTTTGAGAAACGCTGCGGACAAAATGACTTTTTGAAAATTTTAAAAATGACGTAACGTAAAAACGGAAGTGACGTTTTCAAAGAAACTTCACAAACTTTGAGGTATAATAAATGCACATAATCTCTGAAAGTTTCGTCAAAATCGGTTGTAAACTTTTTGAGTTATAAAGCCGAGAAGGAGTCAGAAAAAAAAATAAAAAGTATAATAATAACTAGAGCAAAGCTCGTTGCAAAGCAACGAGTGGGTCTTCCGTTAATGTCAGAAGTAAAGCTGGAAGTTCCTGTAAGAAGCAGAGCTCTTAAACCAATAACAAGAGTACCTTAAATAAAAAGATGAAAAAATCGAATTATTCCTGGTACGACTTAACAAAAACCGAATAATTTTACGTACGACTTAACAAAAACCTTTCCGATTTCAAGAACGACTTAACAAAAAAAATCCGAATGTGTTACAGTACGACTTAACAATTAATTTTTAGGTACAAGTTAATTTAACCAAGAACTTGATACTAATTTCTGAACCAAAAACGCGGAATCAAATTTTCCGGAAAAATCATTTTTTGAACTCGTATATCTCTGTAATGCATCGTCCGATTTTAAAACGGTTTTCAGTGTTAGATTAAGCTTAATAAGCTCTTTAAAACACATATTCATTTTTGATTTGATCAGAAAATTCATTTTTTCGAAAAATTTGTTTTATTTCCGGTTTCGACCGGAAGTGACAGATTTTCATTTCCAGCCTTATTACAGAGGTAAATCGATTAAATCATAACCATTGAAAATTTCAAGCCTCTATCCTAAAGCGTTTTTGAGAAACGCCGCGGACAAAATGACTTTTTGAAAATTTTAAAAATGACGTAACGTAAAAACGGAAGTGACGTTTATAAAGAAACTTCATAAACTTTGAGGTATTATAGTTGCACACAACCTCTGAAAATTTTATCAAAATCGGTTGTAAACTTTTTGAGTTATAAAGCCGAAAAGGAGTCAGAAAAAAAAATAAAAAGAATAATAATAATAATAGAAAGAATCAATAGAATAACAAGAGGGTCTTCCGTTGAAAACGGAAGACCCTAAAAAGAAACCGAAGAATAACAAGAGGGTCTTCCGTTGAAAACGGAAGACCCTAACTAGACACGATCTCGTTGCGAGCAACGAGGAGGTCTTCCGTCCGATTTTTAAAAGGTAAATCACGTCATCGACTTTAATTTTCGAAAACAAAACATGATTTAAGAAATGAAGATAATAATTTTTCTATTGATCGACGTATCAAAGAAAAAATTGACCGGAAAACTTCATCAATGCGCGTAGCGCATTGATGAAAAAGTTTTCCGGTCAATTTTTTCTTTGATACGTCGATCAATAGAAAAATTATTATCTTCATTTCTTATCATTTAATAAAACATTTTCAAATTAAAAAGTGTGAAGTGTCATTGATCAAAAATGTAAATAATGTAAATGAAGCGGCGCGTATGAATACAAAACAACAACAGCAACAATATTCAAAATGGACTCGCCTTCAGCTGATGCAGAGCTATTGAGCTGAATTTAATGGATTAAACACAAATAGTGAGTTAAAATCTGAACCGGCTGAATTGAAAACGAAAGGAAAATACATGCGATAGCTTGTGATATTATTCACTGTGCAGAAAAACTCGTAATAAAACTAGTTTTGATGTGAGATCGCTGGAATATGCAACTGGACATAACCATCCAAGGAGAGGCGATCGTGGACGAAAATAGCTGATATGTCGACAAAGAATAGTATGTATAAGCGACTTTTGTAAACGTTGTGGTGACTAGATAGCCAGTGATGTACTTAAATGGTATATCTGCCGCTTGGAATGCGCCGAAGGAGTTGATGCATTGCTCATTAACTAAGCTTTTCTTTACGACGCTTATTCTGATGACCGATCATGTACGTGTGTAAATTTAAAACTTATCGTTACCAAATTTGAACAGCAGTGTTACCGTGAAAGTGTATAGGCCTATATGTTCGTTATAATATTCCTGGAAAAGGAACAGCCAGCCTCGCTGCAAATGTTGATTGATCTCAAGCAGACGAAATCGTGTGAAGACGCTTAATTTTCTATTTCGTGAATCAAATAATGTGTTTTGTTTAGTTTTGAAGGTTTAACTTTCAAGTTTTTATGTTTATAAAGTTGTATTTTGTTTGCTGACAATAAAACAGACACAACTTCACATATTGTTGACAGTGTTTATCTTGGAAATTCCCGTTCTATAAATAGTGTTAGATCAGAACAGTTGAGAAAAGTAGATCCGGCAAAAATTTTATTGATGCAGGTATCAAAGAAATTTTTCAACCAATCAGAAGCGCCGATATCTCATCAAACGAATAAATATTAAATGATATGGAAATAGGAGTGAAGTACTAATGCTTACCTGTAATGCTTTTTATAAGTTCTCTTACGTTGCTTTTTTAAATACTTAAGAAATGAAGATAATAATTTTTCTATTGATCGACGTATCAAAGAAAAAATTGACCGGAAAACTTCATCAATGCGCGTAGCGCATTGATGAAAAAGTTTTCCGGTCAATTTTTTCTTTGATACGTCGATCAATAGAAAAATTATTATCTTCATTTCTTATCATTTAATAAAACATTTTCAAATAAAAAAAATGTGAAGTGTCATTGATCAAAAATGTAAATACTGTAAATGAAGCGGCGCGTATGAATTCAAAACAAACAACAGCAACAATATTCAAAATGGATGCGCCTTCAGCTAATGCAGAGCTATTGAGCTGAATTTAACGGATTAAACACAAATAGTGAGTTAAAATCTGAACCGGCTGAATTGAAAACGAAAGGAAAATACATGCGATAGCTTGTGATATTATTCACTGTGCAGAAACACTCGTAATAAAACTAGTTTTGATGTGAGATCGCTGGAATATGCAACTGGACATAACCATCCAAGGAAAGGCGATCGTGGATGAAAATAGCTAATATGTCGACAAAGAATAGTATGTGTAAGCGACTTTCGTAAACGTTGTGGTAACTAGATAGCCAGTGATGTACTTATAAATGGTATATCTGCCGCTTGGAATGCGCCGAAGAGTTGATGCATTACTCATAGCTTTTTTTTACCTGTTTACGACGCTTATTCTGATGACCGATCATGTACGTGTGTAAATTTGAAAATGATCGTTACCAAATTTGAACAGCAGTGTTACCGTGAAAGTTTATAGGTCTATATGTTCGTTATGATATTCCTGGAAAAGGAACAGCCAGCCTCGCTGTAAATGTTGATTGATCTCAAGCAGACGAAATCGTGAGAAGACGCTTAATTTTCTATTTCGTGAATCAAATAATGTGTTTTGTTTATTTTTGAAGGTTAAACTTTCAAGTTTTTATATTCACAAGTTTGCATTTTGTTTGCTGACAATAAAACAGACACAACTTTACATTTTCTTGACAGTGTTTATCTTGGAAATTCCCGTTCTATAAATAGGCCTAGTTTTAGATCAGAGCAGTTGAGATAAGTAGATCCGGCAAAATTTTATTGATGCAGGTATCAAAGAAATTTTTCAACCAATCAGAAGCGCGGATATCTCATCAAACGAATAAATATTAAATGATTTGCATTTCTTTCAATTGAAATAGACAAGATTAAACTTTTTTACCTCTGGCCCCTAATATCCCTAGTTAGGTAACGCATGAGAAAATCATTATATTGTAAGGATATATAAACGTATTATACCTAAAGTCTGTCCCAAGATATTTTTGCCACACATTCTCTTAAATTATTTGATATTTGTAAATATCTCTTGATTCAGACGATGTTCATTCGATAGTATGAAAAAATCCCAAGATTTCCCTTTTGAAACGCCCCCTCTAGCTTGTCAGGTTTTAATACACGGCTAAAAAAAAGAACGTCTACGGGGATTATGCATTGCATCAGCCATTATAAAGCCCGGATGATAACTTTAAAA
Source organism: Magallana angulata (assembly GCF_025612915.1). Lineage (NCBI taxonomy): Eukaryota > Metazoa > Mollusca > Bivalvia > Ostreida > Ostreidae > Magallana > Magallana angulata. The sequence continues at coordinate 35,431,113 of NC_069119.1, read as the reverse complement.
AATTGTGCTAGATATTCCGAAAGACTTCCGAATTGAGGAAAGATGTAAACATTCCCCATTATAAATATCCGTAGGAAATCTGTTTTCGATCCTGTGAATGTTTACGAAGGAAAAATGGTAATTTGTAAATGAAGTTTGACCCCTAAAAACGTTATTACCTAATTACGTAACACATGTTAAAATCAATAGATTTCTTGGATACATAACAGTTGAGATCGACACAAAATTTTAAATTTTGTTTAATTCATGTGATTTTGAATGACAACAGTTGTGAATGGAATTGGAGATCATTGTGGAGAATAAGCAGGTATTGAAAATAATTAATGCACATGATCATGCACATGACAAATAAAGTGTCTTACACATGTAAATCTTAATGTTAAAGCTGCTTGGTCCGATTTTCAATAAAATAATTGTACGCTTTTAAACGATGGTTATGCTAAGTATTTGTGCAATAATATACGTTGCAGTACATGTAGTTTTCCCTGTCAATTAAGCCATATTTCAATGAAAAAATTATGTACATGTTGAAACTCGTTGAATCCGGATGTTGTTTATTACGGCATGCTGCCCAATCCGGCGACATTATTCAGCCCGTTGACATTTTCCCATCATTTTTGTTTAAAAAAAATTTGTGCAATCCGGATCCTATCTATTCTCTTAACTGGCGCAATGAAAAAGCCTACTGCATATTATTAGTGAGAGTTATCTCCCGTAGTCCGTCCACTTATCGATCGATCGGCCTTCTGCGAGATATTGACCAATTTTTCTGACGTTGTTATTGATTTAAACAACTCTTAATATAGATCCAAAGAAGCAACTTTTTTCAGTTAATACCGTAAAGTCTTGTTATGAATTGCAATTGAATAATTAGATTATAGTTCACCCAATTTTTTTCAGGCCGTGATTCAGGATACTGCGGGAGTAAGACTGCCGATATCGTTTGTTATCCCCGTTGCATGGCTACACGTACAGAGTTGCATATTATTCTGTCAAAATGCTCAATTTTTTTTTTTTATATGAAATTCTCATTTATATTAATATTTATCTATTGTTTCCCTGCATCAAAACAGTTCTCGCCATCAGGTATTTCAGCCACCTGTTGACTTGTTAATGTTTTGTTTAACAATTTACGGTTAAGCATGCACTTTTCAGGTAAATCGGATGTTTGAAAGATTATCAATAACGACGATTTAATTCAAGGATTTCCATCGTATGTATTCCGTTATGGATTTATTGTTTGAAAAAAAATATCTAAAATGAAAATTTGTACCGTAAATAAGATCGATGAAATCTAATATAATTCAGAACAATTGAACATTTTGCAAGAGTACACGATCAGGACCTACTGCATTAAATACTAAAATTAATTTGCAACAATATCCTCTAAACCGGATGTTGCCTAATCCGGCCATTTTTTTTTTCAGAACCACCCTCCGCCGGATTAGACAAGTTTTGTTGTGTATTCGCAAAATAATCGACATAAAAGGGTTTTGCGTTATTTCGCCGCGTGTTTAAACTGGCCCCTTACGTCGAAGCTAGTATGATTGTATTACGACTTTGACATCTGTTTTTTTTATATAATCTATTATAATATATAAAATATACAGCATGACTATTTAAACAAAAATAAAGCAGTGTACATTTGTTCATTAATAGTTTTGATGTTTACGTTGTTTATAATCATTGCAAAACATGCAGGATGAATAAACTCAATCATTCGGAGGATGAAACCCAACGGTTTCCTTTTTTAAACATTCCAATGATGTATTTTGGGGGGGTTTTGTATGCCCCAAATTTATTTTTATTTACTTTGAATATTTCTAACGTTGAAAGGAGAGCACTTCCGTTTAAATACGTCTATAAATTTGTAAGATTATTCATTAGGTTTGCAAGGAAAATTATTTGATACTGTAATGGCCGACAAATCGGAACATGCAGCTTGAAGAAATTTCTCAACTTATTATACCTCGAAACGTTATTTCAAATCAGGCACCAAACAATGAAGGGAAATGGAAATATTCTTATGATAAAAATTGGTATTTATGGCAAACATATTAATCATTTTTTATCTCTTAAAGATATAATCGCACCTGTGTTTTGTATCCATCTCTTTTAAACTCTTTGTAGCCAAATCTGTCAAAATTCGTGGTCGTTTCACCCTCTTGTTGCAACCCCAAACCCCGCTGAAATGTTCACAATCGATGCGCTGATGAACGAAAGACTCGACTAGAAAAACTTGCTGCATGGGCCGTCTAACATTATTAATTTTAATGATGAATTCAGAAACTTTTACATTTCAAAAAGTGTCATTTTTTGTTAAGTTACAGGAACATTGTCATTCATGCACATAAAATTTGTACAAACTAAGTTATAAGTTATTCAACCAGTGTTTGAAATTTGAGACCGTTCTTGAAATATTTGGGAAAGAAATTTTAGGGGTCATCCTTTCATCTTCTTATCGGGCCCGTGTAACAAATTTGAGCCATTTCCGAATAAATGTGTGCACAAAATCGTTAATAAAAGAATGCAGGTAACGGGAGCTTTTAACACGGGAGCAGGGAGTGCTTTAAAACTCATATTTACATGTATTAATTTACCTTGTCAAATTATCAGTCATAGGCATTAGATAACTGATATTGCCTGATTGGCGAATTTGATTTGCCTATTGACTCCATGACATCTACAATTTCGCTTAGTTAAACGTACACATTTTAAAAAAAGTGTATATATAATAAGCATGTACTCCAATCAGGTGTTGTACTTTACAGAACGTTTTTTACGCGATCGCCGAGCGCTTCTTTTTGGGGAAGAACAGTCCTAATCAGACAGCAAATACATAATACAGCATACAGACGTTTTTATTAATATAATTATATATAATTTATGAATAAACTATTTAAGTGTGCTTGAATATGCAAATTTTAAAGCCAATTCGATTTGTATTAGACAATTAATCTACTAAGTCTAGTGTTCGCTACTCGATCTTCAACTGTCCGAATACAGTCAAAACTTTTACAATGAATGTACATGTACATTACATTTTTAAAACTCACATATTCTTTCAGAATCAAAAAAAATTAATTTATAAATGAATAAAATCAGCATTGAGTTTGCTTTTTAATGAATCTGACTACCACTGAGAAGAGGTTATACCAATATTGTGACCCTTATTATTTTACGGCCTGAATGTAAATAAAACCTCAACTTGTTTAAAAATGGTTTGTTTTATCGTGCCCGTACCTACCGCAAGCATGTAACATTGGACTTCTTATGCTGCCTTATCTCGAACGCTTTTTAAATATATTTCAACTTTTACTTACTACATCCTGCTTAACTCTCTCCCTCTCTCTCTCTCTCTCTCTCATAACTCATAAAAATTCTAATATTTTGTTAGCCAAATGAAGTATCAAATTATCATAGATATGTGAATATCGCCTATATTTTGTTGAAATTGGTATTGTAATGCATTTAATTCTCAACAGCAAAATGTCACAAACGGACACAAGTGAATTTATTTACATTTCAAATCGTACGACTGTAAAACGCACAATTGTATTATATTCATTGATGGCAGCTTTTTTTTCCCCTTTATTATACGAACTATGATTTAAATCAATGGTTTGATGCATCGTTAACCAATATAATTGGAAATGAAAATAACAACGAATCAATGGGCATTGGAATGTGTGATAACGTATAAACACGAGAAGCATGTGTCCTACAGTGAATCGGCTGTCCACTAGCGCGGCATCTCCTCGGCCCGTGTTATGAAAATGTACACTCAACGTGGTGGGTTTGAACTGTTAACGTTTGCAGTTTGATAACTGAATTTTATTTTCCAACAATAAAACTGTTTCATGACATAGACAAGAACACAAAAAACGCCTTTTTTCAATGACAGCCATACTATCTATTTTTTTTTTAATTACGAGAGCAAAACAGCAATACTTCGTAGGTAATAATATAGTCTTTTTTTTATTTACTCTTTAATATCGTTAAAATCTGAATTCATTGTGTTTGCAGCTACATAAATAAACCCGTGTGTGCATTACAACAATGCGTATATCTTGTGTATTGGATAACGGCAGACCGCTCGCTTGTCCAGCCGCGACCTATTTTCTCGGCCACGGGCAAGGATCGGATACGTATAATTGTTTACATACATGAAGTTCGGAATACAGCTAGCAAGATATTAAATGCGACTCAAATACATTGCATAGAAGCAATTCTTATACACATAATATATTTCCCTAGAAAAGAATTAAACTGTTTAAACACTTTCCGAATGCATGCTAGTACACTGTCTATGGTATTAGGTAAAGGTATAATCTTTTTAATTTACTATTAAAATCATTAAAATCGGAAGTTTTGTGTTTGCAGCTACATAAAAAAAACCCATGTGTGCATTACAGCAAGACGCAAATCTTGTGTATTAGATAACGGCAGACCGCTCGCTAGTCCATTCGTGACCTATTTCCTCGGCTGCGGCAAGGGATCGGATACGTAATTGTTAACATACACAGTTCGGTATACAGCTAGATTTTAAATGCGACTCAAATGCATTGCATAGAAACAGTTCTTTTATCCATAATGTGTTTCACTAGAAAATAACTAAAATGTTTAAACACTTTCCGTGTGTAAACCGGTACCCTTTATGTCAGTTATACGCACAAATACCCCGTTTATTTGCCAAATAAAACACAAATACATGGTAACAAGTCTGGCTTTTTACACTCATATTACGCAATACCCGAACAAAATATTATTGTAACGACATTAATAAGATCATAATGAACAACTTTTGCCGCGACAGCCATATCGAAATCTTAACCGCTTTTGAGTTATAAAGTGAAAACTTTGAAGGGTTCTAGGTCCTTAATTTGAGGGGCCAGCCCCTTTTTCTAGGAGTCAAACAAAAGATCTTGTAAATATAAATTTTTGTTCTTCTATATGTCTTAACAAAATATTTGTGAGAAAAAAGATAATCTAAGAAAACCAAGCAAAATCACAACGCTTTTTTCATCTCATTTTTTGAGCCCTACCGAGCTTTAGCGCCTTTTGTGCCTGAAATTTATTAATGCCTTATTACATATCTACAATCTTTTGTCTATCATTCCTGAAATTTTGAACTTAATATCTTTTATAGTTTTTGATAACTCTCTTGGACAAGCCGACACTCTGAAAATCAAGAAAACGTCGATATTTCAAAAACGGAAATGACGTCATCAACCAAAAAAATTTCCGATCAAGTTGAAACTAATGTCAATAAGATCTGCAAATTTTATTAAAATCGATCAAACAGTTTTCGAGTAATCGCTGACACAAAATCGGTAAGAAAAAAAAAGGAGAAGAATGAGAAAAAAAAACCGAAGAAAAACAATAAGGTCTTCCGTTGGAAACGGAAGACCTTAATAATAGAAAGAAACAATAGAATAACAAGAGGGTCTTCCGTTGGAAACGGAAGACCCTAATAAAAAGAAACAATAGAATAACAAGAGGGTCTTCCGTTGGAAACGGAAGACCCTAATAAGAATAAGTGAAAAAGAAACAATAGAATAATAGAAGGGTCTTCCGCTGAAGACGGAAGACCCTAACTAGATTCGATCTTGTTGCGAGCAACGAGTGGGTCTTCCGTCTGATTTTTGAATAGATTAGATTAAACTTATCAATTCAAAGATAAAATCGTAGATTTAAGCGAAAAAAAGAGAAAAAATTTTTGCGGCACTCGAGGCTTGAACCCGGGTCGCCTGGGCCATGTCCACGACTATATCGACTGAGCTACTCGGACTCTCGCTTCAGGACTTTGACGCTTAATTTCTCGAGAATTCCTTGATCGATTTTAAAACAAAATACATATTCTGAATCAGTGAAAAGGTCACTATAAGGTGTAAAAATTTCAAAGAAAAATATCAAAAAATAAAAAAGTCGAAAAATTCAATTTTTCAAAATTTCTTCCGGTGACGACCGGAAGTGATGGCAGACATTCTCTTGACCGAGGTGCGCCAGAAAAAGGATAGATCTATCATCTCTGAAAGTTTCAGCCCTATATCTTTACACGTTTTTGAGAAACCTGACAGACAAAATTGACTTTTTAAAATCGTTTTTTGACGATAACTTCCGACCGGAAGTGAATTTTGGAAAATTGTCACGGGGGTACAAACTTCAGATGGCGAGGCATCATCAGTGAAAATTTGAAGGAAATCGAATCAGCCATTTCCGAGAAATCGCCTGCACAAAATGTGTAAGGAAAAAAAGAATAATAACTAGAGCAAAGCTCGTTGCAAAGCAACGAGTGGGTCTTCCGTTAATGTCGGAAGTAAAGCTGAAAGTTCCTGTAAGAAGCAGAGCTCTTTAACCGATAACAAGAGTAACTAAAATAAAAAGATAAAATAAATCGAATTATTCCTGGTACGACTTAACAAAATACGAATGATTATAAGTACGACTTAACAAAAACCTTTCCGATTTCAAGAACAACTTAACACAAAAAATCCGAATGTGTTACAGTACGACTTAACAATTATTTTTGGTACGAGTTAATTTTACTTTGAACATTACGCTATTTCTGAAACCAAGGACGCGGAATCAAAATTTCCGGAAAAATCAATTTTTAAACCCCGATATCTCTGTAATGCATCATCTGATTTTAAAACGGCTTTCAGTGTTAGATTCAGCTTGATAAGGTCTACAAAACACATATTCATTTTTGATTTGATCAGAAAATTCATTTTTTCGAAAAATTTGATTTACTTCTGGTTTCGACCGGAAGTGACGTATTTTAATTTCCAGCCTTATTACAAAGGCCAATCGATCAATATATAAGCACGAAAAATTTCAACTTTTTATCTTGGAGCGTTTTTGAAAAAAGCCGTGGACAAAATGACTTTTTGAAAATTTTAAAAATGACGTAACGTAAAAATGGAAGTGACGTTACTATAGAAACTTTAACATCTTTGAGGCATAATAATTGCACATAATCTCTGAAAGTTTCATAAAAATCGGTTAAAAACTTTTTGAGTTATGAAGCCGAAAAGAAGTCAGAAAAAAAAAATAAAAAGTATAATAATAACTAGAGCAAAGCTCGTTGCAAAGCAACGAGTGGGTCTTCCGTTAATGTCGGAAGTAAAGCTGGAAGTTCCTGTAAGAAGCAGAGCTCTTAAACCAATAACAAGAGTAACTAAAATAAAAAAATGGAAAAAATCGAATTATTCCTGGTACGACTTAACAAAATCCGAATGATTTTAAGTACGACTTAACAAAAACCTTTCTGATTTCAAGAACGACTTAACAAAAAAAATCCGAATGTGTTCAAGTACGACTTAACAATTATTTTTGGTACGAGTTAATTTTACTTTGAACATTACGCTATTTTTTAAACCAAGGACGCGGAATCAAAATTTCTGGAAAAATCAATTTTTTAACCCCGATATCTCTGTAATGCATCATCTGATTTGAAAACGGCTTTCGGTGTTAGATTCAGCTTAATAAGCTCTACAAAACACATTTTCATTTTTGATTCGATCAAAAAATTCATTTTTTCGAAAAATTTGTTTCACTTCCGGTTTCGACCGGAGGTGACAAAATTCATTTTTTTGGTCAAATGCCATAAGTAAATACGCAGATTTACAATCACAGAAAATTTCAAGTCTTTATAAACAACCGTTTACGAGAAAAGTCATGGACAAAATCACTTTTTGAAAATTTTTAAAATGACGTAACTAGAAAACGGAAGTGATTTAATCACTGAAATTTTAGATGCTTCAAGGGACAAGAATTTTACATTATCCCTGTAAATTTCTTTCAAATCGGTTGAATAGTTTTTGAGATATAAAGCAAAAAAGAAGTCAGAAGGAAAAACAAGAAGAATAATAACTAGAGCAAAGCTCGTTGCAAAACAACGAGTGGGTCTTCCGTTAATGTCGGAAGTAAAGCTGGAAGTTCCTGTAAGAAGCAGAGCTCTTAAACCAATAACAATAGTAACTAAAATAAAAAGATGAAAAAAATCGAATTAATCCTGGTATGACTCAACAAAATCCGAATGATTTTACGTACGAATTAACAATAACCTATTCGATTTCAAGAACGACTTAACAAAAAATAAATCCGAATGTGTTCAAGTACGACTTAGCAAATAATTTTAGGTACAAGTTAATTTAACCAAGAACTTGATACTACTTTTTTAACCAAAAACGCGGAATCAAAATTTCCGGAAAAATCAATTTTTAAAGCCAATTATCTCTGTAATGCATCGTCCGATTTTCAAACGGTTTTCAGTGTTAGATTCAGCTTAAAAAGCTCTACAAAACACATATTCGTTTTTGATTTGATCAGAAAATTCATTTTTTCGAAAAATTGAAATCACTTCCGGTTTCTACCGGAAGTGACAAATTATTTTTCTTTGTAAAAATGCCATAAGTAAATCCGCAGATTTACAATCACAGAAAATTTCAAGTCTTTATAAACAACCGTTTACGAGAAAAGTCCTGGACAAAATCACTTTTTGAAAATTTTTAAAATGACGTAACTAGAAAACGGAAGTGACTTAATGACTGAAAATTTAAAAGCTTCAAGGGACATGTATTTAACATAATCCCTGAAAATTTCTTGCAAATCGATTGAATAGTTTTTGAGATATAAAGCAAAAAAGAAGTCAGAAGGAAAAACAAGAAGAATAATAATAATAAACTAGAGCAAAGCTCGTTGCAAAGCAACGAGTGGGTCTTCCGTTAATGTCGGAAGTAAAGCTGGAAGTTCATGTAAAAAGCAGAGCTCTTAAACCAATAACAAGAGTAACTAAAATAAAAAGATGAAAAAAATCGAAATATTCCTGGTACGACTTAACAAAATCCGAAGAATTTTAAGTACGACTTAACAAAAACCTTACTAATTTCAAGTACGATTTAACAATTATTTTTGGTACAAGTTAATTTTACTTTGAACATTACGCTATTTTTTAAACCAAGGACGCGGAATCAAAATTTCTGGAAAAATCAATTTTTAAACCCCGATATCTCTAATGCATCGTCCGATTTTAAAACGGCTTTCAGTGTTAGATTAAGCTTAATAAGCTCTACAAAACAGATATTCATTTTTGACTTGATCAAAAAATTCAATTTTTCTGACCGGAAGTGACAGATTTTCATTTCGAGACTTATTACAGAGGTAAAACGACAACATCATAACCATTGAAAATTTCAAGCCTCTATCTTAAAGCGTTTTTAGAAACGCTGCGGACAAAATGACTTTTTAAATTTTTTTTTTAAATAACGTAACGTAAAAACGGAAAGGTCGTTTTCAAAGAAACTTTAGGATCTTAGAGGCATAATAGTTGCACATAATCTCTCAAAGTTTCATTTCAATCGGTTATAAACTTTTTGAGTTATAAAGCCGAAAAGGAGTCAGATACAAAAGATGTCACCTTTGACCTTCCAAACTGTGTGCTTGTTGCACCATCAAATGTCAGAAACTTAGCAATGTAAAGTTTATTATATTTCTGTGAATATTTCCTATGTAAAATTACAATGAATAAACATGCTATTCCATCTAACTGTGAAATAGTTTCTATGCTATCTGTCCATGGTGAATAGTCAACGAAAGTATTCACCGGCAGCATTCGATTTCCCTTTTTTAAACTCGGAACACCTCTGGTATAATCCGATCACAGCATTAAATTCAAAGTCCGATAATTCTAATTTGTTTATCATCAAGAAATTCTGCATCGCCAACAAATTAAGTTTTCTTCAGGATAATAATTAATATATCTATATCTATTTACTGACAGAAAGACAGACTAAGACTGTTGTGTTGTGTGAGGATGACAGACAGTTTATTGTCCCCCTCAACAGCAACTATTTCACTTGGCTTCGCCCATGAAATAGTGGCTGTCTTGGAGGACAATAAACTTGCTTTCATCCTCATACCCAGTGAATAGGTATATAATGTCCCATCCACATAAATTTCGAGTTATATAACCTCCCATTTGTAACCTGCAATTTCACAGTGTAAAGTCAACACAACAGTCTTAGCCGCAAGTTTCACCATTCAATTCTCATGTACGTATTAAACATTAGGGGTTTTCATATTGCATACCAATTCAAACAAGGGAGATCCCTCTAATGATGATCATTAAAATTCATTTTATGAATCTTAGCAACACTCATAAGCCTTCAAGTACAGCATCTCTTAAGGTGGCTCAAAACACCTTGAAATATTTTCTCAAATCAGCAGAAAATTACTTGATTATGATAGATATCATAATTGATAAGAAGTGTTTAAGTCAAATAGGCAACAAATGTGCACATTTGGATGAACAATTACATTTTCAAAAATTTAATTCAATAAACAGTAACAAAAGCTCCAGGCGGACTAAAACTCAAACGGTTTAGAAACCCAATACTTTAAACATTAAGCTATGACGGTATACAACCCAATCGAACGATATTAAGAGTTCAACAAAACATTGAAATCGCCATCTTGTGAAGTAGTGTCTTAAAAAGTATAAGTCTAGGTGTAGTGATGTACCTTAATTTTACAAAAATATTAACGGGTACTTTATCCGAATCGTCCCTTGCTACCTTTAACTTAGTACATTTTATGAACAGATGTCTTTGTCTTAGAATAAGAAAGCTAATGCAATTCTGAGAAAAAAGTATACCACATATTGACAATTCCATTGAGGTATAATAAACATATGGCCATTTAAGTGAACCCACCATTTCCAATTTCTTTTACTCAACACAGGTTTACAGGGTTCTCCATAGTAAAACATCTTTACCTGACCTTTTAGAGGTCAATTGTTGTTCAACCACCTTTAATAAGAAACCTTATTCAATACAACATACATCTACATGATATTATCTTGATAAAAGCATCACATAACTTAGAAATGCCCTTACATGTACACCCACCCCCTATCTTTTGATTTTCATAAAAAGTCATGGTTTGAAATCTTTTGCCTAATTTTCTGAAACTTGTGGCAATTTCTATGAGTCACTTCTCACACATATTTGAAAACAATCATCAATGATACTAAAATTTGATCTTTTTATGTTTCTTGAATGATTTGTAGCATTTTAATAAATAAATAGACAAGTATTCCTGCATGTGATTTCTTTTTTCCATGAAAAAAAGTAAGCTAACAATCATATTTATTAAATATCTAATATATTCTGGTTTCTTGTCTCTTTTTAACCATGATAAAACAGTAAGATCAACAAGTTCAACATCTGCCTTAAATAAAATTAAATTCAAACACACCCGGGTAGCTGGAGGCGGAGGAGAATTCCATTAAAAATGTTCAAATTTGACATGTTTTTTTCTATTTTTATGCATATATACCTTAAAAGAGTGAAAATAGATTGTTTCTTGCTCATTTCAAAAGTAATAATCATTGCTGGTGTTATTCAAAAGTCAAATGTACATTTACATATCCTACATGTAATCTTAATGGAGGAAATTGGAAAGAGTTGGGTGATTTTTCAACTATGTAAACACATCTAAATATCTTTATAAAATAAAAAATGAAGGAAATATAATTGCATACTTTTATTGAAAAACAAATTTTCACAACAATTATATTTCTTTAAACAGCCTTAATTTTGTTTTTCATAATTTCTTATCAAACATGAACAAACCACAATAGGACATGATGCTTTCTTAAAGTTCCATTATTGTTCATGCATTATCCGATTTAATTTGAATTACCGGTAGATAGTCTGTAGAACACAAGGAATATGCATGTGGGTAGAGGTGACAGGTTAACCTCAAGAGCTGAAACCACAAGAATCAACAGGTAAAAGCCATGTGGTAACAAGAGTCTGCTTTCAGCTGAAATGAAAAAAAAAAATTAGCTGTGTTAACATACATGTACTTGTAATAGCTGTGTTTACATTAATATAAACATAATATTTTTGGAAAAAATACACTGACCATGCAGTGTTATAAGTATGACATATCCAAATACCGGTATATGACATTAACATTTAGCCAGTACAAAAACAAAAATGTGCATATCAAGTCATAATATCATAACATTAAAATAATTTCTATATCAGATTGGGAGAGAGCGAGAGCAGGAGTGAGAGAGAGAGTTTGTTTTACTTGAAGTGCGACAGCAATATTTCAATTGCTAATCTACAAAGGAATATTACCATTCCAAACATGCAGAGTCAAAGTATAAGCTTCTGGTACGTGTATACCATGTTTTGTCAATTCTACTGGGGTTTATTGCGAATAAATTTAGCGAGGGTTTTTTTTTTCTTACGAATTACATGTTTTAAAAACAATACTATGTATAATGCGCATAAAAATGAGGGATTAATAATACATGCTCATTTTAAAATTCAATGCACTTTGGATTTCTTTTACAAGATCGAGATATTTTTGTCACAAAATTAAGTTGCCCTCTGACAGTTTCAGTCTTTGCCAAGATTAAAAGAGAGAGAGAGAGAGAGAGAGAGAGAGAGAGAGAGAGAGAGAGAGAGAGAGAGAGAGAGAGATCTGAGGCACATGCAGTAAAAATTATTTACATGCTATGTAGATGTGATATGCATGTAAAGCTTACCTAAAATGAATCAATATGTATTAAAGATAATCTAATCTCTCAAATTACAATGATTCTGTGAAATACTTATATCTTGAGAAGACTGTTTAATAGATATCATGGAACATTGACCTAAATTCTGAGCTTGATATAATATGAAATTTGAGACTTTTCATCTCGCACTCTGTTTTACATGCCTGTTACACAAGCAATAACCATATATAACAGAGAGCGAGACAAAAGGTCTAATTTTAATTAGATTGAATATTTACTTTGTCAAATATATTTATTTAATTAAACACAAGCATGAGTTTTTTAATTTATAAATTAAGTGAAGGCGATATGGTAAAGATCTGCTATATTTAAATATTTAGGGTAAAGTTATCATCATGCAAACATGCACTCTAATTACAACATTCTATTCTTGTGTACCTTAGGACTCCCACCGCTTTTAATTTTAAATTCTTCATGCAATTTACTACTGATAACCTCTCTTCACTTGCCTCGGATAGTCTTTTAAACACCATCACCAGTCCCGTAAATTCATGTGGTCCATTTTGTTTACATGTAAAAATGGCGACTCTCGATCTCGATGTAAATTCAACATACTTGATTTTCAGAGGTCGGTAGCGTGTTTCGGAGAAAGTCTAAGGCAAATAAAGAGTCGATATCAGTAGTAAATTGCATGAAGAATTTAATGGTACTAATGTTTTCACAGAATTTGCGTATAAATAAGGTAAATCAGTCCAAAACTAGCGCACGTTTTTCTGCGCAAGAAATATACATGTACAATTTTTTCAATGGGTGGCCCTGTAGCTCTCCGGTCTGTCAATATTTTTTTCTCGGAGAGCTACAGTTCTGCAGCTACCGTGAAAATACACTGAGATTCCGCTGACTCTAACGCCCGCTTTTATATTGTGACGTACTTCAAAAGCGGAGGTAAGAGTCAGAGGAATCTCGGATTAGATTGAAAAGTGCAAATACTTTGAAAAGAAAAAGTCAATACGACATATCCTGTATTGAAACATACCTTTATAATCTGTCATACGTTAGTAGAGCTGAAATTTCCACTATCGACGTCTTGCAGGCCTCTTCTTTTGAAAATGTAGACACACCGCTATCAGCTGTTCGTTCGCAGTCAAAACATGGCGAGTTGAAATGGGGAATCGTACGATAATTATTTCGATTAAATCAAATAAGACTAATAAAAACTAACAACGTAATCATCGATCGAAATAACGAAATTGTATCGATAAACACTTTAATTAACTATTAAAAAACAGAGTCCGAGTTTATGACCTGCACGAATTGTTTTCAGCAGGAGTTACTTTCAGTGTGAATTTTACACTATTTTTTAAACCAAGAACACGGAATCAAAATTTCCGGAAAAATCAATATTTAAACCCCGATATCTCTGCAATGCATCATCTGATTTGAAAACGAATTTCAGTTTTGTATTAAGCTTTGCAAACTCTACAATATGCATATAATTTTGTGTTTTATATATAGTTGAATTATCAGTACGAATTGTTTTCAGTAGAAATTACTTTCAGTGTGAAATTTGCACTATTTTTAAAACCAAAAACACGGAATCAAAATTTCCGGAAAGATCAATTTTTAAACCCCGATATCTCTAAAATGCATCATCCGATTTGAAAACGAATTTCAGTTTTGCATTTAGCTTTGCAAACTCTACAACATGCATATAATTTTATTATTCGCTCAAAAAAATGAAAATTCCGAAAAATTAGAATCACTTCCGGTTTCGACCGGAAGTGACAAAATAATTTTTTTGGTAAATTTGCCATAAGTAAATCCGCAGATTTACAATCACAGAGAATTTCAAGTCTTTATAAACAACCGTTTACGAGAAAAGTCCTGGACAAAATCACTTTTTGAAATTTTTAAAAATGACGTAACTAGAAAACGGAAGTGACTTAATGACTGAAAGTTTAAAATCTTCAAGGGACAAGTATTTAACATAATCCCTGAAAATTTCTTGCAAATCGGTGGAATAGTTTTTGAGATATAAAGCAAAAAAGAAGTCAGAAGGAAAAACAAGAAGAACTAGAGCAAAGCTCGTTGCAAAGCAACGAGTGGGTCTTCCGTTAATGTCGGAAGTAAAGCTGGAAGTTCCTGTAAGAAGCAGAGCTCTTAAACCAATAACAAGTGTAACTAAAATAAAAAGATAAAAAAAATCGAATTATTCCTTGTACGACCTAACAAAATCCAAATGATTTTAAGTACGACTTACCAAAACCTTCCTCATTTCAAGAACGACTTAACAAAAAAATCCGAATGTGTTTTAGTACGACTTAACAATTATTTTTGGTACGAGTTAATTTTACTATAAATATTACGCTATTTTTTAAACCAAGGACACGGAAACAAAATTTCCGGAAAAATCAACTTTTAAACTCCGATATCTCTGTAATGCATCGTCTGATTTAAAAACGGATTTCAGTTTTTAATTAAGCTTAATAAAAGCTGCTTTGTTGCATTATAATAAATATCAAATTATTGGTCAGAAAAGAGTTATCATAAAAAGACTTAGTAGCCCTTGTACACCCTAATTTGTGGGGCCAGCCCCTTTTTCTTGATATCAAATAAAAGGTCTCGCTAATATAAACATATTTTGTTCTACAAGTGGTCATGAATTGTAAACCGTTCTCGAGATATCTGTACTACTGTGTACTACTTTTAGGGGCCGACCCTTTAACCCCTTACCAGGGCCACTAACAACAAAACTTTTGGTTTAATATTGTTCAGAACATTATTTTGAACAACTTTTGTTCTACATTGCTTTTTAAAATATTTCTCCTTTTTCAGATATTAATGATCATAGTTTTGAGTTCTGGCCCCTTGAAACCCCTACTTACGTAATATATGACTTCGGTATGGTATTGTATAGATGAACAGCTGTACAATGAACATTTTTGCTTCTAAAATTAATAACAAAATATTGTTCAGTAAAGAGTTATTGTTAAAAGAAATTAGAGCCCTTTTGGCCCCTAATTTAAGAGGCCAGCCCCTTTTTCTTGATATCAAATTTAAGGTTTTGCAAATTTAAACATATTTTGTTCAACAAGTGTTCATGAAATGTTAACCGTTCTTGAGATATCTGTACGAATGTGTTTTAGGGGCCGACCCTTTAACTCCTAAATGGGGTCATAAACAAAAGCATTTAAGGTAGCATATTGACAAGAACACCATTTTGAGCAACTTTTGTTCTACAATGCTTTTAAAAATATTTCTCCTTTTTCAGATATTAATGATCAAAGTTTTGAACTTCTGGCCCCTTAAAACCCCTAATTACCTAACATATGACTTATGTATGATACTGTATAGATAAACAGCTGTACAATAAACATTTTTGCTTATATGATTAATAACAAATTATTGTTCAGTAAAGAGTTCTTGTAAGAAGACTTTAGAGCCCCCTTGGCCCCTAATTTGAGGGGTCAGCCCCTTTTTCTTGATATCAAAGGCAAGCTCGTGAAAATTGAAACAACTTTTGCATTACATGTTTTAACAAATTATGTGCACATCGAAAGGTATTACAGAAAATGTGCAAAAATTTCGTGGAAAAATTTTGTGCTAATTTTCAGGTTCAGGCGAGCTTCGAGGCCTTGAGCAAATTTCATAATTGGAAGCATGGGGGTACATCTACAGACATTCATCTACAACCCCTGAAAATTTCAAGCTTCTATCTTGTTTAGTTTCGGAGGAGATGCGTGGACAAAATGACCCTTAAAAATTTACAAAATCATCTATATCTGAAACCGGAAGTGACGTCATCATGCAAAAATTTAATAATATGTAGCGACGATGATGTTCTATCACTCCTAAAAATTTCGTGCAAATCGGTTGGGTAGTTTTTGAGAAATAACGCTCCAAAAAAGTCAGAAAAAGAAAAAAAAGAATAATAAGAACTAGAGCAAAGCTCGTTGCAAAGCAACGAGTGGGTCTTCCGTTAATGTCGGAAGTAAAGCTGGAAATTCCTGGAAGAAGCAGAGCTCTTAAACCAATAGCAAGAGTAACTAAAATATAAAATATGAAAAAAATCGAATTATTCCTGGTACGACTTAACAAAATACGAATGATTTTAAGTACGACTTAACAAACACCTTTCCGATTACATGAACGACTTAACAAAAAAATCCGAATGTGTTCAAGTACGACTTAACAATTATTTTTGGTACGAGTTAATTTTACTATAAACATTACGCTATTTTTTAAACCAAGGACGTGGAATCAAAATTTCCGGAAAAATCAATTTTTAAACCCCGATATCTCTGTAATGCATCGTCCGATTTTAAAACGGGTTTCGGTTTTAAATTAAGCTTAATAAAAGCTTTTTTGCTGCTTTTTTTATTAATATCAAATTATTGGTCAGAAAAGAGTTATTATGAAAAGACTTAGTAGCCCTTCTGGCCCCTAATTTGAGGGGTCAGCCCCTTTTTCTGGCTATCAAATAAAAGGTCTCGCTAATATAAACATATTTTGTTCTACAAGTGTTCATGAATTGTAAACCGTTCTCGAGATATCTGTACAAATGCGTTTTAGGAGCCGACCCTTTAACCCCTTACCGGGGCCACTAACAACAAAATTTTTGGTATCATTTTGTTAATAACATTATTTTGAAGAACTTTTGTTCTACATTGCTTTTAAAAATATTTCTCCTTTTTCAGTTATTAATGATCAGAGTTTTGAGTTCTGGCCCCTTGAAACCCCTAATTACGTAATATATGACTGAGGTATGGTAATGTATAGATGAACAGCTGTACAATGAACATTTTTGCTTCTATAATTAATAACAAAATATTGTTCAGTAAAGAGTTATTGTAAGAAGACATTAGAGCCCTCTTGACCCCTAATTTGAGGGGCCAGCCCCTTTTTCTTGACATCAAATGAAAGGTCTTGTAAATATAAACATATTTTGTTTAACAAGTGTTCACAAAATGTTTACCGTTCTTGAGATATATGTACAAATGTGTTTTAGGGGCCGGCCCTTTAACTCCTAAATGGGGCCATAAACAAAAACATTTAAGGTAGCATATTGTACAAAACATTATTTTGAACAACTTTTGTTCTACATTGCTTTTCAAAATATTTCTCCTTTTTCATATATTAATGATCAAAGTTTTGAACTTCTGGCCCCTTGAAACCCCTAATTACGTAATATATGACTTAAGTATGGTACTGTATAGATAAACAGCTGTACAATGAACATTTTTGCTTCTATAATTGATAACAAATTATTGTTCACTAAAAAGTTATTGCAAAAAGACTTTAGAGCCCTCTTGGCCCCTAATTTGAGGGGCCAGCCCCTTTTTCTTGATATCAAATAAAAGCCCGTGCAAATTGAAACAGCTTTTGCATTACATGTTTTAGCAAAATATTTATACGTTAAAAGATATTACGGAAAATGTGCGAAAATTTTGTGAAAAAAATTGGTGCTAATTTTTAGGTTCAGGCGAGCTTCTAGGCCTTGTGCATTTTTCCCAATTGGAAGCATGGAGGGAAATCTACAGACATTCATCTACAATCCCTGCAAATTTCAAGCTTTTATCATGATTAGTTTCAGAGGAGATGCGTGGACAAAATTACTCTATAAAATTTACAAATTCGTCCATATCTGAAACCGGAAGTGACGTAATAATTTGAAATTTAAACAATCAGTAGCGACATTGATGCTTTATAACTCCTAAAAATTTGGTGTAAATCGGTTGAATAGTTTCTGAGAAATAACGCTCCAAAAAAGTCAGAAAAAGAAAAAAAAGTATAATAACTAGAGCAAAGCTCGTTGCAAAGCAACGAGTGGGTCTTCCGTTAATGTCGGGAGTAAAGCTGGAAGTTCCTGTAAGAAGCAGAGCTCTTGAACCAATAACAAGAGTAACCAAAATAAAAAGATGAAAAAATCGAATTATTCCTGGTACGACTTAACAAAATCCGAATGATTTTAAGTACGACTTAACAAAAACCTTCCTGATTTCAAGAACGACTTAACAAAAAAAATCCGAATGTGTTCAAGTACGACTTAACAATTATTTTTGGTACGAGTTAACTTTATTTTGAACATTACGCTATTTTTTAAACCAAGGACGCGGAAACAAAATTTCCGGAAAAATCAATTTTTAAACCCCGATATCTCTTTAATGCATTGTCCGATTTTAAAACGGATTTCAGTGTTAGATTCGGCTTGATAAGCTTTATAAAACACATATTCATTTTTGATTTGATCAGAAAATTCATTTTTTCGAAAAATTTGTTTCACTTCCGGTTTCGACCGGAAGTGACGGATTTTTATTTCCAGCCTTATTGCACATGTTTATTGCCAAATTCATAACCAAAGTAAATTTCAAGACTCTATCTTAAAGCGTTTTTGAGAAATGTCGCGGACAAAATGACTTTTTTTAAAGTTTAAAAATGACGTAACGTCAAAATGGAAGTGACCTTGTTATGGAAACTTTAACATCTTTGAGGCATTATAATTGTACATAATCCCTGAAAGTTTCCTTTAAATAAGTTGAAAACTTTTGGAGTTGTGAAGCCGAAAAGGAGTCAGAAAAAAAAGAAAAAGAAAAAAAATAATAATAACTAGAGCAAAGCTCGTTGCAAAGCAACGAGTGGGTCTTCCGTTAATGTCAGAAGTAAAGCTGGAAGTTCCTGTCAGAAGCAGAGCTCTTAAACCAACAACAAGAGTAACGAAAATAAAAAGATGAAAAAATCGAATTATTCCTGGTACGACTTAACAAAATACGAATGATTTTAAGTACGACTTAACAAAAACCTTTCCGATTTCAAGAACGACTTAACAAAAAAAAATCCGAATGTGTTCAAGTACGACTTAACAATGATTTTAGGTACGAGTTAATTTTACTTTGAATATTACGCTATTTTTTAAACCAAGGAAGCGGAATCAAAATTTCCGGAAAAATCAATTTTTAAACCCCGATATCTCTGTTATGCATCGTCCGATTTTGAAACGGCTTTCAGTGTTAGATTCAGCTTTATAAGCTCTACAAAACACATATTCGTTTTTGATTTGATCAGAAAATTCATTTTTTCGAAAAATTTGTTTCACTTCCGGTTTCGACCGGAAGTGACAAAATAATTTTTTCTGTACATTTGCCATAAGTTAATCCGCAGATTTACAATCACAGAAAATTTCAAGTCTTTATAAACAACCGTTTACGAGAAAAGTGCTGGACAAAATCACTTTTTGAAAATTTTTAAAATGACGTAACTAGAAACCGGAAGTGACTTAATGACTAAAAGTTTGAAGGCTTCAAGGGACAAAAAATTAAAATAATCCCTGAAAATTTCTTGCAAATTGGTTGATTAGTTTTTGAGATATAAAGCAAAAAAGAAGTCAGAAGGAAAAACAAGAAGAATAATAATAACTAGAGCAAAGCTCGTTGCAAAGCAACGAGTGGGTCTTCCGTTAATGTCAGAAGTAAAGCTGGAAGTTCCTGTAAGAAGCAGAGCTCTTAAACCAATGACAAGAGTAATAAAAAGAAAAAGATGAAAAAAATCGAATTATTCCTGGTACGACTTAACAAAATCCGAATGATTTTAAGTACGAATTAACAAAAACCTTTTTGATTTTAAGAACGACTCAACAAAAAAAATCCGAATGTGTTTAAGTATGACTTAACAATTATTTTTGGTACGAGTTAACTTTACGATTAACATTATGCTATTTTTTAAACCAAGGACGCGGAATCAAAATTTCCGGAAAAATCAATTTTTAAACCCCGATATCTCTGTAATGCATCGTCCGATTTTAAAACGGCTTTCAGTGTTAGATTCAGCTTAATAAGCTCTACAAAATACATATTCATTTTTGATTTGATCAGAAAATTCATTTTTTCGAAAAATTTGTTTCACTTGCGGTTTCGACCGGAAGTGACAGATTTTCATTTCGAGCCTTATTACAGAGGTAAATCGACCAAATCATAACCATTGAAAATTTCAAGCCTCTATCTTAAAGCGTTTTTGAGAAAAGTCCGGGACAAAATGACTTTTTGAAATTTTTAAAAATGACGTCACGTCAAAACCGAGGTGACGTTCTCTTTAAAACTTTTACATTTTTGAGGGACGCCAACTTGCAAACATCTCTGAAAATTTCATCAAAATCGGTTAAAAACTTTTTGAGTTATGAAGCAAAAAAGGAGTCAGAAGAAAAGAAAAAGAATAATAATAATAATAAAAAGAAACAATAGAATAACAAGAGGGTCTTCCGTTGGAAACGGAAGACCCTAATAAAAAAAAACAATAGAATAACAAGAGGGTCTTCCGTTGAAAACGGAAGACCCTAAAAAGAAACCGAAGAATAACAAGAGGGTCTTCCGTTGGAAACGGAAGACCCTAATAAAGAAAAAGAAACCGTAGAATAACAGAAGGGTTTTCCGTTGAAAACGGAAAACCCTAATAAAGAAAAAGAAACCGTAGAATAACAAGAGGGTCTTCCGTTGGAAACGGAAGACCCTAATAATAATAATAGAAAAAAACAATAGAATAACAAGAGGGTCTTCCGTTGAAAACGGAAGACCCTAAAAAAAACAATAGAATAACAAGAGGGTCTTCCGTTGAAAACGGAAGACCCTAATAATAAAACTAGATTCGATCTCGTTGCGAGCAACGAGTGGGTCTTCCGTCCAATAATTTATTTTCACATGATTTAAAAAAAGATAAAAAAAAATTCAAAATATTTAAAATTCATCCAATCATTTCGACAAAGATGTCATTAGACGCAGAATTGTAAGTGCAACTTAGATATCATGTTTGGAAATTATTCTGATGTCATTTAAACACGATTTAATTAAATTTAAATTTTTTAAAAAAATTTAAATTCATCCAATCAATTCGAGAAAGATGTCATTGGACGCAGAATTCAAAGCGCAACTTAGATATTATGTTTAAAAATTAGTCTGATGTCATTAAAACACGATTTGATAAAATTTAAAATTTTCAAAAAATTTAAAATCATCCAATCAATTCGACAAAGATATCATTAGACACAGAATTCAAAACGCAACTTAAATATCATGTTCAAAAATTTTTATGATCTCATTTAAACACGATTTAATTAAATTTAAATTATTTAAATTTTTTTAAATTCATCCCATCAATTCGAGAAAGATGTCATTGGACGCAGAATTCAAAGCGCAACTTAGATATTATGTTTAAGAACTAGTCTGATGTCATTTAAACACGATTTGATTAAATTTAAAATTTTCAAAAAATTTAAAAATCATCCAATCAATTCGACAAAGATGTCATTAGACGCAGAATTCTAAGCACAACTTAGATATCATGTTTTAAAATTAGTCTGAGGTCATTTTAACGCGATTTAAATGAGTTTAAAATTTTTAAAAAATTTAAAAATCATTCAATTTATTCGAGAAAGATGTCATCAGACGCAGATTTGTAAGCGCAACTTAGATATTAAGTTTTAAAATTAGTCTGAGGTCATTTTAATGCAATTTAAATGAAATTAAAATTTTTTAAAAATTTAAAACTCATCCAATCATTTCGACAAAAATGTCATTAGACGCGAAATTCTAAGCACATCTTAGATATCATGTTTTAAAATTAGGCTGAGGTCATTTTAACGCGATTTAAGTGAGTTTAAAATTTTTTAAAAATTTAAAATTCATTCAATTTATTCGAGAAAGATGTCATCAGACGCAGAATTGTAAGCGCAACTTAGATATTATGTTTTAAAATTAGTCTGAGGTCATTTTAATGCAATTTAAATGAGTTTAAAATTTTTAAAAAATTTAAAATTCATCCAATCAATTCGAGAAAGATGTCATCACACTTAAAATTGTAAGCGTAACCTAAATATTATGTTTTGAAATTAGTCTGAAGTCATTTAAACACGATTTAATTAAATTTAAAATTTTCAAAAATTTTAAAAATCATCCAATCAATTCGAGAAAGATGTCATTAGAGGCAGAATTGTCAGCACAACTTCAATATTACATTTAAAAATTAGTCTCAGGTCAATTTATTAAGATTTAATTAAATTTAAAAATTTTTAAAAATTTATAATTTATCCAATCAATTCGAAAAAGATGTCATCAGACGCAGAATTGTAAGTGCAACTTGGATATAATGTTTTAAAATTAGTCTGAGATCATTTTAACACGATTTAATTAAATTTTAAATTTTTAAAAAAGTTAAATTTCATACAATTAATTCGATAAAAATTTCATTGGACAAAAAATTGTAAGCGCAACTTAGATATTATGTTTTAAAATTAGTCTGAGGTCATTTTATAACGATTTAATTAAATTTAAAATTTTCAAAAAAATTTAAATTTCATCCCATCAATTGGAAAAAGATTTTATTAGACGTAGAATTAAAATGCAACTTAGATATTATGTTTTAAAATTAGTCTGAGGTCATTATAACACATTTAATATGAGTTTTAAAATTTAGCTTCCCTACTCGGAATTTCCAGGCAATGATTTTTCTCGTGATGCTAGTCTATCATGTCCTCTATCATTCCTGAAATTTTCAGCTTTCTATCTTTTATCGCTTTAAAATAGATGTGTGGACAATGAAAACTCATCGAAAGTGTGTTCTATATCTTGACCCCGGCTAGCTTCCGTACTCGGAATTTCCGGACAATGATTTTCCTCGGGAGGCTATACGATCATGTCCTCTATCATTCCTGAAAATGTCAGCTTTTTATCTTTGGACGTTTTTGAGGAGATGCGTGGACAAGACGTTTTCGTCAAAAACGTGTCCTATATTTTGACCCCAGCTAGCTTCCGTACTCGGAATTTCCGGACAATGATTTTCCTCGTGCAGCTAGACGTTCATGTCCTCTATCATTCCTAAAAATTTCAGCTTTCTATCTTTGGACGTTTTTGAGGAGATGCGTGGACAAGACGTTTTCGTCAAAAACGTGTCCTATATTTTGACCCCAGCTAGCTTCCGTACTCGGAATTTCCGGACAATGATTTTCCTCGTGAGGCTAGACGTTCATGTCCTCTATCATTCCTGAAAATTTCAGCTTTCTATCTTTGCTCGTTTTTGAGGAGATACGTGGACAAGAACTTTTCAAAAAATGACAAAATGGCGGATAAGTCCGAACCGGAAGTGATTTTTACAAAATAAAAAAAAGCGTATCAAGTTTATATAATAATAGATCGATGCTGAAAATTTGACAAAAATCGGACCACCCATCTCAGAGAAATCTTCTGCACAAAAATTGTAAAGAAAAGAAAAAGAAAAAAAACTAGATTAGATCTCGTTGCGAGCAACGAGTGGGTCTTCCGTCCAATTTTTGAATAGATTAGATTAAACTTATCAATTCAAAGATAAAATCGTAGATCTAAGCGAAAAAAAGAGAAAAACATTTTGCGGCACTCGAGGCTTGAACCCGGGTCGCCTGTGCCATGTCCACGACTATAACGACTGGGCTACTCGGACTCCGCTTCAGAACTTTGACGCTTAATTTCTCGAGAATGCCTTGATCGATTTTAAAACTAATTACATATTCTTAATCAGTAAAAAGATCACTATAAGGTTTAAAAATTTCAAAGAAAAATATTAAAAAATAAAAAAGTCGAAAAATTCAATTTTTGAAATTGTCTTCCGGTGACGACTGGAAGTGACGGCGGACATTCTCTATACCGAGGTACATTAGAAAAACGGTAGATCTATCATCTCTGAAAATTTCAGCCTTTTATCTTAACTCATTTTTGAGAAACCCGACAGACAAAATTGACTTTTTAAAATCGTAAACGGACGATAACTTCTGACCGGAAGTGTTTTTTCAAAAATGAAAAAAAATGTATCAGCTTTAGATAAAAACACGTTTATATTGAAAATTTGAGCGAAATCGACCCAGCCATCTCCGAGAAATCGTCTGCACAAAATCGGTAAGAAAAAAAAGAATAATAAGAAGAAAAGTGAAAAAGAAACAATAGAATAATAGAAGGGTCTTCCGCTGAAGACGGAAGACCCTAATAAGAAAAGTGAAAAAGAAACATTACAATAATAGAAGGGTCTTCCGCTGAAGACGGAAGACCCTAATAATAAAAGGCTGTTTTTGTCTAAATCTTAAAGGAAGAGTGTTTTTCAACTTGTACTACATTCAAACAATCCCTTTATGTTGAATATTTTAGTTAGAAAATCCAAAAAAAAAAAAAAAAAAAAAAAAAAAATGGAAAGAAAGAAATAGAGAGAAAGAAGAAATCTTAGCTCCGGCGAGGCCTTTGCAGGTGTCATAACAGTATTTCAGCAAAGGTTCACGTCAAAACATGGCTGACGCGAAATAATTCCCAAATTTTTCTTTGAATTTGGGGCGTTTCCGCCCGGGAGAGGAGCTGAATTTTTGTATGAGATGAGGAACGATGTGTGAGATGTCTGACTACACAGGTTTGGTAACAGTGCGATGTCATTTGAAATATTGATGCGTGTTTTTGTCTGGAGGGGGGTGAAAAGACCCGAGCTTGATTTTCGTCGTAAATAAATCGAAAGTAGAATTTTGAGGTGTGGATCTCGGATTCGGTTAACGATAATTAGGGGAAGTAAAGTCCTAAAGCAATGACTGATGCATTTTACACATGTATTTCAGTGTTGAGATTTTTTTTCGTGTCGTTTACTATTGTGTTTGACTGTTTTATTTCAACAGGATTGATAAAATCATTATAAATGTAGAAATAACGAAATCAGTAACACGTAAATTTATTCGGTAAAAATTGGATGACAGTAATTTCCACAGTTTTAACAATCATAAGTAGTTCACACGCTATCGTAGATACAGACTAAACGGAAAACAAGAAATATACATGCAACAGAAATATTACGCGGCTGCTTACATCCCTTGTACTGTGTACATTTTAAATCCTCGTACAGGCTATACTTGCCGTTTGATCTCAGGAATTTCTTCTTAATTGTTCAATCCGCTGCATATTTGGCAGATAATAAGAATGGGGTTCGAAGTACATTTACACAAAATTTCATTAGGATTGAGTGAAGGGCTCGGGAGTTAGAATTTTTTTCTACAGTACATGTCAAGCACGCCAATCGAAACTCAAATGTCCAAAAATTCATAACTCTCTTAAAAGTGAACGAATTGGTCTGGTAATTAGTACAGTAATTTAGAATGGTACTAGGTTGAAAATAAAGGTCCAAGATGAAAGATTCAGTCAAATCAGTCCAGAAAAACTTAATGATTTTGTGAATGGGGGGGGGGGGGTCTGTGCGTGTAGTGTGTAAATTTTATTTCCGCGTATAGGCTATAAGAGCCGTTTGATTATTCTTAATTGTTCAATCCGCTGCATATTTGACAGGCAATAAGAATGGGGTCCGAGGTTTATTTTTACGAATTTTCATTAGAATTGAGTGAAGGGCTCGGGAGTTAGAATTTTTTTGTACAGTACATGTCAAACACGACGATTGAAACTCAAATGCCAAAAAGTTCATAACTCTGTTAATAATGAACGAATTGGTCTGGTAATTAGTACAGTAATCTAAAATGGTACTAAGTTGATATTAAAGGTCCAAGATCAAAGATCAAGTAAAATCGGATCAGAAAAACTAAATGATTTTATGAATGGGGGGGGGGGGGGTCGGCCAGTGACTTCTATATTAAACGGAGAATATTAAATTCTAAATATCACATATTACACAATTTCTAAACAAAATACATATGTTAGAACAATGTATAAGCGTTGTTTTAAAGATGTAACTTTTGATGTTTTTCAACATGTTAACTTTATTTCAGTATGAATACATAGCTATGGATCTCAATACTCAAACACGGGGAAAAGCGATATAATTGTAACTTCTTTTACTAAATCAAAACAGAAAAGAACAGAATCCATCATTTTAAAGAGAAAAAAAAATCAGATCTAAGCACAAAAAGAGGGGGAAAGAAATTCGGCACTCAGGGCTCGAACCCGGGTCGCCTAGGCACATGTCCACGACTCTATCGACTGAGCTACTCGGACTCTCGCTTCAGAACTTTGACGCTTAATTTCTCGAGAATGCCTTAATCGATTTTAAAACAAATTACATATTCTGAATCAGTAAAAGGGTCACTATCATCTAATTGGAAAAAATATATAAAAACCAAAAGTTGAAATTTTTCATTTTTTAAATTTGCTTCCGGTGACGACCGGAAGTGACGGCCAACATTCTCTTGACCGAGGTTCACGAGGATATTGCTAGATCTATCATCTCTGAAAATTTCAGCCCTGTATCTTTACTCGTTTTTGAGAAACATCGCCGACAAAATTGACTTTTAAAAATCGTAAAACGACGATAACTTCCGACCGGAAGTGAATTTTTAAAAATTGTTCCGGCGGTATAAAATTCATATGACTAGGCATCAGCCCTGAAAATTTGAAGGAAATCGAAAGAGTCATCTCCGGGAAATCGCCTGCACAAAATTTGTAAGACAAAAAAAGAATAATAATAATAATAAGAAAAGTGAAAAAGAAACATTACAATAATAGAAGGGTCTTCCGCTGAAGACGGAAGACCCTAAAAAACCTGAAAAAGAAACATTACAATAATAGAAGGGTCTTCCGCTGAAGACGGAAGACCCTAAAAAAACAATAGAATAACAAGAGGGTCTTCCGTTGAAAACGGAAGACCCTAAAAAGAAACCGAAGAATAACAAGAGGGTCTTCCGTTGAAAACGGAAGACCCTAATAATAATAGAATTGAAAAAGAAACCGAAGAATAATAGAAGGGTCTTCCGCTGAAGACGGAAGACCCTAATAAAAAGAAACAATAGAATAACAAGAGGGTCTTCCGTTGGAAACGGAAGACCCTAATAAGAATAAGAAAAGTGAAAAAGAAACAATAGAATAATAGAAGGGTCTTCCGCTGAAGCAACAAGTGGGTCTTCCGTACGATTTTTGAATAGATTAGATTATACTTATCAATTCATAGATAAAACCGTAGATCTAAGCGAAAAAAAGTAAAAAAAAAAATTTGCGGCACTCGAGGCTTGAACCCGGGTCGCCTTGGCCATGTCCACGACTCTATCGACTGAGCTACTCGGACTCTCGCTTCAGAACTTTGATGCTTAATTTATCAAGAATGCCTTGATCGATTTTGAAATAAATTACATATTCTAAATCAGTGAGAGGGTCACTATCAGGTGTTAAAATTTTCAAAAAAAAATATTCAAAAATAAAAAAGTCGAAAAATTCAATTTTTCAAATTTCCTTCCGATGACGACCGGAAGTGACGGCTGACATTCTCTTGACCGAGGTGCACCAGATAAACGATAGATCTATCATCTCTGAAAGTTTCAGCCCTATATCTTTACTCGTTTTTGAGAAACCTGAGAGACAAAATTGACTTTAAAAAATCGTAAAACGGCGATAACTTCCGACCAGAAGTAAATTTTGAAAAAATGTCACGGGGGTACAAACTTCAGATGGCGAGGCATCATCAGTAAAAATTTGAAGGAAATCGAATCAGCCATTTCCGAGAAATCGCCTGCACAAAATGTGTAAGGAAAAAAAGAATAATAACTAGATTCGATCTCGTTGCGAGCAACGAGTGGGTCTTCCGTCCGATTATTGAATAGATTTGATTAAACTTATCAATTCAAAGATAAAATCGTAGATCTAAGCGAAAAAAAAGAGAAAAAAAAATTTGCGGCACTCGAGGCTTGAACCCGGGTCGCCTGGGCCATGTCCACGACTCTATCGACTGAGCTACTCGGACTCTCGCTTCAGGACTTTGACGCTTAATTTCTCGAGAACGCCTTGATCGATTTTAAAACAAATTGCATATTCTGAATCAGTAAAAGGGTCACTATCATCTAATTTGAAAAAATATATCAAAACAAAAAGTTGAAAATTTTCAATTTTTAAATTTGCTTCCAGTGACGACCGGAAGTGACGGCTAACATTCTCTTGACCGAGGTTCACGAGGATATTGCTAGATCTATCATCTCTGAAAATTTCAGTCCTCTATCTTTGATCGTTTTTCAGAATCATCGCCGACAAAATTGACGTTTAAAAATCGTAAAACGACGATAACTTCCGACCGGAAGTGAATTTTTGAAAATTGTTCCGGCGGTATAAAATTCATATGACTATGCATTAGCCCTGAAAATTTGAATAAAATCGAACGAGTCATCTCTGAGAAATCGCCTGCACAAAATTTGTAAGACAAAAAAAGAATAATAATAATAACTAGATTCGATCTCGTTGCGAGCAACGAGTGGGTCTTCCGTCCGATTTTTGAATAGATTAGACTAAACTTATAAATTTAAAGATAAAATCGTAGATCTAACCGACAAAAAGAGAAAAAAAAATTGCGGCACTCGGGGCTTGAACCCGGGTCGCCTGGGCAATGTCCACGACTCTATCGACTGAGCTACTCGGACTCTCGCTTCAGGACTTTGACGCTTAATTTCTCGAGAACGCCTTGATCGATTTTAAAACAAATTGCATATTCTGAATCAGTAAAAGGGTCACTATCATCTAATTTGAAAAAATATATCAAAACAAAAAGTTGAAAATTTTCATTTTTTAAATTTGCTTCCGGTGACGACCGGAAGTGACGGCCAACATTCTCTTGACCGAGGTTCACGAGGATATTGCTAGATCTATCATCTCCGAAAATTTCAGTTCTCTATCTTTGATCGTTTTTGAGAATCATCGCCGACAAAATTGACTTTTAAAAATCGTAAAACGACGATAACTTCCGACCGGAAGTGAATTTTTAAAAATCGTTCCGGCGGTATAAAATTCAAATGACTAAGCATCAGCCCTGAAAATTTGAAGGAAATCAAACGAGTCATCTCTGAGAAATCGCCTGCACAAAATTTGTAAGACAAAAAAAGAATAATAATAATAATTATAACTAGACACGATCTCGTTGCGAGCAACGAGGAGGTCTTCCGTGCGATTTTTTGAAGGTAATATGACCTTGACTTTGATATTTGACCCTTTATCTCCTTATCGGGGCAACAATAAAAAAAATTGATGGTTGAATTTTGTTAGGAACATCATTCTCAGCATTTTATTCTATATTGATTTTCACAATGATGCTTTTTAAAAAATTTGGTCTGTTTGAGGTATGTTATCAACGTTTTGTACTTCTGGCCCCTTAAAACCGATTAAAAACCCCTTAATACGGAGCACATGATAAAATAATTATAATATATTGTTAAATAAATGTGAGATGAATATATTGCTTCCTAAACATAAAACAAAATATTTTTCAGTAAAGTGCTATGAAAGAAAGACTTTAGAGCCCTTTTGGTCCCTAAATTGAAGGGCCAGCCCCTTTTTCTAGGCATCATACGAAAGTTCTTTTGATATTAAACATATTTTGTTCAACAAGTGTTTAGAAATTCTTTGCCGTTTTTGAGCTATCTGGGATAGGACGTTTTAGGGGCCGACCCCTAATCTCCTTATTGGGGCCAGATAACGAAACTTTTATGATTGAATATTGTTTAAAACATCATTCTAAGCATCTTTTATTCTATATTGCTTTTCAAAATATTTGTCCTTTTTGAGATATATTCGATCGAAGTTTTGGACTTCTGGCCCCTTAAAACCCCTAATTACGTAGCGCAGAATAAAAATTTTATAATGTATAGTTTATTTTAGTGAAAGATGAACATTTTTGCTTCTTAAACATATTACAAAATATTTCTCAGTAAAGGGCTATTAAAGAAAGACTTTAGAGCCCTTTTGGCCCCTAAATTGAAGGGCTAGCCCTTTTTTCTTGGCATCATACGAAAGTTCTTTTGATATTAAACATATTTTGTTCAACAAGTGTTTAGAAATTCTTTGCCGTTTTTGAGCTATCTGGGATAGGACGTTTTAGGGGCCGACCCCCAATCTCCTTAATGGGGCCAGATAACAAAACTTTTATGATTGAATATTGTTCAAAACATCATTCTAAGCATCTTTTATTCTATATTGCTTTTCAAAATATTTGTCCTTTTTGAGATATATTCGATCGAAGTTTTGGACTTCTGGCCCCTTAAAACCCCTAATTACGTAACGCAGAATAAAAAATTTATAATGTATAGTTTTTTTTAGTGAAAGAAAAACATTTTTGCTTCTTTAACATATTACAAAATATTTCTCAGTAAAGGGCTATGGAAGAAAGACTTTAGAGCCCTTTTGGCCCCTAAATTGAGGGACCAGCCCCTTTTTCTTGTTATCAAACGAAAGCTCTTGTAAATATAAATTTTATTTGCTCTACATGTTATAGTAAAATATTTTCAGGAAAGGAGATAAAGAACGAAAACCATTAAAAATTACGTCGTTTTTTCAAACTCGATTTTCGGGTCCAGGCGAGCTTCGACGCCTTTGAAGCCAGACAACCATAAATGCCTTTAAACACATCTACAATCTTTTGTCTACAATCCCTGAAAATTTAAATTCAATATCTTTTTTCGTTTAGGAGGAGATAGCAGGACAAAATGACCCTCTAAAAATCACTAAAACGTCAATATCTCGCGAACGGAAATGACGTCATTTAAATAAAAAATTATATATAAGGTTTTTATGAATATCTACAAGATCTGAAATTTTCACGAAAATCGGTCGAGCCGTTTTCAAGAAATCGCTTGTACAAAAAAGCGTAAGAAAAAAAAAAATAATAAAAGGGAAAAAGAAACAAAGCAATAACAATAAGGTCTTCCGTTGGAAACGGAAGACCTAAATAAGAAAAGTGAAAAAGAAACATTACAATAATAGAAGGGTCTTCCGCTGAAGACGGAAGACCCTAATAATAACTAGAGCCGAGCTCGTTGCAAAGCAACGAGTAGGTCTTCCGTCGCAACTTCGTGTCGCGAAAGGATTGTCCATCAGTCTGATTAAAACACCTCCTTCTCCTGACACTTGTCAGAGCCTGACAGACCCTGTTTTGATAAAAGGTCATCTTTACACGACCATTTCTTCTTAACAATTAGAGCTTTAGAAAATTGATTGGAACTCTTCAAATGGAGACAAAATAAAATTAATTCATGCCTGTTTTCTATGTAACCTCTAGATTGAGTATTGCACCACTCATTAAACAGATAAAGGCATATCATTGCTAAGAAGGTGTTTATTTAGATTGTATGCAAATGTGGAGGTCAAGTGGAGATAGTCTGTTATTGATACAGGTCTATCAGAACCTGGCGAGTGTAAGGAGAAGGGAAATGGTTTTTAATGATACTGGATTATCAATATGATAATAGTAAGTTCAAGAAATCGAAAACGAGACTCAATTTCAAAGTATTATTTTCATACCAGGCAAGTTCTTCGTTTAACTTACTTCAAGTTTAGGATAACTTTAAAAAGTACATCATTTATGTACATGTATACAATCAATTTAATTATAATAAAAGTGTGGATGTAGTGGTGGGGGAAATGACCCAAAAATCAATTTTCTAAGCGTTAACTTAAGGGAAATTTTGGCTGAGAGAAAGGGGGGCATTGCTCCCACTGGACCATCTAAAAGGTACTGTTAGCAAGCTCACAAATGATATCCCCGCTAAGAAAGAAGTCATTACTCACGTATTTCTCTATCAGAGAATAATGGATGGTTCTTTTTCTTTAGTGAGTCCGACAAGGCAGGGTATATTTACAGGTCACAAGTAATCTTTATGTCAAACTCTAGCTTTTACTCATTTCCATTAATACAATATATGACACATGTTTAATATCACTTTGAACTTACGCAACTGACCCTGGGTCAAGTTCGTGACACATCATCGGTCATCAGGAATCTTTACATGAAATAGAAACTCCCGATGTTTTTCCTTAAATGACTTAGGGACAAAACATTACACACCCTCAGGTCATAAGCAATCTTTGTGTGAAGTAATAAATTCCAAAGTGGACCGGAAACAAATTTTGCACTTTTTCTGCCAGTGACCTTTACTTTGTCCAAATGACCTTGGGTTTAGGTCATGACGCTTTGTCAGGTAATGAGTAATATTTGTATGAAGTAAGAACACTTCCAATGTTTCTCCATCAGAAAGATATAGACCGGACACGACGTACGGACGGACAAGGTGATTTTTATTTACCCCCCCCCCCCGAATTTATTTTTGTGGAGTATAAAAATCCTTTTCGCCCGTTTTGTGCGGCACAAAAAAAGACATATTTTTCAATTATTTCTATTATATCACATATAAATATACATGTAAATGTATGATTTGTATTTGAGTTCTTCTCATCATCGTCGGAAAGGATAAGAAACCCTTGGGGTCCAATAATGTCTTTCATGGGCATTTGTCAATTTGCATCACTAAATGATTTCCAAGCGGTAAGCTATCAAAGCTTTTGAGATGTTACATGTAGATATTGAATTTCTATATATTTAAATTTAAGGTTAGGAAAAAAAACCACTTTTTCATACAGTAAAAAAAAATCTAAAATAGCTTTATGTACGCGTACACATAAATAAGAAGATGTAGCAAAAGCTATAAAGACTTTATTTCTTCTGTTCTAGACTTTTTCAGAGTTAACAAACTACAAATTAACAATCTCCCATTTTGACAAGCTAGATTAAAAATAAAATATTCAGCTGAGTTTTAGGTCACTTAATCTGCATTACAACCTCATACTACACAACTTCAATGATTTTTTTTTTCAATGTGCATATAACAATAAGTAAAATCCCCAAGAACAAATATCTATCGCAATTAAATGCATACCTTTTTGGGAGGCAGAAAAGTCGCTATATTATAGTCTGCAAGTCAATTGAACTACTACAATTATTTCAAAGAAATAAGAAACTGTTGACACTTGCAGTACTCTATATCATTACTTTTAATCCCCTGAACAAATTTTATTTAATCTTTGACTTAAAACTGTTAACTTATAAAACCAGAGACATAAATAACTTATTAAGTTATTTATGTCTCTGATAATA
This sequence comes from Magallana angulata, assembly GCF_025612915.1. Classification (NCBI taxonomy): domain Eukaryota; kingdom Metazoa; phylum Mollusca; class Bivalvia; order Ostreida; family Ostreidae; genus Magallana; species Magallana angulata. The sequence goes on along the minus strand of NC_069119.1, from coordinate 35,397,689 downwards.
TATATTTTATTCTGTTCATAACTATAGAAGTTTAGCTTGTTCAACAGGTTAATTTTTTATCCACATTCTCAGATTGCGATATCGCACCTTTAATGTGAGGTTGATTGACATCGAATATTTAGACACTTATTGTTTAACAATTGACCGCTGCAGTGAAAGCATCCTTCCAAATGTTACTCAATTATTTATCAATTGCTGATCTGCAGCCCGGGGGCAATATTCTGATCGCTGACGCGACACGAGATTTTCGGTCGCACGTGGAGCGGATTGACTTAGCATAGACTGACCAAATAAACACACGGGTGGGAAAGTGACATACATTAAGGAGAAAAATGTACACATGTTAAGTAGTAGCCAAAAATAGGTCTTCGCCACATTTTGAAAAAAAATAAAGCCCTTGCACTGTGATCATGAAACCGATAAAATCTAAACAAATCTTGTTTAAGAACTCATGTGAACATTCTAAAAATAATCACTAAATCCCTCAATTCTGGACAATTCTTTTATCGTGTCAGCCTCTACAGCCAATCGCAACTTCTCGGGCCTTTCCGGCAAGCTCGGAAAAACACTTCGAATGTTTTACCTAGGCGTCCATGACAACCCCCCCCCCCTTTTTTATAAAACTTGATATAATTACAACACATTTTATGATCTGTTGAGATGTGAGCTATACTTCATTAAAGGTATCAATATACACTAAAATATAACACAGAAACGACATACAAGACTTCTTGCCGATACTTATTTTAATGGGAAGCGACTCCATTTTGTATAAAATTCTAACATCCGGTGATGTTAATACATTAGAGGTGTATTTCCAAACTTGCCGGAAAGGCCAGAGAAGTTGCAATTGCCTCTACCGCATGTGTTAATTTGATATTTGATTTTTTTGTATCCTGCCTTGAACGCTTGGGGACTGTTTCATTTTCTATATTCGGCTAAATAATGCTTCCAATTTTGAGCTCTCTCTCTCTCTCTCTCTCTCTCTCTCTCTCTCTCTCTCTCTCTCTCTCTCTCTCTCTCTCTCTCTCTCTCTCTCTCATTTTATGTGCAACCTTATGAAGATGTCAACTACTTTCTACGATAGCTTTAAAACCTCTCAGCAGTATTTAGTGGAAATATTCGTGGGTAAATAAAAAAATCTTAAATTGAAACACAAGTCAATCTTACATGTACCGGTCAAAATCTCGAATAAACAAATAGTTGGAATCGTACAAAATATCAATAAACATGCACGTGTGATAAAGTACATGTAGAAGAACACGAAGCTACCGCGGATCACTTGTCCACTCGCGCGGGATCTCCTTGGCTATGTTCTAGGGGTGATCATTTTAAGGTTTAATCTTTGTGGTTTTTCGTTGTTTATCTATAACATTATTAGTACATGTATAGTTTGTAGAACATTTTAGAATTACAAATTCACTATTGATTTATGTCTGATGATGTTTCTGATTTGGAATAATATCGCTTATATCAATTTTTAGAGGGGCTTCTTAATTCACATTCTAATGTTTAATTAAATAAATTGAAGGTGAACAAACTTTAAGAACATAAAATTGAAACATTTCTTGTATATATATCTTGTTATTAGATAACCGCTTCCCTCTTGGTAGTGCAGCCGCGACCGATTTCCTCGGCCGACTTACGTAAAGGTAAAACACACATAGAGAGCTCAGAACCCAGGAAGATTTACAATGTTTGCAGTTTGATTACTAAACTCTAATTATTATAATTTTTTCCCCCTTTAATCCCACAGTTGATCTATCTGTCTGACACTGCTTCAGTTCGAGAATAGCATTGCTTTTATGATTAAACAGAACGATTTCTTATTGACACTCTATCATTTAATTCAAATTAAGAATAGTAAGCTTTAATGGCATTGTGTACGATTCTTGTGTTTGCGGCTAAATAAAATCACATATGACAGACGCGATTCTTGTGTATTAGATAACCGCTGACCGCTAGGTAGTCCAACCGCGACCTTGGCGATCGATTTTCTCGGCCGCGGGCGAGATGGGTTATGTAATGACGCACACAACAAAGAATTTAGGTCGATTTGAAATGCTTGCAGTAAAATGACTCAAATCTATTTCATGGAAGTTATTTTTTTTTAAATCTAGTTTATGTATCTCACTAGATAAGAAAAAGAACGTTTATATTTCTCGTTTTTGTTTTTCTTAACGGTTGTCCACTATAGGACCTAAACAGAGGTGACTCCAAAAAAAAAGGCTGTAAGAAAAACATGTACACGTATACTTTTTAGACACTTTTTCAAATGAATCAAAGCATCCCGTATATGCTGGTACACTTTCAGCTGTTAATTTATGTACGTTATGCGCACGAAGACGATTCGCTTACTTGCCAAATGAATACAGGTACATGTTAACAAGACAAGCTTTTTACACTCATATTTTGCATTACCGGTACAAAATAATTTTGTAACGACATTGATAACACAATAATGAACAACTTTTCTATCGACAGCTATAGCGAAATATTAACCATTTTTGAGTAATAAAGCGAAGACTTTTAAGGGCTCTAGACCCCTAATTTAAGGGGCAAACCCTTTTTCAATGGTGTCAGGTGAAAGCCCTTGATATTTTGCACATATTTTGTTCTATATGTGTTTAGAGAAAATTTTAAACTAAAGAGCTGCATAACAAAAACACACCCAAAAATCAGCATTTTTTGAAACACATATTCAAATTAATTTTTTGAAACATTAAAGGAGGAAAATTGTAAAAACAAAACTCGGAGGACAACGTTCAAACTCTCTATTTTTAAGATTTGTGACTTTGTAACACATGCTGTGAGCGGTTTCAGAGCCTTTGCGTGCACAAGAATGCCTATATTTTTTGGAAAAAGGGGAATTACTCGGTACCGGAAGTGTCGATTTCAACGATTTTCATTAGATATTGAGAAATAGTAACTACAAATAAGCTCTGAAAATTTGAACTTTATAGGACAACAAACAAGCAAGATATTTGAGTTTTAAAAAACGTCTAGAAGAAAAAAAAGAATAAAAAGAACTAGAGCAAAGCTCGTTGCAAAGCAACGAGTGGGTCTTCCTTTTATGTCAGAAGTAAAGCTAGAAGATCCTGTAAAAAGCAGAGCTCTTAAACCAATAACAAGAGTAACTAAAATAAAAAGATGAAAAAATCGGATTACTCCTGGTACGACTTAACAATTCCGAATGATTTTAAGTACGAATTAACAAAACCTTTTTTTGATTTTTTGAACGACTTAGCAAAAAAAATCCGAATGTGTTTAAGTACGACTTAACAATTATTTTTGGTACGAGTTAACTTTACTATAAACATTACGCTATTTTTTAAACCAAGGACGCGGAATCAAAATTTCCGGAAAAATCAATTTTTAAACCCCGATATCTCTGTAAGGCATCGTCCGATTTTAAAACGGCTTTCAGTGTTAGATTCAGCTTAATAAGTTCTACAAAACGCATATTCATTTTTGATTTGATCAGAAAATTCATTTTTTTCGAAAAATTTGTTTCACTTCCGGTTTCAACCGGAAGTGACAGACTTTCATTTCGAGCCTTATTACAAAAGTAAATTGACCAAATCATAACCATTGAAAATTTCAAGCCTCTATCTTAAAGCGTTTTTGAGAAACGCAGCGGACAAAATGACTTTTTGAAAAATTTAAAAATGACGTAACGTTAAAACGGAAGTGATGTTTTCAAAGAAACTTCATAAACTTTGAGGTATTATAATTGCACATAATCTCTGAAAGTTTCATTAAAATCGGTTGTAAACTTTTTGAGTTATAAAGCCGAAAAGGAGTCAGAAAAAAAAATAAAAAGAATAATAATAACTAGAGCAAAGCTCGTTGCAAAGCAACGAGTGGGTCTTCCGTTAATGTGAGAAGTAAAGCTGGAAGTTCCTGTCAGAAGCAGAGCTCTTAAACCAACAACAAGAGTAACGAAAATAAAAAGATGAAAAAATCGAATCATTCCTGGTACGACTTAACAAAATACGAATGATTTTAAGTACGACTTAACAAAAATCTTTTTGATTTCAAGAACGACATTAGAAAAAAAAATCCGAATGTGTCTAAGTACGACTTAACAATTATTTTTGGTACGAGTTAATTTTACATTGAAAATTACGCTATTTTTTAAACCAAGGACGCGGAATCAAAATTTCCGGAAAAATCAATTTTTAAACCCCGATATCTCTGTAATGCATCGTCCGATTTTAAAACGGCTTTCAGGATTAGATTCAGTTTAATAAGCTCTACAGAACACATATTCATTTTTGATTCGATCAGAAAATTCATTTTTTCGAAAAATTTGTTTCACTTCCGGTTTCGACCGGAAGTGACAGATTTTCATTTCCGGCCTTATTACAGAGGTAAATCGACCAAATCATAAGCATTGAAAATTTCAAGCCTCTATCTTAAAGCGTTTTTGAGAAACGGCGCGGACAAAATGACTTTTTGAAAATTTTAAAAATGACGTAACGTCAAAACGGAAGTGACATGGTCAAGAAAACTTTAACATCTTTGAGGGATATTTGTTTCACATTATCTCTGAAAGTTTCATAAAAATCGGCTGGAAACTTTTTGAGTTATTAAGCCGAGAAGGAGTCAGAAAAAAAAAGAAAAAGTATAATAATAATAAAAAGAAACCGAAGAATAACAAGAGGGTCTTCCGTTGGAAACGGAAGACCCTAATAATAGAAAGAAACCGAAGAATAACAAGAGGGTCTTCCGTTGAAAACGGAAGACCCTAACTAGACACGATCTCGTTGCGAGCAACGAGGAGGTCTTCCGTGCGATTTTTTGAAGGTTATATGACCTTGACTTTGATATTTGACCCTTTATCTCCTTATCAGGGCAACAATAAAAAAAAATTGATGGTTGAATTTTGTTAGGAACATCATTCTCAGCATTTTATTCTATATTGATTTTCAAAATGATGCTTTTTAAAATATTTGTTCTGTTTGAGGTATGTTATCAACGTTTTGTACTTCTGGCCCCTTAAAACCCATTAAAACCCCTTAATACGGAGTAAATGATAAAATAATTATAATATATTGTTAAATAAATGTGAGATGAATATATTGCTTCCTAAACATATTACAAAATATTTCTCAGTAAAGGGCTATGAAAGAAAGACTTTAGAGCCCTTTTGGCCCCTAAATTGAAGAGCTAGCCCCTTTTTCTTGGCATCATACGAAAGTTCTTTTGATATTAAACATATTTTGTTCAACAAATGTTCAGAAATTCTTTGCCGTTTTAGAGCTATCTGGGATAGGACATTTTAGGGGCTAACCCCTAATCTCCTTATTGGGGCCAGATAACGAAACTTTTATGATTGAATATTGTTTAAAACATCATTCTAAGCATCTTTTTTTCTATATTGCTTTTCAAAATATTTGTCCTTTTTGAGATATATTCGATCGAAGTTTTGGACTTCTGGCCCCTTGAAACCCCCAATGACGTAACACAGAATAAAAATTTTATAATGTATAGTTTTTTTAGTGAAAGATGAACATTTCTGCTTCTTTAACATATTACAAAATATTTCTCAGTAGAGCGCTTTGGAAGAAAGACTTTAGAGCCCTTTTGGCCCCTAAATTGAGGGACCAGCCCCTTTTTCTTGTTATAAAACGAAAGCTCTTGTAAATATAAATTTTATTTGCTCTATATGTTATAGTAAAATATTTTCAGGAAAGGAGATAAAGAACGAAAACCATTAAAAATTACGTCGTTTTTTTCAAACTCGATTTTCAGGTCCGGGCGAGCTTCGACGCCTTTGAAGCCAGACAACCATAAATGCCTTTAAACACATCTACAATCTTTTGTCTAAAATCCCTGAAAATCTAAATTCAATATCTCTTTTCGTTTAGGAGGAGATAGCAGGACAAAATGACCCTCTAAAAATCACTAAAACGTCAATATCTCCCGAACGGAAATGACGTCATTAAAATAAAAAATTATATATAAGGTTTTTATCAATATCTACAAGATCTGAAATTTTCACGAAAATCGGTCATGCCGTTTTCAAGAAATCGCTTGTACAAAAAAGCGTAAGAAAAAAAAAAATAATAAAAGGGAAAAAGAAACAAAGCAATAACAATAAGGTCTTCCGTTGGAAACGGAAGACCTTAACTAGAGCAAAGCTCGTTGCAAAGCAACGAGTGGGTTTTCCGCTAATGTCGAAAGCAACGCTAGAAGTACGTCTAAGAAGCAGAGTTCTTAATCTAGTAACAAAGAAACCTAAGTACAAAAAGATAAAAAAAATCGAATGATTCTTGGTACAACTTAACATGATCCGAATGTTTTTAAGTACGACTTAACCAAAAACCCTTAACCATTTCAAGAACGACTTAACAAAAAAAACAATGTGTTTAAGTACGACTTAACAAATTTGACTTCATTTTAGGTACAAGTTTACTTTACCTTGAACTAACATCTTTTTTCTTAACCCAGAATGCAAAATTAAAATTTATGTAAAAAATCAATTTTGTTTAAAACATAATTCTGAGCAACTTTTCCTCTTTACTGCTTTTCAAAAGGTTGACCTTTCGTACTGTGTGCTCGTTGCGTCATTAATTGTCAAAACTTATCGTAGTAAAGTTTACTTTACTGTTCTTCTGTGAATATTTTCTATGTAAAATTACTATGAACCAGACAACATTGAAATGGTGAACATTTCAAAGGGCCCCGCTTATGTTATTTCAGAGAATTCTGCTTTGACCTTGACCTATAACTTGAAATTTTTCCAGCTGGCATAGCACTTTTCCCCCTAACATACATGCATTTTTGTTCAATCTGACCAAGATTAAGCATATTTGGAAAATAATCTACTGTCTAAAACTAATTTTAGAAAGATCTGCTATGACCTTCACATTGACAGACTTGGTTCAAGGTCACTGCACGCCATTAACCAATAAACTCTGTAAAGGTAAGATATTAGCCAAATAGGGGCTAAAAGGAGAGTATATCTATGCTCTTAAAATATGGATATTTTTGTGATCTGAAGACCTTGACTCTTCATCTACAAATATCATTCGATGTCATTGCATATATTTTGAACAAAGGCATCATGTGGGTGAAGTATGAGGCTGATTGGAGCAAAGGGAGAGAAGATATACTCCGGACAAGGATTTTTAAAAATATAATTCTGGTATGACCTTCACAGTTTCTTTTCACTGAAAATAGGTTCAAGGTCACTACACACCCTTTCACCCTTTACTAAAAAGCTCTGCTTATGTGAAGTCTGCGCCAAATAGGGGTTAGTAGAAACTATATATGCTCTCAAAAAAGGATTTTTGCATGATCCGATATGATCTTCACCCGTTACCTAGAAATTTCATGCAAGGTCACTGCACATCGTTTAACCATAGAGACACTCTGTGAGTATTAGCCAGATTGGACCAAAGGGAAAAAAGATATGCCCCAGACAAGGATTTTATATATATAATTCTGCTATGACCTTAACCTTATACCTAAAAACATGGTTCAAGGTCACTGCACATCCTTCAACCAAAGGAACCCTGTGGATGAGGTATGAGCCAGATTGGGCCAAGGGGAGAGAAGCTATGCTCCTGTCAAGCCATCTCGGATGGACAGACGGTCAAATTGATCACTAGAAGGCGCCCGCATAAACATGCCTTTTTATCTAATTTAAAATAGTATCCATGTTATCTGCCCATGGTGAATAGTCATCAAAACCATTCATCAGCAGAATTTGATTTCCCTCCTTTTTAAGGTGGTATGGGACATCTGTCGATATTAATGTGGATTAAAGTACTATATAATTGAAAACTTTTCACCAGTTTAGAATTTTCAAATTTTACAATATTTAACCAAAAAATAGCTTTTAAAAATATTTGAAAAGGTAAAAATTGTAAAAACCCCAGCGGGATTCGAACTCATGACTTACAGGTTCCTAGTAAACCCTCTAACCCACTGTGCTAAGGAGTTAGGTGACCATTTTTGAAAAGAAACTACATGTACTTATATAATTTAACTTTATTTTATTGTTTATTTCGATAAACAATACGTCACAACATGGAAGTGTCCCATATCACCGTAAACTCGGAACACCTCTGACCTAATAAGATCGCCGCATTAAATACAAAGTTTGATTTAACTCTAATTTGTTTATCATCAAGAAATTCTGCATCACTGACAAATAAAGTTTTCTTCTGCATAATGAAATACCAATTAACTGACTATTCGGACAATAGCAAGTTTATTGTCCCATTCCACAGCAACTATTTCCCTTGGCTTTGCCTCATTAAATAGTTGCTGTCTTGGGGGACAATAAACTTGCTATTGTCCTCATACCCAGTAAATACTAAATAGGCATATAATATCCCATCCACCTACATTTCATGTTATATAACCTCCCGTTTGTAACCTTCAATTTCACTGTAAAGTCAACACATCTGTCATAGCCGCAAGTTTCACAATTTATTTCTGCTTCTCATGTACTTAAAATTAGGGGCCTTAATATTGCTTACCAATTCCAACAAGAGACATCCCTCTAACTATTGATAATCATTAAAATTCATTTCATGAATCTACGCAACAATGATAAACCTTCAAGTACAGTCACTCTCAATTTTACAAAAATATTGACGGTACTTTATCCGAAACTGTTCCTTGTACCTTTAAGTTAGTACACTAACATTTTTATGAAAAGACGGTTTGTCTTAGAATAAGAAAGCTAATGCAATTCTGAGAAAAAGAATACCACATATTGCCAATTCCATTGAGGTTTAATAAAAATATGGCCATTTAAGTGAACCCACCATTTCCAATTTCCTTTAGTAAACACAGATTTACAGGGTTCTCCATAGTAAAACATCTTTACCTGACCTTTTAGAGGTCAACTTTTGTTCAACCACCTTTAAAAAGAAACCTTATTCAATACAACATATGCCTACATGATATAACCATGATAAAAGCTTCACATCACTTAGAAATACCCTTACATGTATACCCCCCACCCCCCAATCTTTTGATTTTCATAAAAAGTCATGGTTTGAAATGTTTTACCTAATTTTATGAAACGTGTGGCAATTTCCTTGAGTAATTTCTCACACATATTTGAAAACAATCATCAATGATTCTAAAATTTGATCTTTATTTGTTTATTGTATGATTTGTACCATTTTAATTAACAAATAGACAGCTGTCATGCTTATGATTTCTTGTTTTCATGAAAAAAGTAAGCTAACAATCATATTTAGTGAATATCTAATCTATTCTGATTTCTAGTCTCCTTCTAACCATACTAAAACAGAAAGTTACAACCTACAAGTTAGACATCTGCCTTAAATAAGAATTAAATTCAAACACACCCAGGTAGCTGGAGACAGAGTTGATTTCAATGAAAAATGTTCAAATTTGACATGTTTTTCTACTTTTTTATGCATATATACCTTAGAAAGGTAGAAATAGGTTGTTTCTTGTTCATTTCGAAATTAACTAGAACTGTCCTAATGGGACTAATACCCCCGCTAGGCTAATTTCAAATGGGACAAATAATTGAATTGAATAATAATTAAGATTTGGAACATATACAAAAAAAAAAAATTCTAGAATTGTAAAACAAAAAAAAAATAGTTAAAGAAAAATTAAAATCAAAATTGTCAGAATTTCACTGTAAATACATATCTATAACAGTAATACATTTACAAATGTATGTATTTGATGATATATTTTTTTAATTTAATTGATTTAAAGAAAAACCAACAAAATGACAATAACCCCTCCCTTTGCAGTGAATAGATATACCGGTAGCCAAGCAATGCTCTTCTGTTGATAAGACTTTCAATATCTTTCTAATAAGAGTCTTGACAGATGCAATTAGTTGTTTCAAATTTTCCTCACTTTCTCCTATGGCACAATTGAACTCCATATCAGAAAATTGATCCCTTAAACTCCCAAAACATTACCATAATTACCATACTATGTAAAAATATGTAAAAAAGAAAATTTAATATTGCAAACAATTTTAAAATTGCCAAAACACTACAATCATATCAGTAATTTTGAATTTCATTTAAATTAATGCCCAATAGGGTCACTTCATCAAATTACTTGACAAATAAATTTAAACAACCTCTATTTCTTTCTTTCTTTATTTCCTCCCAAAGGAGATTATCATCTTAAAATAGCCCCAAAACCATCATCCATTTTACAGATTATCAATTTCCCCTAAACACATGCTCCATCTGAACCATGGCTCAGATAATGGCTCCCTTGGGACAAATGAATTCAGCCACACTTGTCTTTGATGTTCTCGTTAGCTCCTAAGAATTTATCATTGACAAACAAAAACTTTGCATTGTCAGTTGATAGAATACTTATAAAAAATAATTTTTTTTTATTAATTAAGACATAAAGACAAAAAACTCCATCTGGATGTATTTATATAAATATATTTTAGAGTGTTTTCTATTAATTAATTAATAAAATCTGTAAGGATTACCTCCCTTACTTTTCAACATTAGTGTACAATATATAGAATAAGGAAAATGAAAACTGTCATAAAATCATCAAATCTTGTCTGATCTTAAAAAAAATTGCAGGTGCACATCTTCAGATGGTGTTCAACATATGTACAAATTTTCAAATTGTTCCATGCAGTAATAAAAAATTCTATATGGGGGACAAAGTTGCGTCTACAGACAGACGGACAGACGGACAGACGGACAGACAGACAGACGGACAGACGGACAGACGGACAGACGGACAGGGTGAAACCAATATACCCCCCTAAACTTCGTTTGCGGGGGTATAATTATCATAGCAGATGTTATTTCAAAGTCAAATGTACATTTACATATCCTACATGTAATCTTAATGCAGACAATTAAATAGAGGGGGGGGGGGGTTCAATTATGTAAACACATCTAAATATCTTTATGAAATAAAAAATAAAGGAAACATAATTGTATGCTTTTATTGAAAAACAAATTTTCACAGCAATTATGAATTTCTTTAAACAGCCTTAATTTTGTTTTCATAATTTCTTATCAAACACAAACCACAACATGGCATGATGCTTTCTTCAAGTTCCATTATTATTCATGCATTATCGGATTTAATTTGAATTACCGGTAAATAGTCTGTAGAACACAAGGAATATGCATGTGGATAGAGGTGACAGGTTAATCTCAGGAGCTGACACACAAGAATCAACAGGTACCGGTAAAAGCCATGTGGTAACAAGAGTCTGTTTTGAGCTGAAATAAATAAAAAAAATAATTAGCTGTGTTTACATACATGTACTAGTAATAGCTGTGTTTACATTAACATATGCATAGTATTTCTGTAAAAAATACACTGACCATGCAGTGTAATAAGTATGACATATCCCAATACATGACATAACATTTAGGCAGAACAAGATCAAAAATTTGCATATCAAGTCATAATATAATATTAAAAAATTTTCATAGGTATAAATACTTATCAAATTGAGAAAGAGAGAGAGTTTGAGAGAGAGAGAGAGTTTATTACCGTACTTGTAGTGCAACAGTCAATATTTCAATTCGTAAATTACAAACGAATATTACCCACCGAACAGCGTCAAAGTACATGTACTGGTATTAGCTTCTGGTATACCATTTTTTATCAATTCTACTGTGTTTTTTTTTTTGGCAAATAAATTTAGCGTGGGTTTTTGTTTATTTTCTTATAAATTACATGTTTTAAAAACAATACTACATGTAATAAGCATAAAACATGTATGAGTAAACTTAATGAAGAATTTTTAAAAGATTATTTTTCAAAGAATGTGGTACATTACATGTATGTCAATCTTTATAAAACTAGCGTATATTTCGTGCGCCATAAATTGCAAGTTTTTTGTAAATATCATTTACTTGCATGATAGGTATATATGGTCTAACCAAAATTTTCTTCATAAAGCTACAGCTGTATGTACCACATATATGTTTTGTCACAAGTATACATTTAAAAAAAAAATACCCAAATTCCAACAGTTTAAATAAACTCAACTCATTCTCTGATAAGTTGTGTTTTGTGCGTGCTAACTTATTTGTCTGCTGCAACAGCAGCCAATCAGCGGTAAGCTGAATCCACAAAAATAAAGTTTGTGTTTTAGGAGCGGGTAAATTGTTTATGCGACACTGTCAAGAAAACCACACCAAATAATAACAAGAAACATAAATATTCACTTAAATGTATTCTGTTGTAAAGTAAAGGTTTTTAACACTTATTGCATCTTGCAAAACATGTGATGACCTTAATCATCTGTCATATATCTGATATACATGTATATGTAAAAGATGGGAGAAATAACGACGGAACAAAGTGGGATTCGAACCTGGCCCTCTGAATCTCTAGTCAAGTGCTCTACCAACTGAGCTACATGTATCTGGCACTGGTATTCAAACCAGTCTGACCGTCACATTCCTCCCCCTTAAATGATCTTCACCCTCGAAGATCATCCCTTGCAGGATCGAGTTAACCTGTTAGTTCCAGGGGTTGGTCACAACACCAATATTGTAACAGGATGGGAGAAATAATGAAGGGATTTGAACCTGGGCCCCCTGAATCTCTAGTCAGGTGCTTACCAACTGAGCTATCTGGCACTGGTAATATTCAAACCGGTCTGATCGTCACATATATAAAGAATTATTTTAAACAATGTTGTTCAATTAAAAATAACACTCGCAACCTTCAGTTTTTGTCTGTAATTAATCAATATTGGCGTGCGATCAGTTCTCGCCGAGTACCATTTCTCACCAGTGCATTGTTACGTCATTTTATCAACACATAAAATTATATACGAAAATATGATGTACTAACAGTGCAGCAGCGAGAAATGGTCCTCGACGAGAACTGCTCGCACGCCAGTACTGCCAGTAGCCAGATTAAAAAAAGAGAATAAAAAATTACATTTAAAACATTAACAAGGACAATTTAAGTACACATCATAACTGCTAAACAAGAAAAATTATGTGAACTGGTAGAATGGTAGGCATAGTTCTAACTTGTAACCTACATGTACAAGTACATGTACCGGGTACCCGTTGGTCTGCTATACCTCTTTAATGATACAATGATCGGCATCATAAAGATATTAAAGTCATGTTTTAACTCTGAAGTCTGAAGTATACAATTTTATTTACTTGAAGTTATGTCTACAGGGTATTCATGACTACATTTGGAGTCCTCTGCACAAGAATATATGATATGTTTCTAATTAGACCCTGCTTTGAATTTTGAGTTAAAAATTCACAATCTGTTATTTTTTTAAATAGATAAATTCAGTTACCCTTTCCAGTACCCCATGAACCTCGAGCGAGTCTAAACACCCATGAAACATGTAAAAATTACACGTTAGTAAACAAACACCCACACCATAACAATAACATCTAACAGTGTGCACGTACTTACATGTACATCTATACTATATACTAAATTTTAACCAGTTAACAAGAAACTTTAAAAGGAGTAAAAGCCTCACCTTCTTCAGTAACATCCACATAAATCACACACTTTAATGTCCATCTTTTCTCCTTTATTACTCGTAGCTTATCAACGGCTGATCGTCGACAGAGTGGCTGTCAGAATTTCCTCGTAAACGATTCACACGAGAAAAATATCCTCCTTAAACAAATATGTAGTATTGTTCCCTGTGCATGTTCATATGTTTCACAGCAAATTGAAAATGCATGTGTACACCGAAAGAATACACAACTTCTCTTCTGCATTACGGCTCTCTCTTTTCTACAATGCCGTTCGTTACTGTTTACATTCAGCGCGCGCGCGCGCGGGGTCACAAACAGGGGCGCCCCGACAAATAGTTGCACATAGAACGTTTAAATGTGTGTTCATTGAATTCATAAATGATATAGATGAAAAAAATGAAATTGAATCACAACAATTTATCTAAGACGCAACACAACGTAATGCAGTAAATGCCTGGGCCTTAATGTGGCATTTGTTCGCTTGTGTGTCTGTGTAGACATATTAACTCGTTCATGTACGATTCTCACATATTTGTTTTATGAAATTTGACAAAAAATATAGGACAGAACTTGTTTAATTTGATACCAAATGAGATTATTTAATATATTAACAATAACTAAATTAATTTTTTTTCATAAAATGATAACGATTTTTGCTATCAGAAAAATACGTGTATGAGCTGCTGACCCCTAATTATAGGGGCCAGCCCTTTTTTCTTAATTTTAAATAAAAGCTCTCGTTATTCTAAACAACTTTTGTTCTATATGTATTAACAAAATATTTTTAGTTTAAAGGTTATAATACAAAAAGCAACAAAATTTCAGCCCCGAAAAAATCTTAAACTTTGGCGACAAATAGCTCAAAAACTAACATAGAAATTACCAAAATTTTCATGCCAGCAAAATTATAAAATGTTACCGACAATTTCGCCAAATTTCATGCATCTATCATCTGTAGTTCCCGAGATCAACTCTGGACAAAAGACCCCCCAATTTTCTATTAAAGGGCAATAACTCATAACCGGAAGTGAATTTTAAAAATTTGAAAAAAACGTCTAGAGATATTAATATCATCTACGTACCCTGAAAGTTTCATAGCAATCAGACAAAAAATGTTCGAGAAATCTCGTGCACAAAATTTGCGGGGAAAAAAAAAATAATAATAAGAAACAGTAGAATAACAGAAGGGTTTTCCGTTGAAAAACGGAAAACCCTAATAAGAAAAGTGAAAAAGAAACCGAAGAATAATAGAAGGGTCTTCCGCTGAAGACGGAAGACCCTAATAAGAATAAGAAAAGTGAAAAAGAAACAATAGAATAATAGAAGGGTCTTCCGCTGAAGACGGAAGACCCTAATAATCTTAACCAGCACGTCTTCCGTTGGAAACGGAAGACCTTAATTACATGTAATAGTGGAGATACAATATGTATATGACCTTTTCGCCGCATCAGTTCTACTTTCAGACGTTTCTTCCAGGCACAGAGATGAAATCCCTGCACAGAAAAAAAAAATTAATAAAAGTTTTTTTGATAAGTTTTTTTTCCGGACATAAGGGTTTCTGTGTTGCTAATTAATCACCAACCAATGACTATTTCCTTAAAATAAAAGGAATTATTAAGTCCTTTGCAAATCATACAGTGGCGGATCATTCAAACAATAAAATGCTCTCTTTGGTGATTCATGAGGGATATGAAGGTGGCGAGATTATAGAAAAAATACATAACCCGCGTTGGCGGGTTATGTTAGAAATTATTGAATGGTCTTAAGGTCCAAATTCTCCGAATTTCTTGTTCGATGTCTGCTGCGTCATTCATTCTTATTTTCCTTGCGCATTATTTCAGCTGACTTTTGAACAATAACCAACATTTTTTTAATAATATTAGCATCCGGTGATGTGACAGGCCACAAAATTTCTCGATTCATATTCTCAGTAATTTAGCACGGATCTTGATCGCTTTACTGGTGTATTGTCATCGTCAACGATAAAGTCATTCTGTGGAAAATTTCGGGCAACGATTTTATTTTTGTGATCGGTTTGGGCCGATCACAGATGTGTACATATGAAGCATCTGGCAAATTTTACTATTTGCATCTTGCACTGCAATGACAGCTTCATACAAAATCATAAGTAGATTACTAAAAAATATTACTAGTATTCTAATACGTTTGCCTTGAGAGTAAAACATTTATACAGTTGCGTACAATGCATACTGCTTCAAATCACATTTTTCTTTACATGCATAAGAAATCAAAAATTCGCCGACTAAAAGTAAAATTTATTCATGCCTTGCTATTTCGGAAATCAACAAAACGGTGCGATATACATTAATCCAAGGGCGTAGCGTGCCCCATATATATGTGTAGGCAACAATCGAAGCCGAAGGCTTCAGTGACGAGCGCAGCTCGGGTGGGGGTAGGTGCGGAAGGGGGTCACAAATTAAAGGGATTGGGAGTAGGGGACCTCCCCCTCGAAAATCTTTACAAGAAAGACGCAAAATTAACACTTTTTAGAGCAGACATTTGCTAGTTATGTATGTTTTAAGGGACCGATTATGTAAATTTAAAATATTTTATTTCCTCTGTGTCCTCAGTCTATTCATTCATCTAGTAATAATCAAATATAATTTGTTTCATTAATTAAATTTAAGAGAAATCATTCATACACCGTATCCATAACCTACTCTGCATGTATTCTGTAAACAAAACCAACAACCGCGTGCCATTGTAGCGCACTCATTTTGCAGTTAGGCAAAAGGTATGTGTTTTGCAGTATAAGACTATAAAAGTTTATCTTTCGGTTATCTCATAAATTGTCTTTTGAATTGTGTGGTTTTGTAGCCACATGAATGGGATTCAATTGATTATCTTGCTCTTTCTTTAGAGGGCATTTTTCTTCTAATCTGGGTAGTTTATCTAAAGGTATGGGGAGGGTAGCAGCTGGACAGTTGAGAGCTGGTGGGTTTAATATGGATCAAAACTGAACATTATGTTGTCATCTTCAGGCACGTAGCATCGTTTTTGAAAGTGGGGGGGGGGGGGGGGCAGACTCGTCCAAAAAATTTTGACAAGCAAAAAAAAAAAAAAAAAAAAAAAAAAGGGAAATGTTATGTTTCCCAAAATCTTCAAATTCCTAATCCGTTGGGGGGGAGGGGGGGGGGGGCTGGCTTACTATATAACTTCAATTTTATTACTCATTTCCTTATTTTTATATCAATTTTTTACATATTCCCAAAAAAGTGGGGGGCCAACTCAATGATAATTCCATTTTTTATATGTAAATTTTAAAAAAAATTGTTGCTGCGAGAAAAAGTGGGGGGGGGGGGGGGGGGCAGGCCCCCCCTGATGCTACGTGCCTGATCTTCAAGATATTATGATATTTTCTGTGATTTAATTTTTTGCAAAACTGGAAATTTGGCGAGTTCACTCTGACATAAAAAAAACCCAAACTTTAATATATGCCTCATTTACCTCCACTCCGCTACGGCCGTGTAATCATAATTATGCTTACTGCATGTACCGTAATGCTTTTGCATTTAACATTTACATAGCCGAACAATGATATTACATGCCGATCATTCCTTTGAAAGGAGCACTTGTTTATCCCTTACACCAATCCCTAAAACTGATGAAGTTTACCTGGGGCACAACAGACACAGATTTTATTTCTACCTGATTAACTTCCATTTATCCCGTGTGTTATCCTTGATTAGTTTGAGGAGGCCGGGTGGCAGGTACAATGTATATCTTTAATTTAAATTTCACTGTTTATTTTTCTTATTTTCAATTCAACCTTTTACATGGCACAATAAAATTGTGTGTGTAGGGGGGGGGGCTCCATGTTAATTCATTTTTTTGTACATGTATGTAAATTGAAGAAAAATCTTTGCTGCGCAAAAAAAGGGGGCGGGGTCTTCCCCCCACCCCCCGATGCTACGTGTCAGTAATGACACGGTATATGCTTACCTAGCAGTGAAACCACCACTATGTAACATTGTCGCCGATGTCTTTACATTTTCAAATAAAACAGCGTAACCTTGAATTGACATTGAGTCAGATATATAGCAATCTTACGTGGTTGATGCACTATTACTATATATGCATATAAGGTATCGCTGCCGGGCAGCAGAAAAGCAATAAAGCCCACTGCAAATTGCATACAAATATGTTGCACAATGTTTGCGCAACATTTTTAATTTTTGTTTTACATTTCAATTTTCATGCATCACTGACAAAGGGAAATGGGTGATTTTATAAGATGCAATCCTGTTTCCGCTAGATAGAGGTCAAGTAAATCTGCTTGTTTCCGTATCAACATACACACATTTAAATCTGTTTATGTCATTGAATTGACACACGGTCTTATATTTGCTGTCAAATTGCTGTGATGGGTTAAATACGATTGAAGAACAGGTATGTATTACATCTATTTTTTGCAAACTGTCAACAAATTACATGGATTTGTTTTGTAACCTATAATTGTAACTTTGATTAACTAAAGCTAGAATGAATTTCATCAGTTACATACTGTTTGCAAGCAGAGACAGGTTAATGAGTTTCGTAGGTTGCAATTGGGCGATTAATTTTTTCCACGAAGCAAAAACTACCGTTTTTTATTTGAATCAACAAGTTTTAAATGCAGGTATGGGTGTTGTTTTAAAAATATCGTTTATTTTACTATATTTTTCATATACTTAAAAAGGCAACGAGTTGTGCACATTTCAGGAATTTCAAAGTCTATAAACAAAGAGACAACTATCCCGTAGAGTTGAGGGTACATGTAATGGTCCTGTCCTCAAGCACATGTGCATTAAGATGGTACACTATGGAAAGCCATAGCTGAAATTTAATACCCCCCTCTGCTTCTAGATCCGCGCATACAGTTAGGAAGATCACTTTATGTATCTTGATATTAACATAGAACAATTTGATTTCTACTTGCTATCGTGTTTTAAATATGTATGTAATTCTTTGGAGCTTTTTGAATTAATAAATCTAATTCTGTTTCTTCAAAAACGTTTTAAATTGAGGAGTTAATTTGCTCTTGATTGTTATTTAAAATAATTTTAATAGCATCCATATAAACGTGGTGCTTGGAACAAACTTATACGTATTTTGCTGATTCATACATTATTGCACAGCTTGCTTTTAACGATGTCGAACAATATGTATATATATTTTGAACACGACATATTTTACAAAAAAAAATACATTAACTTTATCGATTAATGCGTTACTTCCTCGTTCAGCAGCAAATGTTTTAGCTGCAGATCTGTAGCTCTCTGGTTGAAAAAATTCGGATAGACAAGCTGCAGATCTGTAGCTCTCTGGTTGAAAAAATTCGGATAGACAATTTGTCTATCCGAATTTTTTCAACCAGAGAGCTACAGATTTGCAGCTACAAATGTTTATAATGTGAACAAAGTCGGTAACGTTGAAAAAATCAGCACACATGTAAAATATTACAATGACAAGCGTTTTGAAACTTATTTATCCCGACATCATTTATTTTCAAAACCATCGGAAAGGGGTATTACCTTTTCAAAAATTGATTTAAAAAATACCAAGCAGTTAGTCTCGGTGATTATTCGGACATCCTGCGTAACCACTCGGCTATACTAGACACGATGAAGTTTGCTAAGTTTTAAAACACCGTTTTTTAACTTCGGAGGTTTTTTTCGAAGTTTATAATCTTTAAAAATATGCCTCTTTGAAACAAAAATCGGATATGCCATGAAACCAGTCACATTTTTCAGTGAAACCATTTTACAATTTGTTTAATGCATGGGGGTCTTGAACGGGGGTGGTGGTGGGTTGCGGGGAGGGCCCCGCCCCAGAAAAATTAAAATTTCTTAAAATTTCTATAAAATTACCAAAAATTTGCCTCGAACCCACCTCCCCCCACCCCTTCGACAAACTTCAGTATTCATCGCACCCCCCCCCCCCCTTCCGAAAATTTTGTATTGATCCGCGTATAAAATGGTCCTATAAAAATGATATGAAGATATCTGCAACAGCTTTATGGAAAATAGCACAGGAACTGCAACACCTTCTTTGTAGGATTTAAAATACAAAAATACATGCCCGGTGAGCTTTAATTTTATACAGTGGATGAAACAACCATAAAAAGAGGTTAAGACCAACCAATTTCTTTATTATTTCTTAAAAATCAAATTAACTTTAAGAAAAATTGCATGTAAAGCTTTCACCACAATACATAAAGGTTTTACCACCATACATAATGGTTTTAATTCACCATAACATGATGTTAGTACTGCATATAATGAACTTATCACCTAATGTGATCAAGAAGTTGCACTGCATAAAAGGATTTTGCAACTGCGCATGAAGAGTGTACCATATAACATAACGATTGAACAATAGTTAATTATGAGTTAAGCTCTGTATGAAATGAGTTTATCATATCATATAAAGATTTATTCATAGCATATAATGAATAAACTACTGCACATAATGATCTTACGACATAACGTAATGATGTTACCACTTCATATAAAGATTTTACCCCTGAATATAATGGTGAAATAATAGTATATAATGATGTTAGCACTGCACATAATGATGTTAGCACTGCATATAATGATGTTAGCACTGCATATAATGATATTACTATTGCATATAAAAAAAATATACCAATTCATATAATATGAAATTGACCTTAAGGCAGCTATGGCATTCCATAGTACACCAACTCCATATCGTGAGGTACTTCCAATCAAAATAAACAATAAAACCAAGTTTAATTTTATAATGGTTTCTTTCCAAATATTGTTACCTTTCGGCGTTAGCGCATAGAATTAGAACGTTAACTACGAGTCTGTAAGTTATGAGTTCGAATCCCGCAGGGGATTTTTTCTGTCCAAAAATGTTAAAAATAATTTTTCTGGGGTCAAATTTGGTAAAAAATTGAAAATTCGAAACCGGTGAAAGTCTCTCTCTCTCTCTCTCTCTCTCTCTCTCTCTCTCTCTCTCTCTCTCTCTCTCTCTCTCTCTCTCTACAATGTAGACAGTTATCAAATCCTGCTCATTATCAAACAGGATACGTATAAAGTGGCCTTGTCTGAACAGTCATCGACCGCCGCCCCGGATTCTCCATCGATGTGTTGAATAATCCCCCGATGAAGAAAAATCATGTCGGACATTTCTGGTTGGAGAAACTCGGCATTGTGTGGGTTCTATCAGAAATGGATGGCTGCTCTCGTTGTGTTCCTGATTCCATGCATTCATATTGGTTTGTTTGTTAAACTTTACACGTGCGGATCTAACAAATATCAAAAGGTTGAAGGGCGGAAGGGAGTTATATGTTGATTTATTTTGTTTACTGGGTACGGTGGATTGTTTTCTTTGTCCTAAGGTTGGGGTTATAGGCCTAATTTTAGTCATTTCACTATGTAAATTTGATAGGTTCGAAATTTCAAGAGGTCCCCCATTCTAGATTTGCGCAAGCTTATCAGGATTTTCTTTCAATTACTTCAACCTAACGATCTTGGTCTGTTAGTAGCAGTGTCATGTTGTAAATTCAAAATTTACAAAATTACAGAAATATTACTATACAAATAATTATTATATAATTAGTTAATTGATTTAAGAGGGAATATTCAAACCTCATGAATCACTATATATTTATATAAAGGAAGGGGGACGGCTATTTATTTTTATTTTTATTCTTTATATATAATATGCGAGAGAGAGAGAGAGAGAGAGAGAGAGAGAGAGAGAGAGAGAGAGAGAGAGAGAGAGGAACGTAATAGGTGCATACTAGGATATGACATTACATTTTACTTATATAACTTCTAATAAATATAATTTTACTTATATTCTATTCAAGGTGTTGTGAACAAAATGCTTTGGGTCCCCAATAAGGCCCCCGTAAACAGGACATCGTGTACATGTTCTTGTTTTGATACGGTATATAAAGGTAAGATTGTACTGTCGAATAGTTACATGTAGAACAAAAGACAAAATGCATAATATTTTAATATTTCTATACCAAAAAAAAAGGTATACACGATAGCGCTATATTTTGACAATTTAATTCACTATTATAAAAAACGAAACGATCAATCCAACATATTCCATGCAAATATAAATAAAAAACGTAATTCTAAAATTTTAATGCATCTCATGCACAACCCCCCCCCCCCCCCCCCCCTTTCCGGGTCTAATAATGTGGAATCGTTTAATTTTGTGGATTGTCAATTCTCTAAATGTTTGTGTTTTAGACTTAAGTTTGTGAATTTATCTATACGACGAATATGTGAGAAAATGAAAGTTATTCTAATGGGGTTGTAAATAATTCGTAAAAGAAAAAAAAAACTCACGAAAATTTAGCCATTGCCAACAGTAATATTTCCACTGTAATATGTCATTGTTTTTATTATAATGTATACATGTGCTTCATCATATTTACATGTTATACAATTAAGTTTCTGTTTTTGAAAACAATTTTAGGCTCATATGAAAGTCCAGGAAAAACTGGTTACAAACACATTTACTTCAACGCCACATTTGACACGCTAATCATATGGATAATGACGTTTGGAACAATCATTGTAGCATACGAGGCTTTCAAGCGTTTACTTAACCTGTACAGCGCGGGAAATTTAAGATGGAGGATGTTGCTTCTATTCATTCTAGATATTTATCCGAATTATTTTTCATATTGGGTTTATTTCAACTACACGAACGATGGATTCTATAAGCAAGTATATCACCAATTATTCTTCACGACAACGGAGCTATTTTCGACATGGAATGTCTTCCGGTTATGCGCAAAAGATTCAAAGGTGGAACCAGTGGCAGCAATGTCTATAATAGTCATAGGATTGATTCACATTATTTTAGGAGGAATTGATCAGTTTTTTGCACAGTTAATTCTCCTTCAAGAGCCATTTTACAGAAGGATTCGCAGTTTGAACATCGTATTACCAGATATTCTACATGTGGTTTTAACTGTACAGGAAATGGCAATAGAAAAACAAACGTCGTTCAGACGAATTTTTACGCGAAAAGAACTTTTGTGTGGGTTATTTTTATTGATAAGTGGGCTTTTGATTGGAAGGTTTGTTTTCCGTTAAAATCATTTCGTGATATATTGGATTATTTTTTTTTTTTATAAAGATAGCAAGCACAACATCTGCTGGCAGTTAATGTTTGTAATTCTTAATGATAGTATTTTGCATTATGTGCACACTGTGAATGAAACATACCATTAAGGTCCTCGTTGTTCTTCAATTTTTTATTTCACAGGTATACATAATGAACATGCATTTCACAACTTAATAAAAAAAAAAAAAAAGACTGTACAATGTGTGTAATCTTATGAAAATAATCAAAATATGGTTGTTTTTTGAAACAAGATAAAAGTTTATAACTTGGTACTTTATATACACACATGTTCACGATAGTATGTGAGTATTTTTGTGAGGGTTAAAGAACTTTTGAATCTTACGGCAAATATTGAAAGAAAATAATTATACCTTCTTCTTTATTTGTGTTTTGGCATTTCTCAAAACAAATAAAAAATGTCAATAAATCATAATGATGATTGTTGTATTGAAATAAGTTGATGGGGTATAGGTATATTATTGAAATATGAAAAAAAATGAATACACTAAAGGCAAAATGCATAAGAATAGTAGTTTGACTCAACTCTCAAACTAATTCGATATAAGCAAGTTCATAAATTGAGAAACAAATGTCAAAGAAATTGAAGTTCAAATGTATTTTACTTTACAAAAACTCTATAAAGCAAAAAAACATAATTCAATAACAATATTTGATATAACTTTTCAAATCAATCGGAATAAGAAGGCAAATGAGTGAGTGAAATATTTGAACTTTTCATATTTTTTATCGTAAAAATGCAAAGTAGATACGTATGATTTGACCAAGAGATCAAACACATCTTTTATACAACATACACATTAATAATATGTTAAAAAATAAAAAAAGTAATGAATTATATTTATATATATTCAAACATTAAAACACAATTGAACCTATCAAAATTTAACACAAAATCAAAAATGCATTGGTGTATTATTAGTTAATGAATTTTTACTCGACAATATGCATAACATTTACCCATGTCATATATTCTTGGATAAAGGAACTGTATAACAGAAAATTCTAAAGAAAAAGTTCTTTTAGAGGCTAAAGCACACACTAAGCTAGGGCATACAATTTCTGATAACATTAATTAATAGCGAGCGCAGCGAGGCGGCGCGAAGCGCCGCTCGCGTAGCGAGCTCCATAGACAACGTGTACGAACGGAGGAAATTCGAGTTGAAATCTGCACATTGTTCAAAGAAAATTTTGTGGACATGCGTGAAAATGTTCTACTATCCCAGTGATCCTTTGCGGTGCATAGCAACATGGTGGAATAGGAGGTGTTTCTACGGAAAATTCTTACCTCTACATCGCATACATGATTTTCATTTAACAATAAAAAAAATCCTTCTAAAAACATTACAGTAAACAACGCATAAGCTTACGTAAAAAAAAAACCTGAACTTTTGCTGTTTACTATGACGTCACAAAGATCTCGCGTTACATTTAGAGGTGGATCAAACATATGTACTGGATCATGTAGGAAGTACTCAGTATCAGTGTTAACGGTGACTCTTTGGCTGATTAGTTTTGTTTTGATGATTTTTTTTTGGCTTAGTAAATATACATGCAAGTTCCATGCTAAATTTATTGTCATATTGATCCAATCATATATGCATAGGTGACAAAAAATTATTAAGAAAGAAAAGTCTAATCATTATTAGATCTACGTGCAGCCACGTCATTTTGTAATGAATAGATAAAAGAAAAGAAATAAACTGTTAAAATATCTACCGGTACATGTATTTGTTATATAGTTGCATATGTGGTCAAATATTATTGGATATCACACACTAAGAAAGGGGTGAGGGCACATGTCTACAACGCTTATATAGCGTACAAAAATTAAAAAGATTTAAAACAAAATTAATGTCACAGAGGAAAATAATTAAAACACAGGTTACAACAAGGAACAAAATGAGAAATAACAGACAAAATTTATTTTTTACTGTTTTAATGATCATTATTAAAAGATAAAGAAAAGATAAATCATAATTGTATCTACATAAAAAAAACGGCGTTGTCTTTATCAAAATATTTTAATACAATGTAAGTCTGTTTAATATTTTATTATTGCTCAGTGGTAGTTTGTTTAAGTGTATAAGACTAGGAAGGGGCCATTGGAATAAAAGTTTGATAACTTCGGGTTCCTTGCGGTGGAACAAGTTTTCGAGACAAAGCCAAAGTTTTTTGGTTTGGTTAAGTCCACGGGTTGCATTTAACAATGATGACAGATGTGTGGTTCCTTCTGCGCTCGCCCCAACGGTCACACCGTGAAGCATATTATACACACAAAAAATATTCGATAATTTCTCTCCTTTCTTCAGATACAAGGTAATCATTAGGTCAAAGCTAAGTATCCATTTTGTGCACTGCGTTTTATTTATCATCACCAACAACAATTCGCCTTTTATCAATCCAATATCTCGCCTTCTCACTGTTCCTTTTTTTTTTATTTCCGCCTTCCTCTTTATCAAAATTATCTCCCAGGAAACACATGCACAGTGTAGCAGTTATCTATCCTATGAAACAAGCTGCGCAGCAGTGAACTCTCCATGGCAACAAGCAGTGCAGCAGTTATTCCCTCTAGCTTCCTTGTATTTCGGATGTTTACCATATTGTTGTATGTGTTCATAATGAGACACTAAAATCTTCAGACATGTTTATATAAGCTGTCAGAAAAAAAAATGCACACAAAGTTTCAAACAATCAAGTTATCCACATCTGGATTTCATAATATGACTGGAAATGATGCAGAAACACGAACAGGAGGGTTGGGGTATATCAACATTATAAGACAGTTGTTTTTATCGTGACCACTTTTGTATCAATCTCCAAATGAAGAAGAGCTCTGTTTAAAGATGTAGAAATTAAAACATTTATATTTCTTAACAAAAAAATTGTTCTGTACGTCAGTCTCTTTCTATCAGAGCAGATTTCCGAATATTGAATGTTTAACCGGACAGGTTTTCACTTTGATGTTAATCAAAAAGTTTCCGGATAAAATGGAAGAAGCGTGGTTTTTGAGCTTTTTGATAATCTAAAATTTATCTCATAATATCCGTGCCATCGGAAATCCAGAACAATATTTAGATTTTTTTTAAAGAGGTAGGAGTGTCAGCAAACTATACCCAATGAAATCTGCCTAAATGTCAAGATCTAGTAAATGATTCCAGAGTGTCTCTTTGGCGCTTAAACTATTATGACATCATAATTGATTTGAAGAATCTTTTCCCCGTGCTTTACGGCTTTAAAGGAGTTATGTAGAAAATTAAACAATTTCTTGTCATTCTATGTTAAATCATTGGAAAAGTAATCCCGATATTCAATTTGACATCATTTAAAAAAGGGGTCAAGAGCTTGTTTAATTCTAATTTTTGGGAGACTGTGGGCATTTTAGGTAAGTTTTATATGTCAATACTTGACAAAACTCCAAAATTTGTTTCTCAATTCCTTCATATTTTATTGAAAATGACAGTTTAAAACATTATTTTTCATTGTGTTTATCAAACATTTTAGCCCCGGAAAACCCTATGAGACAAAGCTATTGTTATGAAGCATCTTCGAATAATTTATATCTTAATTTTTATAAACCTGTAGGCACCTTTCATTTATTAGATCTTGACCTTAAATAGTCAGAATTTCTTTAGATTTAAAGAAGATTTAGAGACAATTGGACACTGCAATATTGTTACATATAACGTATATCTCATGGTCAGTTATCTGTACCTGAATAAATTCAAACTGTGTGCAATCAGAGCTGTTAAAAAACTTAAATAAAAATTGACAAGACAAAGAGTTAAAAACAATTCCCGAAAGGTTTTTTTATTCAAAATATTTGAAACCGGATAGTGCTCAAGACATTTACTTTTGATAATGTCACTTAAGAATAGTTATCGTACCTGTTACAGGAATTCGTTCCAATGCCCTCCCTAAAGTTTACAGGAAACAATGCCAATCTTGGAATGAAACACTTCATTCTTCAGATAAACACATATAACGCCAAAAAAATGCATCTGATCTGAGGCAACACAGAATTAAGCCAAACGCTGCCACATTGATCAATTTTGATCAACTGCCAAACTGAAAAGGGAAATAACTCAATTTGCTCAAAATGAAGTGACATTATCAGTAAATAGTCTCATAAATACATTTCAAATAACTACAGTAAGCAACAAAATGGAAGTACGTACATAAGTTTGAGTACAAATAATCCCAAATACAGCTTTTAATATCTTAAAACAGACATTTGTGAATCTACGAGGGTTGCCCCAAAATAGCGTAGACAAGTGGCGTTATTCAGTTAATCGAAGACACATGAAGATGAAATTTGTGCCAGATAGGGTTCAAGTAATTTGTATTTAAATAATGTTTTAAAATCAAATATTGTTTGAGATTAAATTAGTGAAATGAAAGCATGTTAGATCAGAAATTCGACATGCGGCGCAACGTCAAAAAACTAAAAGTTAAAAATCAACAGAATGAAATAAAAATCGCAAGGAAAAGTACTTTTCGAGTGACAAAATACATATAAAACATACATTTATGTTTGATAATAATTCTATCATTTACTCAGTAAATGTTTTGGCTTTAACAAAACTTATAAATATTTTATAGCGCGTTTTGTGACAAGTTGAAAAGTTAACTCCTAATAAAATGACGACGGCAGTGTTTATGGCGGCGCAGCAGTAACTGATAAAATTATGTGTAGACCTTGAAACAAATCAAACGCGGCTTTTGAAGTAAATAAAAGTAACAAAATTGATTAGAAAAATTGCGTTTTGTGAATAAGTAGTTTAACAACATTGAACATATTTGTTCGAGTATGATGACAATAGGTGAAAAAAAGAAACTCACTGGACGTCAAAATGCTAAATGACACATTTTGATAAGATGGACGTTAGTCATCAAGTAATACAAGGCAAGCGTGGAGTCATTAGATTGTTTATAATTAGGAAAAACAATCTAGAAATGTATGTTGAATGTGCACTCATGGTACATTTTCAAAGAAAATATTTTTTTCCAAGACATTTTCGGAAATAAAACGTAAATTTCATCGTTAACGATGTGGAGGGTTAGCAATTTTCGACGTCGCACATTGCACCGCCTGACATCACTTGTTGTTACTAATTATTCATTTTCTCAAGAAACAGATAAGGTACATTTTTGAATTTTTCAGTATTGTTTGTGAAAGGGTCATTAAAGATAACATCTGCACAGAAGTCTAATGAAATTAAAGTGAACAGATTTTAAGTTATGTGTCTTGTCTACGCTATTTTGATCAGTAAGTTCTTATCATGCTGTCCCAAAACTTCATCGCCAAGTCATACATTGATGCTGAATAGTGCAGACATTTCAAGCTAAAATGGTGTTAAATTTATCTGAAGAAATACACATACATTTTAAGCACTACTCAGCCATTTGATCTAATTTTGTCTGCATGTAATTCAAGATCCATCGATGTAAGTACATGTATTCAAATACAATTCATTTTAACATCCATATTTTTTTAAGTTTGATAAAAACATATTTTAAAATGAGCACAACGAATGATACATGTACACACAAAGACAGAAGAATGCATAGCATCGCCGGAAATCCATGGTCAGTCTTGCTTATCAATAAGCGTTTGCAAGACTGAATAAAATGTAATGTCCGACATCTAAGATATGTTCAGTATTTATTGTGGGCACTATTGAGTGCTTGCAAATATTTGTGTCTTGTCCGGGATATTAAAATCATTTTAAGCAATCATCAAATGTCAACTTTCACTATTGTCGTTCATATAACGTCACTTATATGTGACGTCAGAATCTATGAACAAACCTAAAAAATACATATAATCAGAGTGAAGCCATCTACACTGGACCAAGACCGATTCTCGACAATTGCGGTAAAGTACCATTTCTAGCCAGTGCATTGATACGTTAATAAAACATGCCGTCATGTTTTTCCGATAGCCTATTTTGGTCGCGTTAATTCTCTCCAAAATGACGTCTACTTACTAGCTCTTCTGAAAATTGCAGATGTTTCAAGTCCGAATTATTTTGCACAGCTCTTTGCAACTGCAACTGCACAGACGATTAGATCATGTACATTCAAAATTGAACTGCAGCATGTTTTTAACCGCATGCGCAGTGTTCATATAGAATGAACCTCAAATTATATCATACAACAATTTTTTCTTCATATTTTCAGAGAAAATAATAATATTACCGTGAAGTATTTACAATATTATGAAAACATTATGAAAAAAAACGCAATTTTGAAATAAGAGGCGGCCTTCTTGAAAGTGACCAAAGCTTGAATGGCCAACGATATTTTTTGATCGAGTAATGTTTAAGGAACCTTCTTGCAAAATTTGGTGCTTGTCTCCACAAGTGAAATATCTTGCTGAAATTTTGACCCAGGCCGCCACACTAACAGAATAAATACAGGTATGCATAAATATATATGCATTCTTATCAAATAAAGGACATCTATTAATCTGCTATCATTGAAAGTTGAAAATGGCCTCGAGTATATTTTTATTTCAAGTCAAGTTATTTGCTAACTTAGTAAGTTTGTTATAATTGTAATCGGGATGTTTGAAATACACTCTCTTAAGTCGGAATTACCGAAATAACGACGACAATCATTTTCTACAATATTTGGCATCTGTTGGCAATTTCTAAAACATAAACGGAGATTATTTATCGTCGCGACACAAGAACTTCTGCTTTTAGATTTCAACGAACATGCTTCGTTTGGTACATGTATGTAGTTTAGTGGAAAGTTAAATGTAAAGAAAGGGGTCGCAAATCGATAATGTTTTAATACTCCAAATTCTGAGGAACTGTTGCTCTTATGGTACGGTTTAACAGACCACTATTCACCATAAATCGTCATAAATGATATCCTCATTGTACATATACTTATAATAATAAAACAGAACACTGACTCGCAAAACTATCAGTTATTTTTTTTTTGGTTGTTAAAAGTGTAAAAGTGTAATAAGCGACATTTACTTTGTATTTTTCAATACAGTTGGATCAATTCATATGAAAAATGATATCACATTACTGAAATGATGATTTGGTGTCTTAACATGTATTTAATATATTTACTTTTGTTCCATTTGTTCGAATCAAAATTTGTTCAAAAGTCCTTTTTTCTGAAGATAATAATATATGGTAATTATGTACGCACACATCATTGATGAAACTAATTGAGATTTATATGATATAGTGCATCAATGGGAATGCCAACAGTTTTATAGATAGAATGGCAGAAATGACAAGAGAATATTGCGGTAATTATCATAAATTTTATTAAGCTATCTTTAACTCATATCTACATAAAACGACTTAAAAGCCAAAACCGAAATCCGGCAATCGGCATTCTTTAAAGAGTTAGATAATATTTCTACAAAATATTTATATTTTTTCTTAAATAGTTTAAGTAAAATTCAGATATGCAAACATTGCTTTTAGGAAATGCTTATATAACTGAGTTTTATAGCTATGCAAATAGTTTTGTCCTTTTTTATTTTTCATTTTTTTCCCAGTGTTTATTTTTTTCGTAAAATTCATTTTTTGAAGTTATAGGCAATTTGAGAAAAGAACATGTTAACTTATTAATATTTAGCGTCCAGAAAATACAATTGATTTATTAATAAAAAGAACCCCCAAAAAGTAGCTGTCTTAATCGGATATGGTTAATAAGTAAATTAAGGGACCCCAACACCAGTCGGTCGTTGAGTTTGTTGATGTGTAAAAATATAAACCAGTGTAATGAAAAACAACAGTCCGGCTAGCCCGAATATTCCATACAGAACGGGGCGTGTCCATTTACTTTCTGTTTCCGTGATAACAGTCTGGCCGTTGTTGCTGTTATCTTTGCTGACTGTAAGGTCATCGTTTTCTGTAAATAAAAACATAACTTTGTTCATTAGTTCGGTTTATTTTTACGGTCCATGTCAAATTATGTATATATAATGAAGAGTAGACGAGCATATTATAGCAGTTATTTTGACAATGGTCTTGAGTACAAGAACCAATGTATATTTATAAATAATATTTTGTTAACATTATGGGTGCTCCTCGTCAACGAGTTGGAAACTGAAATTATTACGAAACCCTTGAACAACGAAAATGATAAAGTGATTCACGGATCTTAATCAATTTACGGAATTAGGAATTGATTTTTTTAATATTAGGAGAATATCGAATACGGTCGTCGTGTGATAAAAATCCAATAAAACCCAAAGAGCTTAATGGTATATTTGATCACGCCACACCGTATTTGATCACTTGATAATATTATGGTTCCTTATTACTAACATGTTTTTGTATATTTTGTAATTCGGCTTAAGTTCAATTAAATATTATTTAACTGACATTTGACGTTACTTTCATTTCGGATGAATATGTCAACTACGCTTGTGTCCCAGTAGTACGCTTCATTAATTAACTGTATTCGACTATAAGTTACAAAATGTAAATGTAAGCACAGACAAACACACTGGAATATGTAAATATTTATGCATCTGCTCTTTTTTAACGAACACACCAAAGCCTCTGCATATTATATATACAATAAAAGCAATGTTGATAACAAATATCGTAGATACATGTAGTTTCTTTATTTGTATACGACTTTGCTATTACCTTTCAATTTGCTGTTTCCAATAGTTATATGTGACAATGTAGTCAGTTTTTCATAGGTTTTTGGTGAATTCGAATCTATAATAGTTGTATCTAAAAACAAAATTAATATCCAATATAATGGCTGGGAATCTTAGATACGATCTTAGTTTCAAGCAGACTTATGATAATTTAGAATCAAACTCTTTTCTTTTTTTTCTTTTTTTTTTACTTTATTTACATTCTTAAAAGGTCAACTGTGATAGATTTTACTTTCAATGGATTATGGAAAGCAAAAAATAAGAGAATACAATTTTTAGAAAATTGAATTAATCAGATGTATATTGTTCTAATGATATATTCTTTCAATAGCACGATTTCAAGCTGAAAGCTTACAAAATAAATATTTTTAAACAATACTTACATACATAACGTTACATTTTTAATGAGTACTCTGACAATAAAAACGCACCGATTAGTCTTTGGTTGCAGCCGTAAATATGATGACATTTCCGTTCAGGACATGAACAATTTAATGCACATTTCAATCCATAATATGGGTACACACATTCTGTGTTACAGCTGAACCCAAAATATCCTATAGGACAAGCTGAACAAAATATGAATTATTATGCGTATTTTATTTTGAGAATGCCTGACAGTGTGTTTAAATTTCTCAAACCAATGTAATTTTTGTAAAGACCGAGTATACTTACCAGTGCATTTTTTTTCTTCAACATCCCATACATAATCCACAAAGCAGTCAGTCACATTTCTACTAATACATTTAAGTAAGAAATCTGAATGCAATCAGTGATATAACATTTTTATATAATTTTTGAATAATTTACTCACACTCTCAAGGCATTCATATTGACATATTGTACCATCAGAAGAAGCAGTGATATTAAAAGAATGCAGAACATCGCAGCTTTTGTCTAAGTGTGTTTATAGCATGTCCGAGTAGGAAATAAAACTGTTCCGATATAATTTTGAAAAAACGTTTATTATGGTCTAAGTATATTCTTCCTTGTAATTAAATGCCAGATAGTAGATGAGAGATGAACACTTGAAGGAAATTGAAATACATGGAAGGTTAAAGTACTTTAAACAACCCCTAATACAACATAAACGACATGCATGTAATGGTACAAATGTTACGGTAAGGCAGTTCTTGAAATAAAAAAAATATTTAATAGAGCTGAATATTTGAATCTTTTCCGTTTGGAGATAAGGAAGTCCGGTTAAAAAAAAGAAACCATCAAATCTTCCTAATATTTTAAATATTATTTGTTTATTTAAAAAAAATACATGTATTATTTAGAAAAAAATCAATAGATTTTACCTTTTTTATTTGGGTTTTTCTATTTTTATTTTATAATTTTACTATTTTATTTTTTTATAGAGCTCTTCTTCTTAAGAATATTATTTCAAGCTAAAACTGGCAACGATCATCGAGCAATCTTAATGAAATAAACACAGACATCCCGGTAAACATTAAGCATTTGCGCAAAAATGTCAGAACGTGTGGGGTTTTTTTTGGGGGGGGGGTTAAAAAAATCTTTTTTTTAAATTCCTTAAAACTAATAATATTTTATTTCATATTGATAAAGGTGTTTTAAAGTAGATATTAGATTTACAAGTATGTACTGAAAACGCTTATCTTGAAAATTAATATTGATATTTGAAAGAAAAAAAAATGTAAATGTGTTTATTTATATGTATCCGATTTTCGTAGCTATCATTATCACTAAAGCAAAAAAAAGTATTTTATAACATAAATTTGCATTTTAATAATAAAATACGTTTTAGTGACTCATGTGGGATATTGTTCTGATGTTGCTGAAGGTTTCGATTAATAGAAAAACTGGTTAGAACTTGATAGTGCAAGTAGATTTTAGCCCTGTCAGTTTCCATACTTAGATAGCTATATATTGCTATACTTTGTTAGAACTGTTACTACAATCGGTTTTCCTAAGAAATTTAGGAGGAAATACACAGAGTAAGTAAATATTATATTACTTTTAAGGAAGTTAACGGTTTAAGCTGCAAATAACTTAATTTCTCATAATAAGAAGATAGAATGATAAATTGTATCTGTTTTTCGCTTCGAACGGAAATCAGTACCTGACAAAGGATTTCACAAACAGAACTTTAACGATATGTCACAGAACATTGACAAAAGGCATCTACATATTTCCTCAAGCACAGCTGTTCATAATGAACATAACATAATGTCAACTTTGATCAAGACCTTAGATTTACATTTAAAATATAAAAAAATTAACAGCTTATCTTTCTCTTTTTTTCTGATTTTTCAAAACAAACTGTTAACATAGTTTTCAATTGTTACCCATGTAATGACTAAAGACCATTTGTAGTATTAAACTATTTAGTAAGTATGTCAGATTGTATGATGAGAGGACAGTTTATTTCATTAACAAGTATATGATTTTTTTTAGTCTTTTTAATGATTTTGATCCTGTAAATCCACTTAAATTCAGTTAAAAATAAAAGTCCAATAGGCCTTAACAGTCATCTGAGTACCATAGCACATACACAAAATTGTCTCTTAAATGCATTTAATTGAGTTTCATTTTGGAGTATAAAATTAAAAAATTGTAATAACATCCACCTCCATGTCTAAAATCATTTGTAAAGGACTCGTAATCCTATAGTTTAGCACAAGGCTTTTTCGTAGCAGAGTGTACTACTGAAAAAGGTGTACAGCTTCCATACAGAGTATTTTTTCCGGGTATGTAAATTTTCAGAATAGGTTTTATGTTTAAATGTTTTCATAGATAAACTAAAACAAGGTGGCTAATATACTACTTGTTCCTTAATTATTAATGAGCCTACTTGTTTATTAAAAAAAAACCTGTTTTTGTTTTAAATGATTAAAATACTATCATAACTATTTTGATCATGCGACTTCTTAATTACATTATATTTGATGATTACCTACTAATCATGAACAAGCAAAGGAAGATAAATCAATAATGAAGAAGCAAGGGAAAATAATTCCATTAACTGTCATATTCCTCTTCCCTGAACACTTTTTAAATGCTTTCACGATATCACATCGATAACTTAGATGGACAGCTTCATTTTTTTTTCATCTAAGCATGAGAATAAACTCATTTCTTTTATTGAAATTCCTAAGCAGAATACATATACATAATTCACAAATACATATTCCAAGTCCCGCCTCCACCCCCCACCCCCCTCCCACCACCCATCTTCCCAGCCATAACCTTTGTCTTACATGCAAGTGACATGAAATATTATTAAAAATGACAGGATATTTTTTTTTCTAAATATGCAGTTGGTTTTTATTCCGTTTGTTGTGGCTGTAGAGAAAATTTTTAAACATTATGTGTATAAACACTATATGGCCATATTGCCCCCCCCCCCAATCCCTACAACCTAAACCCCTGTCCAGGTGCCAGTGTCCCTGGATTTCACAATTGAGGTAGAGGAGTTCGTGAACATCACAATTTTGGTAAAGGGCTTCATGGACATCATAACTATGTATTCAGTTTTTTACTCAGATGTGTGGGAGAAGAGAAGAAGATTTTTGAAAAGTTGACCTTTTTTGCATATTTTGCCCCGCCTGTGGCCCCCGGGGGAGGTAGAGTCATTAAATTTCACAATTTACATACCTCTTACCAAAGAGTTGGTTCACATTAAAATTTGTAACAATTGGCCTTATAATTTTCAAGAAGAAGTTAATGAAGTAAAATTGTTAACGCACGACGAATGCACGACGACGACGGAAGAAGACCAATTGTAATAGGTCACCTAAGAAAATTGAAGTCATCACGTTTGTCATCAAGTTTAGTTGTTAGATTTAATATACCAAAAATGTATTTTCCAAGTAAAATATCTAAATATGAAACAAATGACGTAAAATCTGTTGTATTCCTTTTTTTCCAAGTTCTCCAGGATATAACGAGTCGACGTTAGTTAGGAAATAACAATTGTTGAATGGTAATGAGTCGTCGATATACCTAAAATCGTGTTGAAGGCCATAACAACTGATTGAATTTTTTCTTGTACATGTTTCTTAATAAATTCTGCTTCAATTGAATTTAGAAATAGGTCTGCTAATAATGAAGCGCAATTAGTACCTTTGTGAATTTCAACAGAATTACAATGAGATAAAACTGTAATAAAGTAACGCCATCTGCTTTTAAATCACAACTGCTAAGAAGGCTAGATTGTCAACAAATTAACAGGATAATTTTATAGTCATATCACATTCTGAGCATTGTTGAGCATCTGAAGAAGATCGTTAATAATTGTTTATATATGGGATATAAACCTACCACACACTCTAAACTCCTTGTGAAGCCAAAGAAACGCCCGGGGCTAAAGTCCATGCCATTTTAAAGAATCAGCAAAATGTCAAAATGCTTGCATACAGGTAAAACCATTCATATTTTAACATTTATGGTTTTTGGACTAAAATATTTTTCTTTTTTAATTTGGATCTGCAAAATTGCCCAACCCTATTCCTCAAGATTTGATTTTATCGAATTTGATGCTACATTACCTAAGGTTGCTTTCACTTGGGTTACAGCTTTTCTAGGCAAATGGTAT
Source organism: Magallana angulata (assembly GCF_025612915.1). Lineage (NCBI taxonomy): Eukaryota > Metazoa > Mollusca > Bivalvia > Ostreida > Ostreidae > Magallana > Magallana angulata. Next base: position 35,361,850 of record NC_069119.1, on the reverse strand, counting down.
TTCAGAAGAAGATTAATTCTTTATATTCCTGTGTAAAAAAAAAATCCCCAACCCCCGATCCCCGTTTCTACCTCATCTTAACCACGCTGTTCATGATTTAAACAAACTTGAATCTTCCCAGAATCGGTTTTTGAGTAGATATTAAAATATTTTTTCTATGTATTCCTATACACAATGAACCTGGAGAAGATATTAAAAATGTGAAAGTGTACGTACAGATTGGCAGACGGATGGACAGACGGACGATAGACAAAATGTGATCAGAAAAGCGTGGCTAGGATCACGGAGAATAAATAATTACATTCAATAACACACACTTTGTCATATCTTTATAAAAAAGTTAGATATAATATAAATTAAATTTAAAAAGATACCTCACACATACACAATACTAAACATACAAACTAACAAAATCAAATTACAGCGATCTTTTAACGGTTAATCAGAATATTCACAAAATAATAGTTGATCAATGTAAGCCTACACTGATTTTGTTTTCCTTATTCAGATATGCAAACAATGCTTCAAAACTTACATGTATGTTTTTTAGCTTTGCGAAAAATAATCTTCCGGGATTTATTTCGGCGTGGTTTTTCCATATTTTTTTCTTTCATTGTTTACTTTTTATAAATATTTTATAAATGAAAGACAAGGAAATGTTTTCTTTGGTTTACATTAATAACTAGCGTTCGTTGTATACAAATAATTTATAAATTGAACCCCAAAAGAAACAAACATTACCAGGACATGATTATGCTAAGGGGTCTTAGCAACAGCCGGGTGTTTAATTTGCTTATGTTTAAGACTATAAATGTAAATCACTGTAACAAAAAACAACAGTCCAGCTAATCCGAAAATTCCAAACATAACGTGGCGCATCCAACTTTCTGTTTCACTGGTAAGAGTTTGGTCGTTGATGCTGTTATCTTTTTTTACTGTAGTTCCATTACTGTCTGTAATTAAAATCGTTTTATAAATATATAATATCATACATATTAAGATAGGTCAAACAATCTTGATGACCTTAATATACGAATAATTAAAGCAATTTCACGAGAATACACATAACGTTGGATTTAAATAAAAATAAAAGTGTAGATCGATTTATGTATAAAATATAGATATAGGTATACGATATAAAAAATGACAAAAATAAACCGTCAACCACCTCAAAGATCTGTAAAACGAAATACAAATTCAAAGCAGAGCAACACGGAAATAAAAAAATAATAGAGGTAGAACCAAGTGCCTAGGAAGAGTGAGCATCCTCTGCTGACCGGTTACACCCGCCGTGTGCTCTTTGTCGTAATTGGGGAAAAAAAACCCCGGACAAGTCCGTAGAATATTGAGTAATTAATTATGCTCTAACAATTGGGATGAAAAACGTCAGTCAGCACGCGACCACGTATAGGATTGTATTTGCTGACAAGGTCGTTGTATCGACCATAGAACTTACGAAAAGATAATCAAACGAGACTGTTGATAGTCCTGTTTCATAAACTTGTTTGTCTGTAGCTTGCCTCGCCTTAGAAACTGTTCATATAAAGATCATGCTCCTGCGTTTCGAATTTACAGAGAGACAAAACACCATAGGCAGGTGATGAAGGTATCTTGCTACATAAATAAGGACTGTTGACTATAGAGAAAGTGAAGTCATCGCGTTAATCATAAAATTTTGTTTTTATTTGTATATATTTTTTTATATATCTTAACAAAGAGTAAATAAAAATTCATCTTAATAGTGTTTCTCGATAATGATCAAATATAAACTATGGATAGGAAAATAATGATTCTTAATTTTACTAAACCTTAGCGGGGTCCCTCATTCAAAAGTTGGATTCATACTTATACTATTAGCCCTTCAAAGCCATGAAATGTACAGAATATAATGGCATGTCAGTGATTCATGCCTTTTAATATTCTTCCGTTCATAAACACTTTACTTCATTTCATATCAAAAATTTCTTCATATATGTACAAAATGTCTTTTTACATGTAACAAATAATAAAGAGATTAACATTAATTGTGAAAATTTTAGTACCATCTAAGTAGTTTCCATTTGTTGTTATTGACAACGATTTAAGTTTTCCATAGGCATTTGAAGAATCTATCAAAATATAATTTGTAATCAATCAAAACTTGCATTCATTTTAAAGGTTTGTCAATCGATAGTATAATATAAAAAACAAACTGATTTAAACTGTCTTTGTAAATAAGGATTAAATTTCATCGTAAAATGTACTAATATTATGTATGAATTTTACATTGTTTGATATATTGAAAGAACATATATGTATTTTATCAAATTTGGCCATAACACTCACCACCTGCTTTTTGAATGCAGCCATGAATGTGATGGCAGTCGTGATGGGAACAGTCACATTTGAATGTACATTTGAAACCATAATATGGAGGCAGGCATTCAAATGCACAGTTTATTCCAAAATATCCACGTGGACAGGCTGACATATAAAGTAAAACAAACAATTAATGCATTTATTCTACAATTATAACTTGCGCTATTAATTCTTAGTAATATGCTTTTTTGTGTAAATACAGACAGTACTTACGCGTGCATTTTCCTTTGTCATAATCCCACTTGTGATCCGCAAAACATTTACCCTCAATTCTACTAATAAATAAATTTACTATATCTTTTCGCAAGTGTTCATTTGTTATAAATAATCTTTGAATAATTTTACTCACCCTGTCATATTGAAAAGCAACAATATTAAAAGAATGCAAAACATTGCGCCTCATATCAAAAATGTATCTATGTCATGTCAATGATTAAAACACCAGTGATATCCTCATTACGGTATAATTTGGAAAAAAAACCCGTTTATTAATGACTCTAAACATTATATATTCTTCCTTGAATATATAGCGGATGCGTAGTGTGTTTATAGGAAATTGATATACATCAAGTTATTGTTAAAGTAATCTTAGGAACTCCGATTATCACATAACCAACAAAATTGCCAAGTTTAAAAAATCAAAATTGATATTTGAGAAAAACGTGAAAACGTCGTTGTTGTTTATTTTTCTATCATTTTTTCTGTTGAAGCAGCATGCTTAGAAAAAAAAATGAATTAACGTATTTTGATATAAATGTACGTTTAAAAGATTAAAATACTTTTTTGGTGATTCATGCTGGATAGTTTTCTTACGCAGCTGACGATTTCGACCAATACAAAATGGTTAAAGCGTGTTCAGCATTATCAAGCGCTGTACATTACAATCAATTTGCTTAATATAGAAGTTCAGATAATGGTATTAGCGTAAAAGGAAATTTACGGTTTAAGCGACAATTTTATTTGCCATCCCTTTCGGACGGAAATAGGTGTCACAGGCAGAAATTTAACGTTATATCACAGAACACTGACAAAAGGCATCTACATATTTCCTCAATCACAGCTGTTCATAATGAACGCAATATAACGTCAACTTTGATCAAGACCTTAGATTAGCATTTGAAACTAGAAAAAAAAAGAATATTCAAAGTTTATCTTTCAGTTTTTTCTTTCTGATTTAGATAGAAAAAAAACCAGTCTGTTAATAAAATTATATATTTTTACCCTTTAGAATGACTTCTAAACCTATTGAAATGCTTACGTGTATATATCGGATGGTACGATAAGAGGGCAGTTTATTTCATATACAAGTATGTGATTATCAAATACTTTAATATCAGTTTTTTCCTGTTAATCAACTTTCATTCATTTTTAGAAAAACTGGATTTTACTATTTCCTTTGATTGCTCATAAAGTTTTTTAGAATTAAGGAGTCGTACGTTATAATACTTTGGTCGTAAACGGCGTAAAATCATATTAAATTAAATGTACATATATGCGTTCGACACTGTAAAAGATTATTTTTTTTGTAAGTGGGGGGGGGGGTAGGTTTTCTTTTTTTTAGGGAGGTTGTGAACTGGTCCCTTACTGTTCAAAACAATCAAGAAATTTAGGGGTTTTCAACTACCGTTGGAGTTAATAATAAACATCAATGGCGTGTTACCAGATTATAAGAAAAGGGTACAATTGTTACCTTAATAACAGTTGAAAATGATGTAAAATAAAATATGCATTAAAATATACATGCATCAAATTGATTTACTCGAAAACTGTACAAATTCAATTCGAAAAAGGATTATTTTGTGATCGTATTGTATAATCAAATAAAACTTCTAATTTCAAATGTTTTTATTATATACAAGTAACATTACATTATGGCGTAAAATAAAACTGTAATACAGTAACAAATACGAGCGTTGTCTGCGTACATATCTACAACAGTAATGAATGCAATCTGACATTGATGGACATACATTGATTTTATCAGAGGATAATCATGAATCAAATACATGTACAATGAAAATTAAATACGTGTCATTGGTTTATGGTTTATAAAAAAACAAAGTGTTTTTTTTAGGAATCGACTTTGGCTCTTCGTATAACAAAGAAGCTATCCTAGCTATGTTTACCAAAAAAAAAGATATTTAGAGTGCATCCAATAAAACACACGTTTCTAGACATCTGTGTAAGATATGAAGATTCTATGGAATGATTGAAAATCAGAATGTCTATTTATAGCTTGTACTACTTAATAAAGAAAAAAAATATTTAAACTAAAAGTGATATTGCTTAGCCCGCATTTCTTCTAATGTTCTTATATCTTGAAGATATTTTGATTTTTTTTTTATTCTTAAATGAAAATATTTCTGATTTTTACCTATTATAAAGTTTCATTAATCTACAGCAATTCTAAATTGCGAAACTTGGTATTTTTCTACGCCAACGTTACGCAACAAATGTATAGTAGTCATTGTTAGATTCTAAACATTGATTTCTATTTCTATGCTTGTATGATAGTAAAAGAGGGAAAAAATATACTATTTTAATTTCCTTTTATCTTGATTTAATGAACATTTAATCAGATTTACGTTTGACAGGTTGAAAACCAGAAAAGACTCCTTCCTTACAGAAATTTCAGCAAATTTAGGGAAAAAAAACCCCAATGTACAATACGTATGATATTCCAGTCTAAATGTTACGTTATGTAATCTGTAGAAAAATGATATCTATGTATAGAATAACTTTTACATAAATGATATTTCTCTAGCAAAGATGGGGGGGGGGGGGGGGGGGCAACCCTAAAAACAATAGCAAATTTATATAATCTTTATCCTTACATTCATTTTATATTACTATCAGAACTTGAAACTTACAATCAGTTCGCAGTAGAGCTATTTGGTTTCCAAGAAGAATTCGTATTATTTCTTTTCCATTGTTTTTATAAATAAAGAGAGAACATGATGGGATGTGAAGAAACTAATGAAAATAAAGAGTCCTTGCAAGGAAGTTATCATGGATGTAATGAAGGAAAAAACCGATAGATGTAGGAAGGCGTCAATAGTTGTGAAAACAAAAATACCTCCTGTAACAGCTTAAGAGAAATTATGATATAGAAAGTGTCCTCTTTAGACTTTTGAATCTGTTTTCGGCAAATAATAGTACAAACAAAATAAACATATAGAACGATGTTCACCAGGCAAGAAGTTGCAAAAGGAATTATAAATGTTAGCAGATTTGAATAAGTATCTTCTACGAAACAAACGGTCATTCCGTAACCAATATTGTTGTTTCTGCAAATGTTTGTCACAATCAACAAACCAACGAGTAACATTGGGATTGAATGAGTAAAAACAACATAATTATAGAATGTTTTCATGGAAAATCTCAAGTGTGATGTGCTTGACAACCCAAAAACTCGACACATATGAAAACAGCAGGTGAACTGACTGCAAGAAAGGGTTAGCCAAAAGTAATGAAGAAGAACTCAAAAGACTATGCAAGCTGATATACGAACTTCCAGAAAAGACAATTTGTGTAAAAAACAAAGATATCACGACATTCATCAGAATAAGGCCAGGTAAGGTTTGCATTGTTCGAAATACCATGTATGTCAAGAAAAGAAAGAATAGAAAAAGCATGCTACAACAATTAAACACGATAGTCATCAGTTTAAGGTGTTGACTTTAAAAGTTTTAAAAAGGTTTATCTTACATTGTATCTTATCTACCATTGAAATGCAAAACAAACTCGCCAATACCATCTGATATTTCTGATGGAATATGAGTAATCTGAAATGTGCGGAAAACAAAATCTTCGCCAAAATTATCAGAATGCATTTTGTTTTACATTTGGATTTACAAAAGGGGGTTGTGGAAAGGGGCCAGCTACTCTGTTGAGTTGTAACTCTTTCTTGATTTTTCAAGTGCTATGGTTAAATGTTTATACAGACTTCCCTACGAGCTTCCTACGACCCAGATAATGAAACCTGAAACCAAAACTAAAACCATTGAGCAAGAAATTTGCATGTTCATAACCTTGTAAGTGTGCCTAAATTTTTATGGGAGTGTGTCCTGATGTATACAAATGTTTATTTTCGTGCACAAATAACTCTGGGATGTTTACCTCCGCAATGACTGCAAGCATAAATTAAAGCGGCATCCAGGGAATAAAGGGCAGAAGTAACCCCTATTGTAAGTATTGCAGGTTTGTTTAACATCAGCTTGTTTTAAGATTTGAGAAGACCCATGTGTAATAGGTTGTTGTGATGTTGAAATTGAGAATCAGAACCTTGCTGTGACATAAAATTAGATGATTGATTGGTGACATAAAGAAGCAAGAATTCATAATGTAAATCACCCAAATACATAGCTGGGTTGGACACCTTGCGCAGACGGAATTGTTCATCATATTTGTACCAGTGATGTGAACGACTGGCAGCTATTCTAATATCGCGCAGATATTTAACTATTTATTGCCTAGGGTGGTGGTCAAACCTCCACTGGGGCCTGTGGCGGGTCCGCAGTGTGGCCTGTTCTGGAATGGCGGGGAACCTTTCTCCCTGGCGCTCGGGCTGGCGTCCCTATGGGTGCTTTACGCTTTGCTGGCATTGCTTTGCGCTTTGGGGCCATAGCAAACGGTGAATGCTATTTAACACTTGCTGAGAACACAAATTACTATATAATTGCTCTAAAAGGCAACACGTGCTTTCTGCTAAGACTCAATGAAACTATGGGGTTTTGCTGGGGCTTCCGGATAAGCAAATGGTTAACTCGTACAGAGTGTCTCAAAATTGATATATACTACTTGATATAAAAACCAATAATCTTGATTACATCAAAAGACAGAAAATCTTTCTATTCTGATATTTGGCATTTTGTATTTATAAGGCAAACTTTTATTTCGATTCTATTTTAACTCGTGTTGTGAACGCATCATTAGATAAATTTCATCAAGTTACGTTTGTTTCCTTGCATAGGTATCAATCTACAGAAAACAACCTTGTTTGCTTTTGAAAATGAGTTCAATCAAATTAATTAGGTGTCTTTGTGAAAACTCCGGATTGTTAGATTAAAAAAGGTTATACAATTTCATTTTCATTAGTAAAAGTACACCTTTTTTTATGAAACAGAAACAAACCGCGCATTTAATTTTTTTCAGCATTGATGCATTGTGATTCAATTAAATTTGTTATTATAATCCCAAGCGCATTTTCATGATTTACAAGGATATCTTAGCCACTGAATGTAAAGTAAGACATGTCTAGGTTAAGTCCCCTTTTTCAGCTGTTTTGTATCCGGCAGGCCAACCGAATGCATAATTGTCTTCATAGATATTTCAAAATTCATTTGCGTGAATTCACGAATGAATTAAATGTAATCAAATAAAAATGCAATAAAGTCTTTTGAAAATACATTTATTGTTCCTTTTTTTCTAAGAAACTAAAAAGTTAATTCAATGCATGTGGGACTGCTCGAAAGGGACGCATTATAAAAAGGTATCCACAATTATCGAGATATTTTCGTATTATTATTCTTTTTTGTATATTTAGTTCTGTAATAACTTCAGAGGGTCTCTATCAATGAAACTATATGCATTTAAAATATGTTTATCTTCTATGATGTTTTTGGATAATTTTTCTTAACCATAGCCTAACGTGATGACGAAGAACTCAACTTTAGCCAATAAAAAGGTTTTTGGTTGGGAAATTCATTTACTTTCTAGTTTTCTTTTATTTCATTTAATTTATTTATTTGTAATTGTTATGTCATTTTTTATATAAGATTTTTATATGATATTATATAAATGGTCCTTGCAATGACAGTTGAGAGCGAAGTTTTTTAAAACTTGATATTACCTCGCACAAACAAACTTCATTTTTGTTACGTATAAAAAAAAATGGTCCAATAATTGACTTCTGTACTGTATAGTCAGACAATCCCTTTCTTATTTTCTCAAAGTTTAATATGTTGATAAGTAAGGAATATAGTACATGTATATCAGGTCAGCAGAGGATGCTCACTCCTCATAGGCACCTGATCCTACCTCTATCCTTTTAGTGGTTCGTGTTGCTCTGCTTTAAATTTTTATTTCATTTTATGGATTTTTGAGATGGTTGAAAGTTTGTTATTGCCATTTTTCATAACAATTTAAAATTATTATGAAGAAACATATTTGTCAAAATCATTGGCAAATGTCTAAAAATACTTGGAAAAGAGAAGAGAGTTTACCACATTAGTTTAAATCGTATTAATCTTTACTTAGTTTAAATTCCTGTTCTCTTTTTTCGATCTCTGCTAAATTGATCCTCTGTCAGAAGTGTTTTGGCGTAATCTTTAATATTTTCCCTGTGGGTTCTACTGGAGTGCTTCCTTAATGTGTGGTCAAAACATCGCCATATTGTATTGTATAACATATTCAAAATAAGTAATATCAAACATATGTCCATGCATTTGTTTACTACTAAGAATGATACAAACTTCCACAAAGCATAAAATTCTATAGTCTGTCCCAAGTTATTGCCTCCATCACGTTTTGATGATTTTCAATGAATATACACGTACCTGTAAATGAACATATCCAATATATCTTCATTGAAAAATTATCATTTTTCACTCATAAAAGTACACAGGAACGAAAACAAATTTCTTACGGAGATTTTCAATGGAAATTTTTACATCTTTTCTCAATTCGGAAGTACTCATTTTTTGACGTTATCATCATGGCTTATCAATGGCTGATGTAATGCAAAATCCCCGTAAGCTTTCTTTTTTGGGATGTGTATTGAAAACTGAAGCGGTAGAGGGGGTTTTTCAAAATAGATAATCTGACATTTTTCATATTAATGGATGAAAGTAGTTTGAGCACAAAAGTATTTATGATTATCGAAAGATCGAGCAAAATGTGGTGGAAACAAAAACTCGGGACAGAGTATAATCACATCTTGAAGATCTAAAAAAAAGATTCATATAAGAACTTTAATGTAGTTAAAATACAATTTACTGACAGAGAAAAAAATACCAAAAACAAAAGACTCCACACAAAAATAAATGAAAGTAATATTAGATTTTTTTGCTTTACGCAGTGAACTATCATTTTTTGCTAAATGTCTTGCTTTTGTTTCCTGTCTGTACCTTTTAAACGAACTTTGCACTTTTTCATTATACACCAGGATTGTATTTCTTCTGCTGCCTTTTATATCAGGAAAACCTAGAAATCATTTGAAAACGGAATATTCTTCTCAACTCGATAATGTTTAAGAACCACTTTAAGCATATTCATTTCACAATAGCATATGTTTTGTACCATCCAGAGTTCATGTACATCTTACACTAAAAAGGTGCAATGTCTGATTTTCAGTAGAAAAATGGTTCAGCCATTCTTAATGAGTAAATGTAGCTTTAACACAAACTGATATCTAATTCAAAAAAAGGAAGGACTATGGTGAATGTGAAGTACATTTAACAAATTTAAGTTTTCATAAGTATTTGATACCAACTTAGTTTACCGTGCAATCTTCTACATGAAATTGTTGTCAAGCAGAATATTAATGGATGAAAATATCACAATAACAAACTGTTAACCATCTCAAAAATCTATTAAACGAAATACGCATTTAAGGTAAAGTTTGCGGCTTGCATTTTTTAGAGGTTGTACCAAAGTTACATACCATTTTGTTCACTATACTAAAGTCTTTTTTCTCATGAAATTAAAATGAATTTTGCCCGTCCCGTTTTATAACTACAAAAGGTCAAAGTTCATGATTTCCAATTTTTTTTTTTGATGAAATGTAAACAATTTCATGAAAAAATGTACATTTTATATGTGACTATTATGGGGGCTATTAATGCTTAAAATGTTCGAAAATAATATCACTATCAATATCATGATTCACTTTTATTAATTTCTGATGAACTATCTAAAAATAGAATAAAATGCAACAAAAGTCTAAATTTTGGACTACTATTATGTAAACGAAAACATCTTATTTGAAACCTTTCCAAGTCCACCGATTTCAGGAAAAACGTATCTTAGAATATGTGTAATCTGACTTTTCTAAAACACTATTCAAAACTATATGATGCGGATTTTGTTTTCGTGGAAATTGATAAACTGTTTGTTTCCTCTTCTTTTTTCATTGAAACTAAAACACCCCGTGAAATAAAAAAAACCCTGAAATCAATTATGACTTCATATAAATTTTGACGTCATAACCGAAATAAAGGGTAGTTGGTGTTACGTCACAATGAAAATGTGTGAGTTATCTCCCTGTAACCGCAAACCTTACCTTAAAGCAGAGCAACACGGACCTCTTAACAGATAGAGGTAGGATCAGGTGCCATGGAGGAGTGAGCGTCCTCTGCTGAGCGATCACAGCCGTCGTGTCCTCTTTGTCGTAACTGGGGACATTGATTGGTTTAGACGCAGTTGATAATTCATTCTATTACCCTCAGTGTTAGCAACACACTTGGTAACGGGTAACACAACGAACTGTTATATGTGCGTAAATTATGCGCGTACGCTTCGCCTGGAAATCACGTCATTTCTACATAAAAGCAATAAAATTTCTCTAAGATTAAGACATTCAGTATAATGAAATAAATAGTGCCTGTTTGGGAGTATAACAGTTGAAATTGACACCCTTCGGAAAACATTGTCAACCTCTGCTTCGCGTAGGTTGACAATGGTTTTCTTGGGGTGTCAATTTCAACTGTTATCATCATAAACAGGCACTATTTATAAAAAAAATAGACCATATAGGTTTTAAATGACCTAGACATGATTTTGAATTTTAAAACGCCAACTTTCCGTAATAAAATGCTATTTTCAAAGCATTTAAGATGCTGATTCTAGTTAATATGCATAGTAACTATGATAGTGACATGTTTTATAATTGAATGATCGTGCAATAAGTTTTACATGTATTTTTGTAGGTAACTTTAAATAACATTATTAATTTTAAACAAAGCAGTCTTAGTATTTAAGTATCAACAAAAACTCTTAAGAAAACTGGATAAAACTTCTGTGTATGATTCTATTGAATTTTAAGAATGAATGTTGTCTTGGAATTAATCATTCAGTGCATGATAGAAATATATCAAAACGAAATGACTCTTCAGCACCTGTATTTCGGAAATAAACAATTCTTTTTTTCATTTTGACTGATAAGTCACACATTGTGGAGTTGGAAACGATTAACATATTAAGAGAAATGGCACAGATATATAATCAGAGTGACACCACCTTCATTAACCAGTTTGCCTATTACTCCGGCACTTGGGTTAGAGCTAAATGTACAGTCCATAAAACGTTCTACTTTCCCATTTTTGCATTTGCTTAGCGTGCGCTCACTTTGCCTTCACCGTTTGCCCACTTTGCTATCACCGTTTGCTCACTTTGCCTTAACCGTTTGCTCACTTTGCTTTCACCGTTTGCTCACTTTGCCTTCATCGTTTGCTTACTGTGCGTTCAACGCTCAGTTTAACGCTTTCAGCTCTGCATTGTGTGTGCTCTCCGATCTTAAATCGTCCACAGTGCGTTCACTATACGCTCAGCAATCGTTCAGTGTTTGCTCACCATTCAGGTTTAATTAAACGCAAACTCTATAGCCATCCAGAACTCCGAGATGGGAAGAGATAAAAATCATAAAAACAAACATGAGCATGTGTTAAAAATAAAGACAAAAAACAATATTTTATACACTGTCAATGTCGTTTTCTTTAAAATAGCATCTGGATTCTGAGCAGTGAGTAAATAAAGTCATTATGAATTGATTTGTTGATTGTTTTTTTTTTATTTATTTATGAAACATCGTCACATCTTGTTCAATCTGTTTGACAAAAACAAACTTTGCTAGGACAATAATAAAAGTACTGGAAAATAGCCAGTTTAAATATAAAGATTGCAAATACTTAAAATGATGCGGCAAAAAAAATTCAAATACTACAAATACTTATATTTCTCACTTGTTTCCATTTCAAAACAGAATGGCCGATCGCCAAAAGGTTAGCACGACATTTGAAACACGTAAAATAGTGTGAAAAAATACAAAAAAAAAATCGTTTTTAAAATTATAAAAGTTTATAAAAGTATATAACTTGTAACAGGAAGAAAAAAATGTATAAAAATATAAATGTATACTATGAAATAAACAAATGAAATTACATATATACGTACAAGCTGATGTTAACGCAGTTAAAAATCCACGTACGTCATGCATTCGACATTAACAAAATGGCGAAAATCACAAAAGCATAAATTAATGCATTCATAAACACGTACATGTATATTTTTTAAACTACCCCTAACTCACGACTATATTTAAACAGCTAGGTATATAACGAAAACTGAATTTAAAATATTTTTAAGGTTATTTTCAAAATTTTAAAATCTTCTAGGAATTATTTCGGAAAATTGTTTTATCATTTGCAATTGTTTGATTATTTTAGTAAATTTTATGAAGATATTGATAATTTGAGGGATAAAACATCTTTGCAAACCAAAAAAATAAAAAGAATTCATTACAGGAATATGATTATGCTAAGTGGTCTCAGCAACACCTGTGCGTTTTATGTGTTGGTGTTTGAAATTATACATGTAAATCACTGTGATGAAAAACAACAGTCCTGCTAATCCAAAAACTCCAAAGATAACGGGGCGCATCCACTTACTTTCTGTTTCCGTGGTAAATGTTTTGCCAGTCATGTTGGTATCGTTTTCTACTGTACTGCCATAACTGTCTGTAACTAAAATTGCAAATCGTAGAAATATATATAAACTAGCATTTCTAAATAAGGTCGACAAATCCCGACGACCATATCAAACAAATAATTCCAGCAATTCTACGAGTACAAGCATAAATTTGGATTTTAAGTAAGAATTAAAATAGTTTAAAAGAGTTAAATAAGTTTTTATTCGGGAATAAAATTGAAAATTATCATGAAAAATGATTGAGAAATCACAAATTGTTATGTAGATTTAGGTTTATGCTGAATATGGGTATACTATTGCAGATATTCAAACAGAGAATTTAAGAGTTCATGTTTATACTGATTCTGGATCATGAACATAGAAACTCTCTAGATTAAAAATTGTTGTTTATTACCTTAATTTTTTTTTTCTAAATCTTAACATGATCACTCATTCAAGAGTTCCATCTGAACTTATACTAGGCTCTTGAGCATTAAGAAAAGGACTGAGTATTATGCAAGGAAATAATTCATTCATTTTTTGAAAATGTTCCCTCTTTCATGAAAACAATCACATTACTTCATTTCCAAAAGTTCATCATAGATACTGAGTACATGTATCAGTTTACATGTAACAAATATTGAAGAGAGCAATTAATTATGAAAAAAATATCAGTATCTTGTAATTAGCTGTTTCCAGCTGTTGTAGTGACAATGGAACACGTTTTCCATAGGCATTTGAAGAATCTTTTTTTAATAACATATTTTTTTAAGTTGCTTTTTGTCACGAAACAATGGAAATTCCATGTTAAACTTAATTAATATTAATTATTAAATAAAGATCCATATATATTGAAAGAACAAGTTATATCAAATTTGACCATAAAACTCACCACTTTGAATTTCATTACAGCCTTGGATATGGTGGCACTTGTCATCGGTACAATTACATGTTGATTTACATTTCAATCCATAAAATGGCATCAAACATTTTGATGTGCAATTTATTCCAAAATAACCTTGAGGACAAGCTGACAAATAAAGTTAAACAAACAATTTTAGCATTATTTATCACAACAATAGCTTGCGCTTTAAGTTTTCACTTTTTAAATTTTTTTTGTGATAAATTTTTTGTGTAGGTACAAGCAGTACTTACGCTTGCATTGTCCTTCTTCAGAATCCCACATGTGATTCGCATAGCATTTACCCTCAATTCTACTAATACATAAAATTAATATATCTTATCGCATACGTTCAACTATTATAGGTTAAACGTTTTTGAATATTTTTACTTACCCTGTCATATTGACGAATTGTATGACCAGAAGAGGCAGCACTATAAAAAGACTGCAGAACATGGCGTCTCTTTTCTAAATGTGTTTATTGCATTTCCGAGTATAAGCTTAACAACTGCAATATCATTATTCCGGTAAAACTTGGAAAATTGTTAAATTTTATTTAGACTATAAACATGGTATCATCTTCCCTGTAATTAGCTACATATGCGCTTGAGTGGACGCTTTGTTACATGTGGGAATTTTAATAGTTAATAAAAGTTGTTGTTAAATTCGCTTCTAACAACCCCAATTATGACATAAACAACACACGTGTAGTGGTACAATTGTTATATTGAGGCGATTCTTTTATTGAAAACAGTACTACATGTATGATAGAGCTGAATATTTGAATCTTTTTCTATTTTACGTTACTTAACAAAAACATACCGGAGCACTTTTAAGCAATTGCGCAAAAATGTCAAAATTTGCCTTTTTGTGAATGTACTATAATCACAGGATGAATGACAATCTTTAAGTTCTCCTTAAAGATAGCTTAAAGGTGCGGAGTTACCTTAAAGGTGGCTTAAAGAAAGCGTAAAGATGGCTTTAAGGCAGCTTAAAGACTATCTTTAAGCCACATTTAAGTCACCTTTAAAAACAATTTATTGGTCCTTAATGTCCAAACATCTTTAAGCCACCTTTAAGCTACCTTTTAGCTGCCTTTAAGCCATCTTTAAGCCATAAAAAAATTTTGAATTCAAAATTGTGCTTAATTTACCAACAAAATGTATCAACTTTATGATAAAATAGGTATTAAAAACAGTTTTTGTTCTAGAAAATAAAAGTCATTACGCCCAAGACGAGGATTGAACCCGGGGCCCTACGTCTCCAAGCAGCACCTCACACCCTCAACATACATAATACAAACGGTTTTTATGTCCTATATATAAGTGGATATTGAAACAATGTAATAAATGTGTATTTTTTACATGAAAAATTTTGACTTCCATGCAGTTTGTAACAATCATTTATATCTTATTTATAAATTACGTGCATTCATGTATTTATAATGAAATACGGACCTTCTTCAGTGAAAAAAAAAATATACCTAAATGGAAACCATTAGGCTTAATAGTCCCCTACCGGTTTTCACCGGAGGGGACTATAGCTTTCCTCTGCGTCCGTCAGTCCGTCTGTCCGTCCGTCCGTCTGTTTGTTCGTCCGTCTGTCTGACCGTCCGTCTGTCTGTCCCACTTCAGTTTACCACACTTTTTTTTTTCTTTATGCGTTTGAGGAATTACATGAAATTTGCTAAACAGCTTCAAAATGTCAAACTACAGATCAAGTTTCCACTTTTGTAGCGTCTGTTTGACATATTTTCGAGAAAATTCATTTTTTATTTTCCAATTTTTGAATGTTCGGGTTCGATATTCTGCATACCAGTGCTTCCACAAACCGGTAGTGGACGTGTATTGCTTATGCAATACTCTCAGAATGCTTGTTCACAGGGCAAAAAAACATCTTTAAGCAAGTCCTTAAAGGTGGCTTAAAGGTGACTTAAAGGAGCTTAAAGGCTATACAACCTTTAAGCCGCCTTTAAGTCACCTTTAAGCAAGTGCTTATAGGTCCTTAATGTCCAAACTTCTTTAAGCCACCTTTAAGCATCTTTAAGTGGCATTTACGCTCTCTTTACACTGCCTTTACACTGTCTTTAAGTGGCCTTTAAGTCAATATGATCAAGCTGAACAATAAAAACATATATTAAATGCAAAAGCTCTTTTATAGGGATGGGAGGGAGTCATCCGAGTGATAATATAATTTCCAAGGAAGGGGGTGGGGTGTTCCAGGCGGTTTTAATCGTCGCTCCATTAAACACAGATCGCTATCATCAGCACCGCTCCGATGGACACATATTGCCGTTATAAAATTCTTTATAATTTTTTGGGGGTTTCAAAATTATTGTAGGGATGAGCGCAATCTCTGTATCTTAATATGTGCATTAAACTAATTAAAGTATGTTTGTTTCCTATTATAAATTAATCGGTGAAAAAAATCTCTCTCTCCCTCTCTCTCTCTCAGTTCATCCGGTTATTAAACAAAATAAAGATAATGAACCAAAAATGCATGATTTAATTTGATAATCGGTTTAAGGTTTGTATTTTTTTTTTAAATTTTCATTATTTCTAACTCTAGATCTGCTAGATACATGTTAAAGATGAAAAGACTCTCAACTGCCTTTGTTATATCGGGCAGGATATTACTGCTTTGTTTGTCTAGACATAGTTTTGTTCGTTTGTGTATATCTAATTAGAGTCTATTGTTTGTCCAACTTAAGAAAACCCCTGGAACTAACACAGAATATACAAGATATACACAACAGTTGTGTCGTGTGCCCAGGTGCATGTTTGTGTATATCTAATTAAAGTCTATTGTTTGTCCAACTTAAGAAAACCCCTGGAACTAACACAGAATATACAAGATATACACAACAGGTGTGTCGTGGGCTCAAGTGCACGTCAGGGTTTCTAAAGGCGTTGAATCTTAGTATGTACGAGTATACGATAAGTCTAGTGAATAAAAGTTAATTTACATTTGTAATTCATTTTCAAAGTATTATTTCCTAGCTCTGGGTTTCAAAAATGTTACGTCTATAAATTAACGATACATGTATGTAAGAGTAAAATCTTGAGGCTAATTAATTAATGTACCGGTGATCATAAATAGGTAATTGGTAATTTTGTTTGTTATAGAATTGATAGTTTTAAAATCATGTACATACAATTACATGTAAATATTTAAACATATTGGAACGGCGCCGCGATCATGAAAACCGGGAAATTGCGGGAAATTGAACAAATACCCTAATAGTATCAATGCATTTAATAAAAGAAATGATTTCATTTTCTTTCTTACATTTTTATAGCTATAAATTAGATGAACGTATAGGCCTATCTACTCGGTTTAAATTTAGTAACTAAGAAAACCTTCTATAGTGAACCTAACGGTTTCCATTAAGGTATAATATATTTTTGTTCACTGAAGACCAAGTTCCGTATTTCATTCTAAATACATGCATGCATGTAATTTATAAATTAGATATAATTGATTGTTACAAACTGAATGGTTTGTCAAAATCTTTTCAACTAAACACATTCAATACATTGATTCAATATCCACTGATATATATAGAATATAAAAACGCTCAAATATATGAAAGTTGCCGTGGCGCAGAGGAAGTGTGGTGATGCTAGTAAACTAAGGGTCCCGGGATCAATTCTCGCCGTGGCCGGATTTTTGTGGGTTTTTTTTTCATTTTTCTTTCTAGAACAAAACCGTTTTAATACCTTTTCTTTCATAAAGTTAATACATTTTGTTGGAAATTAAGCACAATATTGAATTAAATTTTTTTTAATGGCTTAAAGGTGGCTTAAAGGTAGCTTAAAGGTGGCTTAAAGGTGGCTTAAAGAAGTTTGGACATTAAGGACCTATAAGTTGTCCTTAAAGGTGGCTTAAAGGTGGCTTAAAGATAGTCTTTAAGCTTTCTTTCAGCCATCTTTACGCCTTCTTTAAGCCACCTTTAAGCAACACATATAGCTTAAAGGTGGCTTAAAGATCGTCTTTAAGCTACCTTTAAACACCTTAAGCTATCTTTAAGGAGGACTTAAAGATGGTCATTCATCCTGTGGTTATAGAAGGCCTACTTAGTTGATGAATTTAAACCGAGTAGATATACGTTCATCTCATTCATAGCTAAATGAAATGCAAGGAAGAAGATGAAACCATTTCTTTATTGAAAGCATAGAAACTATAAGGGTATTAGTTCTACAAAATTTCCCGGTTTTCATGATCACGGTTCCAGTGTGTTTAAATATTTAATTGTATACATGATTTTTAGACTATCTGTTCTATAACAAACAATATTACCAATTACCGGTGATGTATTTACTGCATATGGCAATTGCAAATGATGTATACATATACTTGTACATACAATTGTATGATGTACCAGGTCGGGTATGTGGCATATTACCCTTATATATTATTTAAATGAGTAACCCCTATTTATGATCACCGGTTCAGTAACTAATTAGCCTCTTGATTTTACTCTAACATATATGTATCTTAATTTGTAGAAGTAACATTTTTAAAACCCAGAGTTAGGAAAAAATAATTTGAAAATGAATTACAAATGTAATTAAACTTTTATTCACTAGACTTATCATATACATGTACATACTAAGATTTTTACGCCTTTAGAAACCCGGACGTGTACCTGGGCACACGGCACACCTGTTGTGTATATCTTGTTTATTCTGTGTAGGTTTCAGAGGTTTTCTTAAGTTGGACAAATAAAAGACTCTAATAAGATATACACAAACGAACAGAGCTATGTCTATTATCGTACTAGGATTGCGCTCAATACAATATTTCAGTTAATTAGATCCTTGAGATCTTATTCATCCTTGACCAGACCCCTGGCGTTGTCTGTGCCACGTTAAATAACCCAGAATTCTCTCCTCCTCAACCTTGGGAGAAGGCAAAAGACAGCTTGACTACTCTTTTATTAATTTGATATGACATTTTAACAATAAATATCAATATTATTTACAATGAAAGGACTATGTGTGGTATAGTCAAATATCTGCCCCCGATTTCAACCAATTTTTAAATAGTACATGCATCGTATAAAAATAAAATCTTCACAAACCATTGTATAGAGGATGCCTATAACTTTAATCTTGATTTTAGTCGTCTTTGCTCTTTCGTTGGTTATCTATGACTTTACCTGAATGACCTAATTCCTTCAAATTTGTAAACAAATGAAAATATTATCATTTTTGCTCTATATTTTGCATTCGAAAGTAAAGAGCGCAGGTCTGCTCAAGTGCTATTTTATCATATGTTTTTCTTTAGAAAATTATACACATTATACTTAAAAATGGTACTTGAGCAAGCCTGCGCTCGATGTTTCCAAGTCGAAAAACCATCGGAAAACACCCATATTTTGCTACAAAACATCAATTTATCAAAATAATGCAATCTTCATGACGTCATTTCTACATTATGACGTCACTGTGGTGATATCCTTTAATACCTTTATTTCCAATATGATTTTAACTATCTTTCACCTTATTTTTAAAGCTCTTTCTAAAACTTTTATTTTGGGGGCAACAAATGCATAAAACCGCACATAGTCCTTTATCAACATTAATACTTATTACAATAATCTCTGAAAATAACATATTAGTTGAACCCTCTGAATCAATTAACTTTACTTTTGAGAATGCGCGCAAGCGTTATAATTCATCTTACCTGTATAAAAGAGGAGGCAGAAAGAGGGCTTCCAGATGACTACTGGAGAGCTGTGTTTCCCGCACCCCCATTTTATACGAACGGACACTGCGCTACACCATTCTCCTCCTAATAAGTAAATGCGATCAAGTGCATACTAATGATCTGATGCACCGTGGTCAGTAGTAGCGTTTTATTTAGATTTCTGACCCGGAGTCGACAGGCTCATCACTAGACTTAAATACACATTTCTCCCTGAACATAAATAAACATACTCTATCTATTTAACGCATGTACTTTAACCAATTTCTATAAAATTTCCGTTATGATACTAGACAAACAAAGCAGTAATATCCTGCCCGATATAACAAAGGCAGTTGAGGGTTTTTTCATATTTAACATGTATCTAGCAGATCTAGAATTAGACCTAGATATAATTAAAATTGAAAAACATGACATACCTTAAACCGATTCTTAAATTAAATCATGCATTTTTGGTTCATTTTCTGTATTTTGTTTAATAACCAGATGAACTAAGAGAGAGAGAGAGAGAGAGAGAGAGAGAGAGAGAGAGAGAGAGAGAGAGAGAGAATTCACCGATTAATTTATAATAGGAAACAAGCATACTTTAATATGATTTCATGCACAGATTTAAATACAGAGACTGCGCTCACCCATACATTAATTTTGAAACCAAAAAAAAATTTATAAAGAATTTTATAACGGCAATCTGTGTCCACTTGAGCGGTGTTGATGATCTGTGTTTAATGGAGCTACAATTAAAACCGCCTGGAACACCCCCCCCCCTTTCCTTGGAAATCATATCATCACTCGGATCACCCCATCCCATCCCTATAAAAGAGCTTTTACATTTAAAATATTTGTTATTGTTCAGTTTGATCAAACTTGACTTAAAGGGAACTTAAAGATGGTGTAAAGACAACTAAAAGGGAGCGTAAATGCCACTTAAAGATGCTTAAAGGTGGCTTAAAGATGGCTTAAAGGTGACTTAGATAAGTTTGGACATTAAGGACCTATAAGCTCAGCTTAAAGGTGACTTAAAGGTGGCTTAAATATTGTATAGCGTTTAAGCCACCTCTACGCCACCTTTAAGCCAACTTTATGGACTTGCTTAAAGATTGTTTTTTGTCCCTTTAATGAATCCAATTGACAATTCAAAAATCCTTAAAAGTGAATGATTATATGTCTTTTAGCATAAGATTTTAGAAATATAAATATCCATTCACTAAGCATATTATATAAACAATTGCAGCTAAACAAAAATAAAACCAGGAAATTAAAATTCATATTTGAAAACAGATGTTGAAAATGTGGCTGCTCATATACATATTTTTTAATTTTTCGTTAGTTTTATATTTTACCAATACCACTTAAATAATGTACTCTATCATAAATGTACATAATACTATGCAGTGTAGGGAAGTTTACAGTTTAATCGACGAAGAACGTTTATATCTTCGCATAATAAAAATAGAGTGATAAATTTTATTTGTTTTCCGCTTTCGACGGAAATAAAGACCTCGGCATTACATTTAAATCATTTTTTAAAATTGAAAATCATAGTTAAACACTCAATGCTTTTAATCTGATTTAGCAACGCAACTTCTCTGTAAGGTTTTACATGAAATGACCAATCGCCCTTTGTGGCATTGAAATACCTAATGCATGTGTCAGATGTTACGATCGAATGACAGTCTATTTCATATAATAGAGATTTTGCAGTTTTCCTCTTATATACCACTTTCATTCTCTTTTACAAAACTGAATTTTACCATTTCATTTCGGTGCTCATGTAGTTTCATATAATTGAGAAATCGTAAAGTATAATATTCTAATTGTAAACTGTATTAAGTAAATAGTACTGTGGTTTCAGTAATATTCGTATGAATCAATTTTTTTTTTATTTCTGATCAATGAAATTTACAGCCTTATGGATACATGTAACGAAATACCACGAAAATTGGTATTTAACGAATATTGATAAAACTAGTATTTAATATACATATATGTGTTTTTGGGGTAGTAGGGCTGTTAAGCCTTCGCTCTTTGATTTTTAGGTCACCTGAGTCACTCAAGTGACCTATTGCAATTGGTCTTCGTCCGTCGTCGTGCGTCGTGCGTCTGTGCGTCGTGCGTAAACAATTTTACATTTTTAACTTCTTCTTGCAAACTACCAGGCCAATCGTTACCATTTTTGGTGTGAAGCATCTCTATGTTAAGAAGAATCTAAATTGTGAAATGCATGGCTCTACAACCCTGGGGGTGCCACGGACGGGGCCAATTATGCAAAAAAGCCAAATTTTCAAAAATCTTCTTCTCTACTCCCACGCATGTGAGGAAAGAACCGGATGCATGGTTATGATGTCGATGAAGCCCTCTACCAAAATTGTGAAATTTATGGCCCGAGGGTCAGGGATTCTGGCTCTAGGGTGGGGCCAATATGGCCAAATAGTAAAAATGTATTAAATCTTAGAAAATCTTCTTCTCTACTCCCATATGTATTTGTTTAAAACTAAATGCATGATTATGATGTCCATGAGGCCCTCTACTAAAATTGTAAAATTCATGACCCCTTTGTTAGGTGTTCAGGCTCTAGGGTGGGGCCAATATGGCCATATAGTAAAACTGTTTTAAATCTTAAAGAATCTTTTTCTCTACTCCCACACATGTGAGCAAAAAACTGAATACATGTTTATGATGTCCATGAGGGCCTCTACTAAAATTGTTAAATTCATGACTCCTTTGTTAGGTGTTCAGGCTCTAGGGTGGGGCCAATATGACCATATAGTAAAACTGTTTTAAATCTTAAAAAATAAATTGTGAAATTCATGGCCTCTTGGTCATGGGTTCAGGACATGAAAGGGGAGGGGGGGGGGGGTGCAATATGGCAATGTAGTGTTAATGCATATAATGTTTAACAATTTTCTTCTCTATTCACACACATCTGTATTAAAAAAAAAAATGACTAATAATTATGTTAACCAGAAAGTCCTCTACTGAAATTTTAATTTTCATGTCCCCCTCAAAATAGATGTATAGATGTTAAAGCATATAACGCTAAAAATTATCTTCTTTACTCCCACACACCTGTAAGGAAAACTGAATTCATGATTTTGTAGACCAGATCGTAGTTTTTCACCAAAATTATAGGTTCTACAGTTCTTTTTGAAATGTGGTCGTCATTACAAATTTATAATTTTTCTACTCCAGTATGAAACCTAATTAATTAGATGCATATATGAGGCTCCGTGACAAGTTTGTGTATGGGATGTATGCTACTCAGGTGACCGTTAAGGCCAGTTAGCCTCTTGTTTTAATAGTTTTTTTTTTGAATGATCTTTTTTTGTTCAAAGCTACCAGAAATATTAAGGTTCTTCGACTACCACAATGATGTAACAAGAACAGTCATGGCATTTTACCAGAGTTGAGTTTGATTTGAACAGACTCAGTTATAACGTAACATGATTTGTTTAATAATCGTTTTAAGTGATGTACATTGAGAATATGCTTGTATTGTATAATCAAACACAAACAAACTAATTTAAGATTTTTTTTTATTAAAGAAAATTACATTTTGACCATAACATAAATTTGTAATACACAAATAAATATTCAAACCATCTGCCTACATATGCACAACATATATAAATGTAAATTAAAATCGTTGGATATAAAGTGCTTCAGACAAAGGATAATTGTGAATCATATATATTAAAATCACATACCTAGACACTTGGCAAGCCTTAATTATAATATGACAACACATTGATATTAACAATAATCATGCACGTATGTTCTTTATCTAAAGCGTGGAAATTAAGAAAAATATATGGAACAATTCTTAAATAGCTTTCAGCGAAATTGAGCTATTCACACTTTGAAACGTTTTTACCAAATTCAAACAATAAATAAAGCAACCAAAAAACCCAATAACATAGGACATTTCAGCTAGATGACATGTGTTTGGAAATATTAAAATACAATGTACAATACACATAACTTTGTAGATTCAATGTTACCAGTATATTAGAAAAAGGATTTATATGTTTAGAATAACTCTTTTAAAAATCTCTCGTTTGAGAAAGAGAAATAGAGCACTAAATGATCCTACTAATAATGTCCAGTTTTTCAAACACAATTAAACTGTAATGCTTATATTATATATGTTGCCAAATGTTCACAACAACACTTCTTGTCCACAAGTCCTATCGCTATAGGGTTCCACTTATCTCAATCATCGACATATAGATACGGATGTCTGCGCTGATGGTTCAATAATGACATTCACAAGTCCACTCCATCACTATTCCTGGGGCTGTAGTCATATAACTAGTTGTGGTGTGACGTGGCAGTGAAACAAAGTCCTATCGGATCCAATCGTGTGCTATATCATGCTCATCGACAACTCTCACAACGCTACAAAGTCAACACTAATAAATCAAATGTGTACGCACAGTATATAAATCAATGTAGGCAACAACCACAGGCAACATTATTATATTACTATAGTATATAATATCTGATAGCTGTCTATATTTAATAAAATACATATGCATGGTAACATGTAAACAAAGTTTAAACCAATATGGCTTCCATTTTTGGAAACCTACGTCAGCTTAACACATTTAATTCATTATACCAAAAAATGTATCCACAGTAGAAAAATACGTTTAAAAGGAGACGAAAAATACAAATACAAAGACGTTTAAAGTTATCGATATAAATAAGAATGGTTTATCTAAACTTTCTCTCCACTGTCACACCGGAGTGAACAACACAGGAAAGGTTTGTGAATGCTAGCCTAGCTAAATTTAGAATAAGGTTAAAGTTTAACTTTATATACAAAAATAACAAGAATACATATCGAATGCACTGTATATTATTCACTACGGTCTGTTTTCCGTGCCGGTGTTATGAAGTAAGTCAAGCAGCTATGTACATAGGCATGCTAGTAGATAAACCGTGCGCCCCACCTGCAACACAACCGCACACCTGAGAAAATGGCTTGACTCTTCTACGTCACACACGATCATGTTTAATAGAATTGTAGGTTATACCCAGCCGGGTTTTTTTTAATACAGCGCCGTTAAGAGTACCTGATTGTGATTGTTATAATCAATACTTGTAACATACAATTAGTTCGCAGTAGAGCTATTTGGCTTCAAAGAAGAATTCGTATTATTTCTTTTCCATTGTTTTTTAAATAAAGAGAGAACATGATGGGATGTGAAGAAACTAATGAAAATAAAGACTCCTTGCAAGGAAGTTATCATGGATGTAATGAAGGAAAAAACCGATAGATGTAGGAAGGCGTCAATAATTGTGAAAACAAAAACACCTCCTGTAACTGAGAACAGCTTCAGAGAAATTATGATATAGGATGTGTCCTCTTTAGACTTTTGAATATGTTTTCGACAAATAATTGTACAAACAGTAGAAACATATAGAACGATGTTTACCAGGCAAGAAGTCGCAACAGGAATTATAAATGTTAGCAGATTTGAATAAGTATCTTCCACGAAACAAACGGTCATTCCGTAACCAATATTGTTGTTTCTGTAAATGTTTGTCACAATCGACAATCCTACAAGTAACACTGGGACTGAATGAGTAAAAACAACATAATTATAGAATGTTTTCATGGAAAATCCTAGTTGCGATGTACTGAATAGCCCAAAAACTCGACACATATGTAAACAGCAGGTGAACTGACTGCAAGAAAGGGTTAGCCAAAAGTAATGAAGAAGAACTCCGAAGATTATGCAAGCTGATGTTCGAACTTCCAGAAGATTTGAAATGGTAAAGACAAGTTGTGTAAAAAACAAAGATATCACGACATTCATCAGAATAAGACCAGGTAAGGTTTGCAATGTTCGAAATACCATGTAGGTCAAGAAAAGAAAGAATAGAAAAAACATACTACAATAATTAAACACTATAGTCATCAGTTTAAGGTGTTGACTTAAAAGGTTTAAAAAAGGTTTACCTTCACAAACCCCTACCCTACCATTGAAATGCAAAACGAACTCGCCAATACCATATGATAATTCTGATGAAATATGAGTAATCTGAAATGTGTTGAAAACAAAATATTTGCCAAAATTATCAGATAGTATTTGGTGACGACAAAAGAGAAGGCTGGAGACGTGAATCGTGTTTATTGCTGCAATTGTACTTTCATAATTTATTCGTGCGTGTTCCAAAAACCGATTGTGTTCATCCAAAAACAAATTTTCTTTTACATTTAAGGCCCTTTCTATAGCATGTTTAGTTGTTACCAATTTGATCCCTTTTATCTCATAACTAGTATGATTAAAAATAATACCAGAAAAGTGTAGAGACTCTGAAATTTTTGTAAAATTGTTCTCAACTACATTGCGAACATATGCATGAACATAGATTACTTCCATATGCAAGTAACATGAAAAATACGTGCTTTGGTCTTCTAACAAATCAATTGGAAGGAAGAAAAATGAAATGATGTCTTTTCCGAAATAAGCTTGCATTTGTGATTTTGCCGCGTCCCGTAAAGCCAATCTCCATGTAGCCGGGTGATCTTCTGAGATCACTTTGGCATCAACCAAAAAGGTCAATACATATTTAAGGTTCTCTGCAACAGGAAGGAGAAGTTCACAATTGTCGTCAATTAAGACCCTTCCCGGATAACATCCATAGCTTAAGGACTGAAACAAAACAATATTTTTATGAATATAATGACTATCATATAGTGATTTTTTTAAGATGTAAGAGAACAAAACAGATGATACCTCTGTTAACGGTCCTTTAATACGTTGATTTAATTGGAAAACTGTTGGGAGAAACAAGTCCCTGTAGTTTTCTTCTATTTTACTGTAGCCCTCTCCTTTCGGTACTTTGCACATTTCGGGCTGTGGCTGTGTTATTCTACCAAAACAGTAAGAACAATTCAAAGCACAAGATGCACAGTAAATATTTTTGTAAGGCGATACTAGTGGGTGGTTTGTGACCATGGGAAGCAAATTGCACGCCTCTAAGTCTCTGGAATCATAACATTGGTTGATATGTACAGGAACTGGTCTTTCGAGCGCACAGTCAAAACAGAAGTCCCATATTAAGCTTTGTATCCATGTAAAAGAACTCATGCTTGTAACTCTGCAGGCCCAATGGTTGTCGTCTTCTCTAGGTAAAGACGACAGGCATCGTGATTTTTTATTATGTATTTTGTAGCATACCGGTAGTTGACGCAAATCTAAAGCAAAATTACAGTGTAATGTCATTGCTATTTCAAGAATTCGAAAAAAGTTTGTCGTGTAGTGATACGGTAATATTGAACTACATACAATAATAAAAGGAACAATATGATAGTCCTCCATGAATATCTGACCGTTTCTTTCTATAAATTTACTGTTACAAAGGAAACAAAACACATTTTTAAATGTTACATTTTTTGATTGAACAGGGATTGATTGGAAAGGGCCGGTGTTTGTTAGGCAAAGGTGTCGAATCTTAGAGTGTAAATCTTCAGAATGGAAAGATGTAAAATTAAGACAGTCGCTCACAACCATAGGTACCGATTCAGTCTTTATCCTTTCGGCAAAATTTTCAAGACAGCTTACCGGACGGGTAAAAGCTGTGTCGAGACAGCAATCACATTGCCCCTCAAAAATACACGACAACTCGTTATTGCACTCCATAGGGGGATGATTTTGAATATATATCGGAAGAATGTCCCTGTTGTAAATCCTATCTGGAAACACAGCGGCTAATTTGAAAACGATATCCGTAATGTTGTGTTGAGATTTGCTTCTATGTTTTTGTTCCACGTCAGTCAAACTGACATTATTAATTTCTTCCATTACGATATCTAGGTTAAACGTTATGTTATCAAATAAATAATGATGTTCCCAGATAAAAGTTTTTCTAGACAATTCATGAACAGAAAAAGTAAAACTTTCTGTAGAGTGCCACATCGAAGAAGAATCCATATCATTGAAATTTCTCGTAAAGTCTCTGTTCGTACTGCATATATAACAGTAAATATTTTTGAAAGGATATGTGACAATGGTCGGTTGGTTCTTCATGCAAGCATTTTGAATTGAAAGAAAAATTCCTGAATAATTAAAGTTTGCATTACATGTGTCAATAATTTTCTCTTTAAACGAATGATACTTAAAATACTCGTAAAAATCGCAAACATAGCAGAATATATTTCTGTAACCTCCATACGGTCTAACATATGCAGCACTACATGCTCGCTGAATGTCCGGATCTAAATAACTTGGGCATGAGACCGGTTTGTACTTTCTAGAATTTTCGGAGTAAATATGTGGCAAAATACTTTCAGGAGGGACAAATGGAACAGAGACGTGATGCGTTATTTTTGAAAAATTAAAGAGAGATTGAAAGGAAGATATCATATTTATCAAGGAGATATGGAGACCATTTGTGGGTCTCGAACTTAAATGCCATCGAATAAGATCTGATTCGTCTTCACCATGACAAAGGGCACACATCTGATTAATGTACGTGTAGTTTGACGAGATAGACGTCACTGGAAATAACCTTTTAAGGTTTTCATAAGAGAATATTTCACACAACTCTTTGCTTGTCTTGAGGGTTTCCGACGGACATTCTGTTATTATGGAGTACTGTGTATCATAAAAATCTTCATCTGTCATTGACCGATAAAGAAATGGTGTGATGAAAACTTCGTGTCTTTTTCTCTTCATCATGAAAAAAGCATCGGGGCAGCATGTCTTGTTTTTAGTACATCCTTCATCGCAAGAACATGGCGGACATTTGGTATGCCAATGGTTGACCGTGTATCCCACCATCCCGGGCCATTTGTTACAGAGATATTCCTCGCCGCACATGTTCATATATATCAGCATCAGATTGGTGATGTTTAAGTCATATCCTTTTACAACAGATATGTAGAGATTTAAAAATATCATGCATATTGATATTGCTGGCGCCATAGTGAACTGCATCTAAAACACAATCAAGAGATACGTTACAATTTTGATGAGGAAACATGTATCATTTACACACTTGATTCTATGAGTACATGTCATATGTGTCGTAAAAAAGACACGGGTTTGTGAAGGTTATTTGTCATCAATGTTTCGCGTTGAACTTTTTCTTTGAAGAAGGGTTATTTTTAAAGGACTATGAAACCTATAATTTTAGCGAACAAATAAACGATCATAATATAGTGCATGACCTGATATTGAAAAGGTGCAAGACTGTAATAGATACTAATTTTGCCATATTTGTCAACTTTAAAATAGTTTTTATGTTTATATGTATTTATAGATAAAATAAAACAAGGTGGCTAGTATACACGTTTTATTTATTCTTTTTTAAATCACAAAGCCCTGTCAATCTACTAAGTTTAGACTGACCGAATTAATTAACTTAGCTAAAACCGCGAAAACGAAAACGCACATTCATGTACGTTTTGTCTCGTATTGCGGTGAAATTTGATATAGAATTGCCGATTTTCTACTATTGTACATTTAATAATATTGACAACAATGTTCTAAAGTGAATCGACCCGGAATGCTACATTTCTTTTCCATATTGTGTAGCTTTACCTTCATTTGGAAGCATTGTTGATGGAAATTTTGTCTTTTTGTCAGTTAACGTTGTATCACATCTTTCGAAGTTTATTTGTATATATGATACAATAATTTGATCAGCCAACTAGTTCATGTTTATTAATTAATTATTTAATTCTGGTTATAACGCGCTTTCTGATTGTCTTAAACATTATTTTTTTTTTCGTACAATGAATGTTGCCTTCGTCGTAGTAAGACCAACGTCAAAAACGTATCAATACGCCTAACGTCACGTTTGAATTTTGTACACTTTTACGTCATTTTAAAGGTCAAATGACTGTTTATATCTACAATGAAGAGTAAAAAAAAATAATTATAAGGTATGAATTCAATATTTATTAGTTTTATACGATATAAAATGTTTTGAAACAGTTTGTGCTTTTTTATAAACCGCTTCGCGGTTTATAAAGCGTAAACTGCCCCAAACCATTTGATATCATATTCATTCCTTAAGTATTACTTCTAGAATCCTATTGTTAATTGGATAAAATAAATATTGTTTTTACTTATCCACAACTTCTTCAATTTTATTTGAAATACTACGTGTTTACAACAACAAAGCACCGAATTCCGGCAGCATTTTCTAGATAATTTTAGATAATATTTGCCAAATTCATATTTCATTATATTTGAGGTTGTTTTACATGTTTGCCTTTTTGTACACTCTGCCAGAGGAAAGCCTGGTCAAGCCATATAAATGTCAATTTGCTTACTTTATAAGCAACGTTGAAAAACAAAATGCCAATGCCTGTGATATGCTGATTTTATCCTAACTGATATTCATCTAAATCGTCGGTATCTTTATTAAATGAATCTTATTTCGGCATTGTTTACACTGCATTTCAATGATTTTTCTCCGACTTTGATCTTCTCTATTTAACATGCCTGTGATGTCATCTTTGATAATTGTACGTAATATAGAAAAATTGAAATTGTATTTAGTTAGAAAAGTTTCTAGTGACATTGAACACCTGTATTTTTATAATTTAATCTAGAGATAAAGTTAGAGTTGACATGATCCTGAGTAAAATATGATATCATGTTGCTTATTGTGACATCATGTCGATCAGACGAATTTTTGCGATCGTCCATATGAGGCATCCGGCAAATTTTACCAATTGCGCATACGTTGTGCCTTTCATTACTTTATTTAATATACAATGACAGCTTCATTTAAATCTTTAATGATATGTAGATTACTAAAGGCGTAATTATTATGCGTTTGTCTTGAGAGTAAAACATTTATACAGTAACACACAAAATGAATTAAATCCCGTATTTCTTTACATGCATAAGAATATTAATCGGAAGTACAATTCGCTTAATAAAAGAATAACAGGACAGTTTACTCATACCTTGCTATTTCTGAAATCAACAAAAAGTTGCAAAACATCTTACAAGTATACGTCATGATTGCATGTACTATAAAATTTTTGCATTGCATCTACAGAGCAAACCAATGATAAAACATAGTGATCATTCCTTTAAAAGGAATAATTGTTACTCATTCGATCGCTGAGAGTTGACTTATAATACCCACGTTGTTTTAACCAATTTTATAATTCATCGCTAAGAATATAAACAATACAATGCATTTCCCTTTTTACATTACATACAATTGCGAGATTATCAGATATCTATTGCCTAAAAACAATTTTAGTGGAAACTACGAAATGCTGAAATTAAGTATTTTAGAATGTAGAACATTAAAATATAAACATTAACAGTTTTCAGCTTACAAGGCTTATTTAAACGAAAAAAAAAATATACGTATAACGAAGAATTGCTCCCCTCCATAAAAAAAGATTGATAACAATATCTAAGACAATATAACAAATCATACTGTTCAATTCTTAAATTGATTGGTTTTATACATTATATTTTTTTTTTTAGGAATTTCCTTCCTGTTAACCGTTCACTATTTTTGGATTATTCGAAAATATCAGTACTATTTCTTTTATACTACTTATTGTAACAGCAACTTACCTTAATCAATCATGTATTACATCAAAAGACAGAAGAATTTTCAAAAATGATATCTGACGTTTTGTATTTATAAGGCAAAAATTGATTGCGATTTAATTTTAATCCGAATTCTATGAACGCACTAACAGATACATTTGATCAGTTTACCGGAATATAGATATTTTAGATTAATTGGTTTTCTTGATGAGGTGTCTTAATTACAAAAAGAGTCGTCTCTGCTTTCGGAAATGAGTTATATAAAGTTTATTAGGTGTCGTAGTAAACATATACTGAATAAGAGACATCATTGAATCGTTGGTGATATAAATGCTAAATCAATGCTATTTCACTTTCATTAGTAAAATTAACCCCTTCTATTATAACACAGAAAAAAATAGAAACGCACTTTTTATCATTTTTTTCTCAGCATTGATGCAGTGATTAATTAAAATTCGTTTTACTAATGTTGAATATATTTTCAGTATAAGTAAGGATACCTTAACGAAATCAAATATTCTAACAGCGAGACATGTCTAGGCTAAGTCCTGTTTTCTACTGTTTGGTATAGATCTTGCAGGAAAACCGAATGCAAACTAAGGATTTTTTTTTTCGTGTAGTTTTACACCACAACTGGTTTTTGTCGTCCATGTATACTGAATGATATGATAAACAGACAGTGAGGAGTCAGGACAAAGTTTTAAACTGAATTTAGCATGAAAACGCTGTAAAATTAGAATTCCCATCACAGACGCTATTCTAGAATGGCGTAAAAATGCTTTCTTACAGTGTTATTTACATTATTAAACCAATATAAAATTTGATGTGGAAATATACCTTAAAAGTCACGCGGAAATAAATTTTGATTTTGTTGAATTTAAAAGCCATTACTTATATCTTTGATAAAGAATAAATCTGAAATTTACATGGAAAAGTATTAAAATTCAACAATTTTAAATAAACACAATATTTATATCCATGTTTTCTTCGGTGATATAATTCAATAAAGGCATTTGAAAAATAAAGATGTGACTTGTTGCATTTTAACAATTTATTCACAAGCTATAAATTTACATTTGTATTGTGAATCATGCAACAAAGAGATGTACATCTATTTTGATTTTTTTTTAAATCCATGACAAAAGCCATTTCAGCGGAAACATTTCCTTCTTTGATAATAGTATAAAGGAGCATGGTCACAATTTTTGTTAAATTCTATTTTTCTGTTTTTAATATTTACAATACTTTATTAGATATGCATTTCTAATGATCAGTTGAAATTTGATTGTCAGTCATTAGTTTATAAACAAGATACAGAGCTCACAATTCTTGGTTATGTAAACAAGGCTCGTGCCCTGTTTTTGTTTACATAGGTTCAATATACCAGTAAAAATCTTTTGAAGTTGATTTTTTTCTTTTCTTTATTCATCTTAATCATAAATAAACAGTTCATAACGTTTAACTTTTTCATTTAAGGTTTAAATTAGGACTTTTCACTTCAACATTCAAAATGTAAACAAAGGTATTGTTTACTAAACAAAGGTATTGTTTACATAGTAAGGAATTGTGAGCTCTGTAACTTGCGTATAACTCAACGAATAACACTCAAATTTTGGTTGCATATTAAAAACGCCTTACTTAAGCATTGTAAAGACTAAAATCAGAAAAATATGTTTTGACCTAAAATGGTGATCATGCCCTTTAAGAATGTTTATCTGAATTTTAGATAAAATATTTTAATACCATTTTTACGTAGCGTCATCAATTCGAAACAACATGTAATTGAAATTATCATTTCCTGTCTAAATGATGAATGATGAATAATATACATCAGTAATAAAAATTGGTACTGTTTAGCAATAATGCTACACTCTTCAAATAAAGTTCGTACTAAAACGTGTTTAAATGACATGGAACAGTTTACACGCAATGTAATGTTTAGTAAGCAACTTGAAGAAAAAGATTTAATGACGTTGATATTAAACGTAAGGAACAACGTCATATATAAACTGCTTTACTGAATGTATGTTGTAATAATTAAATAGGACATTAGATTATTAAATTAATGTTCTACGTATTGTGGTACACGTTAACATTGAATTAGTTTTGGTTAAACGTGGTCTTCGTAATGAAAAATAGACAAATATTTCAATTAGTGTCTTTTTAATGCAATTATTTTAATAGCTATATTTATTGAAAATGCATCTTCTAAAAATTTAGATGCATGGCCTTGTGGTAACGCGGAGGTCGTTTTTTTTTATTTTGTGGTCGCTGGATCTAATCCTGCAAGTACTAAATATTTTTTCAAACAAATTGAAAAATAAAAGAATTGAGAGATTAAGTTTCATGTATCTTATCTTCTGGGTTTATTTTAAATTATCCTTTTTTAATTCGGTCTGAATATTGGGGCACTCAGTGTAAAGTTTTTATCTTTAACACAATACATATACTCTATTAACGCTTAGATCCAAATAAATGCATTTTGCTTTAATCTACAACGGTTCAGAATATCAACTGATATTATACACAGACTACCGCTTTCATGACAAATCAGTTGCTACAGACACCATTATAAAATCAGTACAATGTAACTAGGTTTCATACTGCGACAGCTAAGTACCTGAATCTATCGAAATAATGGAAAAAGGCGATATACCTCTTTACAATAATTTGCGTTTTACGAACTTAATGTACTTCCCCGAAGAATGGTGCTTTTTTTAGTTATACATGCATGTATGAATCCACGAAAATTAGTATTCAACGAATATTGATGAAACCACAGTATTTGAGTTATCTTTAATTAACAAACA
Organism: Magallana angulata; assembly: GCF_025612915.1. NCBI lineage: Eukaryota > Metazoa > Mollusca > Bivalvia > Ostreida > Ostreidae > Magallana > Magallana angulata. Next base: position 35,327,849 of record NC_069119.1, on the reverse strand, counting down.
TGATAACCAATGATACACGCTCTTATAGTTTACTTGTTTTCACAAAACCGTGTTACCAGTATCAATCAAGATACGTTTATGCTAAGAATATCAAAATCAAACGATTGCTTTTGAAGTAAAAAGGTATTTTAATATTCCGAGTCATTTCTTTAGTTTTATGTACATTTAAGCATTTAAAGCAAAAAAAAAAAAAAAAAAAAAAAAAAAAAAAAGAATAGTACATACTTTTTTTCGACAAATAATCTAAATATATTACACAACAACATTATTTTAACATACAGAAACCAACTTGTTTTTACAAATCAAAATCTGTTGGGAAAGAGAAATATATATATGCTCATGTGCGAAGTCTTGTGGTAGCGAGTCGTTCACTTTGTTATCCATTAAAACTAAAGCTACCCAGGTGTGTTTGCTAGTAATCGTTGCATATTTTGTAATCATATTCATCATAAGAATATATGTGATATATTTTCAGTTTCCTTATTAGTAAATAATGGATGATTGGGTCCTTATCTTGATTTTAAATCAATGAATCAGTTGTCATTTTGCAAGTTAGAAAGATAATAGTACCGTGTAACCAACAGTTGTACAAATGATTAACAACGCCTTTTGCTGTAAATTGATTGGAGCAAATTACATTTAAGCTTCAAGATGGATTCATGATATTTAATAGAAGCAATATATGTTGATGAATTTGTTCTGTTTGTTGATGGGTTTTGTAAAAAAAAAAAAAAAGGTTCAATTCGTAATCTTTGATACTTAATAAATCAAGGTCTATCTTACAATTTTATTTAAATATGAACTAATTTTTTTTAAAATGAAAGAAATCAACACATGCATATTCAAAACAAAGAAACTATATTCTGTTTGGTATGAATGCTTTGAGTGCATATAAAATTGCAAATAACAAAAGACAGGTCCTTGTGAAATTAATATTACCCACGCAAAGACTTTTTGTTAATGTAAAGGACTACCTAGATTCTGCTGCAGGACACTAAAAATTCCAACAATGCATAAGGTCGTGTAGAACACTGCTTTGTTCCTCGCAGGTGTGGCTCTTGTTCTCCGTCGACAGCATTCTATTTTCCTTTTCAGTTGGTAGGATTCTTTACGATTTATTTCATTTCCTTCTTATATTTCAAATTAAAGTGAAACTATAAATCATTTGAGACCAGGATGCTTTTTTCTAATCTGATTGGGGTTTTTGTAACAGCATATTTTTTGAAAAACAATATCTCTTTTGGTTCTATCTAGATTTTATGATTCATGAAATCAATTTTCCTGAAAACAGGATATCAACTATATATATTTAGTATGAACGGTATGACTCATTGATTATGATATTGCGGCTACATTTTTATTCATCATCTGTCTACGAAGTACAGAAATTTAGTTAGCAATATAAAAGATTTAATCTAAATTCGGCCTTGTTTTCCGCCCATATATACTAACGCTGAAACCATTTAATCACATATCTTTTAACATTTTATACCTTTGAAATCAGTAAAATCAACACATACTTCTGTTTTAATGTACTTGTCATATTTACATCAAATTTGCGTTTGCTGTATAAAGGGAGATGTCTCTTGGGATGAAAACAATCTCTAAAATCAACTAACCACCTATGCCTCTAAACATAATTATCTAAACTCAGTCAAGGCATTACCATCATCTATTATTTATCAATTTATAAATACTATGATTATTAGTATGAGTATGCTTTTGATTGTCATATTTATAGAAAATATATCATTGTCATCATCATAATTTTACATTTTTGACAAACCAAGATTATATATACATATATATTAGATAAAATACACGATTAACAACCACCCTTTTTTCCCCTTGACATGTATGTTAATGTGACAAACATTATAGGATACACATGTTGTATACACTGAAAATAATTTTCTGAAGAAGAGGTAAAGTGTTTCTTATGTAAGGTCTGAAATATGAAGACAATGTAATACAATTTATTTATCATAATAAAAACGATTAAGACTTAGGATGAAAAAATTAAAACGACGAATAAGATTCAAAAATACGACACTAAAAAACTATTGACAACTGAATGCATTTTGACTGTATATAGCCCGTTACTTATAATGATCAAAAAGCAATTTGCAGCATGTACCAGTTTATTGTTCTACTGAAAACCATGACCAACATGTTATACCTTTATGAACATTTTAATTCTTTGTCTACTATTTCAAAAGGTGGTATTGTCATGTTTGGTTTGCTTACCTCCACGATCGGTTTAGGTACATGATTTGTGAGAAATTTTAAGATAATGTCAGCAATTAACAGATAGACTAATGCAGAAAACTTGCTGGACAAACAGACGCTTTGCAATGAAATATTTTTTAATTAGTCATAATTTAACAAAACTACAAGAAAAAAGCATTCTTTAAATAAATATACATTTGTTTCAACCACTCATTTAGATATTAAATAAATCTTCTTTCTGCATATATTTTGTTGTCTGATGTCTCTCAACAGGATAAGTACACATTATCAAGAGTATTATGACCACAGAAAGAATTGAAAGTAAAATGATTCCTATCATGACTGGCTTTAATTTTGCTGTAGATTCTGAATTATTGTCAATGTCTTTATTTCCGGATTTCGTGTGTGGATTCTTTCTCCTCACCTCTAAATTGTCGATATTTGTTGTTGTCTGTGTGTCAGGAGTATATTGATGACTTTTCGTATCTGCAAGAATTGTTGAAATTGCCAATAATCTGTTCTCAATGGTGCTAAGTATATAGGTACCAATGTAACCTCATTGTCATATCTAAGAGCGAATGCACAGCGGCAAGCGAAGCGAGATCTAAGAACTAATGCTCACAGAAAAAAGAGCGAACCAAGCCTACAGATTCATCAAGAAAATTTTTGGCAACATCCCATAATGATCTTTAATGATTTTGCCGTAGTACAATGCCAACGATGGCACATTTACAATGTAACTCGCAATTTAGGGTGCCTTACGTACTGCACAAGCTTTGGTGAGACCCAATATAATTTCAACATGTTTTCATTCCTTCTTATTGAGTTAACATACTTAAACAATTGTTTATTGATTTTAACATATGACCTCATAATGATTTCCCCCGATAAAAGAGGTGGAACAACTATGCATGAACTAGCTATATCAATATAAACTGCAATTCCTGCCTTAGATGACCTGTTTTTTATTTTTATTTTTTTTATAAAGAGATTATATACTTACAAGAACTATACTGTACTGTCATTTCGATCCAATGTTAAGCTAATTGTTAATGCATAATCTGTAATAACATTGTCGACTTTGGGGCAAAATTTAAAAAAAAGGTCATTTTGAGCTGAATTAAAAAGAATAAAGGAAAAATATACACAGTTAGAAAATCAAAGTAGATATTGCATATTGTCAAAACATTAAATTAGAATACGGGAAGATATACATCTACTACAAACAGAGACTGGGGGGCAAAGATTTAAAATATGTAATTAGAATGCAAAAAATAAGCAAATTGTTAAAAAATATATCTCAGCCAGTAATAAAAATAAAAGTCAGATGAAAATAAAAGATACAAAAGAAAGTTACATGTAGTACTGCATTTATCGTTCACACTTATGACCACATTAAACGCAATTGAAATTTTACAAACTGATCAATTCCTCAATAAGTAAGGAGCAGTTTTGAAGGGAATCGAGTCTAGATATTTCTTCAAAAAAAATTTAAAACATAGTAATATCTTAAAATTCTCTCTCTCTCTCTCTCTCTCTCTCTCTCTCTCTCTCTCTCTCTCTCTCTCTCTCTCTCTCTCTCTCTTTCTCTCAAAATAACACTAATTTGACAATGATGCAAGGTAAGAGAATTCTTGCTGCGTTCTCGACATCGATAACACCATAAATCACATTAGTTGATACCTTTTTATAAAAATTCTGAATTAGATAAAACTTAGTTCTCTAAAGGGCGTGGTGGTACTGGCAGTTTCTAGACTATTTCAAACTCTTTAAAGAAGAGCTCTAATTAAAGATAAAGGAAGAAAAACCAAATTTTAATGCTTGATAGTTTGGACTCTTCCTTTACTAAATGTTTTTTTAAGGCAAAAAATCCATTTGTCAAAGTGTTTAATTTGTTAACCATCTAGTCTCTTACATCTGGCAAGTAATTCTTTTCAAAAATGTCCAATCTGGGGTTTTTAAACCACGAAAAGTTTACATTACTTTCATACACTGTTATAAACATTTGATATTTGTTGCTTATAATAACAAAATATCATGCAGAGGAAGACCAAGGAGGACACTTTTATATATATTTTTACAATGTTAACTAATTTCTGCTGTGGAGGTCAATAAAAAATACAAATGATAAAAAATACATAAGAATGTTTCATCCTTTATGTTCTTTTTTAACTGGACTCGACAACACGTTGCATTTTAAATCAGTTATCCTGGTGCATTCTAAATCATGTAAACGTACAATCAAGTAGTTAACATATAAAAACAATTGCAATGTTGATATTGAAAACATAAGTTTCTTTAAGCTTTGTTTCTTAAGTTAGAAACTACAAAAGAATATTTTTGTAGTTTTGTTTAGTTACAATTTAACAAGACTTAAAACAGGTAATATCTGCTTTAATTATTATAGCCAATATTTTGTTATGAAAGGTTTTACTGACTTTTTTTTAATGATCAAAGTTTTATCAATTGATTTGATGCAATAATATCCAATGATTTATTTTTTTGTAAAAGAATTGTGTTTTTTTTATAAATAATTCAGAAATGTGTTTAATGGCCAAATTATGGTTGGATCAGTGTAAATTAAGAGCAAACTTGAAGTGAAATTGGAGAATAAAGAGTGAAAAAAACCAGCTTAAGGAGAATACATTTCAAGTTACATATACCAGTTAGCATTAATGTATCAATCCAAAATGCATTAAATGCAGTAATTGCATTAAACATCTTCCGCTTTCATTGTGATGTATTTTTATCCCTTGTATCTTTTTCTCATAACGCGACAAGGACCAATTTGTTGTTCTTATTCATTATATTTTTTTCCCGTATCTTAAAACCTTAAATGGCTTCAAATTTATTTTGAAATAAGATTCAGGAAATAATATTTCGTTTCCTTGCTCAGGATTGTGTTTAAAACACCCAACTACTTAATATTTAGTAGCTCTAAATTAATGAAACAAATGTTAATTTTCTCGATATAATAAGACACAATCGTACCGGTTTATTGTTTGTTTTAGTGACGCAAGATGTGAGCTACAAGATATCAACATTTTAAGATATTGCTTTAGAACAAAGCAAGTTTAAATGAGATCTGACATATGGCCAAGTTTGGACTGTGCATCGAACTTCAAAATTTATGTATATACATTTTTTTGCATAGATCAACACGCAATATATATCTTTGTTTATTTGAATTAAGTATAATAAAGTAATAAATGTAACAGGATTTAATAAGCCCAATTTCACTATTTTGGAATGTAGTGAATTTTGTATCATAACACATGTAACGTATGTTTGAATTATTAATTTGATTGGGTAAAAAGAACTTCGAATTGGGAAAAAGCTGAAAATGTGATATTTTTATTTTATTTTTTATTAATATACGTACAAAAAAAGGCCCGATGCTAGACTAAAACAGGCTTGGAGATTTTCATTATAAACATTAATTAGCTGTTTTATTTAGCAATGAAACCGTTTATCAAAAAGCAAAAATGTCTTCCTGTGCATTATATATTTTAAAAAATCTCTTTCTCGTGGATATCTCATACTATGATGTATCTTAACAGGGCAAGTACTGATTATCAAAAGCGTTCTAACACACAAACTACTGTAAGTAGAATGAGTTCTATTCTCCCTGGATTTGTTTTTTTTGGGGGGGGGGGGGGGTTGTTTGGTTTTTTTTTTTGGGCTGTAGACTTTGACGTATTGTCAGATCTTTATGTCCTGATTACTATCTGGATTTTCACTAATTTGCGTATATCTAATTACTGTGTCGAACTAGGGAACATTTGGATGACATTCCGAAATATTATAGTGAAAACACAAAACAACCTTTTTGAAAATCGCAAACTCTTTAATATTGAATCAAACATATAAAAAATAGTAATGACAATATTAAAATAATTTTTAATTCCATTTCTGAGAACTACAAGAAGAAACAAGCAACGTGTAATCCATGAATATTTTTCTTGCGTTACATTTCCTTATGTGTTACAAACTGCTAAATATATATTTTGAAAACCCCCAAAACATTTTAAAAACCTATTTATATACTTAATTAAGCGAGCAGTTAAAGACCGTAAAGGTGATGTCAGATGCATTTGCAGGAAAATACATTGGCTTACCGGTGGTGACAGGCGCTTACAGTGGCATATAGGCGATGTGTACAGGGGCTGACAAGGGATCTCAGGATGTACAAGGAATGCGGACAGGGGCTATCAGCGGGTGACAGGGAAAGCACAGGGGTGACAGCAGCAACCGACTTAGTAGAAAATTGCATTAACTGACCACAGAACTTACGAAATGATGACTCCAATCGACAATGTTGATACTCTTGTTTTATCAACTTGTTTGTCAGTACCCTGCATCGTTTAAAAAATGTTCAAACGTAGAGTATGCTCGAGCGTATCTAATAAACTGAAAGACAAAAACTCCATATGCAGGTAATTGAGGTATATTGCTACATAAGTATGAAAAGCTAACAATAGACAAATTGAAGTCATCACGTTTGTCATGCAGTTTAGCTGTTAGGTTATCAATAATGTATTTTCCCAGCAACATATCTAAATATAACACAAATGACGTAGAACCTGCGGTATCCCTTTTTTCAAGTTCACCGGGATATAACGTGTCGACGTCAGCTTGGAAATAGCAATTGTTGAATGGTAATGAGTTGTCGTAATACCTCAATTTCGATTTGAAAGCTACAACAAGTGATTGCTTTTTTAATGTACAAGTTTCTGCTTCAATTGTATATAGAAACAGGTCTGTTAATAATGGAGCGCAATTAGTACCTTTGTGAATTCCAACAGAATTACAATAAGATAAAACTCTAATAAAGTAACAAATATGCACGTCATCTGCTTTTTTAAATTCACAACTGTTAAGAAAAATGGATGTTCAACAAAATAACAGGATAATTTTATAGTCATATATCATTTTGAGCATCTCAAAAAGATCGTTAACAAATGTTTATATATTATATAAACCTGCGTCCAACTCTCAACACATTGTGAGGCCCAAGCAGCACTGTTTAGGCTTACTCTGAAAATATCATCAGATTTATACGTTCATAAAACGACGGATATAGTATTACAAACTATTTATGTAAAGTGTTTTGTATGACACATAAAGTGGACCCCAGAATTGCTAGTCACGTGATATGTCTTGATGATTCTCCCAAATAGAGGTCAGAAACACATTTCAATATTACAAGGGCATACGCTTATTTGAATTTAAGTTTTAATGATAATTAAATTCTACTTTTCTGGTGATTCTGAAAAGTGCTGCAGCTGCTTTGTATAGAGTTCATCTTTTATTATAATAATTTTCAAAGAAATGAGCTCCAGTTGGAATTGTTTATGACCTTTGCTTAGTATTTTACGTATTTATTAATTTTTTCTGTAGATTTCATTGAAGCAGTTGCACTTTTTATTAAATTTAACATTCCCTTAATTCAAATCCAAAATATCGAATGATCTGTTAGGCGTATGCCCTTGTAAACATCGGATTTAGATAGGCTTCCCGATCGATGTCAAACGCATGGAACTTGTACATCAAACACTCTTAAAAGAAATAATGCACGCTTTAGAAAATAATTACATCCCGAATCAAAACAAGCATAGTAGACAGGATTCAATAGTATGATAATTGTTTTATGATTATGCTCTGTTCATTTATAAAATGCATTTTCTAATGTTAAAAAATTGATTGATCCGCTTTTTTCTACACATAATATGCGTCAAGATTTACAATATGACTTCACATCGACAGGTGCATAGCGATCATGCAGTCTGTTGTTTATATTTATCGTTTTTGGACTTATTTGACTATGAAGTAGCACGCATGAGTAATTTAAAATTTAGTTTAATGTTTTCGTACCCATAACAATCTGAAACTTCTTTATTTATTGGCATATTTGACGACTTGTTGTTTTGTACTATGATCACAAATTCCTAATTACCTCTCCTTGGGAAAATTGCGTGGTCCTTTACTTTCAGAACGTTGAATCTATGTCACCCTACGGTGCGTTGTACATATACCACGTTTGGTTGAAATAGGCCACAGGTTCTGGAGAAGATGTTGAAAATGTGAAAGTGTACGTACAGATTGGCAGACGAATGGACAGACGGACGATAGACAGATTGTGATCAGAAAAGCGTGGCAAGGATCACGGGAGAATAAATGATTACGTTCAATAACACTTTGTCATATCTTTATACATAAAAGGTTAGATATCATAAAAATTAAATTTCAAAAAGACACCTCACACACGCACAAATACTCAACATACAAACTAAAAAAATCAAATTACAGCGATTTTTTAACGAGGCCGAGTACAGAACGGGTACGCACGCTTTCGCGCATCGTTTCATTTGTATTGTGACGTCATCTTTTTGCTTGGTTGACGCCAAGGCGTGATAGTTTCAACTGCAGATATTCAGCGAAATTTGTTGAAAATAACTCGTTTGATGTGTAAAATTAATGTTATATTGTGGAATAAACATATATGTCTCGAAGTATAGGCTACATTTGGGCTCGGGTCGAAAACGCAAAGAAGGTTCAGCAAGCCTAGCCCACTGTCATGTTTTCTTAACCCGCCTAAATATAGCTTAATTCATATATTTCAAAACAGTAACCATGTATTTTATATCAATGACCCTTAATATGTTATGTTATATATTTATTTATTACTTTAATATGTCTTAGTGTTTTCATATTACTATAACGATCATCATTTCCGCCTTTGCCAAATAATAAATAGCCTTTATCTGACAAATCTTAGAAATTGAGAATACAAAAATCAACTTTGATAAGACCTCTGGATCAAACCAGGAGGTAAAATGTTTTTTTATTTGACTATTTGATGCCTTTTAGCAATAACTTTAATATGTAGAACAGAAAAAGAAATCAAAAGTGCAGAAGTTTTAAAAGATGTAAAAAAATGTGCAAAATTGATACATTTCAAGCAAAATCCTAAACGGTCCTATGTTAAAAATTAACAAACTTTGAGATGACCCCCCTAAACAAACGGTGTGGTAAATGTCTTATTTTTTTCATCTTAAAATAATTTTTATATCAGTAGAAATTCATATAAAAAAATTTATTCAAAAATATATGGCAGAACAAATTAGACCGGGTCTCGTTAAGCTTTAATTAAACTATTAAAAAAAATTATGGTTAATCAATATAAGCCTTCACTTATTTTTTTCCGTATTCCGATATGCAAACATTGCTTCAACAATTACATGTATGTTTTTTTAGCTTTGTGAAAAATAATCTTCCGGGATTTATTTCGGCATGGTTTTTCCCATATTTTTCTCCTCCACCGTTTGTTTGTTGTTGTTTTTTTACAACAATTCATTTATAAATGAAAGACAATATAAGACAAGAACATGTTTGCTTTGGTTAACATTAATATCTAGCGTCTATAGTATGCAATTAATCTATAAATTGAGCCCCCCCCCCCCCTCCCATAAGAAACAAATATTACCAGGACATGATTATTCTAAGTGGTTTCAGCAACAGCTGGGCGCTTGATTTGTTGATTTTTAGACTATACATTTAAATCACTGTAATAAAAAAAACAACAGTCCAGCTAATCCAAATATTTCAAACTAACGTTGCGCATCCACTTACTTTCTGTTTCACTGGTAATAACAGTCTGGACGTTTATGCTATTATCCTTTGTAACTGTAGTGTCATTAATGTCTGTTAAAATTGAAATAAATGATATTATATTATACATATAAAGAGAGGTAAAAAAAATCTCGATGACCATAATATACGAATAATTAAAGTAATTTCACGAGTATACACATAACGTTGGATTTAACTAAAATCAAAGTGTAGATCGATTTATATATACAATATAGATATGGGTATACGATGAAAATAGGACAATAACAAAAAGCCAATCATCTCAAAAATCTGTAAAACGAAATACAAATTCAAAGCAAAGCAACAGAAACCTCAAAAAGATAAATGTAGGATCAGGTGCCGAGAAGTAGTAATCATCCTCTGCTGACCGGTCAAACTCGCCGTGTGCTCTTTGTTGCAATCGGGACAAAACCCGGAAAAGTCCATAGAATATTGGGTGATTAATTATGGTCTAACAATTAGTATGAAAAACGTCAGTCAGCATGCAACCAAGTTGAAGATTGTATTTGCTGCCAAAGTCGTTGTATCGACCATAAAACTTACAAAAAATATAATTTAAAACAAGACTGTTGACACTCCTGTGTTATCAACTTTTTTGTCAGAAGCTTGCCTCGCCTTAGAAACTGTTCATAAGCAGATCATGCTCTTGCGTATCGAATTTACTGAGAGACAAAAACACAATATGCAGGTTATGAAGGTATATTGCTACATGTTATATTTATTGAATAAGGAATGTTGACTATAGAAAAATTGAAGTCATCGCGTTTATCATAAATTTTGCTGTTAGGTTTGTATATATATTGTATATATCTTAACAAAGAGTAAGAGTTCATATTAATAGTGTTTTTCGATAATGATCAAATATAAACTTTGGCTTGGAGTATGATGTACCTTAATTTTTCTAAACCTTAGCGGGATCACTTATTCAAAAGATGAATTCCTACTTATATTACAAGACCTTCATACCCATGAAATATACAGAATATAATTTTACGTCAATAATTCATGTCCTTAATTAGTCTCACGTTTACGTAAACTATCACATCAGTTCATTTCATGTAACAAATTTTGTAGAGAGTAACATTGATTGTGAAAAATGGTAGTACCTTGTAAGTGGTTGTTTCTTGTTGCTGTCGTTGACAACAGTATGAATTTTCCATAGACAGCTGAAGAATCTTTTGAAATATAATTTGTAATCAATCAAAACGTCCATCCGTTTTAAGGTTAAGAGCTTACAATTACAATTGACATTGATTAGACAAAATATGATGTTGATACAAATTTTATTGTTTGACACTGAGGGATTGAATTCCATATTAAAATTAAGTAATTAAATATCTTTAATAATAAAATAAGTATCCATTACATTAAAAGTATATATTTTATCAAATTTGAACATAAAACTCACCACCTTGATTTTGATTGCAACCATGGATATGATGGCAGTCGCTATGGTAACAACTACATTTTGATTTACATTTCAATCCGTAATATGGGGCCAAACATTTTGATGTGCAGTTTATTCCAAAATATCCGTGTGGACAGGCTGACATAGTAAGTAAAACAATACAATTTATGAATTTCTTTTTACAATGATAACATGCGCTCAAATTATTTGTATGAAAATAATTTGTTTTTGGTAGAAACAAGTAGTACTTACGCGTACATTTCCCTTTTTCATAATCCCACTTGTGATTCGCATAACAATTACCCCAAGTTCTACTAATAAAAACAATTACTATATCTCATCGCAAGTGTTCAATTTTTATTGCTATATAATTTTTGAATAATTTTACTCACCCTGTCATATTGAAAAGCTGCACTGTTAAAAGAATGCAAAATATTGCGCCTTATTTCAAAAATTAACATATGTCATGTCAATGTTTAAAACATCTGTATTATTTTCATTCCGGTATAATTTGGAAAACCATTTTGTATGACTCTAAACATTATATATACTTCCTTTAATACATAGCAGATGCGTAGTATGTATATAGGAAATTGAGATTCATCAAGTTGTTGTTTAAGTACTTTTAGCAACTCCGATTATCACATGAAGAACAAAACTGCCAAGTTTAAAAAATCAAAATTGATTTTATCAAATTAGAACATAAAACTCACCCCCTTGATTTTAATTGCAACCATGGATATGATGGCAGTCGCTATGGTAACAACTACATTTTGATTTACATTTAAATCCGTAATATGGGGCCAAACATTTTGATGTGCAGTTTATTCCAAAATATCCGTGTGGACAGGCTGACATAGTAAGTAAAACAATACAATTTATGCATTTCTTTTTACAATGATAACATGCGCTCAAATTATTTGTATGAAAATAATTTGTTTTTGGCAGAAACAAGTAGTACTTACGCGTACATTTCCCTTTTTCATAATCCCACTTGTGATTCGCAAAACACTTACCCCAAGTTCTACTAATAAAAACAATTACTATATCTCATCGCAAGTGTTCAATTGTTATTGCTATATAATTTTTGAATAATTTTACTCACCCTGTCAAATTGAAAAGCAGCACTGTTAAAAGAATGCAAAACATTGCGCCTTATTTCAAAAATTAATATATGTCATGTCAATGTTTAAAACATCTGTATTATCCTCATTCCGGTATAATTTGGAAAACCATTTTTTATGACTCTAAACATTATATATACTTCCTTAAAGGTCATATGAAACGATTTTTAACACTATGATTTTCTTTCATGAATATAAAGCTTGGTATAAACAAATGTTAAAATACATGATGTAAGATTTTTTTGCCTTTGCATTACTGAAAAATAACCGTGAAAACTGAGCACCTGAAAAAATTCTTGCCCGCTTATCGTTCTTGATTTTGTGGATTTATGACGTCACAAAGACCCACCGATGTAAACAATGCATTAAAACTAGTGTAATTTTACAGTAGTTTATTGATTAAATTTTAGTAATTTTTGCATATATGAACGTGTCTTTCTTTTCAAATGAGATCATTTGATTTCGTAGTAGCCTACAGATGACTTAGTTTTAATTGGTCGTTAATGAATAAATCTAATATCAGCTTCTCACAAAAGTAAAATCATGATGAAGATCCCGTACTGGAGTGGAAATTTAACGAAAGAAATGCTCCAACATTTACAGCTGATTAATGAATTATCCTTATCCTTTTGAAATAGAAAAATCCTTTTCTTCTTCGGTACGTATAATGATTGAGCTACATTTAAAGGGAATTAAAGCATTTAGATTGATTTGATTTATTTTGTCACATAAAAAAGTATATAATGCAGGCCAATGAAAATGTTTGAGGCATTGTGTACATAGTTTGTATTTAAGAGCTATAAAATGCCGCAAAGTTATTCTTAAATTTTATTTCGAAATAATATAAATTTCTGACTTATTGATACATACATGTAGCAATAACTTTATAAAATACTTTGTGTACACGTGTATTAACGTTTTATTAAATTAGATCGCGGAAATATGGCATTTAAGGATTTAGAAATGTATCGGTAAAATAAATCGGTTGTTTGATAAAAATAGTTGTGAACGAATGTGAAGATAATCAACAGATTTTATTAAGAACAAGCATCAATAATGATAAAAAAAAACGAAAGAAAACATTGCGGAAGAAAGTGAGATAAAAGGGATCTGTGAGTAAACACCGCACATACAGGTTTTAAAATCAAAACGACGCACATTCAAGTACACGTTTCAAAAACAAAACATTTGAAGAAATTTCTCTTAGACTAAAAATAATTAAATTGTAACATATTTGTGAATTTGAAAGTGAAACAAACAATATAATCGTGAAGCGAATGAGACACAATGAGGCCTACAAGTTGTTTAGAAAAAAAATCTTAATGAATTGCATGGACGTGGAAAAAACGATCAGACGTATTTTTTAATTTGTCAATTTCATTACAAAGATCAAAATAAAACATATAAATATGCTTATATTAAAATTGTATTATACTTGCATGTGGATCTATGAAGAAAATCATTTATTCTCCCTGCAGTCTCGAAACTGAATATCATTATGTACACGCTATTACATGTAAATAAAAACGCACACGATTTCATTTCTTGAGAGAAAAAATACTGACGTGGTTGATTATAAAATATTGTATAATTATACAAGTTTTTATTAAAAATAGTATTTTTTTTCTTTTAAAATGCTGCAAAATGACATGGATATTTGTATTCACAACATAGCTTTATAAGGCGATTGGGTCTTACTGACGTCATAAGCAAGGGAGATAAGCCGCGTAAGTCAATGTTCCTTTTCCCGATTAAGTAATTTTGATCGACTGTGGCGCTCACATTTTGCATAAAATATCCAAAAAACAATGTCAGTCTTATTAAATAGGCACTTATGAACTCATTCCCGTATATAACTCAATATGGTCAGGATATCGTTTCATATGACCTTTAAATACATAGCAGATGCGTAGTATGTATATAGGAAATTGAAATACATCAAGTTGTTGTTTAAATACTTTTAGCAACTCCGATTAAAATTGCCAAGTTTAAAAAATCAAAATTGATATTTGAGAGAAACTTGATAGCGTTGTTGTTGTTTTATTTAATTTTTTTGCTGTAGCTGTATGTATTATGCTTACAATAAATAAATGTATGAATGTATTTTGATATAAATGTACATTTAAATGATAATATTTTTTAGTGATTCATGTGGGACAGCTTTCATAATTCCCGTATATAACTCAATATGGTCAGGATATCGTTTCATATGACCTTTAAATACATAGCAGATGCGTAGTATGTATATAGGAAATTGAAATACATCAAGTTGTTGTTTAAATACTTTTAGCAACTCCGATTAAAATTGCCAAGTTTAAAAAATCAAAATTGATATTTGAGAGAAACTTGATAGCGTTGTTGTTGTTTTATTTAATTTTTTTGCTGTAGCTGTATGTATTATGCTTACAATAAATAAATGTATGAATGTATTTTGATATAAATGTACATTTAAATGATAATATTTTTTAGTGATTCATGTGGGACAGCTTTCATAATTATGCAGCTCAGGGTTTTGACCAATCAAAAAGGTAGTTAAAACTTGTTCAGCGCTCTGAATAAAGCCCCTTTCACATTTGGCGCACGGGCAATTTACAAAACTTTGCAATCATAATTTTTTGGCTTCGCAGCTATCGCATTCGTTGCACGATTTCTCGTATAAATTAGCATGCTTTTTTAATGGTCGCATCAAGTATTCTGAAAATAGTGGACATGCACACTGTTCAGACGAGACCAAATGCGATCCAAATTATTGCAATGCAACGCATGAACACTGGTACGAACGTTTCACAACGTTTTATGTTCTAGCAAGAGTGATGCATGATTTTTAAAGATAGTAAACTAAATGGGTACAGTCCACTTATGCATTTTCCACAGGCGTTAATGTTAACATAAGGGTTCATATCTCCGGCCCGAATATTCATTCAGCAACGAGGGACCTCTTGAATGAAAGCTCATTAAATTGTCTCTTTTCTGTTAAAATTTTGTTGTGTGAAGTCAGATTTATTTTCCGGCAAAATGCGTCAGTATTGAAAAACTCTGAAAATAAAAGTATTAGTAGCGAATTTCACAATTTATGAAAGGGTGTACATCAAACAAATTCAATTCTTCTCTTGAAATGACATGTGTAAAAACATTTTTAATGTTTTAAAATGTCCCAATAAATAAATAAATAAATAAATAAATATATATATATATATATATATATATATATATATATATATATATATATATATATATATATATATATATATATATATATATATATATTAGCATTTTTTAGTAAGGTCGACAAATTGCAGGTATCTCAACATGGAATTTATGAGTTCATGTTTATACTGATTCTTGATCATGAACATAAAAACACTCTAGAGAAGAATTGATGTTACTTACTTAGGCCTCTTCATGCCAGGTGGCACATACGACAGCCACACAGTTTCTCTACCCAGTCCGATTCTTTGCTTTTGCCACCACTGTTTTCCATGTTAGCTCTATCTTTTTCAGCTCACTCTCTGCTGTTCTTCGCCATGTTGTTTTAGGCCTACCCCTTTTCTTTTTCCCATTAGCTGTCCAGAAGATGCTTTCTCTGGTAATGTCGTGCTGGTCTTTTCTGAGCACATGGCCGATCCATCTCCACTTCCTTCTAGCGATTTCCACGGCTATGTCTTCTTGACCTGCCATATCTCTGAGTTCGTTATTTGATATTACTTTTGGCCATCTGATCTTGAATATGGACCGTAAGCATCGGTTAACAAATACTCTCAGTTTCTTTGTGAGGTCTTTCCGGAGCTTCCAGCATTCTGAGGCATAAAGAAATACTGATTTTACATTGCTGTTGAAAAACCTGAGTTTTGTTCTTGTGGTCATATAGGAGGATGTCCATACTGGTTTTAAGATGGCAAACACATGACGGGCTTTATTAATTCTTGATGTAATATCCTCGTCCGTACCTCCTGATGTTGTTATAATGCTGCCCAGGTATGTAAAGGTGTCTACATCTTCCAAAGGCTCTCCATTTACTTGTACGGAGTTCTTGTTCCGTGCATTTATTCTCATTATGTTGGTCTTCTTTGATTTGATGTTAAGTCCTACGCTTCTAGATGTTGTGTGCAGTTTGGTTGTTTTTTCCTGAATATGCTGATGAGTGGAAGAGATAAGGCATAGGTCATCGGCATAATCTAGGTCATCCAGTTTGTTTCCCATATTCCATCTAATGCCGTTATTCTGGTCTCTGGTGGGTACCCTCATGACCCAGTCTATGGCCACTAAAAAGAGTAGAGGTGATAGCATACAGCCTTGTTTCAGCCCTGATGTTACTGGGAACCACTCGGTTTGGCCTTTGTCAACCATCACACTACACTGAAATCCTTCATGTAGTATTCTGATGATGTTAATGATCTTCAGTGGTAGTCCGTACAGTCTTAGGAGTTTCCATAAACTTTCCCGATGTACACTGTCGAAGGCCTTCTCGAAGTCAACAAAGTTGAGGTATAAAGAGGACTGCCACTCTGTTGACTGTTCTATGATGTTTCGTAATACAAAGATTTGGTCACAGCATGATCTACCTGGTCTGAATCCTGCTTGCTCCTTTCTGAGTTGTGCATCAACTTGATGTTTTACTCTGTCCAAGAGAACTCTGGTAAAAACTTTACTTATTGTTGGTAAAAGTGTGATTCCCCTCCAGTTGTTGCATTCTGTTTTATCTCCCTTTTTTGGAAGTTTTATAATTATTCCACTTTTCCAATCTGATGGTATCTTGGTGGTTCTCCAAATATCTTGGAAAAGGTTGTGCATAACAATAGATGTTGCTTCAATGTCTGCTTTTAGTAATTCTGCTGGGATGTCATCTACTCCTGCAGCCTTGTTGTTTTTCATTTTCCTGATTGCTTTCTGTATTTCCATTAGGCTTATTTCCTCCACACTAATGTCAAGTTCTGTTACATTTTCGTTGTCAATGTCTGGTGGTTGGCATGGGTCTCCTCTGTTCAAAAGTGATCTAAAATGTTCTGCCCACCTTTCCATGATGTCGCTGTCCTTGGAAAGAATGTTGCCATGATGGTCTTTCACAACACTTGAATTGTTGGTAAATTTTCCAGACATCATTTTTGTAATTTTAAAGAGTTCTTGGATATTTCCAGTCCTTGCTGCTTCCTCAGCTCTACAGGCACTGTCTTCTATGCGTTTTCGTTTGTCACGTCTTGCACTCCTCTTGACCTCTCTGTCCTTGTCTCTGTAAGACTTTGACAAGGATTCCATCTCTGTGTTGTCTTTACAGTCTAATATTTTAGGTCTGATCTTCTTTCTCTCTGATATTAGAGTCCATGTATCTGATGTTATCCATTCTTCTTTCACACTTTTCCTATATCCCAATGTGTCAGTTGCAGCGGAAGTAAAACAGTCCTTGATATTATCCCACTTTCCGTCTATGTTGTTTTCATCATTCATGGTCTCTAGTGCAGAGAATTGATGTACATTATCTTAATTATTCTGAATGGAAACAGAATTCTTCATTCAAGAGTTGCATTTAAAATTATTCTCGGCTCTTGAACATAAAAAGAAGGACTGAGCATTATGCAATGAAATAATTCATTCATTTTTTGAAAATATTCTCTCTTTCACGAAAACAATCACATTATTTCCTTTCCAAAAGTTAATCGTAGATATTGAGCATCAGTTTACATGTAACAAATATTGGAGAGAGTAACTAATCATGGAAAAATATCAGTATCTTGTAATAAGCTGTTTCAAACTGTTGTGGTGACAGTGGAATACGTTTTTATAGGATTTTTGAAGAATCGGTTAATAAAATGATTTTACGGTTTTTTTGTTTTTTTTTTGTAACAAAACAATGGAAATTCCATACTGAACTTAATTAATATCAATTATCAAATAAGTGTCCAAATATTGAAAGAACAAGTTTTATCAAAATTGACCATAAAACTAACCACTCAGATTGTGATTACAGCCTTGGATATGGTGGCACTTGTCATGAATACAATTACATTTTGATTTACATTTCCATCCATACAGTGGGATCAAGCATTTTGATGTGCAATTCATTCCAAAATATCCTTGAGGACAGGCTGAGTAATAAAGTTAAACAGTTTTAGCATTTATTATAATAGCTTGTGCTATAAGTTTTTATTTTTGTAATTTTTTTTGTAGCGAAATTTTTTGTGTAGGTACAAGCAGTACTCACGCTTGCATTGTCCTTCTTCAGAATCCCACTTGTGATTCACATAGCATTTACCCTCAACTCTACTAATACATAAAATTAATATATCTTATCGCAAGCGTTCATCTATTATATGTTAATAGTTTTTTGAATATTTTTACTTACCCTGTCATATTAAGGAGTTGTATCACCAGAAGAGGCAGCACTATTAAAAGACTGCGGAACATAGCGCCTCTTTTTCTAGATGTGTTTAATGCATGTCTGTGTATGAGCTTAACAGCTGCAACATCATTATTCTGTTAAAGCTTGGAAAATTGTTAAATAAGGACTTTAAACATGGTATCATCTTCCTTGTAATTAGATGCATAGGCGTTTAAGTGGACGCTTAGTTTTAGTCATTTCATCATCTACATGTAGATATGTCGGAATTTTAATAAAAATAAAAGTTGTTGTTAAATTCTCTTCTAACAACCCCAATTATGACACAAACAAAACACAAGTGGTGGTACAATTGTTATATTGAGGCGATTCTTTTATTGAAAACAGTAGTAGTACATGTATGATAGAGCTGAATATTTGAATCTTTTCTATTATAAGTTACTTAACAAAAACATACCGGAGCACTTTTAAGCAATTGCGCAAAAATGTCAAAATTTGCCTTTTTATGAATGTACTATAATCACAGGATGAATGACAATCTTTAAGTGCTCCTTAAAGATAGCTTAAAGGTGCTTAAAGGTAGTTTAAAGTCGATCTTTAAGCGCGGGGGTGTTAAGGAAGCATATGGGCATTTAAGCGTCTAATTTTGACTGTTATATTCAAAATCGTGAAATTAAATAATTATTTTGAATAAGATCAAAAACTAAGTATTATCCTTTAAAATAGATGTCAGTGCAATAAAATCGGGTAGTACATTACTGCCACATTGGTGCATTATCACGTGACAACTAAAAATAGCTTAGGTATATTCCTTAACATAAAATGAGATAGAACAACACTACCCCGCGGTTTCCATAATAAAATAAGCATACCAAGTGTAAGCAAAACATCTCAGTTTAATTAAAACCGCTGCTAGAATCCTATGTTTGTCCTTATTAAAAAGTTATTCATCCGGTTCTAATAAAACCTTCCCAACTTTTATATAGTTTGCACGGAAAACGGCAAATTGCATCAAAACAACACACAGCATGGGATTCTAGCAGCACATTTCAATTTAAGCATTGATCAAACTAACGATACGTATAAAATTTCAAGTTCAATATATACGGGGTAGTGTTGTTCTAGTCGGATTTTTACATCGTAAACAACGACAGAGGAAAGCCTGGCCGAGAAATAAATGCAAATTTACATACCTTTTAGCGAATGATTGATAAAACTATCATTTCCCCCAGTATTCTTATGTTCAATTCTCAACAAATCACACCACAGTACTTTATTAGAGGTCTTAGATCAGTTATATTTTGAATATGTTTACAATGCTTTCCGATCAAATTCACTCGACATTCAACTTTTAGTCATGACGTCATCAATGTGTAAATCTACGTAACACAAACTAATTTCTAGAAAAAAATTGTCTTCAGTATTTTTTATTTGTTTTTGATCTACGTTTTGTTTCTTAGATATTTGAATGTGTACATAATACTAAGATTTGTGATTTCACGGAATTACATGCAACTCAGATTCCATATGCTTCCTTAACACCCCTGCGAGCCACCTTTAAGCTATATGTGTTGCTTAAAGGTGGCTTAAAGAAAGCTTATCTTTAAAGGGGCATGGTCACGATTTTGGTCAAATTTTATTTGTCTGTTTTTATTATTTGCAATGCTTTAGGAATGCATTTCTTATGATCAAATTAAATTTTGGTGCCAGTCGTTGAGTTTTAAGCAAGATACAGGGCTGACAATTCTTTGTCATGTAAACAAGGCCTATGCCCTCTTTTTGTTTACATAGGTTAAATATACCAGTAAAATTTTGTTTTAAAGCTGGCATGTCTATCTTATTATTCATTTTAAGCATAAATAAACAGTTCCAAACGATTAACACATTCATTTTAGGTCTAAAACTGGAATTTTTACTTCAACTTTTAAAATGTAAACAAACGCTTTGTTTACATAGTGAAGTATTGTAAGCTCTGTAACTCGCTTATGACTCATCAAATGACACTCAAATTTTGGTTGCCTATTAAAAGTACCTTACTGAAGCATTGTAAACATTAAAATCGAAAAAATAATTTTTGACCAAAATCGTGACCATGCCCCTTTAAGCCACCTTTACGCCACCTTTAAGGACACTTTATTGGTCCTTAATGTCCAAACTTCTTTAAGCCACCTTTAAGCTACCTTTAGCCACCTTTAAGCCATCTTTAAGCCATCTTTAAGCTATAAAAAAATTGAATTCAAAATTTTGCTTGATTTACAAACAAAAAGTATCAACTTTATGATAAAAAAGGTATTAAAACAGTGTTTGTTCTAGAAAATAAAATGAAAAAAAAAATCATAACGCCCAAGACGAGGATTGAACGCGGGGCCGTACGTCTTCAAGCAGCACCTCACACCCTCAACATACATAATACAAACGGTTTTTATGTCCTATATATTAGTGGATATTGAATTAATGTAATGAATGTGTATTTTGTACTTGAACAAATTTCAAATAACATGTATCTAGCAGAGCTAGAATAAGACCTAGAAATAATTAAATTTGAAAAAAAAGACATACCTTTAACCGATTTTTAAATTAAATCAAGCATTTTTGGTTCATTTTCTATATTTTGTTTAATCCGGATGAACTAAGAGAGAGAGAGAGAGAGAGAGAGAGAGAGAGAGAGAGAGAGAGAGAGAGAGAGAGAGAGAGAGAGAGAGAGAGAGAGATATCGGAGCAGTGTTGATGATAGCGATCTCTGTTTAATTAATTACAATTAAAACCGCCTAGAACAACCCCCCTACCTGAAAATTTATCATCACTCGGATCACCCCTCCCATCTCTATAAAAGAGCTTTTGCACGTAATATACGTTTTTATTGTTCAGTTTGATCAAACTTGACTTAAAGGGAACTTAAAGGGAACTTAAAGATGGTGTAAAGACAACTTAAAAGGAGCGTAAATACCACTTAAAGATGCTAAAAGGTGGCTTAAAGATGGCTTAAAGGTGACTTAAAGAGGTTTGGACATAAAGTACCTATAAACTCAGCTTAAAGGTGACTTAAAGGTGGCTTAAAGATTGTATAGCCTTTAAGCCACCTTTAAGCCACCTTTATGGACTTGCTCAAAGATTTTTTTTGCCCCTTGAAAAAATCCAATTGACAATTCTAAAATTCTTAAAAGTGAATGATTGTTTGTCTTTTAGCATAAGATTTTAGAAATATAAATATTCATTCACTAAGTTTATTATATAAAAATTGCAGCTAAACAAAAATAAAACTAGGAAATTAAAATTGATATTTGAAAACAGATGTTGAAAATGTGCCTGCTGATATATATATATATATATATATATATATATATATATATATATATATATATATATATATATATATATATATATATATATATATATATATATATATATATATATATATATATATTAATTTTTCGTTGGTTTTATATTTTACCAATACCACTAAAATAATGTACTATATCATAAATGTACATAATACTATGCACAATAGAGAAGTTTACAGTTTAATCGCCGAAAAACGTTTAAATATTCCCATTATAAAAATAGAGTGATAAACTTGATCTGTTTTCCGCTTTCGACGGAAATAAATAGCTGACAAAGGATTTTTTTTCTCAGGCAGATGTTTAACATTATATCACATAAGTCTGACAAATGGCATCTACTTATTTCCTCAAACACAGCTGTAAATATTGAATTCAATATGATTTAAGCTTTCATCAGGACCTCGGCATTACATTTAAATAATTTTTAAAAATTGAAAATCATAGTTAAACACTCAATGTCTTTAATCTGATTTAGCAACGCAAATTCTCTGTAAGGTTTTACTTGAAATGACCAATCGCCCTTTGTGGCATTGAAATACTTAATGCATGTGTCAGATGTTACGATCGAATGACAGTCTATTTCATATAATAGAGATTTTGCAGTTTTCCTGTTGTATACCACTTTCATTCACTTTTACAAAAACTATATTTTACCATTTTATTTGAATGCACATGTAGTTTCATAGAATTGAGAAATTGTAAGTGTAATATTCTAATTGTAAACTGTATTGAGGTAAATAGTACTGTGGTTTCAGTAATATTCGTACGAATCAAATTTTGTTATTTCAATGAAATTTACAGCCTCATGGATATATATAACGAAATACCACGAACAATGGTATTTAACGAATATTGATAAAACCACATTTTTAAATGTACATATATGTGTTTTTGGGTTGGTAGGGTTGTTAAGCCTTCACTCTTTTATCTTTAAAAATTAAAATTAAATGATTTTTATATGTTCAATGCTATATGAAATATTAAGGTTCTTCGACTACCGCAATGGTGTAATAGTCATGGTATTTTACCAGAGTGGAGTTTGATTTGAACAGACTCAGTTATAACGTATCATGTTTTTTTAATAATTGTTTTAAGTGATGTAGATTGAATATATGCTTGTATTGTATAATTAAACACAAAAAACTAATTTAAGATGTTTTTATCAAAGAACATTACATTTTTATAATAACATAAATTTGTAATACACAACTAAATATTCAAGCCATCTGCTTACAGATGCACAACAGATATAAATGTAAACCAAAATCGTTAGATATAAAGTTTCTTCAGTCAAAGGATAATTGTGAATCATATATATTAAAATCACATACCTAGAAACTTGGCAAGCATTAATATGACAACAAATTGATATAAACAATAATTATACACCAATGTTCTTTATCTAAAGCGTGGAAATTAAAGAATAATATATGGAACAATTCTTAAATAGCTTTCAGCGAAATTGAGCAATACGCACTTTAAAGCGTTTTTACCAAATTTAAACAATAAATAAAGCAACAACAAAAATCCCAATAACATAGCAAATTTCAGCTAAATGACATGTGCTTGGAAACATTAAAATACAATGTACAATACACATAACTTTGTAGATTCAATGTTACCAGTATATTAGAAAAAGGATATTTATGTTTAGAATAACTCTTCAAAAAATCAAACTTTAGCAAAATGGGAAAAAACTATTGCAAATTTGTATCCTGTTATCTTTTCATTCACTATATATTACTTCTACCGTGATCTCAAAATAACACTGAAGACAGTTTCAATTACTGAATTTATAACATGAAAATAAATCATTAGAAAATATTTACAAATTTCAATTCTTTTTTGATCCTCGCTTACTCACTCACTCTCGCTCAAAAACTAAAAGCTTCAATCTAAACCCCCAAAATTAAATTCCCTTCTTAACAATTACTCTCTCTCTCTCGTTCTCTCTCTCTCTCTCTCTCTCTCTCTCTCGCTCGCTCCAGAAAGAGAGAGAGAGAGAGCGCTAAATGATCCTAATAATAATGTCCAGTTGTTCAAACACAATTAAACTGTTATGCTTATATTTTCTATATTGTCAAATGTTCACAAGAACACCTCTTGTCCACAAGTCCTATCGCTACAGGGTTCCACTTATCTCAATCATCGACATATAGATACGGATGTCTGTGCTGATGGTTCAATAATGACATTCACAAGTCCACCCCATCACTATTTCTGGGGCTGTAGTCCTATAACTGGTTATGGTGTGGTGTGGCAGTGAAACAAAATCCTATCAGGTTCAATAGTGTGCTACATCATGCTCATCGACAACTATCACAACGCTAAAAAGTCAACACTAATAAATCAACTGTATACGCACAGTATATAAATCCATCTAGGCAACAATCACAGGCAACATTATTATATTACTGTTGTATATAATATCCGATAGCTCTCTATATTGAATAAAATGCATATGCATGGTAACATGTAAACAAAGTTTAAACCAATATGGCTTCCATTTCCGGAAACCTACTTCAGCTCAACACATTTAATTCATTTTAAAAAAAAAATATATCCACAGTAGAAAAATACGTTTGAAAGGAGACGAAATATACAAATACAAAGACGTTTAAAGTTATCAATAGAAATAAGAATGGTATATCTAAACTTTCTCTCAACTGTCACACTAGAGTGAACAACACAGGTAAGGTTTGTGAATGCTAGCATGCATGTAGCTAAATTTAGAATTAGGTTAAAGTTTAACTCTATATACAAAAATAACAAGAATACGAAGTCAAGCAGCTATGTACATAGCCATGCTAGTAGATAAACTGTGCGCCACACTTGCAACACAACCGCACACCTGAGAAAATGGCTCGTCTCTACTACGTCACACACGATCACGTTTTATAGAATTGTGGATTATACCCAGCCGGGTTTTGAATACTGGGCCGTTAAGCTTACCTGATATATGTGATTGTTATAATCATTACTTACACCTTACAATCAGGTCGCAGTAGAGCTATTTGGCTTCCGAAAAGAATTCGTATTATTTCTTTTCCATTGTTTTTTAAATAAAGAGAAAACATGATGGGATGTGAAGAAACTAATGAAAATAAAGACTCCTTGCAAGGAAGTTATCATGGATGTAATGAAGGAAAAAACCGAAAGATGTAGGAAGGCGTCAATGATTGTGAAAACAAAAATACCTCCTGTAACTGAGAACAGCTTAAGAGAAATAATGACATAGGATGTGTCCTCTTTAGACTTTTGAATCTGTTTTCGGCAAATAATAGTACAAACAGTAGAAACATATAGAATGATGTTCACCAGGCAAGAAGTCGCAACAGGAATTATAAATGTTAGCAGATTTGAATAAGTATCTTCTACGAAACAAACGGTCATTCCGTAACCAATACTGTTGTTTCTGTAAATGTTTGTCACAATAGACAATCCTACAAGTAACATTGGGACTGAATGAGTAAAAACAACATAATTATAGAATGTTTTCATGGAAAATCTTAATTGTGATGTACTGAACAACCCAAAAACTCGACACATATGTAAACAGCAGGTGAACTGACTGCAAGAAAGGGTTAACCAAAAGTAATGAAGAAGAACTCCGGAGATTATGCAAGCTGATGTACGAACTTCCAGAAGATTTGAAATGGTAAAGACAAGTTGTGTAAAAAACAAAGATATCACGACATTCAACAGAATAAGACCAGGTAAGGTTTGCAATGTTCGAAATACCATGTAGGTCAAGAAAAGAAAGAATAGAAAAAACATGCTACAACAATTGAACACTATAGTCATCAGTTTAAGGTGTTGACTTAAAAGGTTTAAAAAAGGTTTACCTTCACAAATCCCTACCCTACCATTGAAATGCAAAACGAACTCGCCAATACCATATGATAATTCTGATGAAATATGAGTAATCTGAAATGTGCTGAAAACAAAATCTTTGCCAAAGTTATCAGATAGTATTTGGTGACGACAAAAGAGAAGGCTGGAGACGTGAATCATGTTTATTGCTGCGATTGTACTTTCATAATTTATTCGTGCGTGTTCCAAAAACCGATTGTGTTCATCCAAAAACAAATTTTCTTTTAAATTTAAGGCCCTTTCTATAGCATGTTTAGTTGTTACCAATTTGATCCCTTTTATCTCATAACTAGTGTGATTAAAAATAATACCAGAAAAGTGTAGAGACTCAGAAATTTTTGTAAAATTGTTCTCAACTACATTGCGAACATATGCATGAATATAGATTACTTCCATATGCAAGTAACAGGAAAAATACGTGCTTTGGTCTTCTAACAAATCAATTGGAAGGAAGAAAAATGAAATGATGTCTTTTCCGAAATATGCTTGCATTTGTGATTTTGCCGAGTCCCGTAAAGCCAATGTCCATGTAGCCGGGTTATCTTCTGAGATCACTTTCACATCAACCAAAAAGGTCAATACATATTTAAGGTTCTCTGCAACAGGAAGGAGAAGTTCACAATTGACGTCAATTACGACCCTTCCCGGATAACATCCATAACTTAAGGACTGAAACAAAAAATATTTTTATTAATATAATGACTATCATATAGAGAATTTTTTTTTAAGATGTAAGAGAACAAAACAGATGATACCTCTGTTAACGATCCTTTAATACGTTGATTTAATTGGAAAACTGTTGGGAGAAACAAGTCCCTGTAGTTTTCTTCTATTTTACTGTAGCCATCTCCTTTCGGTATTTTGCACATTTCGGGCGGTGGCTGTGTTATTCTACCAAAACCGTTAGAACAATTCAATGCACAAGATGCACAGTAAATATTTTTGTAAGGCGATACCAGTGGATGGTTTGCGACCATGGGAAGCAAATTGCACGCCTCTAAGTCTCTGGAATCATAGCATTGGTTGATCTGTACAGGAACTGGTCTTTCGAGCGCACAGTCAAAACAGAAGTCCCATATTAAGCTTTGTATCCATGTAAAAGAACTCATGCTTGTATCTCTGCAGGCCCAATGGTTGTCGTCTGTTCTAGGTAAAGACGACAGGCATCGTGATTTTTCATTATGTATTTTGTAGCATACCGGTATTTGACGCAAATCTAAAGCAATATTACAGTGTAATGTCATTGCTATTTCTAGAATATGAAAAATGTTTGTCGTGTAATGATACGGTAATATTGAACTACATACAATAATAAAAGGAACAATATGGTAGTCCTCTATGAATATCTGACCGTTTCTTACTGTAAATTTACTATTACAAAGGAAACAAAACACATTTTTAAATGTTACATTTTTTGATTGAACAGGGATTGATTGGAAAGGGCCGGTGTTTGTTATGCAAAGGTGTCGAATCTTAGAGTGTAAATCTTCAGATTTGAAAGATGTAAAATTAAGGCAGTCGCTGACAACCATAGGTACCGATTCAGATTTTATCCCCTCGGCAAAATGTTCAAGACAGCTAACCGGACGGGTAAAAGCTGTGTCGAGACAACAATCACATTGCCCCTCAAAAATACACGAAAGCTCATTATTACACTCCATAGGGGGATGATTTTGAATATATATCGGAAGAATGTCCCTGTTGTAAATCTTATCCGGAAACACGGCGGCTAATTTGAACACGATATCCGTAATGTTGTGTGGAGATTTGCTTCTATGTTTTTGTTCCACGTCATTCAAACTGACATTATTAATTTGTTCCATTATAAAATCTAAGTTAAACGTTATGTTATCAAATATATAATGATGTTCCCAGAAAAAGGATTTTTTCGGAGATTCTTGAACAGAAAAAGTGAAACTTTCTGTAGAGTGCCATATCGAAGACGAATCCATTTCATTGAAATTTCTCGTAATGTCTCTGTTCGTACTGCATATATAACAATAAATATTTTTGAATGGATATGTGACAATGGTCTGTTGGTTCTTCATGCAAGCATTTTGAATTGAAAGAAAACTTCCTGAATCATTAAAGTTTGCATTACATGTGTCAATAATTTTATCTTTAAATGAATGATACTTAAAATACTCGTAAAAATCGCAAACATAGCAGAATATATTTCGGTAACCTCCATACGGTCTAACATATGCAGCACTACATGCTCGCTGAATGTCAGGATCTATATAACCTGGGCATGAGACCTGTTTGTACTTTCTAGAATATTCGGAGTAAATATGTGGCAAAATACTTTCAGGAGGAACAAATTGAACAGAGACGTGATCCGTTATTTTTGAAAAATTAAAGAGAGATTGAAAGGAAGATATCATATTTATCAAGGAGATATGGAGACCATTTGTGGGTCTCGAACTTAAATGCCATCGAATAAGATCTGATTCGTCTTCATCATGACACAGGGCACACATCTGATTAATGTATGTGTAGTTTGACGAGATAGACGTCACTGGAAATAACCTTTTAAGGTTTTCATAAGAGAATATTTCACACAACTCTTTGCTTGTCTTGAGGGTTTCCGACGGACATTCTGTTATTATGGAGTAATGTGTATCATACAAATCTTCATCTGTCATTGACCGATAAAGAAATGGTGTGATGAAAACTTCGTGTTTTTTTCTTTTCATCATGAAAAAGGCATCGGGGCAGCATGTCTTGTTTTCAGTACATTCTTCATCGCAAGAACATAGCGGACATTTGGTATGCAAATGGTTGACCGTGTATCCCACCATCCCGGGCCATTTGTTACAGAGATATTCCTCGCCGCACATGTTCATATATATCAGCATCAGATTGGTGATGTTTAAGTCATATCCTTTTACGGCAGATATGTAGAGATTTAAAAATATCATGCATATTGCTATTGCTGGCGCCATAGTGAACTGCATCTAAAATGCAATCAAGAGATACGTTACAATTAGATAAATGAGGAAACATGTATCATTTATACACTTGATTCTATGAGTACATGTCATATGTGTCGTAAAAAAGACACGGGTTTGTGAAGGTTATTTGTCATCAATGTTTCGCGTTGAACTTTTTCTTTGAAGAAGGGTTATTTTTAAAGGACTATGAAACCTATAATTTTAGCGAACAACTAAAAGATCATAATATAGTGCTGACCTGATATTGAAAAGGTGCAAGACTGTGATAGAAACTAATTTTGCTCTATTTGTCAACTTTTAAAATAAGTTTTATGTTTCTTTGTTTTTATAGATAAACTAAAACAAGGTGGCTGGTATACACGTTTTATTTATTCTTTTTTAAATCACAAAGCCCTGTCAGTCTGCTAAGTTTAAACCGATCGAATTAATTAACTTAGCTAAATCCGCGAAAACGAAAACTCACATTCATGTACGTTTTGTCTCGTATTGCGGTGAAAGTTGATATAGCATTGTCAATTTTCTACCATTGCACATTTCATAATATTGACAACAATCGATCTAGAATGTTACATTTCTTTTTCATATTGTGTAGTGTTACTTTCATTTGGAAGCATTGTTGATGGAAATTTTGTCTTTTTGTCAGTTGTTTTACATCCTTCTAAGTTTAATGGTATATATCATACAATAATTTGATCAGCAACTAGTTCATGTTAATTAATTAGTATTACTTCTAGAATCCTATCGTTAATTGCATAAAATAAATATTGTTTATTATTTATCGGACCCCCACAACTTCATCAGTTTTATTTGAAATACTACGTGTTTACAACAACAAAACACAGAATTATTGCAGCATTTTTCATGTACCTTAGGGCATATTTGCTTAATTTATTTTTCATAATATCTGGGGTGTGTTACACTTCTGCCTTTTTGTACACACTGACAGAGGAAAGGCTGGTCAAGCCAAATAAATGTCAATCTTCTTACTTTATAACACACTTTGAAAAACAAAATACCCATGTCTGTGTTATGCTGACTATATTCTAACTTATATTCAACTAAATCGTTGGTATCTTTATTAAATGAGTCTTTTTTCGGCATTGTTTACACTGCATTCCGATGATTTTTCTCAGACTTTGATCGTCTCTATTAAACATGCCTGTAATGTCATCTATGATAATTGCACGTAATATAACAAATCAAAGTTATTTTTAGTTAGAAAAGTTTCTAGTGACATTAAACGCCTGTATTTTTTATAGTTTAAACTAGAGATAAAGTTAGAATTGACATGTTCCTGAGTAAAATATGATATCTTGTTGATCAGACAAATTTTTGTGATCGTACATATGAGGCATCCGAAACATTTTACTATTTGTGCACGCGTTGTGCCTTGCATTACTTTAATTACTATACACAATGACAGCTTCATATAAATCTTTAATTCTATGTAGAGTACCAAAGACGTAATTATAATGCGTTTGCCGTGAGAGTAAAACATTTATACAGTTACACAAAAAATGAATTTAAGGTCAGATGACACGTTCCTCAATTTTATATAACAATTTTCAGGAATTTGTTAATGGTTTACTACTACTCTGACAAGCTTTCTTGCAAAAAAATTAGGATACCTTACCAGGCTTTTTTTTTCAAAATACTATAGAATGCAATTTCCTATAAAACCCTCTTGAAAATACACTTGAACTGCTGATATAAAAAAAAATAATACAGCACAGCGAAATTCACTATATTGGGCCGGGCTTTGAACTCACAACCACTAGAACCTACGCTCCTGGCAGAGAGCAGCCACGGCTCTAACCACTCCGCCATATCGGCATACATCCATTTTAATCATTTTAAAAATCATTATACAAATAATTATTCTAATTGGAACTCTTTATTAAGAGGAGATACAAAAAAGATGCTCGAGGAACGTGTCGTCTGACCTTTAATCAGGTATATTTTTTTTACATGCGTAAGAATATTATTCTAAAGTACAATTCGCCGCCTAATAAAAGTACAGTTTATTTATTCTTTGCTATTTCCGAAATCAACAAAAAGTTGCGAAATTTCTTACAAGTATACATCATGATTGCATGTACTGAAATACTTTTGCATTGAATTTACAGAGCAAACGAATTCTATCACATGCCGATTATTCCTTTAAAAGAAATACTTGTTACTCATCCGATCGCCGAGAGTTGTCTTATCATACCCGCGTTGTTTTAAACAATTTTCAATTCATCGCTAAGTATATAAACAATACAGTGCATTTTCCTATTTACATTACACACAATTGCGAGATATTCAGAAAGCCATCGCCGAAAATCAGATTTAAGTAAAAACTAAGAAATGCCTAAATTAAGAATTCTAGAAAATAAAATATGGAAACATAATCATTAACAGTTTTTAGCTTACAAGGCTACTTTAAACCGAAAATTTCGTTAAACGAAATCCTCCATAAAGAACGATTGATAAAAATGTCTAAGACAAAATTAAAAAAACATACTGTTCAATTCTTAAATTGATTGGTTTTATACATTATAGTTTTGTTTTAGGAATTTCCTATGCTGTTAACTGTTTGCACTATTTTTGGATTATTCGAAAATATATATCAGTATTATGTTTTTATACTACTTAATGTAACAGCAACTTACCTTAATCAATCATGTATTACATCAAAAGACAGAAGAATATTCTAAAATAATATCTGACGTTTTGTATTTATAAGGCAAAAAATTACTGCGATTTAATTTTAATCCGAATTCTATGAACACACTAACAGATACATTTGATCAGATTACCGGAATATTGATATACTAGATTAATTGGTTTTCTTGATGAGGTGTCTTAATTACAAAAACAGTCGTCTCTGCTTTCGGAAATGAGTTACGTCAAGTTTATTAGGTGTCGTAGTGAACATGTACTGAATAAAAGACATCATTGTGTCGTTGGTGATTTAAATGCTAAATCAATACTATTTTACTTTCATAAGTAAGTATCCCCTTCTATTATAGCACAGAAAAAAAATAGAAACGCACTTTTTATTTTATTTTTCTCAGCATTGATGCAGTGATTAATTAAAATTCGTTTTACTACTGCTGAATATATTTTTAGTATAAGTAAGGATACCTTAACGAAATCAAATATTCTAACAATGAGACGTGTCTAAACTAAGTCCTGTTTTCTACTATTTGGTAAATATCTTGCAAGCAAACCGAATGCAAACTAAGGATTTTTTTTTCGTGTAGTTATACATCACAACTAGTTTTTGTCGTACATGTATACTGACTATGATAAACAGACAGTGAGAAGTACGGACACAGTTTTAAACTTCATTTAGCATGAAAGCGCTGTGAAATTAAAATTCCCATCACAGACGCTATTCTAGAATGGCGTAAAACCGCTTTCTTATAGTGTTATTTACATTATTAAACCAATCTAAAATTTGCTGTGGCAATGAACCATAAAAATCACGCAAAATAAATTATAATTTTGTTGAGTTTAGAAACCCATTACTTATATTTTTATAAAGATTAAATCTGAAATTTACAAGGAAAAGTATTAGCATTCAACGATTTTATAAAAACACAATTTCTAAATCCATGTTTTCTTAGGTAAGATAATTCAATAAAAGCATTTTAAGAATAAAAGTGTGACAAGTTGCATTTTTACAATTCACTCACAAGCTATAGATTGTGAAACATGCAACACAGAGATGTACGTCTATTTTGATTTTTTTTTATAAATCCATGACAAAAGCCATTTGAGCAGAAACATTTCCTTCTTTGATTATAAATTAAGAATGTTAATCTGGATTTTAGACAAAATATTGCAATACCATATTTTCGTAGCGTCATCATTTCGAGACAACATGTAATTGAAATTATCATTTCCTGTCTAAATGATGAATAAGATACATCAGTAATGGATATTATTTCTGTTTAGCGATGATGTGCACTGTTCAGATTTTGGAGGATTATTTTTAGCCTTAATAAAGATAATACAAATTTGTAAAAACAGCTGCCGAAATATTGCATACTACGTTAGGCAGATTGCACTACCTATAATTTCTTGCTGCCCTACATTTTTTTTATTTCTGCATAGTACTTCTTCTAACGTATATTAAATGTCTTTTTAATAATCCCTTTTCGTTAGACGTTTATCGAAACATGCTTTTTACAAATTACATTTTATACTTGTCTTTATAAATACAAGATCATGTTTAGATTGTCATAACAATAATTACTTTATTCGTGTATGTATTTTTTTTTCTTTCATCAGAAAGACCCATGTCTTTACGACTCCTTATCGCGATAAGATGTGGGTCCGTCTGATGCAATTTGTATCTAACCGATACAATTTTTAGGCATCGTAAATGCAAACCACTATCCA
Source organism: Magallana angulata (assembly GCF_025612915.1). Classification (NCBI taxonomy): domain Eukaryota; kingdom Metazoa; phylum Mollusca; class Bivalvia; order Ostreida; family Ostreidae; genus Magallana; species Magallana angulata. The sequence continues at coordinate 35,294,544 of NC_069119.1, read as the reverse complement.
TACTATTGTTACTATTATGATGACTGTTATGTACTGCCCTTGTATGCTATGCATAATAAAATAAATAACTGTGACGGTTGTTTTTTTTAATTTTTTTTGGTTTGTTCTTAACCATACATACAACTCGGAGAAAGGCAAGTCGTAAGTTATCTTAAAAGATCTAATAGATGATTGATACAGGTAAACAGAAAATCACCAATACACTAACAAGCGTTCCGGAGTTTTCATCTCTTAGAATGAGACTGAATTGGACTTTTCAACCTTGGTCTGAAAACAAAATGCAGCTGAAGTTTTGTTTTATTTTCATTTATGAATAAAGTTCGTATTAAACGTGTGTAAATGACATGGAACAATTTACACGCAATGTAATGTTTAGTAAGCAACTTGAAGAAAAGGATTTAATTACGTTGATATTAAACGTAAGTAACAACGTAATATATACACTGCTTTACTGAATATATGTTGTATTAATAAAATAGGACAATATATTATTAAATTAATGTTCTACGTATTGTGGTACACGTTAACATTGAATTAGTTTTGGTTAAACGTGGTCTTCGTACTGAAAATTAGACAAAGATTTCAATTAGTGTCTTTTTAATGCAGTCATTTTTATAGCCATATTCATTGAAAATGCATCTTCTGAAAACATTAGATGCATAGCCTTGTGGTTACGCGGAGGTCTTTTTTTTTATTTTGTGGTCGCTGGATCTAATCCTCCAAGTACTAAATATTTTTTCTACAGAATTGAAAAATAAAAAAAAATTGAAAGATTAAGTTACATGTATCTTATCTTCTGGGTTTATTTTAAATAATCATTTTTTCATTAATTATCATTTATCATTAATTCGGTCTGAATATTAGGGTACTCAGTATAAACAGTTCTATTCTTTAACACTATACATGTACTCTATTAACACTTAGATCTAAATAAATGCATTTTGCTTGAATCTATAACGTTTCAGAATATCAAATAATATTTTACACAGACTTTACCGATTTTATGACAAATCAGTTGCTATTTACACCATTATAAAATCAGTACAGTGTAACTAGGTTTCGAAAATCATTTTGCGACAGCTAAGTACCTGAATCTATCGAAATAATGGAAAAAGGCGATATACCTCTTTACAAAAATATACGTTTTACGAACTCTATGTACTTCCCCGAAGAATGACCAGTGCTTTTTTGGTTATGCATGAATGTATGAATTTTCTTATGCTAAAGACGATCCTTTTTATTTGATGAGTTATTTTTAATTAACAAACACGATAACCAATGATACACGTTCTTAAAGTTTACTTGTTTTCACAAAACCGTGTTACCAGTATCATATCAAGATAAGTTAATGCTAAGAATACCAAATTCAAACGATTGCTTTTGAAGTAAAAAATAATCTTAATATTCTGAGTCATTTCTTTAGTGTTATGTACAATTAAGCATTTACAGCAAACATAGAATAGTATATCATTTTTTTCGACAAATAATCTGAATATTTTACGCAATTTTTTTCCCCATACAGAAACCAAGTTGGGTTTACAATAAAAATATGTTGGTGGGAAAAATACATATATATATGCTCATGCGCGTGGTCTTGTGGTAGAGAGTCCTTCACTTTCCATTAAAACTGAAGCTTCTCTGAGTGACTATGATGTGTGTGCCAGTAATCGTTGCATATTTTGTAGACATATTCATCATAAAAATATATGTGATATATTTTCAGTATCAGTCAAATAAGGATGATTGGGTCCTATTTTTTCTTTTTAAATCAATGAATCAGATGTCATTTTGCAAAATTGAAAGATACTTGTACCTTGTAACCAGCAGTTGAACAAATGATTAACAAAGCCCTTGCCGTAATTCAATTGGTGTATCGGGGTAAACTACATTCAAGCTTCAAAATTGAATTCGCGATCTTGAATAAAAGCAATAGATATTTATGCATTTGTTTATTTTGTTGATGGGCTTGTAAAAAAAAAAATATTCAATTCGTATTCTTTGACACTTTAAAAAATCAAATTGTATCTTTAAATGTTAATGTTATTTAAATATGAGATAAATCTAAAAAAAGAAGAAATCAGCACATACATATACAAAACAAAACAAAACCTATATTGTGTTTAGGATGAATGCTTTATGCGCAGATAAAAATGCAAATAACAAAAGGCAGCTCCATATAAAATTTATATTCACTACACAAAGGGTTCTAGTGAATGTAAAGGACCTCCTAGATTCCACTGCAGGAAATTAAAAAAAAAACAACAACAATGCATTCGGTCATAAAGAATACCGCTTTGTACCTCTCAGATGCGGTTCTTGTTCTCCGTCGTCAGCATTCAAAAATCCCATTTAATTTGAAAGGTTTCTTTGTGATTTTATTTTCATTTCCTTCTTATATTTCAAATTAAATTGAAGCTATAAATCATTTGAGACCAGGATGCTTTTTTTCTAATCTGATTGTTTTTTATGATCATCATATTTTTAAAAAAAACAATATCTTTTTTGGTCCAATTTAGATTTTATTAATCAGGAAATCATTTGTCTTGAAAACAGGATATCGATAAATTTATTATGAACAAAATGACTCATTGATTATGATATTGCAGCTACATTTTAATTCATCATGTGCCTACGAAGTACAGAAATTTAGTTTGTAATATAAAACATGTAAGCTAAATTCGGCCTTGTATTCAGCATATATATATACCTATGCTGAAACCATTTAATCACACACTGTATCGTTTAACATTTTATTCATTTAAAATCAGAAAAGTTCATACATATTTCTGTTTTAAACGTTTAGAAACTAGTCATTTTTACATCAAATTTGTGTTTGCTGCACAAAGGGAGATGACTCTTGGCATTATCATAATTTCTAAAAACAACTTAACATTTGACATTAAACATTTTTGACATACCAAGATTTATTCATATTAGATAAAATGCACGATATACAACAAACCGATTCTTTTCTTTTTCCATGACATGTATCTTAATTTTGCAAACATTATAAAATTTTAATTCATGTTGTATAAACTGAAAATAATGCTCTTAAGAAGAGGGAAAGTTTTTCTCGTGTAAGGTCTAAAATATGAAGACAATGTAATACTATCTACTTAATATAATAAAAACGAAGAAGATTTGGAGGAAAAAATAAAAACAAACAATAAAATTAAATAATACGAAACTAAATCATCATTGAGTACTTGATGCATTTTAATTGTATTTGGTCCGGGACTAACAATGATCCAAAGGATATTTGCAGTGTGGACCAATTTACTGTTCTACTGAAAACCAGGACCAGCACGTTTTACCTGTATCCGTTGTGCATTTCATATTTCATTTGCTTATATCTAAGGTCGCTTTTAGAACATAATTAAGGAGAAAGTTGAAAAAGATAATGAAAACAATAACCAAAGAGAGAAATGAAAAAGACTAATTGTACAATTAGACACATTACAATGTTGTTAAAATCACTAATCAGTCAATATTACGCAGAACCACAACAAAAACATTGTTATTCAAATTATGCATTTGGGTCATCCTTTCGTTTAGATATCACAAAGATCTTCTTTCTGGGTGTATTTCATGATTTGATATTTCTCAAGAGGATAAGTACAGATTATTAACAGTATTATGACCACAGAAACCATTGAAAGTAAAATTATTCCTATCCTGGCTGACTTTATTTTTGTTTTAGATTCCAGTCTAATTTCAATATCTTTATGTCCGTCTACCGTATCTGGAGTCTCTCTATTCACCACTAACACGTGAATATTTCTTGTTGTCTCGATGTCAGTTGATAAAGTTGATCTTACTGATCTGGAAGTATTGTTTTGAAATTGTTAATTTTTTTTTCATAAATAGCAAAATCATGAATATAAAGCCATTGCTTTATTTATCCATATAATCATTTTTTTCTGTTTTTAATAGTGATAAGGAACAATGTAGTGCCATACCCATATCTAATAGTTGATTCCTCATTGGAAAAATCTAAAATAAGATTTGATATTAGTTGTTATAAATAGCTTTCAAAGTCTTGTGGAAGCTTGAAGGTCGTCGCCATTTTAAACTATACCAATATCCTAAAAAGAAGACCTCTGTACAAAGATACAGGAAAAATAAATGTAAAGCTTAGTTATTTTGATTGTTTCTTTACAAAAGGTATGTTGATGGCCAAAAATACCATATATCATTGTCAGTATTATATCGAGCCTCGTTAAATCTGGAAAGGAAATCTATATGCATTTAAAAATGAAAGTGTGTTTAAAACAATATTTATTGTACCTTACGTTTGTTTAAATTGCTATATAATTTGATATTTGTTAGTAATATAAGCATTTCATCAAGTAGAAAACATTTATTTATGTTTAAACAATAGGCGCTTATTGCATTGTATCAACAAAAAATTAATGTCTACAGATATTCACTGTAAACACTCTAAAACTTATCCCGCTATCATTGTAGTCCCTTTTAATCGCCCATACCTTTTTCGAATATCCTAACAATGATATATTTAATATTGCAAAATAGTACCGTTCGTAATTAGTATTGTTTATATCATTAGTTTTAATTTTATCCCGTATTTTTAAAGGCTCTAATTTATTTGGAAATGAAATTTAGTAAATAATACAGTTTTTTCCTCACTGAAGATTCTGTTTGAATTTCACAAAAATCATGAATTTAAAACCATTAAAAATTCAAACAAAAGGTTATTCTTCCAAGGGAAAAGGACATAGTTCTAGCTGTTTATTTTTAGTTGTTCAAGGTAGGTGTGGGAAAACATACGTTACTATATTAGAATTTGGTTTTAGACAAATTCTCCGTTTACTTACTGTTTGGTTGAACATTGTATTTCCGCGTGAAACAACTTGCATTCATATGAGACATGAAAAGTTGTACATTCATTTAACGTCGGCTCGATACGATATTACATTACCTGTATTTAATTACATTTATGTAATGATGTGTATATGTTATTACTTATTATTATCAGAAGAAAAGTAGACGTCTCTCTAAAAAAAATTCAACATATCTTTACAAAATTAATACGAAGAAAAGTTCAACGCCTTTTTTCGACTTATGCAGTGTCTGCAAATTAAACACATTGCAAAATGTTTTACACTCATACTCTGTTAAACTATCCCAAGATATCCTCAATTTACATCCAATGCTTAATTGCTCAGTATTAATAAATACCTCAGGAGTCAAACGATGCCCATTCAAAAGTATGAACAATTTTCAATATTATTCAGCTTTAACGCCAATGTTAGCTAAGCAGGTTTCAATACAAGTCTAAAAAATGTAATGTCTACGGGGATTTTGTATTGCATTAAGTTAGGATGATAACGTTGAAAATTGCGCGAGGTATTCCGAATGACTTCCAAATAGGAAAAGATGTAAACATTTCCTATTGAAAATCTCCGTAAGAAATCAATTTTCGATCCTGGGATTTGTTTTGGCTGAAAAGTGATAATGTGTCAATGAAGATATCTTCAAGATATCTTCAAATTTTTTTCCCTTATATCGATTTTAATTGCACTTCTTTCACATGTATGTATATTTTCAAAAAAAAAAAAAAACGACCAAATGTGCTGGATAAATATATCGGGACAGACTTAAGTGGTGAACGTGCATAGGTAATGATATACGCTTACTATAAGCTAAAAAAAATTCAATCATGCTTCCACATTTTTCAGTAAAAAAAAAGGATTCGATTTAATAAAGCTAAAGAATTCAATTGTTTGAAGGATTTTGCAGGCAAACAATCATCAAAGACATTTTGCTATGGCCGATGAAATGGGTTTACATGTGTAACATAATTTGTCCATGAAAACATCTAAGTAAAACAAAATAATAGACTTATACATTTTGGGGATCACACTTTCAACATAAAACTTAATAGAAAAACATGCATATGGTTTTTTTAACGTAAGTTGCAATTGATTAAGTAAGGCTTTAAAGCAAACATATACCTCCAGAAGCTTGAGTACATCCGTAAACATGGTGACAGTCGTGCTCGCTACAATCGCATTCTGATAAACAATTGAATCCATAACTTAGTGACGAACATTTTGAGTCGCAGTTTATTCCAAAATATCCCGGATCACAGGCTAAAATTTTTGAAAAAAAAGGCTAAAAAAAAACTTCATTGACAATTGATAGCTAATGTTGAAACAATTTACACTTACGAATGCAATTCTGTTCTGTCGAACTCCACTTGTGATTAACTCGGCAAATTGTATGATTTTGTCTGAAAGAAAATGCCATCATTTTGTACGCAAAAGCTGAAAAGTCGAAAGGAAATTGAAATTCATTTGAAATTTTTCTAAATGCTAAGAGGTTTAAATCTTTATTCTGAATCTGATTGATATACCTAATTATTGAAAAAGCATGTAACTGTTTATATAATAATTGAACACTCTCAAACAATTTTGTCGTGTTAAATAACGTCACTATTCTGCTTGTTATAATAATTGTCTTTAATTTATGAAGTTACATGACTTTTTTGTCAGCAAATATTTTGTACCAATTTTCCGTGATTTTCCGTTATTCAAATCACTGACTGAATTTATTCAGATACAATATTCGCGTAGTAAAATAGTCATAACTTCTTAATCTAAACCCCCCCCCCCCCCAAAAAAAAGAAACCGTAAACATATAACATCTGACAAACATATTCATAATTTTAAAAAAATGTATCTACCTTTCGTTTGTTGTCAAAATAATTGAATGATTGGTTTTCTCTGATACTAATTTGCAACCGTTTACATGATGGCAGTCCTCGATATCACAATTGCATTCCTTTATACAGTTCCGTCCATAGTATGGAAACGGACATTCTATTTCACAGTTTTTACTAAGATATCCGCTAGGACAGGCTGGAAACAACGTGTGGAAAAGCTAAGTATTCATCAAAGCAAATTTATGATTTGACTTTCAACTTTGAACTTTGAAATAAATCAGTTGTTATTTATGAATGTACTCACGTATACATTGCTTGATTATTTGGTTCCACTTATAGCCTAAAGTACACTCGTCTGCATTCTTTCTAATACATTGAATAAAATGTGGATGTTAAGAAACTTCTTTTGTAATTAGTAAACGATTTAAAAAGAAAATAGATTTACTTACGCAACAATGAAACTCAGACACCCATATTGAAAAATTATTCCAATCCACATAAGATGAATTTTGGTTACCTTTACATTATTTTCCATTTCTATCTACACTCAATATATTTTGCAACTATTACTGAATGTATGCAATAGTTGAACATTTGTTGTTTAGAATAAAAAGTGGAATATGTTTACTTGCACTGACACGTACACAAAATAGCATTTATTTATTGCTTATCTGCAGTATATATATGTTTAAGGAAATAAATATATAATAAGCCAGATGTTGGCCAGATAATTATCCTGCTATGGGTGTAACAAAGTCAATGAATAACTCTAAAATAGTCAACAATAATTGCATGAGTTTACACATGTGATTTTGGACTCTTTTGATTGCATGTTAGAAATAAATGCATTCAATTTTAAATAAATTGCATTTGCACATAAGGATTTACCTTTCACGATTTGTTACATAGATAGGTTTCGAATTATTACATGTAGTTTGGTCGGGTTGCAGTCCACATCCGTTTGCGTGATTGCAGTCTTTGACGCATCAAAGACGTTTCTTAGACATTCCATCCATAATATGAAAACAAATGCGTCACAGTTTTTGTAAAAATATTCTCTGTTACGGGCTTTAAAAATTCACATTCATTTGGTATCGAAGAGTAATGACATTGACTTGTCTTACACAACTTTTTCAGCTTGTGCTATACACGTGACAACTTGAGTTCAAACTACATTATCCAAATTAAAGAGTATATTTCAAAACTGTAACCGTTTTACGATGAATTCTGTGATAATAATGAAGCATTTACCATTTAATTTTCAGAGAATCTATCATTCTAAAACAATTCACATTTTAAGAGAAATTTTTCTTTACACATATTTAAAGGTAAAAACTTTGATCATTTCCTTACATGAGATTCATCCATTATTGTTTCAAATGTCTTTGAAAAAGAAGTGTTGCCAGAATCTAGGTTTCGAATTAAGCGTATATCAATACCCATTTTGATTTTTAAAAATGACATCGGTACCTTGATTATAAGCCCTTCGTATCGTTTGCAATTATTGCTGAGTGTTAAAATGACGTTCAGATGATGATTGACACACATTGTGTAGGCTATCAATAAAATACAACGGGAGATGTCCTTGCTCTGACACGTACACTAATTGGCATTATTGCTTTTGTGTTCAATTACATGTATTTATAAGGAAGTTGATTTCAAAAATCTAAAAATTTGTTTCAAAATGTAATTTTAGGACAATTTTATTGAATGTTTAAAGCTAAAAATGTATTTAAATGCAAATTCAAATGCAATTGAAATTGCAAGGGTCTGCGAAGCCATTCCTTTAAAATAAACTTTATTTATTAAATGTAAACGTTAATTTTGTACAGATATTCACGTTATGTTTTTAAAGAAAAATATAAACACGTGTAATAAAATAAAAAAAAGGGATCAAACGTATAACAAATCTAAAGGGACCTAAACAAAACAAAAATTGAATTACATGTATCCTTTTTTCATTTTTTTATGCATAAAATGGTTTACTAGTACATATAGAATCAAAGTACTGAAGTACTGAAAGCTGGGCTCTTTTGGTGTGTCTTTATGCATATTGTGTAAAAAAGAATGAAATCTCTCTCTCAAAATGCATAGTCTTGTTTTTAAAACATGTTATTAATAAGAAAACTAAAAAAAAGAACGACAATTCACTCTTTAAACGCACGTCTTTGTAACACTGACTGTGCTGTCATCTCTAAAGTACATAACAGTGGTGTATTAAGTGATGTATGTTAACAGGATTTATATAATTCTTTTTTTTAATAATGAATAATCTTTTGATTTTTTTTTTACTTTCAGTGTAAGTGATAACACTACGAATCGATTTTGTAATGAACAGACCAATAAATTCAAATGATGTATCGTCGGGCAAGCGGGCTATGCATGACTAAAAGAAATAAAAAATTACATAAAAATGTAAATATTTTAATTTTCAATTGTAAAATTGCTGAAAATTTTATTTGAATATAAGTAAAAAAATCATTCTTCAAATATTAAGGATAATTTTGGCCGGGGCGCGATTAACTATTTTATAAATCCTGTTGGGCTATATTGGATCTGACCATGCCTGACAAAAATTATTGCCTCATGATACTCAAAGAGTGATTCCATTTTCTTAAAATGAATTTGATACCTGATGCACTTGTTGTTTTTTGCCACACAATTTGCAAATTCAAACATAAACGTATGTATAGATAACAATATACCTGCAGTTATAAATTGTGAAATTAGCGAATGTTCATGTAAGCATTGAAACATTATATTTGTATAAAGTCTTTTAACTGCAGCGATATGTGCATACAAATTTAATAAAGTTAGCGCGTTATAAAAATTGGTATGCACACAACACTGCAGTTATGAGGCCCTATTTTTCAAAAAATTTAATGATTCAATGCTTATATGCATATTTTTTATTTCCTTCCTTGTCTACAGCTGTGATTCATATCTTTAAAATCTATTTTTATACTAAGGGTAATTTAACATAAATGGAAAAGCCACTGTAACAACCACAAGCGTAAACTTTGGTTTTCTCTTGTGACGTTGCAGCGTTCAACGTTTGTGATGTCATAATAAAACTCAACATTTAAACCTTTTAGTATCCTGTGTTACGGCGTTATAACTGCAGTAGCTGTCCACACACGTTACATGCAAAAAATATGTGTAATGTAAATATATGTTTTTTTTTAATTCATATATCAGTTCCAAGACATAACTGTAAAACTAGTTGAATTCAAGCTATTTTCTCATTCATATTTATAATGTTTAATATACTCCTGATTACATTTATATGTTCTATACAAGTTATAAGCTTTTTATGTAATATCCACATGCTACAAGTATTACAATGTATGTGTCTTACGTATTAAAGTTCTGGTCCTTGCCACACGTTCCCCTCTCATTCCTCTTACCTGAATTTCAAATATTTGATAATTGCTGGACATTCTTTCCCTTGAGCAATTTTTACTATATCTAGTATTCTTATCAAGCAGTATCTTTTTGTCTGGTAATGAATATATGTCTCTTGGTTACGGCGACGAGAAAGACGATCACAAATCACGAATGTAACGGTTCCAGAAATACCTTCGTTTCATGTTTAGTATTGTTTTATAGATATATATTTCAATTGTAGGTGTTTAGAGTAAGTTTGATAAACCCATACTTAACAAATTGATTTTATTTTAAATACCTTAACTTAGTGCATTTTTTTCTTCTGTTGTGTGTGTTTATTTTTGGAATCACCACCGTAATTTTGTGCATGCAAGTAAAAAAAAAAATACGTTATTCTATATGACAAGATTTGGCAGTGGTAATGTCATTGGAATCATTTAAATACTGAAAACATTCACATCATTTTGGGTACTCTTTTTTAAATATTGACATCATCAATATCTATTAAGCACCATTATTAACGGAATTTTACTTTTTTAAGCATCTTTCATAACAAAAATTAAGAAGGTGTTTTAGATTCAGATTGTGGAAAGAAATACAAAATGTAATGAGTGTAAGTGTTCACAACGGTTTTCTCCGGGCACACCTGCTTCATACATCAATGACACACATCGCACTAACCTCCGTGCCAACGAGAGGTATGTTTATCATTCGTTGTGAAAGAAAAAGCCCAGATTAGCTTAAATGACTTTATATATATTCTTTACCTATTTTATAGTGTTTAATTTGATGATAAGATATGTTCCATGTATTCAAATTTAAACAACTCCAAATGAAATCCGGATTCATATGTCCAATACTATTTTAATTCTATGCATTCTCTGTGTATTTAATTCGTCCGAAATGTCAAACAAAATCCAAGACTTCGAACTGAATGTCTTCATTTTGCATATTAATCACAGAATAGAACGTGGTTTGATATCACAGTTACCTAAACATAAAGATTTAATACACCTTTTTTAAACAAGTTATTGCTATGAAGCATCATTCGTCTTAATTTGTGTTTGTGCTTTTATTATTTTTTACCATACTACATGTACCTTTCATTTGGTTGATTTCAGTAGCGCTTTCTAAGAATGCAGTATTCTTTCTGTATCTTTTTGTAGACATAGATTTTGAGAAATCTACATATCTATATATATATGAATAAAAGTTAGAAGAGTTTAAAATCCATACAATTTGTACCTAACTTTTTTTCGCTGGTATAAGCTTTGGTATCTATTCTTTTTAAACAAAAGATTTGATGGAGATGAAGAACAACGGGCGCACTGTTTTTGTATACACTACATGCTCTGAAAACCACTTTCCGTATGAAAATCAGCCCATATTTTCTTGTCACCCCTATGTTTTCCCTGTCATCCCCTGTGCAGTCCCTGTCAGCCCGAGTACACTTTCCATGTAGACTCTGTAATCCCCTGCCAGCCACTGTTGCATTCCTTGTACACCCTGCGATCCCCTGTCAGCCCCTGCACACATACCCTGTGTGCCACTGCAAGCCTCTGTCACCCCCTGTACGCCCCGGTTATTCACTGTAAACAACTGTATTTCCCCAACGTTCATTATTTACTTATTATACCCGCACTTTCTAAAGAAAGTTCGGGTATATTGTTGTTACCCTGTTCCGTCCGTCCGTCTGTCCGTCCGTCTGTCTGTCCTTCCGTCCGTCCGTCCGTCTGTCACGTTTTACTTTCTCAAACTGCTCTTACATCTTATAAACCAGCAAACTGAACTCTTGGAGTTTGATTTGGGGTATCATGTTGTTTTGTAAAAAGGTTTCAAAAATTCTTTGTTAGTCCTGGGGGTCAAATAATTGGTAAAAAATGACGTCTTTTCACAAAAAACCTTCTTCCTCGAACTCCTCCTACATTTTCAAAAGTAGACAAATCATCTTTTGGAATATGTTTTAGGGTATCCTATAGATGCGCAATTAGGTTTGGGAATTTTCAATTTTGTCCTGGGGGTCATTTAATGGCTAAAAAATGACGTTTTTATACAAAAAAAAACTGGTTTAAAAAACGTCATTTTTTTTAAGCAGTAGCCAAATGATCTTCTATAATATGATTGGGGGTGTCATATTGAGGCATGATCAGGTTCCAGAATTTTTTTTTTAATTAAGGGGATCAGTGGGCAACAAAAAATGACGTTTTTTGGCAAAAAAAATATGGTTCCCAGAAATCCTCTTACAACTTTTGGAGTAGCTACGTCATCTCCTTGGATATAATTGGGGCTGTCCTATTGATGTGCAATAAGGTTTTAAAAATTTAAATTTCATCCTGGGAGTCAAATAGTAGCAGAAAATTGACGTTTATCACTAAAAAAAACAAACATTGATCCAAGAGCTCCTCTTATGATTTAATGGATAGACAATCATATCTTAGGATATGATAGGGACTGTTCTATAGATGTGCAGTAAGGTTTTCAAAATTTAAATTTCATCCAGGGAGTCAAAATGTAGCAGAAAATTGACGTTTATCACTTAAAAAAACATAGATCCTAGAACTCCTTTTATGATTTAATGGATAGACACATCATATCTTGGGATATGAGAGGAACTGTTCCATAGGTGTGCATTACGGTTTTGAAAAATTAAATTTAACCCTGAGGCCCATTACCTACTGGTATATACCTTTTGATGCCCTTTAAGGATCAAGAATATAGATGGTTAAGGGGTGGGGATCTCAACCGTTTTAGATATTCGTGCACTTCCTGTTCAAGGGGGGTCATGACCACCCCCGGGGCCCGTGACCTACATACCGTTTGATGCCCCTTGACACAAGGAACAAGAATATATATAGTTTAAGGGTGGGGATCTCAACTGTTTTGAAGATATTAAGGGACTTGCTGTTTGAGGGCGTCAGGACCACCCACAGGGCCCATGACCTACATAACATTTGATGCCCCTTGACATCAGAAACATGAATATATATGGTTTAGGAGTCATGATTATAACAGTTTCTGAGATATATGGTAATTTCAAATTCCTGGGGGGTGGGGATGACCCCAGGGGTCAGATCTAATAAACCCTATATATTGCCAGTAACAGCCAATATATGATTATGAAAACCCTATATTATTATCTTTGTCCATTTTCAAGTTACCATTTACAATAGAGTCTATGATTCTTCCTACAAGGTTCAATGTTAGACCCCACACCCTTTTGACACCCCCTTCCCCCCCTCCCCCGAAAAGTGGTTGTCTAACCCAAAATGAGAAAAATCAAACCAGGGTGCACAACTAGATTTGCAGGCCTATCATATCCTAGAGTTTTGTACAATTATGTTCAGCCATCTCTGAGAAACAAGTTCAGAGCGGGAAAGAAGAAAAAGAAGATGAAGAATATATACATGTATTAAGAACCGTACAAAAACAATAAGTCTCCAAACTTCATTCAGGAGACTTAATAATTAATAAAGATTAAACAGAGATACAGTACCCGCAACGTTATTTTTTACAATCCTATCCTATCGTATCGTGTATCAATCCTATCGTATCGTGCGTGTATACTGTCCTATCGTGCGTTAATTCTATCCTAACGTGCGTGTATACTGTTCTATCGTGCGTTAATCCTATCCTATCGTGTGTGAATCCTATCAGGTTTATCGTTTAATTTCAACAATTCTTCCGTTTATCCTATCGTGTTAATCGTTTCGTGCCTTTTCATAAGCAAGTAAATTTGCTAAATAGAACTATATAGTCTGTTCTTTCAAACAGCAAAATTTTCTTGATATAATGATTTAATTTCAAACAAATGAAAATTAGTTTTTCAATTTGAATTTAAGACAATTATTCTGCGTATTCATAACACAGTATTTACAAAATACATCCATAAAATTACCCGTTAATGATATACTTTATACTCGATTGAAATACAATTAACGAACAGACTATAATCAGGGTTAATCAGGAATGGAGAGAGTAATTGAGAACACAGCTAAAGTAAATTTTATATACACATCTAGTATTTGTACTTTTTAAAAAAGTAAATATGTGATTGTTTGAATGAAAGTAATTATATATAAGTTTTGAATCATTATGGAAATCATATGAACAAAGATGTGTGTTTTGTGCATTAGTAAAAAAACAATCTTTACGCGATATGTGGTATATTATTTATTCCTCTAGCCTTGTTAAAATTAAGAAAGTTTTCAATTTTCTTAGAATTTTATATATTTTGTTTTTGAGGAGAGAGAGAGAGAGAGAGAGAGAGAGAGAGAGAGAGAGAGAGAGAGTTGTCTCAACATTCGATAAGATTTCTCATGGCACGTGGTCAGAGCACGGGTGCTGTCACAGACAGAAAGTGTTATGTAATAGTTATACACACCCGTAAACACAGGGATAGCTTTTCTATTAATTGTGTCGTACTTGTGATTTTCTATATACCTGTCTGAATCAGGCTTTATTCTATTTTCATGCAGTAAAGTTAGAAGGCGCGTATGATCAGGGACTTTTATATATACGTCCCTGGTATGATATTTCTGAAAACGCCCGTTAGTGAAACATGTGCTATTATGTGCATTTCAATCAGAATACCGTTACGGCTACATGTTCTACTTTAGCAGTTCACATAAAATATTAGTTATTTGAAATGAGAGAGAGAGGGGGGGGGGGGAGAGAGACTCTCAGCATTCAATAAAATTCTTCACGGCACGTGGTCAGAGTACGGGTGCTGCGATGGTCAGGAAGTGTTATGTAATAGTTACACACCCTTAAACATAGGGATGACTGATTGTCAATGTACCTGTCTGAATTATGAATTGTTTCGCTCTAATTGAGTCTCCGGTCCATATCCTCCACCCCCAATATTACCAAGTAGATTATCGACTCTCTTGGTCTCTCAAAACCCTTGATCCCTCGAAGTCAAACTGCTGTCCCGTTATTCATATCTGTTGTTCTTTTACTCTCGATACTCTGAAGTGGCCGAAATATGCAAGCGTTACCTAATTCTAACACCTACTTTGTCAATTTTAAATGGCTCAAGGCATTAGACGCAGGACCCGTGTAACGGGATTTTCTTCAGGTGACACTTGTCCTGCAAGGTGATAATTGTTCCATGATGGACCATACCGTTGCCTAGACTATAATTAGCACCGATCGTCCTAAATGAACATATAATCTGATTTATTTAAAACGAGAGATAGAGAGGCCGGAAAATATTTAATGAGTTAAATCAGAGTCAGATTAAGGGGAAAACATACATTCGTCAAGTTGAGTTGATGCCTACGGTAGCGACTTTATAATAGTACATCGCGCAATATTTGTCTTCTTTAAAAATGTGGCATATTTTCAACTCATAATATGGCAAAAAATAATACTTTAAAATAAAATATTACTGATTTTCAAGTACACTTGCATGATTTGCGTAATAAATTGCTATGTTTGGGACTCTTGAACAACATTTACAAAATACATGTAGCAATAGTTTTCTAGAAGTTTTTGTTAAAAACAATTCAAAGAAAATAATGAATTTTTCTTCTAATGAAATTTATATCTAAATTCTAACAATAATTAAAACAGCGCTTGTATTCTCCTTCTTGGTTTAATCCCTGATACAGATAACACGCGTGTTACGGTGTCTTACACCATCGCGGTAAAATCGTGGCCCCGCGATCACCGCGATGACAATACCGCGACGGTGTATCGCGGAAAGGATTAAAACACCATCACGGTGTCGCGGGAAAATACGGGATCCGCGTTGGCTGTAGTGTACCCTGCTTATACATGTATAAATAGCGTGTATATAAAAAACACGTCTGTTGTTTATACAGAGTTCAAAATGTCTGCATAATATTGTGGATCCCGGCAATATATCCAACGTATTTTAAACGTGATCAAGTCAACATCTGAATTATATGTTGTGATCGCAAGATCTACAACAGTTTATGATTAAGGTATCCCACTCCCCAGTGTTATTGTATCAAGAATTCTTGAGAAGTATATCATAGAAATCTGTAGACAAACGTGCTTAAAAAAATACAAAGATAAAGTGAGATCAATGATGTTCCCTCTGAGTTATGGCCAATTTAATTTGACCTTTTAGCACATAAAATGATATTTCATCCTTATTAGGATTTGTTGTCATTATTTTTGATTGAGGAAACTATAAGTTCTTCAAATATTGTTTTTAATTATGCACAATGGCCACAATGAATATAGGGATTACGAAAAAAATTGTACGAATCTACATAAATTTCTGGGTGATCTTATTGCAATTAAAATAGACAATTTTTATAATAGTTACTATTTGATTTGAAATAAAACATTTTAAATATCAAGAACTTCATAAGATTAATCCAATTTGCCTAAATATTTATTCAGTGACGTTTGGACATAATAAAAACATGGGGATCAGTGATGTCAAATTTTAGATATATGGCTTCAAAGGTAAAAATTCAGACATTTTCTATATAGTTGTTATTTCATACTAAACGTGTATCACTCTCTCGAAATTTAATTTTGCACATGACACACAGAACCTTTAGAACATGTCACAAACTTATCAAATGTGTAAAAAAGAAAGTGAATGATAAGTAAAGAATAAAGAAAAGTATATCGGAAATTAAAAAAATTGCTTGTCTCTGTCATTTTCTTTTTAAAAACCTTCCGCACAAAAAAATAGTTTCCCCATAACTTGTTTGTTTCTTAAATTGAAATGATTTTCTTTATGAATGTTTTGTAATAATGAAATGGCGATCTTTCTTTGATGATCAAATAAATAAAAATCATATTCATTTAAAATATAATAATCACATCTGCGATGAAATCAAAACGTGAGGAGTGAAATACCTTAAGCATCACAATAACATAACCATAACCATAAACACACAGGAACGTCATCCATACATTAACAGGTCAAGACCACTAGATTTTGTGACGTCGGCATAAATTTGGATACAAAATTAGCTATCTCACAGTTTACTTTTATTGACAAACCAATCAAGTGAATGAGTTGAAAGGCATTGTGGGCTACTACAAGTTTCGGTCAATACAAAGCGTATTGAAAATATATACCATTTTGAATTGTTCTTTGGAAACTCATTTTTAATTTTTTTTCGGAATGAATGAAATAAATATAAAAAATTATGTCTGACCTTTCATTTCTATGCTAACATTTGAAAAATATTGCCTATGAGGCCTTATATCAACCTATTTGAATATCCCATTGGCAAAATTCAAAAGAGAGGTACGTCCTTTTATATTAGAAGCAGTGAGCACGTTCTTCACGTTATACCCCAGGTTTAGGACAACATTAGAAGAATTGTGAAATTGTCTTCAAGGACACTCATCAGAATGTTTAATGTACAAAATACTACATGATCCATTACTTGTACTTCTATATTTGTATATTTGTGCATTTCCACTATCGTGGCAATTTGCGTATGTTAAAAATCTACAATTACCAATTGTCATCAATAAACAAATATGCAATTTTTCTTATCAAAATTTGCTTGCATTTGTGCGCGTTTGTATGCCAGTCTATTGATACTTATCAATTATTTAAGCAAAAATTGATAAATTAAAACAACAGTATTTTTCAATGTGAGCATGGAAAAAAGTCTACGATACATAACATTTCCCTTTTTACCTTCTAAAGTAAAGATCAAGTTGTACGATTTAAATATTGTGTATGAAACAGCCACAAACCACGTGTATATGTTGAAAAGTAAACACGCTGTAGACCATGATGCTTTGTGATTCATTCAATGGACTGGAGAGCCTGTTTGACGTAAAAAAAAATCACATTGAAATTGCTTTTAATATAAGATAGTGTACCCGACCTTATTAAGGACAGCAAAAAATGTATTTGTACCTAGTTTCAGCCTGATTTGTTATGTCTTTCATTTGATATACCTTGATAGATATTGCTTTGGTGAATGAAATCCTGAATCAGAGATGTAAGCAAGAAATCTAGCATGTAGCTCAAGTTTCTTTGAAAACTTCACTTCCGTTTTACGTTACGTTATTTTTTAAATTTTCAAAAAGTCATTTTGTCCCAACGTTTCTCAAAAGCGCTTTAAGATAGAGGCTTGAAATTTTCAATGGTTATGATTTGGTCGATTTACCTCTCTAATTAGGCTGAAAATGAAAATCTGTCACTTCAAAACTAAAAAAGTGTTCAACTAATTTAAAGTAAACTTGCAGGGATTATGATGCCTCAAATATATTAAAGTTTCCAAAACAATGTCACTTCCGTTTTGACGTTACGTCATTTTTAAACTTTAAAAAAAGTCATTTTGTCCGCGACATTACTCAACAACGCTTTTAGATAGAGTCTTTAAATTTTCTATGGTTATGAATATGGCAATTTACATGTGCAATAAGGCTAGAAATGAAAATCTGTCACTTCTGGTCGAAACTAAACGTAAATCAAATTTTTTTGGAAAATTTGAATTTTTTGATCAAATAAAAAACGTATACGAATTCTGTAGAGCTTTTTAAGCTGAACCTAATACTGAAATCCGTTTGAAAATCAAACGATGCATCACAAAGGTATCGGGGTTCAAAATTTGATTTTTCCGGAAATTTTGTATCCGCGTCCTTGGTTTAAAAAATAGTGTAATGTTCAAAGTGAAGTTAACTCGTACCGTTAATATTGTTAAGTTGTGCTTTAACACATTTGGATTTTTTTTGTTAAGTCGTTCTTGAAATCAGCAAGGATTTTGTTAATTCGTACTTAAAATCACTCGAATTTTGTTAAGTCGTACCAGGATTAATTCGTTTTTTTTTCATCTTTTTATTAAGATACTCTTGTTATTTGTTTACGAGCTCTGCTTCTTACAGTAACTTCCGGCTTTACTTCCGACATCAACGGAAGTTCCACTCGTTGCTTTGCAACGAGTTTTGCTCTAGTTTAATCTTATTATTAAGTCTCCCGAATGAAATTTGGAGACTTATTGTTTTTGTACGGTTCTTATTACATGTATTATTATTCTTCGTCTTCTTCTTCTTTTTCTTCTTTCCCGCTCTGAACTTGTTTCTCAGAGATGGCTGAACAGAATTGTACAAAACTCTAGGATATAATAGGCCTGCATATCTAGTTGTGCACCCTGGTTTGATTTTACTCATCTGAGTTTAGACAACCAATTTTCGGGGGGGGGGGGGGTAAAAGGGGAGGGGGGGTCTAACATTGGATCTTGTAGGAAGAATCGTAGACTTTATTGTAAATGGTAACTTGAAAACGGACAAAGATAATAATATAGGGTTTTCATAATCATATATTGACTGTTACTGGCAATATATAGGGTTTATTAGATCTGACCCCTGGGGTCATCCCCACCCCCAAAGAATTTGAAATTACCATATATCTAGCAGGGTGCACAACTAGATATGCAGGCCTATTATATCCTAGAGTTTTGTACAATTCTGTTCAGCCATCTCTGAGAAACAAGTTCAGAGCGGGAAAGAAGAAAAAGAAGAAGAAGACGAAGAATAATAATACATGTAATAAGAACCGTACAAAAACAATAAGTCTCCAAATTTCATTCGGGAGACTTAATAATAAGATTAAACTAGAGCAAAACTCGTTGCAAAGCAACGAGTGGAACTTCCGTTGATGTCGGAAGTAAAGCCGGAAGTTACTGTAAGAAGCAGAGCTCGTAAACAAATAACAAGAGTATCTTAATAAAAAGATGAAAAAAAAACGAATTAATCCTGGTACGACTTAACAAAATTCGAGTGATTTTAAGTACGAATTAACAAAATCCTTGCTGATTTCAAGAACGACTTAACAAAAAAAATCCAAATGTGTTAAAGCACAACTTAACAATATTAACGGTACGAGTTAACTTCACTTTGAACATTACACTATTTTTTAAACCAAGGACGCGGATACAAAATTTCCGGAAAAATCAAATTTTGAACCCCGATACCTTTGTGATGCATCGTTTGATTTTCAAACGGATTTCAGTATTAGGTTCAGCTTAAAAAGCTCTACAGAATTCGTATACGTTTTTTATTTGATCAAAAAATTCAAATTTTCCAAAAAAATTTGATTTACGTTTAGTTTCGACCAGAAGTGACAGATTTTCATTTCTAGCCTTATTGCACATGTAAATTGCCATATTCATAACCATAGAAAATTTAAAGACTCTATCTAAAAGCGTTGTTGAGTAATGTCGCGGACAAAATGACTTTTTTTAAAGTTTAAAAATGACGTAACGTCAAAACGGAAGTGACATTGTTTTGGAAACTTTAATATATTTGAGGCATCATAATCCCTGCAAGTTTACTTTAAATTAGTTGAACACTTTTTTAGTTTTGAAGTGACAGATTTTCATTTTCAGCCTAATTAGAGAGGTAAATCGACCAAATCATAACCATTGAAAATTTCAAGCCTCTATCTTAAAGCGCTTTTGAGAAACGTTGGGACAAAATGACTTTTTGAAAATTTAAAAAATAACGTAACGTAAAACGGAAGTGAAGTTTTCAAAGAAACTTGAGCTACATGCTAGATTTCTTGCTTACATCTCTGATTCAGGATTTCATTCACCAAAGCAATATCTATCAAGGTATATCAAATGAAAGACATAACAAATCAGGCTGAAACTAGGTACAAATACATTTTTTGCTGTCCTTAATAAGGTCGGGTACACTATCTTATATTAAAAGCAATTTCAATGTGATTTTTTTTTACGTCAAACAGGCTCTCCAGTCCATTGAATGAATCACAAAGCATCATGGTCTACAGCGTGTTTACTTTTCAACATATACACGTGGTTTGTGGCTGTTTCATACACAATATTTAAATCGTACAACTTGATCTTTACTTTAGAAGGTAAAAAGGGAAATGTTATGTATCGTAGACTTTTTTCCATGCTCACATTGAAAAATACTGTTGTTTTAATTTATCAATTTTTGCTTAAATAATTGATAAGTATCAATAGACTGGCATACAAACGCGCACAAATGCAAGCAAATTTTGATAAGAAAAATTGCATATTTGTTTATTGATGACAATTGGTAATTGTAGATTTTTAACATACGCAAATTGCCACGATAGTGGAAATGCACAAATATACAAATATAGAAGTACAAGTAATGGATCATGTAGTATTTTGTACATTAAACATTCTGATGAGTGTCCTTGAAGACAATTTCACAATTCTTCTAATGTTGTCCTAAACCTGGGGTATAACGTGAAGAACGTGCTCACTGCTTCTAATATAAAAGGACGTACCTCTCTTTTGAATTTTGCCAATGGGATATTCAAATAGGTTGATATAAGGCCTCATAGGCAATATTTTTCAAATGTTAGCATAGAAATGAAAGGTCAGACATAATTTTTTATATTTATTTCATTCATTCCGAAAAAAAATTAAAAATGAGTTTCCAAAGAACAATTCAAAATGGTATATATTTTCAATACGCTTTGTATTGACCGAAACTTGTAGTAGCCCACAATGCCTTTCAACTCATTCACTTGATTGGTTTGTCAATAAAAGTAAACTGTGAGATAGCTAATTTTGTATCCAAATTTATGCCGACGTCACAAAATCTAGTGGTCTTGACCTGTTAATGTATGGATGACGTTCCTGTGTGTTTATGGTTATGGTTATGTTATTGTGATGCTTAAGGTATTTCACTCCTCACGTTTTGATTTCATCGCACATGTGATTATTATATTTTAAATGAATATGATTTTTATTTATTTGATCATCAAAGAAAGATCGCCATTTCATTATTACAAAACATTCATAAAGAAAATCATTTCAATTTAAGAAACAAACAAGTTATGGGGAAACTATTTTTTTGTGCGGAAGGTTTTTAAAAAGAAAATGACAGAGACAAGCAATTTTTTTAATTTCCGATATACTTTTCTTTATTCTTTACTTATCATTCACTTTCTTTTTTACACATTTGATAAGTTTGTGACATGTTCTAAAGGTTCTGTGTGTCATGTGCAAAATTAAATTTCGAGAGAGTGATACACGTTTAGTATGAAATAACAACTATATAGAAAATGTCTGAATTTTTACCTTTGAAGCCATATATCTAAAATTTGACATCACTGATCCCCATGTTTTTATTATGTCCAAACGTCACTGAATAAATATTTAGGCAAATTGGATTAATCTTATGAAGTTCTTGATATTTAAAATGTTTTATTTCAAATCAAATAGTAACTATTATAAAAATTGTCTATTTTAATTGCAATAAGATCACCCAGAAATTTATGTAGATTCGTACAATTTTTTTCGTAATCCCTATATTCATTGTGGCCATTGTGCATAATTAAAAACAATATTTGAAGAACTTATAGTTTCCTCAATCAAAAATAATGACAACAAATCCTAATAAGGATGAAATATCATTTTATGTGCTAAAAGGTCAAATTAAATTGGCCATAACTCAGAGGGAACATCATTGATCTCACTTTATCTTTGTATTTTTTTAAGCACGTTTGTCTACAGATTTCTATGATATACTTCTCAAGAATTCTTGATACAATAACACTGGGGAGTGGGATACCTTAATCATAAACTGTTGTAGATCTTGCGATCACAACATATAATTCAGATGTTGACTTGATCACGTTTAAAATACGTTGGATATATTGCCGGGATCCACAATATTATGCAGACATTTTGAACTCTGTATAAACAACAGACGTGTTTTTTATATACACGCTATTTATACATGTATAAGCAGGGTACACTACAGCCAACGCGGATCCCGTATTTTCCCGCGACACCGTGATGGTGTTTTAATCCTTTCCGCGATACACCGTCGCGGTATTGTCATCGCGGTGATCGCGGGGCCACGATTTTACCGCGATGGTGTAAGACACCGTAACACGCGTGTTATCTGTATCAGGGATTAAACCAAGAAGGAGAATACAAGCGCTGTTTTAATTATTGTTAGAATTTAGATATAAATTTCATTAGAAGAAAAATTCATTATTTTCTTTGAATTGTTTTTAACAAAAACTTCTAGAAAACTATTGCTACATGTATTTTGTAAATGTTGTTCAAGAGTCCCAAACATAGCAATTTATTACGCAAATCATGCAAGTGTACTTGAAAATCAGTAATATTTTATTTTAAAGTATTATTTTTTGCCATATTATGAGTTGAAAATATGCCACATTTTTAAAGAAGACAAATATTGCGCGATGTACTATTATAAAGTCGCTACCGTAGGCATCAACTCAACTTGACGAATGTATGTTTTCCCCTTAATCTGACTCTGATTTAACTCATTAAATATTTTCCGGCCTCTCTATCTCTCGTTTTAAATAAATCAGATTATATGTTCATTTAGGACGATCGGTGCTAATTATAGTCTAGGCAACGGTATGGTCCATCATGGAACAATTATCACCTTGCAGGACAAGTGTCACCTGAAGAAAATCCCGTTACACGGGTCCTGCGTCTAATGCCTTGAGCCATTTAAAATTGACAAAGTAGGTGTTAGAATTAGGTAACGCTTGCATATTTCGGCCACTTCAGAGTATCGAGAGTAAAAGAACAACAGATATGAATAACGGGACAGCAGTTTGACTTCGAGGGATCAAGGGTTTTGAGAGACCAAGAGAGTCGATAATCTACTTGGTAATATTGGGGGTGGAGGATATGGACCGGAGACTCAATTAGAGCGAAACAATTCATAATTCAGACAGGTACATTGACAATCAGTCATCCCTATGTTTAAGGGTGTGTAACTATTACATAACACTTCCTGACCATCGCAGCACCCGTACTCTGACCACGTGCCGTGAAGAATTTTATTGAATGCTGAGAGTCTCTCTCCCCCCCCCCCCTCTCTCTCTCATTTCAAATAACTAATATTTTATGTGAACTGCTAAAGTAGAACATGTAGCCGTAACGGTATTCTGATTGAAATGCACATAATAGCACATGTTTCACTAACGGGCGTTTTCAGAAATATCATACCAGGGACGTATATATAAAAGTCCCTGATCATACGCGCCTTCTAACTTTACTGCATGAAAATAGAATAAAGCCTGATTCAGACAGGTATATAGAAAATCACAAGTACGACACAATTAATAGAAAAGCTATCCCTGTGTTTACGGGTGTGTATAACTATTACATAACACTTTCTGTCTGTGACAGCACCCGTGCTCTGACCACGTGCCATGAGAAATCTTATCGAATGTTGAGACAACTCTCTCTCTCTCTCTCTCTCTCTCTCTCTCTCTCTCTCTCTCTCTCTCTCCTCAAAAACAAAATATATAAAATTCTAAGAAAATTGAAAACTTTCTTAATTTTAACAAGGCTAGAGGAATAAATAATATACCACATATCGCGTAAAGATTGTTTTTTTACTAATGCACAAAACACACATCTTTGTTCATATGATTCCCATAATGATTCAAAACTTATATATAATTACTTTCATTCAAACAATCACATATTTACTTTTTTAAAAAGTACAAATACTAGATGTGTATATAAAATTTACTTTAGCTGTGTTCTCAATTACTCTCTCCATTCCTGATTAACCCTGATTATAGTCTGTTCGTTAATTGTATTTCAATCGAGTATAAAGTATATCATTAACGGGTAATTTTATGGATGTATTTTGTAAATACTGTGTTATGAATACGCAGAATAATTGTCTTAAATTCAAATTGAAAAACTAATTTTCATTTGTTTGAAATTAAATCATTATATCAAGAAAATTTTGCTGTTTGAAAGAACAGACTATATAGTTCTATTTAGCGAACCCCAAGTCACACTAATTGCTGCAAGTCACCCACGCTGACGGCAACCACCGAAATTCTATATACACATACTGTATACGT
The DNA here is from genome assembly GCF_025612915.1 of Magallana angulata. Lineage (NCBI taxonomy): Eukaryota > Metazoa > Mollusca > Bivalvia > Ostreida > Ostreidae > Magallana > Magallana angulata. The sequence continues at coordinate 35,269,648 of NC_069119.1, read as the reverse complement.
AATGTTACGCAATTCACCTTCCTCTGTTGGTCAACTGACACTGCGAAATTTTAACATGTGATGGATACCCCAGAATAAATGATCATTCATATTTTTAAATCCCCGGTTTTGAACAAACATAAATTTTGGGCGACCCACTGAACATCATACTTTTGCTAGATCGGATAGGAAAGTCAATTTTTAAATACACACGATTTTAACATTAGCATTTTCGTAAACTGATTGGACCTATTTTTATTTTAAAACGTTTGATAAACAAGTTATACAACTTATATTAATATCTTTTGTTGGCACGGGTGTTAGCGCGAGGGGGTCATCGATGTGGGAGAAAGCCGGAGTGCTCAGAGAAAACCCACGTGTCCAAGTGGGCAACCAGCATATCTATTCAACTAATGTCGATCATGGGGATAGAACTCGGATCGCAGCGGTGATGAGCGAGTGCTCTTTAAAACATTTTATATATCTACATGTATTTTGTTATTCATTAAACGAATTCTTTAAATGTATTTAAGAGAAATGACCAAGTGTAAGGTATGTTTTAAAGGTAAAATTTAAATATGAAAGATTGTAAATGAAACGCTAATTAGTATTACTTTCTCGAGGCGAAATAAGATATTTTGGTGAAGTGTTTATTACCGGGTATATAATTATCAATCAAATTCATTGATAACCAAGAATTGTCAGCGATGAATGTGCCAAGATTAATTTATATGTAACGCCATAGAGTATACAAAATAGTGTACAAAATTCTGTATTAGCATAATTACACCTTCCTTTTATTTCTCCCACTTTTTATTAAATAATAATAAATTGTAACAACCAACTCCTTTTATAAAATAAAGGAATATGAATTAATATTCATTAATTCTCTCAATCATATTTCCCGTATGAGAAGAAATGGGGGGAGGTAACTCGCGTTAAAAAACAAGAATAGTTTTCACCTGGGTCTGGTTTCACAGTACCGTGACGGTGTGGCCAAGGTGAGAAGCTGTACCGCGAGGATGCGCGGTTTTACCTGAGTTACCTGTGCTAAACCGCGATCAATTTCACACCACGAGGACTCGCGGTAAATACGCAAACCGCGTTGGCCGTAGTGTATACCTATCTGTGCAAAATGATTCTGATATGATTTTATTATTCCACAAAAGAAATGTCCGTTATTACTTTTTAATAAGTGTAGTTCCATATCATTTAGTGAATATAGACTATGATTTTTCAATCCAGTTGTAAGTTATGCACATGCCTGTTTTTCCGATATTAAAATATTTTTTTTTTTAATAATCACATGCTTTCGAAGAAAAAAATCAAAAGTACTAACAATACAACGTATATTCGGACGAAAGATTTTACAGAGAATATGACAAAAAGCTTGGAAAACATGAACTGTTTTCATTAAAATTTGTTATATACAAAATATACAGAATTTGCTAAACATTATGCATAACTTGTTCTTCGATTGTGTAACACCCATTGTTATAATGTTTTTAATAATAAATATTGTTCATTTTTTTTCGCTAAATCTTATTGGACAGTCTCTGCATTGAATTTGGTATTTAGCAAGATATGTTGTACAAATACTTCTTATTTATTTGGATAATCTACAGCATTGACTTTTTCTATAATATTGGTTATAAAACCGCTGTTTTACAGAGTCCATAAAATGTATTACATAAAATCAAAACCGCATTTTTAGGGCATATTAATTTATAGACGGTGTTTTTTCAAAGCGTCTTTGTTTGAATTGGTTGTACTACCTTTGAATAATAACAAATAGTGATTACTAGTATATAAACAGTCACGAAACTTGAGCTTAATATTGGTGTACTGACTACCATCAATGAAGAGGCAACTTGTTGCTAATGCACATCTTTATTCAGTCAATGAAAACCTAGTATGATGATATATGACATTGACATGATGACGTGACTTGATGGGACAACACGTGATGTGACTAGATGTGATTAACTGGAAAAACAAAGAAAAAATACTTAAGTTTTGATGCTATGAAAAAACAAACAAAACACACGCAACATATGACAAATATCACTCTAGTAAATATATATGCCCCGTGTACTTGTAAAGAGTATTTTCACTTATGCTCTAGTAAATAAGCAAATATAACGAAACTCGTACAACTAGCAAATTACACAATTCAAAATGAATGACTATATATGTACGCCTATGGTAATGCGCACAAAACATCGCATGCAAACAATGAAACCTTAAATTCCGATATATCATACAATAGAAACATGCTACGATGATACTTTAGCTTAAAATTTATATACACATTCTAGATATATCCCTCGTGCCAACATTCTAACATGTTACTAAAAATACATCTTCACAGTTGAACACTTATACCTATCGTTTATATACAACTTTTTGCACAAAACAATACACAAGCAGATTCATGTAAAACTTACCAACTTAGAAGTGTTATTTCGTAGAAACAAACATAGTAAACACGGTAAATCTAAATGGTATTCAGCCCAGGGACTAGGAGAAATCTAAACTGCTCGTGTCCCGCGAAAAATCTTAATAACAAAACAGAATCCAGAAATCCGGAATATTCTAAACTTCAAAATCAATCATGAAAAATGTGTATAATGTTAAATTGGCTATAACAATTGCCTTGACAAAAAGTGAAAATTGTCCAGATTTGACATGAATCTTAAGGATATGGTACAAGTTTGTAAAATCGTGTTTTAAATAAAGTATTCCACTGAAATCATGCCAACTCATACCAGTATGGATTTTCAAAGAAATAGAAATACACCCTCATGATAACTGTAAAAGGTAGAAAATCTTTTTGTGTGCGCTTCAATTGAATCAGAGATATAGACATGGTCTAAAGTTGTTCCACCCTCTGTTGTGAAAAAATTCACTATCTGCTTAAATCCGTTTTACTCCATTAAAGTTTGTATAGGGCCAGATAACTTTTTATCTTCGTTGAAATCTCCTACGAAAATGCATGTTTCGCATTGTAATCTTACGGTGTCTATTAAAGATTTCAGAGATTGCAAAAATATGGTAACGTTCAATGTAGGTGGCCGATAAATATTCACTATGGCTATGGTTTTTTTTTCACCAACTTGACAGCAATGCCTTCAATGTTTTCGATTGAATGATGAATAATCTGACTCTCATTGTTTTCTTTGATATACAAAGCGACCCCACCTCCTTTTGAATTGCGTAATGGCCTCGTGTGTTCATCGTTGTTGCTATAGGCTTCTATTCTTGCAAGATGGCGAAATTGAAACCCATCTAAATGTAGATGAGCAGTTTCCGATCAGATCTTAACCATGTTTCAGTTAAACAAACAACGTCTGCATTTGTGAATCTCCTGTCACATTTCATGTGGCAAAAGTTTTTATTCAGGCTTTGAATGTTATGAAGTACAACTATGGTGCTGTTGGAGTGAACTTCAAATGGTCTGTCAAGTTCTGGTTTTTGCATGTCTTTCATGGCTGATTTCACATCTGGATCAGCGTACAACTTTTTGGCTAACTTTGTTTTTTTTTTTTTGTTTCTATGAATAATCCATCTTTTGAAGTTACTCTCGTTAATGCAACATAGGCTTGGCCAGGAGCAAATGTTTTGTCAAGGTTGACAACAACTTTTTCTACAGTCATCCCATGAACCTTGTGAGCTGTACAGGCCCATGATAGCTTTAATGGAAACTGCTGTCTAACAATAGCATTTGATTTCCTTACAAGAATTTCTTCTTGAATTCTTTCAATCAATACCATGTTTCCATTTTTAGTTCGCTTTCCAGTTTTTATACCGACGTTTTGACTGTCAAATATAACAGCTATAGCTGTAACATTTGTTTTTTCTGCTTCTCCGTATTCAAAGTGCGAAATGTATCCCATAACTCCATTGACTAAACCATCTTTGACATCGCAATTTCTCGTCAACATGACACGAGCATTAACTGCGAAGAGTAACGAGCTTGATAAACTGTCAGTTTTGGTTTGGCACGGTTTATCTCTAAGGCAGAGTTTTCCTGAGGTTTTATCTTTTTGATAATCTTTTGCATCAATCTGTTTGAAATCTTTGCATTTCTTTTCTAGCATATTCAAATTGAAATTGTTTACCTCATCGTTAGTGGAGTATACGTGAAGAACATCTTCCGGACCATCTCTGATACAATCATTCACTGTGTCAAGTGTTTCATTTGCTAAGGGCTCTTCTTAGGTTCTTGTACGCAGCAAATTCAAAGCTCTTGCAAATGGAACATCATTGCGTTGACGCATAATTTCAGTCAATTCAACTTCGTGATATAAATCTTGCCAATGGTCAATTGGATATTATGCATTGTCTTTATATAGTCTCTCATCTTTTCTTTGTTTTACTGGAGTTGGAAGAAATCACCGACTGCAAGCACACTAACGCCTCCAAATGGGTCTTTGCATTTTTTGATTTGCACTAGTCTTTCATGGATGTAGTATAAAAGTCTTTTGTACACCATCGATACTTCATCTATTACAAGAATTTGCAAGTCTGAGAGCTTCGATCTGATTTCACTTAAAGTTTGTTCTTTTAATGGTTCGTATGGCAGTGGCAAGAACTTTGTCAAAGAAAAAACACTGTGGATTGTACTGCCACCAATGTTAAATGCAGCTGTGCCGGTAAAGGCTGTCAGCAACACTGATAAAGCCTCTGGTGATGACAATCTTTTAGAGAAAAGGCGTGATGCTTCGAAATTGATAGCTTTCACAATTTGGCTTTTTCCTGTCCCTGCACCTCCTGTTAGGAATAAATGAAACGGAGCTGGGTTTTCATTTATTATTTTTCTGACACACCAGTCTCGCACAATGTAGAACACGTTTTGTTGGATTTGATTCAAGTTTTGTACAATATTCAACATTTCTTCATTAGAGACGCAAAGTTGTTGTACTTGATACAACACATCAGCTTTGTTGAAATCCCTGTCAATATCTGGTATATTTTCTACAAGATCTTCGGGGGTTTTCTGTGTTGACTTCATCATGGCACATTCATCTCTATTTTTTTCTGTCTCGGGGCATAGATTTGCCCATGCATCTTCCGGTTCTCCTATGTTTTCATACAACTCTTGAGCTTCATCTATAATATTTTCATTCTGAGCAAAGCGAGCATGATTTGTTTCCACAATTATTTTTACTGCTTTTACCGATCTCGAGCCATGTAACTTCACAAATCCTTTTTCATAAAATGTTTCGTACAAATCAAAAGGTTCCGGTTTTAATTGTGTTTCATGCCGATAGGGAAGAAACAGCTGTAGTCGAGATTGATAAAATTTCTCAGATGTTTTTTCAGCGCTAAATCTTGGATACCTAACAACTGCTTGTTTTGTTCTCGTTCTCTTTTGAACATATCCCTTAGAATTTTGAAGTTCAAAGACGTTTTCATTAACTCCTTTTGGAACTTGGGATTTGGCAAGGACGCGATAATCAGAGCAGAACTCGGCTAGACACATGTTGTTAAATATCTTGTTGTCTGGTCGGTTTTCGTACCTTTCGACAATGTTTGTCATGAAAATTTCGTCATCCTCGTCATTTTCGTCGTGTAAATCATTGTTAGCATCCTTTTGTTTTCGCTTCATTTGTGAAAGGGGTTTTGTCATACGAGTAGGGTTTTCTCCAACTGGTATGAATATTACTTTCCTTGAAGCTTCTTTCATTCTTAGATTGCAAACTCTGTAGACGGCTTCCTGCGCAGTAACTTCTCTGTGCGTCAAATATGCAGATCCTATTTTTTTTCAATGTTTGTTTGGCATCCAGATTTCCTTCTTGGGCTTCAACGTTTGTTTGTTTCAATAACATTCCCATTTCCCTTTCAGATTTAGAGATGTACGAGACGATGTATACAATGCAACTAAAAGGATCCAAAACATATTGTATATCCATATTTGCATCCCAACATTTAAGAAGACATGGGTTGTACTGATTTGTCCACAATTCATTTGGCTGCCTTTTGAGGACAACTGTCAATTTTGTTGACAAAACATTCATAGCATTTTGGTATATGTCTTGATTCAGAGAAAGATCCTGGAAAATATCTTCTGTTGTCTCATATCCATCACAATCACTTTGAATCTTATTCCAAACACTCAATAAAATTTCTTTTGCTTGAGACTTGGTAAGATTTGAAGTAGAATTACTTTGGTGCACATCTTGAATTTCGGCAGTTTCATCTTCATCGTCGTCATCATGCTTTTCTGTTATAAATGTACGCTGTGATGGAGGTCTCGGGAAGTTAAATCTACATTCTTTTCCATATTTCTTGCACGACTTTGAGTGCTTCTTATTGTGTTGTTGAACATCCAGTACAATTTTTCTTAGTTCAGAATCTTCATTTTCAGTTGGCACAGCACATGTCACGTATCTGTCGATAAATTCAGCCACAGCTTCCTTATCATCAACATCTATTTTTGGTGCGTTTTCCACCCAAAATAAACAATGCATGTGTGGCAAACCTCTTTGTTGAAATTCAACCCTTTGAAAGAAATCGGCTATCGGTGAATGAATAACATCCCGCTGAAAGATACGAAAGATAGGAAATCTATGTTCAAACATTCTTGCCACTGTAACGGGATTGCTCCGCAATATTTCATTTTTTTCTGTCCAGTCTAACAAATCTGGATTTCTTTCATCATTGAGTTGTTTGAGTAAAGAACTGATAGCATCATTCCATCTATATTCTGCTGAAGAGAACGAGCAAAACCATGTTGGAATTCCAAGCTGTCTTAGCATAGCAAATAGATCTTTCTGAGTTGCTGACCAGTATGCTGGTGGACCTCTTATCGGTTGCATAAATCTAATTGCTTCATCGTTCCTCAACAGTTTTGACAGAGTTTCTGGATTTCTTAGCATATCTGAATTGATAACGCACCCTTTTTCATTTTTGGTGACCGTCTTCCGAACAGAAATCTGCGTTTTTTCAATTACTTGACTTAGTTCTGACATATACTGACTAAAGAAGATGTAGTTTGTATCTTTTGCAAATCTATTATCTGCATTCATAAGCCTGTTATTGAAATATCGAGCAAGTGTCAATCTTTTATCTCTTTGTTGATCAAATGCGAATTGTCCTGAAGGAAAATGGCAAGGAAATGTCTTTGCTTCGTTTCCTTGTTCTTGAAGCATCCGTACTGGATTATTTCCTTCTGCAGGGGCAATATTGAAGACATCATCGAAATAATGGTCCAAAACTTCTTGTGCAATATCTACAGGTTGTAGACAGCTGTCTACAGCTATTTGTATCTGTTCGGAATCTTCATTCTTTGTTTCTTCTTCAACTTGTTCAGTATCTTCATTTGATGTTTGAATTTCATCACGTTCACTATTTTCATTTGATGTTTGAATTTCATCTTGTTCAGAATCTTTTACATTTTCATTACTCTCAATGTCTCTTTTGATAGAGATTCCAGCATACCATTTGTTGTTTTGTTTTAAGTAGTCAAGTGCAGTGAGAACATGGGTTGGGTTTATGAATTGATATTCATAATAACTTTTGTAGCTCAGTTTCCTCTTTAATTTTACTCGAGGCAAAAGGTTTTCATCCTCTTTAAGAGGTAAAAATGTTGTTTTTTTCAAAACAGATGGTACACAAACAACAGGACCATGAATATTCTTCTGCCCACCCTTTGGAAGAGCCATGACTTTCATGAAAGGTATATGTAAGGAAATCAAATGCTGTTCCAAATTGTTTAAGCGAGAAAGTTCCTCAGGGACTGGCTCAAGAAACATGTTATTAGCGGATGCTTCGGGAGGGATTTCACCACTCATTATCTTTCGGTGACATGTATAACATATCCACAGTGATGAGTTTGCACAATTTTCTGAGCACGGCGTTTAACATTGATGCAACAACGTATCTTTGATACAAGCACTAGCCACTTCTCTCGATTTTTCACTCTTGGAATACACGTCTCTATTGCGCATTTGTACTTGATTTTGAAACAACAATCGATGACAACAACTGCATGCAAAATCTGGACCCCGAGCAGTATTTTTTTTAACAGATTTATAACTTCTTTAAAGTTTTCAAGTGCGATTTTTTTGTTCAACCTACTTTGCTTGGACTTTTGTATCTTCTTTTTCTGAACACCGGGACTAGAGTGGTAATAACGTTTGCTGTTTTCTAGGGACTTCGAGCTGAAAGTTTCATCCGTTTCGTATTTCAATGAACTACTGCAAAGGAGTTTTTCTCTGAATTTTTCATCGCATCTATATTTCTGAATACTCGCTTTTTTAACCCTCTCTTTATGAGCATCATCCAAACGATACTTATTGATACTTCTTTGATTCACATTTTCTTTGTGTTTTTCATTCAATTCATACTTTTTTGAGCTTCTCATTTTCATTTGTTGTCTATGTTTATCATCGGTATTGTATTTCTGAGTACTTCTTGTTTTGACGTTTTGTCTATGTTCGTCATCAGTTTTGTACTTCAGCCTACTTTTTGTTTTGACTTTCAGTCGATGTACGTCATTGGTTTTGTATTTTAATGTACTTTTTCTTTTGACATTCTGTCTATGAACATTGTCAATTTTGTACTTTTGCTTGCTTTTCTCCACACAGGTCGATCTATATACACTATCTTTCTTGTACTTTAAAACCGCCTTTTGCTTAATTTTCTCTCTGTATGTCGGATCAGTTCGATACTTAGAGTTTGCTTTGTTCAATACCTTTTTCCTGTGATCAGGGTCATTGTATTGTGCTCGACTTTTGTTCTTACTCATGAGCCTAGCTTTGTCCAGAAATGTCTGATCATTCTGATATTTTGTTTTATTGCTTTCTTTTAATGAGATTCTGAATTTTTCATTCTCTTTGTACTTCTGTGAGGCTTTCCAAAGCTTTTGATTTTTGAAGTCTAAATTTTCGTTGTACTTTTTTCGATACATTTCCCTTTTGTATTGATTTTTTTCATTTCCTTTGTCAATTCTTGATTTTCGACAACAACTTTTATCTACGTACATGGAGTCAAGTTTGCTTTCGCTTATAACATCAACCGATAACTCACCAACATCAAGGACAACTTCATAATGGTTTTGATTTCGGTGGTTTAAATATAAACCATTCCGTTTTGTTCTGAGAGGTGCACAGATATTTTGTCCTGAGAACTTGAGCCAATTGTCATTTGAAAATGTGAAAATATCGACCGATAGCATATGAGCTAATGCAAAAATTTCGATTTCCGTTGCCCAATTCCCTTCTTTCTCCATTGAAGACACGTGGTTTTTGACTGATACTTCATTAGATCTCAAAAATGATTGAAATTTGTTTTCATTCTTTAGAATGTGATTGCATATTGCGCTGCGAACAACATGATGGTGATTTTCTGTACTCGTTAGACAATATGAAACTGCTCTGAAAAAACAGTTTCCATCTCCAGTGATAGGTATGGTTAAATTAGGGATTCCTAATTCTTTATTTGGCGTTTCAACTGAGTTAACTTCTATCTGAGCATACTGTATTCCTAGCTCAATGCAAAACTCTTCCTTTAAAGCATTTGATAGGGGACAAAATCGGAATCAGTTTTCTTCATTACGAATAAATACAATTGCATCATCATCATCATCATCACCATCGCAATTTGTTGAATTCTCACATTCATTTTCTTAACTTCGTTCTGTAAAAGTACAACACACTTTCCTTTCTTCTTCCAACTTTTTTGCATGGCATATTGCACCCGTTATATTGCATTCAACAATGCCCGAAAACCCCATGGAAATGGCAAGCTTCTGAATATGTTCTAATAATTGCTCTACATTTTGGAACAAAAGTCTTGTACTTTTCCCACTACAACTAATCAAGCCTTGTGGTTATCTTGAATGGGAGTCAAATGTAAAATAAAATCCATTCGTTTTTTTCAATAAGAAATGAATGTCCCCCAAAGCACACAAAACACCCATTTGATTCTAGCAAAGCAATTTGTAACGCCTCATATAGATGGTATGCATTGAAGTCAGCATAGCATGGTTCATGATACGACAAATTTATAATACTTGCTAACGTTGAATTTGGTGTGAATTCAAATGCCCTGTTGAAACACTCAAAGTACTGGGGTAATTCATCTACCAATAAATATCTACTATGCATCGAAGAACTTCTCTGCAAAAATGTGTACAACTCATCACCTGTTGCTAGTATCTTGTTCATATCCTGTGTAGTCCAAAGTTTGCTGCTTTTAAATTGTTCAAAAGCTAGACCAGCTAAACTGTTTGCAACACATTGAGTACCTGCATTGTCACCAAACATGGGATATACCTGATGGAATGAACCTTGAACTGATTTATGAAAATTTGTGTCATTTACATTACAGTCAGTTCCATGCATTTGAGTACATTCACTATCTTGGACAAAGTATCTCTGATGATTGTCAACATTCTCATATACAGTTTCATGTGCATGTCTGATAACGTTTTCATTCATGTAACTATTTTCAGCTATGTCAATCTCATTCTCATTCAAAATTTCATCTGCATGTTTTACTTCCTTTTTTCCATGTCAAAAGACAAGTTTACATTGACCAAGTCAGTACTATTTTTACGTTCAGAAGCCGTTTTTAATACTGTCTTTATTTCCTCATCTTTTGATACACTGCTGGACCCTCTTAGCATGGAGGAGCCCAGCTGCGCCTGACCTGCTGGGCAAGGCTTAAAGCCTTCATCACGCAGCACAGTTAAGGCTGTCAATAAACTCCGTTCAGACAAAAAGTACGGGAAATGTGCATTATGACATCACAGTATATTACAAACCTCGAAAGTACTTATTAATCTATTTATTAGTAAAATTAACTTATACTAATCTTTTCATTAAAAAACAACAAATGCTATTACTTACAATTTTGATGTCCGTTATATCGTAAACACTGAAAAATAAGCGAGATGTCGTTCTCGCTGTACTACAAAATATGACGTCATATGCCTCAAAATGACGCATTAAGTTAAATCATTGAAGGCTATCGTGCAGTTTTATAGCGAAGAAAAATAAATGTCATGCATTAACGGAAAAGTATAAATGAATATTTTGTTTAGAATTATTATTAGTAGAATGCTACCTATATAGTCTTATTTTCATTTTGTTAAAAGTATGCATCGTATAAAGAAGCCACCTCGGTTTTGTATAAAATATCGTATAACTAAAATCTATGTACCTAAATAAATCACTTAATTGCAAGGGCATACACTTACCTGATCCCGACAAACTTTTACATTTGAATTTGAAATATGCTATGTAACTTAAAAACTTCTACGATCCTTGTAAAATCTTACAAATTAATTATTTTTTAATGAAATTAACCCTGTGACCTTCAAAATTATTCAACATATGCATTATAAATTACGGTTTCTACAAACAAATATTCTTATCTTAAAAAGTTCGCACCGTTTTTCAAAATCTACGATATAACATCAAGTTATTTCATAATTCAGTTGTGAATTTTGACATGATTATGCCCTTGCAATATTGAATTTTTTAAATGACCTCAAAACCACAAATACATCTGCGTGTACCATGCGACTGCCATTTCACGTGACCACTATGAACATAAAATATTGTACTATTATATATATATTTTAGAAATATATTGCATTTGAGTGACTGTTATTGATTTTAAAAAGGACATGCCAGTTTAACTAAAGTATACGTGTTTTCATCACAAAAATTTGCCCATATTTTTATTGACCGCCTTAACTGTACTGCGCATGCCCAGGTACCCTCGTTGGAGTACAAACCCACGCTGGGGAGTCAGTGGACGGTGCCTTTGTCACGTTTTTGACAAACAGAGGAGATGGCAACCTCAGGGCAGGTGGATGCATTTTCACGCGAGGCGAGGCCTGCATCTTGGCCAGGGGTTTTTCCTCTTTAGGTGGAAACCCCATCAAACCAAACCCTGGAAGATTACCAGGGGGAGCTGACACAGCTCCTTCCATTGACCCGCAAGGAACAACAGACTCTGTGGTCTCATTTGGTGGTGTGACGGAAGATGAGCAAGCCTTCTGTTGTCTTTTCAGTCTCTTTCTCAACTTGTCTTTCTGGCGACTAAGCTTATCATCAATCCTTGCTCTCTTTGGCATCTAAAATTATATAAAAAAAAAAAGATTCACAATTTATATTGTTGTCTCCCCTTTTGAAGTGATTGGAAAATGGGACAAATTTAATTAAAGCTGGAGCAATTACCATACGAAAATATTTCAACATTTGGGATTGCTATTTGTTTGATATTGAAATACAGTTAAACCTCGTTATTTTGAACTAGATGTGACTGGTTAAAATCTTCGAGATATCTGAGTAATCGAGATATTAAGGGTAAAATACTTTAAGTTTAAGTGTTTGGGACTAAAAAACCACTTCGAAATATCCATTGTATTCGAGATATCGGTGTTCGAGATACCAAAGTTCGACTTAATGCCTTGTAGATAATGTCCACAGGTTTTTGCATTTTTCTTCTTTTTCATGTAATTAACATATGGGGCCTACATATTGCATATCAATTTTATTAAAAGACATCAATTGAACTAATGATAATCATTAAAAACAAGATAATATCTGTGAGCAAATGCTCACTAGTGATACCCCCACTCTGATGTGAATATGCAAAATAAGCAAAGTTGACATTTAACAGAGGTTTGCATCCGATTTGTACTTAAATATATCCCATGATATAAACAAATGGTGTGTTAAAATTCATCTTAAGCATCAACAATAAATAGTTGCTGAGAAATATTTGATGAAAAATACATCCCACAATATGGCATGCCTAAACAAATAGTGTGTTAAAATTTCAAACACCTGCAATAAATAATAGCCGAGATATCTTTGAAAAAAATTCACCTGCTAGGCAAAAATTAACAGTAGTTATTTAACAGGAAGTTGACGTCCAATTGCAACAAATATATATCCCACCGTATGTCATGCCTAAACAATTAGTGTGTTCAAATTTCAAGCATCTGCGATAATTAATTGCTGAGAAAAATGCGACATAAATTTTGTTACGGATGGACAGACAGACAGACAGAAACAGAAGGGTATAACAGTATACCCCCCCCCTTCTCCGTTAGAGAGAGGGTATAAACATTTCATGAATTTTAACAATACTCATAAACCTTCAAGTGCAGCAACTCTCAATTTTACAAAAATATTGACAGGTACTTTATCTGAAACTGCCCCTTGCTACCTTTATCTAACAGTAACATTCTCTGAAAAGTCATCTTGTCTTAAAATTAAAAAGCTTATGCTATTCTGAGAAAAAGTGTACCACATTTTGCCAATTCCATTGAGATTTAAGAAAAATATGGTTATTTAAGTGAACCCACTATTTCCACTTCCCTCTATTTAACACAGATTCATAGTACTCTCCATAAATAAAGTATCTTTATCCAATCTTTTAGCAGTCAATTGTTGTTCAACCTCCTTAAATAGGAAATCTTATTCAATACTACATGCATCTGCATGATATTATCATGATAAAAGCATCACATCACTTTGAAATAACCTTACATTTATACCCTCCCCCATCTTTTGATTTTCATAAGCATTAGTTCAACACTTAAATCTAATATAATGAAACCAGCTTTGCAATTTCCTTGAGTCATGTCTCATACAAATTTGAAAACAACCATCACTGATATTGAAAATTGATCTTTTTTGGTAAATGGATGATTTGTAGCATTTTTATTTACAAAAAGACATGCTGCCCTACATGCGGTTTCTTATTTTCATAAAAAGGTAAGTTTATGATCATATTTAGTTAATATCTTATCTATTTTGGTTTCTAGTTTGCTTTTAACTTTGCTAAAATAGTAAGACCTACAAGTGCGACACCAAAACTCCTGTCCCATTGTCCATGAAATTCATAATTTTGGAGAGGGCTTTAGTGGAAAGATAATTTAAGATAATAAGTGTGCATGACCAGATACATTGAAAAACTAGAAGACTCTTATGATACAAAACAAAATATTTGTGAGCCAATGCTCACTAGTTATACCTGTGATTTGATGTAAATATACAAAATAAGCAAAGAAGACATTTTTAAAACAGGAAGTTAATCAATTTGTTGAATCCCACCTTATGGTATGCCTAAACAAACTAGATGTGTCGAAACTCCACAAATGCCACCGTAAACAGGACCTTTCAGTTTTAAAAACCGACATTCCACCAACTGAGCTAAAGGGTCAATCCACTAGCTAATGATAGTAGTGAGCCTATTATATATACCTAATTTAATTTTAAACACTATTACATTTTTCCCCCTTATCTTAATAAAAATCTATCATTTAGAAATGTCACACAAGAAACTCTCAACAACTCTACATCAGTTTTGTTTTTTTGTTGATTGCTACAAATGTAATTGAAGAGAAGGCTCGCAACCTGAACCCTTTAGTTTAAAAACCAATATAGCAGAGGGCTAAACCTCTAGCTCAAATGCTAATAGAAGTGTAGAAGTTCTGAGCCTATTATATGAAAATATACAGACTAATACAAATGAATAAATGCTAAGAAATTTATTTAAGAATAATATTTTGGGGGGTAAATTTAGGTGTATAATAATATAAAACAAAAGAAAAGGTGTCAATGTGACAGCAAACCCTTCTTTTGTGTGATCAATATCCATAATAATCAATTAGTCAACCCTTAATTAATAAACACCACAGAACCCACAATTTTATTTATTACAAGTCAATCCTTTCCCTTTGTGTATTAATCCTATCGTATTGTGCGAGTATGTTGTTCTATCGTGCCTCAGAGCTATCAAATTGAGTGTTGATCCTATCAGGTTTATCATTCTTTTTATCAGATTGTCCGTTTTTCCTATCGTGTTTATTGTATCCTGCCTTTTCCTTGAATAATAATTTTATTTTGAAGTAACAAGAGACTAAATGTGCTGTATAGTATAATTTATGGAACACATAATGTACAATTCTATCACAGTTTTATTCAAATCTATAGACCATAATCTAAAAAGAAATTACATGTCAATCATATCTATAAGCAATGTAAATGCTTATTGAAACATTGAAACATACCAATTATGGGCAGTGGCTGGTGATTAAAGGTGCCTGTAACAGCAAGTGCCACTGATTTAGAACATTAGAACAAATACATTGAAAAAAATGAATTTCTTTAATTTTTCTACCCAGTAAGGGTGCAACAACAAACCGTGAGACGGTATATGACAGTAAAAATATGCTACGGTTCAATGTCATGATACAGTAGGCTATACCGCAGTTCGGTATTTCGATCCGGAATACATTTATCCGTCTGATTCGGTTTGAAAATTATATTTTAAAAATGGCCTCGGTGTTGAAAAACGTGCTTCGCATTATTTAATTTTGCCCCCAGCTACAGTGCGTCCCATAAATCTTCAATATGGTTACATTTAGGGTTTGGTAGAATAAACGAAATGGTTAACAAAGTTCCCAAATTGAGTGTTTCTACATGCCAGATCTATTTTGCAGACGTTTTCCTAAAAACAAACGACATGTGTATTGCACCTTGTATAAAACTGCAATTTGTCTGTTGTCGCAAGAAATCAATGCAACTTTCCTAGATGTGCAAAAATGTAATTAAAATTAAAGGTTACCATAGTCATTAAAAATTTTGCCTTCAGAAAATTCATTACAACTATAATAAGAGCATAAATAATTTAATTGTTGTCAATGTTGAAATACCGATATTGATGCCAACATTACATTTTTACCTTATGCAGATCATGTTGACATTCTGATATTTATAGAGCTGATTTAAAAGAAAAATATGTGGAAAAAATTATGTAACAAAAAGTTGGAGATTAAACAATATCAAAATATGCGTTCTTGTTAATTTGTAATTTTTACAAACACATCAAAGTATCACGATACGTAACAAATTATATTGTCTGTATCATGATACGTATCGTAACGTGAGGCAAGTGTATCGTTGCACCTGTACTACCCAGTCATAAATTTATTTAATTAACAAACAATAATTTAAAATAACAACTAAAATCTCAAGAAATGATAAAGGTTTGGCTATTCCAGTGTATTCATATCAAATACAATCAGGGTTGGTCGGGAAATACCAGTGCTGAGAATTACCGGTGGTAAATACTGGTATTTCCGGTTCTGGTAAATACTAATTTTCACTAAACTGGGGAATACTGAGAAATACAAATGTGTAAACCTTATTTCTTTAATATGCTTAATGTGGATTGTATGTTTGAGATATAAGATATTAACTATCAATAAGCATCAAAACACAATGTAGCATACTTTGCCATTTCACTGTCAGTTTATGAATCTTAAATTCACAAGATCACCTATTCCCAAAGACTTCTATAGTTGCTACTACAAATTTTAGTCCAGCTTTTTCAACCCCTAGTTTAGTGATTTACAGATTAATAATTCAAAGCACAAAATAAACTTTTATAATTACTGCAGGTGTTACAAGAAACAATTTAATAATCACACATGTTGTTTTAATAAATAATTGAATCTTGACAGTTTTGAGCTCCTGTTTTGGGGAGATATATACTATAAGTGGGGTTAATTGGCTTCTCAAATGTGTTGCATACTAAGGTAGATTTGCAAATGTTTCCTTATATGAACCTATAGAATATACAGTAAAAACATTTAATTCTGAGTAAAAATAATTACCAACAGGCTCATCATTAAAAGTTGCATCAATATTGTAAACATAAAAGCATGGTTATATTAATAATTTTGAATAATTTATCCATTCTTAGCTGTAAAAATAAGTAACAAACAGCAATGTTTAAAAGTTCACTAAGACATGAAATTGGTTGGTAAATGAAAAAAATATTCTGACAGGATGTAGTCAGGTGACCAATGAAATTCAGATCCAAGTGATATTTGTAATGTGTTGTTTATCCTTTAAATTGTTCTCAATAAGAAAGAATCTCTGTTTGGCATTCATCAAAATGAAGTAAGATGGTATGTTGACGGCAACATTTTGTATTTGAACTTCAATGCGGGTACTCACTAAAATCCATTTTGGACATTAATTTCAGAGAAAACTATGTACCCGCGCGTTGTGGAACAGCGGTGTTCAAATATTGAATAAAGGTTAACCCTTAATTAACATGTATACATGTTTTTTTATTTTTCTTCGTTATTAATCTGCGAATCTCATTGAAATTTTCAGGGTAGGTTACTGACAAGTGTATTTGTATTTGTTGAAAATATTGCTGCACAACAATGTATATTAAGAAATTTATCGACAATTGTCGATTTCCAAGTTGGTAAAATGGGTAGGCAAACCCGGGTCGACATTTTACGGGTTTGTGGACTTATTAAAAAGAAACTTAATAAAACTTAATAATTCATGGTTAATTCCTTTAGAACATATGAAATACTTTTGAAAAATAATATTTTCTTTAATGGAAATTGATATTTCTGTGATTAATAACATGTTTTAAGAAAAACCGGGTCATTAAAACCGGATCCAATCACTCGGGACAAACTCAAATAATCACGTTATAGTTGCGTGTCTCTGTTATCCCACATGGATATCTATTTTCTGTTTTATGAAATGGTATCATCAGAAATATGCATGTGTAACAAACTTAGGTGACATTTTCCTATTCAACTGTCATTATATATATAGTATATGAGCCTCTTAATTGCTCCTATGGATAATTAATATGTTAAATATAATTTCCCAATTGTTTTATTTCTATCTGGTGCTTGTAAGATATTGGATTTTTTAATGGGCAAATTGAGTCTGTGCCTAGTTGGTAGGATGCCTTGTTAACCACGAAAAGAACAGTAGTAAGTTGCTTACAAAATAATAATTCACACAAATAAAACCCTAAGCATATTTATTATCACTCTTTCAATAATAAGCTCTAACCAATATTTCAAAAACTAAAATAAATAAAAATACTGCTTTAAATGTTCATTTAATTATTTTAAAAAATAAATAATGTGTAACATCCAAAAATGATTATTGATCACTTTTCTCAAATTATCAATTAAGGCTCTAATGAGGATACGCTGGGCAATGTCACTGCAGGGGCTAATTTGTGATATAGCTAACATCATCACTTCGGAATTATTGAGTTTGTCCCAGTGATCGGATCCGGTTTTAATAACCCGGTTTTTCTCAAAATACGTTATTAATCGCAGAATGATTACTTTCCGTTTAATAAATATCAATTTCTAACAAATATTTCATATATTTTAACGAAAGTTAATGTGAAATAATGTGAAATAATAAGTTTCTTCTTAAATAAGTACACAAACCCGTAAAATGTCGACCCATTTACCAAGTTGAAAATCAACAATCGTCGATTAATTCCAAAATACGCATTGTTGTGAGAACGAATACAAATATACCGATCCGTGACATACTAGTATCCTGAAAATTTCAATGACATTGGTTAATTATTATCGACGGAAATAGAAAAATCTCGATCTGCCCCGGCTTTTATTTTGCAACGGCCCGGGTTTGCCTACCCATTTTACCAAGAACAAGAACGATAACTCTTGTTTTATAAAAATAGGAAATTATTAAAGCTAAAATGCGACCGGTTCTATAGATTTCATAGACTTAACGCTTACCTATAAAATTCCTGTTTTACAAACAAAGCAGGACAATCTAAGGGAAATAATAATTTTGGTCTTACAAAAGCAATGGCCGTTGTACAACGAACACGTGACCTGTTACAAAACAAAAACAAAACTTACGATAGTCTGACTTTCAAGTAAATTGCGCTGGTAAACAATAAAGCGGCATCCAAATGTTATGGTGCAAAATTTTACTTTCTGTTCTTTAACTTCTCTCTCCGTCACATTACATTCTTTCGTAAATGTTGGATCAGCTATATGTAACAACAGCAAGAAAACTTTCCTATTGACCTTCACCTTTGCATCAGTTGTTAACTCGTACGATAAACATGTCGATTTTATGTTCAGTCTCCCAGATTTTCAAAAGTAACGTTTACAGACACGTACATGGCATCGTTTGTATTTAAAATGTGTAGTTGTGTGTGTGGGGGGGGGGGGGGGCAGACTAATAAAAAAAAAGGGGGGGGGGGGGGCGTACAACTACAACTTTTCATAAAACGAGAAAATTCTATTTTTCATTTTCTTTTTATTTAGACAATTATAGAAAAATGTTTGCAAAAATCTGACCGAATATGCGCCTTTGTCACATTTAATTTAATTAACTGAAAATAAAATTTTTTATTGAAGTTTTTCCCTTTTCTTTTTTTAAAATACATACGTAAACTTTCTCCGAGAGAGTAACAGTTGATCCGATAAAGAAGAAAAAACTGACTTAAAAATAGGGATTTTGAATATTATTGCATCTTAGAGAGAAGTAATATTCATTTCTGTAAATAATGTTATTAAATTTTACGTTACATAGCGGTGTCTGTATATCAGGAGTAAAATTTAGACGCTCACCTATGCATACATTCTCCCGATGATCTTGGATAGCTGATTACTCGTATCATCAAATAATATCAGCCCTGAATAAATTTTCAGATATGCCATTAATTTTGGCTATTTACCAAATTTTGACAGCACGAAACAAATTCAAACTTACACATAGTCTTCAAAAAATTAGAAAGATATATTTACAGAAGTTACGTGTTTTTTATGCACGTTTTTACGTACATTTCCTTACATGAATCATGAGTACATGTAATATATAACAATCCATGCTACCCTGAAAAATTTAACTCGCCATTAAACTTCTCATTGTTTAAACCCCTGTGACACTGGAGCTGCGTTCTCACAGCGATCCCGCTGCGGAATTGAATAATGTAAAACGCCATGGTAAACGAACTAGAGTCTTCTACAGCGCTGTAACAACTCAACGGCATCTTCGTTCGCCGCGGTGTGATATCCTAGCCTAGAACATTTTAGAACGCCATGCGACGGCGCGCACTTTGAACATGCACAAAGTAGGCGCCGTGGCTCTGCGTTCCGATAAACACGCCGTAGAAGTGGAGTAAGGTCGCCATGACAGCGCCGTAAAGTCTCCAACAGCGCATGTGCACACAGTCAGCGCGCGGAGCACGCTGTGGATGCGCGGTAAAAACTCCTAGCACGTCATGAGCGCTCGGCGGATACCCAGCGAGAGGGCAGTCAATCGCCAAGTAGAACTCTGTGGAAACGTAGTTGGGAGCTCTATAAGAACGCCTTTCTGAATTTTCCTAGCGATCCTACGGCGATTCCATGAATTTTACAACGCCGTGAACACTCCCTGGGAACGCAACTTTGTGTGACAGGGCCTTAAAAATTACACAAACTGTGTTCGACAAATAGTTTTCCTAAAACATTTTCTTCCTGTCTTTATACAGGCTTTCAATCACAGCACGTTTTTATAATAAAAGCAGAAGTGAAATTTTAGTCATTAGTCATTATAATCGTTTGCCACCAAATTACATAAATTTGCATCTCGCAGCAATAACGGAAGACCTACTCGTGGCTTTGCCACGAGCTCTGCTCTAGTTTCAAATGTTTTTATTATAAACAAGTAACATTTCATTATGGCGGAAATAAAACTGTAATACAGTAACAAATACGAGCGTTATCAGCGTACATATCTACAACAGTTATGAATGCATTCTGACATTTATGGACATACATTTATTTCATCAGATAAAAATCATGAATCAAATGCATGTACAATGAAAATTAAATATGTGCCATTGGTGTATGGTTTATAATAAAACAAAGTGGGTTTTTTTAAGAAACGACTTTGGCTATTCGTTTAACAAAGAATCTATCCTAGCTATGTTAATCTTCAAAAACAAGAACATTCTTTAAATTAGAGTGCATCCAAATAAAACACATGTTCCTAGACATATCTTTAAGATATGAAGATTCTATTCTTCTAAAACTGATAGTGCTTAGCCCGCATTTCCTCTAATTTTCTTATATCTTGAATATATTGTGATTTTTTTATTCTTCATGATATTTTTGATTTTTACATATTATTAAGACATTACATAAAGATATAGATTGACAGGAAAGCTATTTTATTTAAGAGAGAAAAACTTATTTTTGTTATTTTTTTCACATAAATATACATATTAAATGGTCGGTTAAGAAAGCAAAATGAAACGTTTTTTGAAGGGCAATCATTTATAAAAACATTTTTTGAAACCAAGGTATTACATTAGTTTACATTAGTTAAAAAATAACATATCTACGATACTGTTTTAAAAATGCTAAAACAGTCTCATTATTCTACAGTAATAATGCTAAACATGTTGTGTTTTCCTATGCCAATGTTACGCAAAAAGTATAACTGTTTCTTTACCAAGTTTTATAAAAGTAAAAAAGGAAGAAAATTATACTATAATTTTAATTTACTTTCATCTTGATTTAATGAACATTTAATCAAATTTACGTTTGACAGGTTGAATACCAGAAAAGACTCCTTCCTTACAGAAATTTCAGCAAATTTCAGCTAAAAAAAATACAATGCCAAAACGTTTGATTTTCTAGTCTAAATGTTAACTAATGTAACCTGTAATATTAGAAAAATGATATCTATGTATAGAAAAACTTTTAACATAACTGATACATCCTTCGCTAAGAGGAGGGAAAGCATCCATAAAAACAATAGCAAATTTGTATTTTGTGTGAATATAGGTTGCTTTGATTTGAATATTGTAACTTAACTTTACTATTATAGTAGGCGAGGCTAGAGAACTTCCCGATTAATTTTTTTTAGCGTTTAAGTACGATTGAATAATTATGTGACTGTGTTTAATAGATGATTGAATAATTATGTCACTGTATAAAAGTTTAAATCTCAAGAAAAATGCATCAAAATATGAAATTTTTAATTTTCACAAAGCTGTCACTGCATGGATAACAAAGTAGTGCGAATTGTAATGTGTGCGCAAATAGTAGAATTCACCGAATGCCTGATACTATACATGTAAACTTCATTCATAAATATATCATCATTATTTTAGAAGTATGAACCCTTTAAATTCTGAGATAAAAAGTCAGGGCTATACATACATGTATACGTAATACAACGTCCAAATTTAGTGGTTAAAAGCAGAGGGCTATAGAGTCAGTGGAATCTCTGATAATCTTAAGTCTTTCATGTTTCCGTTGGAAACACATGCAAATGGTCCACGTATTGTAGTCCTTTTTTAAAGGACAGCAGTTTGTATTGCAAACGATCTATTTAAATTGCATCGGCGCAGGTGAATAATGACATTAAATCATACTTATATTTAAGAAAAATCCTTTGTTAAGTCACATACTTTGAAGTTCGTGCTTGGGAAAGAAATGGATATTTCGTTTATGGAAGAAATTGCTGAAACATTCCACAAAATCATCAAAATAATGCACATTTTTACTAATCAAAAGCGATTAACAATAAAACCTGGGGTAAATCTGGAGGTTTCCCAAGCACGATTTACATTGGTAACTATATTCTCAACTAATTTTACGTAAAATATTTTAAAATTGTGTTGCTCTTTCACCTGCACCAATCTGGTTTTACATGTATTAAGAAATTTTAATTCAGTTGTTTACACGTAGTAGGGAGAGTCTCCAAACCACTAGTTTATAAATAGTCTTTAACTTAAAACGAAGCTTTTAAACTGCTGATTATTTGATACTGGTTATCAATATAAATGAATTATGTACGTTTAGCATTAACGGCAGCATCTAGTATGTAAAGGAAACTTGCGGTTTTATAGTGGTTTGATATAATTCACTTCTAACGTTAAGATACATCGACTGGAATGCAGATCATGACGTCAAAGTTAATTATGACGTCATATCGTATGAAATACAGACAAGTGACTTTCTCCACATCGCTGTAAAGTCCATCAGGAAGCCTTAACATGCCCGTGCTCTAGTAATTTGTAGACTCTGATGCCATATAGTAATTGTTACCAGGACTGGTAAAAATTCAAGAAGAGTCATATCCCCGGTAAGACCTTGTAAAAACCAAGAGTGAGGCCATGTTACATGTGCCCACCAACCATCGAAATAGATACCAAAACCCCCAATTATTACCCACTGTACTGTCGGTGAAGAGCTGTATGGATTGACTATCCAAAAATATCGTTATCATAACAAAAACACCATAATAAGACTGAAGGAAAATTTGTCAAATGCGCAGGTCTTGCTTGATACTGTTGTTGAGCCTGATTCTGTGATGAGGTATTGAAATTCCAATGGTTGCCTAAATGAGGCGTCTACAGAAGGCACGTCCGGGATGCAGTAGGATAAATGAAAAAATTATGGAATCCTCGTTTGGATATGATGTATGAGACGCTTGTCCCCAACCTTCTTTGGAACTAGCCCAAGGGGGGACACTTGAAGATTTACAAAAGGGGGTTGTGGAAAGGGACCAGCTACTCTGTTGAGTTGTAATTCTTTCTTGATTTTTCAAGTGCTATGGTCAAATGTTATTACAAACTTGGTAAATGTTTACTTATTCGAACTTCCCTACAAGCTTTCCTACGACCCAGATAATGAATCCTGAAACCAAAACTAAAACCATTGAGTAAGAAATTTGCATATTCATAACCTTGTACATGTAAGTGTATTTGTAGTGCCTGAATTTTTATGGGAGTGTGTGCTAATGTATACACATGTTTATTTTCGTGCACAAGTAACTCTGGTATGTTTACCTCCGCAATGACTGCAAGCATAGTTAAAGTGGCATCCAGGGAATAAAGGGTAGAATTTACCCCTATTGTAAGTATTGCAGGTTTGTTTAACATCAGCTTGTTTTGGGTTTGGAGAAGACCCATGTGTTATAGGTTTGTTGTGTTGTTGAAATCGAGAATCAGAACCTTGCTGTGACATAAAATTAGATGATTGATTGGTGACATAAAGAAGCAAGAATTCATTATGTATATCACCCCAAGACATAGCTGGGTTGGACACCTTGTGCAGACGGAATTGTTCATCATAGTTGTCCAGTGATGTGAACGACTGCCAGCTATTCTGATATCGCGCAGATATTTAAGTATTTATTGCCTAAGGTGGTGGTACGCAGCACAGTTAAGGCTGTCAATAAACTCCGTTCAGAAAAAAGTACGGGAAATGTGCATTATGACATCACAGTATATTACAAACCTCGAAAGTACTTATTAATTTATTTATTAGTAAAAGTAACTCATACTAATCTTTTGATTAAAATCAACAAATGCTATTACTTACAATTTTGATGTCCGTTATATCGTACACACTGAAAAATAAGCGAGATGTCGTTCTCGCTGTACTACAAAATATGACGTCATATGCTTCAAAATGACGCATTAAGTTAAATCATTGAAGGCTATCGTGCAGTTTTATAGCGAAGAAAAATAAATGTCATACATTAACGGAAAAGTATAAATGAATATTTTGTTTAAAATTATTATTAGTAGAATGCTACCTATATAGTCTAATTTTCATTTTGTTAAAAGTATGCATCGTATAAAGAAGCCACCTCGGTTTTGTATAAAATATCGTATATCTAAAATCTGAGTACCTAAATAAATCACTTAATTGCAAGGGCATACACTTACCTGATCCCGACAAACTTTTACATGTGAATTTGAAATATGCTATGTAACTTAAAAACTTCTACGATCCTTGTAAAATCTTACAAATTAATTATTTTTTAATGAAATTAACCCTGTGACCTTCAAAATTATTCAACATATGCATTATAAATTACGGTTTCTACTAACAAATATTCTTATCTTAAAAAGTTCGCACCGTTTTTCAAAATCTACGATATATCATCAAGTTATTTCATAATTCAGTTATGAATTTTGACATGATTATGCCCTTGCGATATTGAATTTTTTAAATGACCTCAAAACCACAAATACATCTGCTTGTACCATTCGACTGCCATATCACGTGACCACTATGAACATACAATATTGTACTATTATATATATATTTTAGAAATATATTGCATTTGAGTGACTGTTATTGATTTTAAAAAGGACATGCCGGTTTAACTAAAGTATACGTGTTTTCATCACAAAAATTTGCCCATATTTTTATTGACCACCTTAACTGTACTGCGTAACTCTCCACTGGGGCCTGTGGCGGGCCTGCAGCGGGGCCTGTTCTGGAATTGCGGGGAACTTTTCTCCCTGGCGCTCAGTCTCTGTGGGTGCTTTACGCTTTGTTGGCATTGCTTTGCGTTTTGTGGGCATAGCAAACGGTGAATGCTATCCAACACTTGCTGAGAATTTACGGCATATATATATATAACACAAATTACTATATAACTGCTCTAAAAAGGCAACACCTGCTTTCTGCTAAGACTCAATGAAACTATGGGGTTTTTGCAGAGGCTTCCGGATAAGCCAATGGCTAACTCGTACAGAGTGTCTCAAAATTAATATATATTACTTGATGTTAAAACAAATAATCCTGATTACATCAAAAGACAGTAAATCTTTCTATTCTGATATTTGGCATTTTGTATTTATAAGGCGAAATTTATTTCGATTCTATTTTAACCCGTGCTGTGAACGCATCATCAGATAAAGTTCACTAAGTTACATTTGTTTCCTTGCATATGTATCACACTACAAAAACAACCTTGTTTGCTTTTGAGAATGAGTTCAATCAAACTAATTAGGTGTCTTTGTGAAAACTCACCTAATAAAAGTCATCCTTGGATTGTTAGATTAAAAAAAGGTTATACAATTTCATTTTCATTAGTAAAAGTACACCCTTCTTTTATGAAACAGAAAAAACCGCGCATTTCAATTTTTTCAGCATTGAAGCATTGTGATTCAGTAAAATGTGTTATTATAATCCCAAGCACATTCACAGGATGAATGACCATCTTTAAGTTCTCCTTAAAGATAGGTTAAAGATGCTTAAAGGTAGCTTAAATACGATCTTTAAGCCACCTTTAAGCTATATGTGTTGCTTAAAGATGGCTTAAAGAAAGCGTAAAGATGGCTTAAAGGCAGCTTAAAGACTATCTTTAAGCCACCTTTAAGGACAACTTATAGGTCCTTAATGTCCAAACTTCTTTAAGCCACCTTTAAGCTACCTTTAAGCCACCTTTAAGCCATTAAAAAAATCTTTTAATTCAAAATTGTGCCTAATTTACCAACAAAATATATTAACTATATGATAATGATAGAAAAGGTGTTAAAAGCGGTTTTTGTTCTAGAAAATAAAATGAAAAAAAGTAATAATCAAAACGCCCAAGACGAGGATTGAACCCGGGACCCCTCGTTTACCAGCATCACCTCGCTTCCTCTGCGCCACGGTGACTTTCACATTTAGGGAGGTTTTTATATCCTATATATCAGTGGATATTGAATCAATGTATTCAATGTGTGTTTTTTACTTGAAAAGATTTTGACATCCATTCAAATTGTAACAATCAATCATATCTAATTTATAAATTACATGCATGCATATATTTAGAGTGGAATACGGAACTTGGTCATCATTAAAAAAAAATATATTATACCTTAATGGAAACCGTTAGGCTTACTTAGTAAATAAATTTAAACCGAGTAGATAAACGTTCATCTAATTCACATCTAAATGAAATGCAAGGAAGAAGATGAAATCATATCTTTTATTAAATGCATTGAAACTATTAGGTTATTAGTTCTACAAAATTTCCAGGTTTTCATGATCACGGCGCCGTTCCAGTATTTTAAAACATTTACTTGTATAAATGACGTTTAGACTATCAATTCTATAACAAACAATATTACCAATTACGGGTGACGTATTTACTGCATGTTGCAATTGCAAATGATGTATACATATACTTGTACATACAATTGTACCAGGCCGGGTATGTGACATATTTACTCTTATCATATATTTAAACAATTAACCCCTATTTATGATCACCGGTACAGGAATTAATTAGCCTCTAGATTTTACTCTTACACACATGTATCTTTAATTTGTAGACGTAACATTTTTAAAACCCAGAGTTGGGAAATAATACTTTGAAAATGAATTACAAATGTAAATAAAATGTTATTCACTAGACTTATCGTATACACGTACATACTAAGATTTCAACGTCTTTAGAAACCCTGACTTGCACCTGGGCACACGACACACCTGTTGTGTATATCTTGTATATTCTTTGTTAGTTCCAGGGGTTTTCTTAAGTTGGACAAACAATAGACTCTAATAATATATACACAAACGTGCACCTGGGCACACGACACAACTGTTGTGTATATCTTGTATATTCTGTGTTAGTTCCAGGGGTTTTCTTAAGTTTGACAAACAATAGACTGCGCCTATCCCAACAATACTTTTGAATAATTTTGAAACCAAAAAAAAAATTATAAAGAATTTTATAACGGCAATATGTGTCCATCGGAGCGTTATTGATGATAGCCATATGTGTTTAATGGCGCGACAATCAAAACCGCCTGGAACATACCACCCTTCCTTGGAAATTATATCATCACTCGGGTCACCCCCTCCCCTCCCTATAAAAGAGCTTTTGCATTTAATACATGTTTTTATTGATTGTTCAGTTTGATCAAACTTGACTTAAAGGGAACTTAAAGATGGTTTAAAGACAACTTATAGGGAGCGTAAATGCCACTTAAAGATGCTTAAAGGTAGCTTAAAGATGGCTTAAAGGTGACTTAAAGAAGTTTGGACATTAAGGACCTATAAGCTCAGCTTAAAGGTGACTTAAAGGTGGCTTAAAGATTGTATCTCCTTTAAGCCACCTTTACGTCACCTTTAAGCCACCTTTAAGGACTTGCTTAAAGATTGTTTTTCGCCCTATGATTTAAATGATTTACAAGGAAATATTAGCCACTGAATGTAAAGTTAGACATATATAGGTTAAGTCCTCTTTTCCAACTGTTCTGTATCCGGCAGGCAAACCAAATTCATAATTGACTTCATAGATATTTCGAATTTCATTTGTGTGAATTCATGGGCGAATTAAATGTAATTAAAAATGCAAAAAATTCTTTTGAAAATACATTTATTGTTCCTTTCTTTCTATGAAACTAGCAAGTTAATTCTGTGTATGTGGAACTGCTCAAGAGGGACGCATTATAAAAAGGTATCCAAAATTATCGAGATATTCTCGTATTATTATTCTTTTTTGTATATTTAGTACTGTAATTACTTCAAAAGTCTCTATCAATGAAACTATATGCATTTGAATTATGCCTAACTTAATGACGAAGAACTCAACATAAGTCAATAAAAAGGTTTTGGGTTGGGAAATTCATTCACTTTCTATTTTTCTTTTATTTCATTTAATTTATCAATTTATAATTGTTATCTCATTATTTTTATAAGATTTGTATATGATATTATATAATTGGCCCTTGCAGTGACAGTTGAGAGTGAAATTTGTTAAAACTTTATATTACCTCCAACAACCAAACTTTATTTTTGTTACGTATAAAAACAATGGTGGAATAATTCACTTCTGTACTGTATAGTCAGACAATCCCCTTCTTACTTTCTCAAAGATAGTTAAATATGTTGATAAGTAAGGAATAAAGTACATGTATATCAGGTCAGCAGAGGATGCTCACTCCTCGTAGGCACCTGATCCTACCTCTATCCTTTTGGAGGTTCGTGATGCTCTGCTTTAAATTTTTATTTTATTTTATGGATTTTTGAGATGGTCGAAAGTCTGTTATTGTCATTTTTCATAACAATTTGAAATTATTATGATGAAACATATTTGTCAAAATCATTGGCAAATGTCTAAAAAATATTGGGAAAAGAGAAGAGAGTTTACCACATAAGTCTAAATCGTATTAATTTTTATTAAATTTGAATTCTTGTTTTATTTGTTCGATCTCTGCTAAATTGATCCTCTGTCAGAAGTTCTTTGGCGTAATCTTTAATATTTTCCCTGTGGGTTCTACCGGAGTGCTTCCTTAATGTGTGGTCAAAACATCGCTATTTTGTATTGTATAACATATTCTACTAAATAAGTAATATCAAACATATGTCCATGCATTTGTTTACTAATAAGAATGATACAAACTTCCACAAAGCATAACATTCTATAGTCTGTCCCAAGTTATTGCCTCCATCACGTTTTGATGATTTTAAATAAAAATACACATACCTGTGAATGAAGATATCCAAGATATCTTCATTGAAAAATTATCATTTTTCACTCATAAAAGTACAAAGAAACGAAAACAAATTTCTTACGGAGATTTTCAATGGGAAATGTTTACATCTTTTCTCAATTCGGAAGGACTCATTTTTTGTCGTTATCATCCGGGCTTATTAAAAAAAAGATTCATATAAGTTAAGAACTTTAATGTAATTAAAATACAATTTCCTGACAGAGAAAAAAATACCAAAAACAAAAGACTCCACACAAAAATAAATGAAAGTAGTATTAGAGTTTTATGCTTTACGCAGTGAACTATAACGTGTTGCTTAATGTCGTGCTTTTGTTTCCTGTCTGTACGCATATTTCACCTTTTAAACGAACTTTGCACTTTTTCAGTATACACCAGGATTGTATTTCCTCTGCTGCCTTTTATATCAGGAAAACCTAGAAATCATTTGAAAACGGAATATTCTTGTAAACCCGATAATGTTTAAGAACCACTTTAAGCATATTCATTTCACAATAGCATATGTTTTGTACCATCCAGAGTTCATGTACATCTTACAATAAAAAGGTTCAATGTCTGATTTTCAGTGGAAAAATGATTCAGCCATTCTTAATGAATAAATGTAGCTTTAACACAAACTGATATCTAATTTAAGAAAAAGGATGGATTATGATGAATGTGAAGTAAATTTAACAAATTTAAGTTTTCATAAGTATTTCATCCCAACTTAGTTTACCGTGCAATCTTCTACATGAAATTGTTGTCAAGCAGAATATAAATGGATGAAACAATTATAATAACAAACTGTTAACCATCTCAGAAAGCCATAAAACGAAATACGCATTTAAAGCAGAGCAACACGGACCTCTTTAAAGATAGAGGTAAGATCAGGTGCCATGGAGGAGTGAGCGTCCCCTGCTAATCGATCACACTCGTTGTGTGCTCTTTGTCGTAACATGGGACATTGACGCAGAGACGCAGATGATAATTCATTCTATTACCCTCAGTGTTAGCAACACACTAGGTTACCGATAACACAACGAACTGTTATATGCGCGTAAATTATGCGCGTACCGTTCGCCTGAAATTCACGTCATTTCTACATAAAAGCAATAAAATTTCTCTAAGATTAAGACATTCAGTATAATGAAATAAAAAGTGCCTGTTTGGGAGGATAACAGTTGAAATTGACACCCCGAGAAAACCATTGTCAACCGACGCGAAGCGGAGGTTGACAATGGTTTCCAAAGGGTGTCAATTTCAACTGTTATCCTCCTAAACAGGCACTTTTTATAAAAAATTAGACCATATAGTTTTTAAATGGCATAGACACGATTTTGAATTTTAAAACGCCAACATTCCGTAATGAAATGCTTTTTTCAAAGCATTTAAGATGTTTATTCTAGTTAATATGCATAGGAACTATAATATAAACATGTTTTATAAATGAATGATCGTGCAATAAGTTTTACATGTATTTTTAAATGACAATAATAATTTTAAACAAAGAAGTCTTAGTGTTATACATGTAGTATCAACAAAAACTCTTAAGAAAACTAGATAACACTTCTGTGTATGATTCTCATGTAATATCTGTTGAATTTTAAGATTGAATATTGTCTTGGAATTAATCATTTAGTGCATGATAGAAATATATCAGAACAAAATGATTCATCAGCACCTGGTATTTCTGAAATAAACATTTTTTTTTTCATTCAGACTGAAAATTTACACATTGTGGAGTTGGAAACGATTAACATATTAAGAGCAATGACACAGATATATATTCAGAATGAAACCAACTTCATTAACCAGTTTGACTATTACTCGGGTCTGATCGGTATTGTAGCTGGGTTGGACACCTTGCGCAGACGGAATTGTTCATCAAATCTGTACCATTGATGTGACCGACTGGCAGCTATTCTGATATAGCGCAGATATTTTAGCATTCAAGCCTAGCGTGGTCGGCAAACCTCCACTGGGGCCTGTGTCAGGTCTGCAGCGGGGCCTGTTCTGGATTGGCGGGGAACTTATCTCCCGGGGGCTCGGGCTGTCGTCCCTGTGGGTGCTTTACGCTTTGCAAGCATTGCTTTGCGTTTTTGGGGCATAGCAAACGGTGAATGCTATCTAACATTTGCTGAGAGTTGACGGTATATATATATATATATATATATATATATATATATATATATATATATATATATATATATATATATATATATATATATATATATATATATATATATATATATATATACAAATTACTATATAACTGCTCTAAAAAGGCAAAACGTGATTTTTGCTAAGACTCAAAGAAACTATGGAGATTTTGCAGGGGCTTCCGGATAAGCCAATGGTTAACTCGTACAGAGTGTCTCAAAATTAATATATGCTACTTGATATAAAAACAAATAATCCTGATTTCATCAAAAAACAGAAAATCTTTCTATTCTGATATTTGGCATTGTGTATTTATAAGGTGCAATGTATTTTGATTCTATTTTAACCCGTGCTGTGAACGCATCATCAGATAAATTTCATCAAGATACATTTGTTTCCTTGCATAGGTATCAAACTACAAAAACAACCTGGTTTGCTTTTGAAAATGAGCCCAATCAAATTAATTAGGTGACTTTGCGAAAACTCGCCGAATAAAAGTCATCCTTAGGTTGTTAGGTTATACAATTTCATTTTCATTAGTAAAAGTACACCCTTCTTTTATGAAACAGAAAAAAACGCGCATTTAATTTTTTTCAGCATTGGTGCATTGTGATTCAGTTAAATTTGTTTTTATAACCCCAAGCACATTTTAATGATTTACAAGGATATCTTAGCCACTTAATGTAAAGTTAGACATGTGTAGGCTAAGTCCCCTTGTTCAACTGTTTTGTATCTGGCAGGCTAACCGAATGCAGTCTTTTCTTATAGATATTTCGAATTTTATTAGCGTGATTTCACGAGCGAATTAAATGTAATCAAATAAAAATGCAAAAAATTCTTTTGAAAATACATTTATTGTTCCTTTTTTCAATGAAACTAGCAAGTTAATTCAGTGCATGTGGAACTGCTCGAAAGGGACGAATTATAAAAAGGTATCCAAAATTATCGAGATTTTCTCGTATTATTATTCTTTTTTGTATATTTAGTACTGTAATTACTTCAAAAGGTCTGTATCACTGAAACTATATGCATTTGAAATATGTTTATCTTCTCTTGTGATTTTGGATAATTTTTCTAAACCACAGCCTATATTGATGACAAAGATCTCAACTTTAGCCAATAAAAATGTTTTTTGATTGGAAATTCATTCACTTTCTAGTTTTTCTTTTATTTCATTTAATTTATCAATTTGTAATTGTTATGTCATTTTTTAATAAGATTTTTATATGATATTATATAATTGGCCCTTGCAATGACAGTTGAGAGTGAAATTCTTTTAAACTTGATATTACTTCGCACAAGCAAACTTCAATTTTGTTACGTATAAAAAACAATGGTGGAATAATTCACTTTTGTACTGTATAGTCAGACAATCCCTTTCTTATTTTCTCAAAGATAGTTTAATATGTTGATAAGTAAGAAATAAAATAGAGGTATATCCGGTCACTCCTCTTAGGCACTTGATCCTACCTCTATTCGTGTTGCTCTGCTTTAAATTTTTATTCATCTTCTGGATTTTTGAGATGGTTGGAAGTTTCTTATTGTCATTTTTCATAACAATTTGAAATTATTATGATGAAACATATTTGTCAAAATCATTGGCAAATGTCTATAAAATATTTGGGAAAGAGAAGAGAGTTTACCACATAAGTCTAAATCGTAATAATCTTTACTAAATTTTTATTCATGTTCTCTTTTTTCGATCTCTGCTAAATTTATCTTCTGTCAGAAGTTTTTTGTTGTAATCTTTAATATTTTCCCTGTGGGTTCTACTGGAGTGCCTCTTTAATGTGTGGTCAAAGCACCGCCATATTGAATTGTATACGTATTCTACTTAATAAGTAATATCAAACATATGTCCATGCATTTGTTTACTAATAAGAATGATACAAACTTCCAAAAGCATAAAATTCTATAGTCTGTCCCATGTTATTGCCTCTATCACGTTTGATGATTTTAAATAAAAATACACGTACCTGTAAATGAAGATATCCAAGATATCTTCATTGAAAATTTATCATTTTTCACTCATAAAAGTACACAGGAACGAAAACAAATTTCTTACGGAGATTTTCAATGGGAAATATTTACATCTTTTCTCAATTCGGAAGTACTCATTTTTCAACGTTTTCATCCAGGCCTATTAATGGCTGATGAAATGAAAATCCCCGTAAGCGTTCTATGTTGGGATGTGTATTGAAACCTGAAGCGGTAGAGGGGGTTTTTCAAAACAGATAATCTGGACATTTTTCATATCAATGGATGAAAGTAGTTTGGGCACAAAAGTATTTATCGAAAGATCGAGGAAAAGTGGTGGAAACAAAAACTCGGGACAGAGTATAATCACATCTTGAATAACTAAAAAAAATGATTCATATAAGTAAAGACCTTAAATGTAATTCAAATATAATTTCCTGACAGAGAAAAAAAAAATATCAAAAACAAAAGACTCCACACAAAAATAAATGAAAGTAATATTAGATTTGTATGCTTTACGCAGTGAACTATAACGTGTTGCTAAATGTCTTATTTTTGTTTCCTGTATGTACGCATATTTCACCTTTTAAACGATTTGCACTTTTACATTATACACCAGGATTGTATTTCTTCTGCTGCCTTTTATATCAAGAAAGCGTAGGCATCATTTGAAAAAGGAATATCCTTGTAAACCCGATAATGTTTAAGAACAACTTTAAGCATATTCATTTCACAATAGCATATGATTTGTACCATCCAGAGTTCATGTACGTCTTATAATAAAAAGGTGCAATGTCTAATTTTAAGTAGAAAAAAAAATGATTCAGCCATTCTTAATGAATAAATGCAACTTTAACAGAAACTGATATTTAATTTCAGAAAAAGGAAGGACTATGATGAATGTGAAGTAAATTTAACAAATTTAAGTTTTCATAAGTATTTGATCCCAACTTAGTTTACCATGCAATCTTCTAAATGAAATTGTTATCAAGCAGAATATTAATGGATGAAAAAATGACAATAACAAACTGTTAACCATCTCAAAAATCCATAAAACGAAATACACATTCAAAGCAGAGCAACACGGACCTCTTAAAAGATAGAGGTAGGATCAGGTGCCATGGAGGAGTGAGCGTCCTCTGCTGACTGATCAAACCCGTCGTGTGCTCTTTGTCGTAACCGGGGATATTGATTGGTTTAGACGCAGATGATAATTCATTCTATTACCCTCAGTGTTATCAACACACTAGGTAACGGGTAACACAACGAACATTTATATGCGCGTAAATTATGCGCATACGCTTCGCCTAGAATTCACGTCATTTTTACATAAAAGCAATAAAATTTCTCTAAGATTAAGACATTCAGTATAATGAAATAAATAGTGCCTGTTTGGGAGGATAACAGTTGCAATTGACACCCTTCGGAAAAAATTGTCAACCTCCGCTTCGCGTCGGTTGACAATGGTTTTCTCGGGGTGTCAATTTCAACTGTTATCCTCCCAAACAGGCACTATTTATAAAAAAAAATTAGACCATATAGTTTTTAAATGACCTAGACAATATTTTGAATTATAAAACGCCAATTTTCTGTAATAAAATGCTTTTTTCAAAGCATTTAAGATACTGATTCTAATTAATATGCATAGGAATTATGATATAAACATGTTTTATAAATGAATGAGCGTGCAACAAGTTTTACATGTATTTTGGTAGGTAACTTTAAATAACATTATTAATTTTAAACAAAGAAGTCTTAGTATTTTAGTATCAACAAAAAATCTTCAGAAAACTGAATAAGACTTCTGTGTATGATTCTTATGTAATATCTGTTGAATTTCAAGAATAAATAGTGTCTTGGAATTGATCTTTCAGTGCAGGAAAGAAATATATATGAACAAAATGATTCTTCAGCACCTGGTATTTCTGAAATAAACACATTTCTTTTTTTCATTTAGACTGATAAGTCACACATTGTGGAGTTGGAAACGATTAACATATTAAGAGAAATGACACAGATATATAATCAGAGTGAAACCAGCTTCATTAACCAGTTTGCTTATTACTCGGGCACTGGGGTTAGAGCTAAATGTACAGTCCCTAAAACGTTCTACTTTCCCATGTTTGCATTCGCTCAGCGTGCGCTCACTTTGCCTTCACTGTTTGCTGACTTTGCCTTCACCGTTCGCTCACTTTGCCTTCATCGTTTGCATACTGTGCGTTCTCCGCTCATTTTAACACTCCGCTCTGCATTGTTTGTGCTCTCCGATCTTAAAGCGTCCACAGTGCGTTCACTATGCGCTCAGCAATCGTTCAGCGTTTACTCACCATTCAGGTTTAATTAAACTCAAACTCTGTTGCCATCCAGAACTCCGAGATGGGAAGAGATAGAAATCATGAAAACAAACATGAGCATGTTTTAATATAAAGATATAAAACAATATTGTATACACTGTCAATGTCGTTCTGTTTAAAATAGCATCTAGATTCTGAGCAGTGAGTAAATATATTCATTATGAATTGATTTGTTGGTTGTTTTTTATTTATTTATAAAACATCGTCACCTCTTGTTTGACAAAAACAAACTTCACTGGAACAATAATAAAAATACTGGAAAATAACCAGTTTAAATGTATAGATTTCAAATACTTAAAATGATGCGGCAAAAATAGTTCAAATACTACAAATACCTATAGTTCTCACTTGTTTCCATTTCAAAACAGAATGGCCGATCACCAAAAGATTAGCCCGACATTTGAAACACAGGAAACAGTGTGAAAAAAAAAATAATCATTTTTAAAATTATAAAAGTTTATAAAAGTATATAACTTGTAACAGGAAGAAAAAAATGTATAAAAATATAAATGTATACTATGAAATAAACAAATTAGATTACATATATACGTACAAGCTGACGTTAACGCAGTTAAAAATCCACGTACGTCATGCATTCGACATTAACAAAATGGCGAAAATCACAAGAGCATAAATTATTGCATTCATAAACACGTACTTGTATATTTTTCAAACTACCCCTAACTCACGACTATATTTAAACAGCTAGGTATATAACGAAAACTGAATTTAAAATATGCCCTCACACACAAACACAGAAACGAACTAACAATACCAAGTGTCAGCGATCCTTAAAGGGCCATTCAAACTGTCTTATAAAAGTAATAGTGAATCGATATATGCCTAAACTGATTTAATGTTTTCTGTATTCAGATAAGCAAATATTGGATTTTTAAGATTATTTTCAAAATTTTAAAATCTTCTAGGAATTATTTCGGATAATTGTTTCAGTATTTTCAGTTGTTTATGTTAGTAAATTTTATGAAGATATTGATAATTTGAGGGAAAAACATCTTTGCAAACCTAAAAGAAGAATTAATTACAGGAATATAATTATGTTAAGTGGTCTCAGCAACAGCTAAGCATTTTATCTGTTGATGTTTAAAATTATACATGTAAATCACAGTAATGAAAAACAACAGCCCTGCTAATCCAAAAACTCCAAACATAACGGGACGCATCCACTTACTTTCTGTTTCCGTGGTAAAACTTTGGCCGTTCATGTTAGTGTCGTTTTTTACTGTACTGCCATTACTGTCTGTAACTAAAATTGCAAAACGCAGAAAAAAAAATATAAAAAAAAATGAAATGTATATTAGCATTTTTTTTTAAAAGGTCGACAAATCCCGACGACCATTTCAAACGAATAATCGCAGCAATTCTACGAGTACAAGCATAAATTCGGTTTTTAAGTAAGAATTAAAATAGGTTAAAAGAGTTAAATAAATTTTTATTCGGGAATAAAATTAAAAATGATCATTAAAAATGATTAAGAAATCACAAATTGTTATGTAGATTTAAGTTTATACTTGATATGGGTATACTATTGCAGATATTCAACAGAGAATTTAGGAGTTCATGTTTACACTGATTCGGATCATGAACATAGAAACACTCTAGATAAGAATTGCTGTATATTAGCTTAATTTTTTCTAAATCTTAACATGATCACTCATTCAAGAGCATTAAAAAAGGACTGAGTATTATGCAAGGAAATAATTCATTTATTTTTTGAAATGTTTCCCTCTTTCATGAAAACAATCAGATTAATTCCTTTCCAAACGTTCATCATAGATATTGAGTACCAGTTTCATGTAACAAATATTGAAGAGAGCAATTAATTATGAATAAATATCAATATCTGGTAATTAGCTGTTTCAAACGGTTGTAGTGACAATGAAATACGTTTTCCACAGGCATTTGAAGAATCTTTCTTCAATAACATATTTTTTAAAGTTGGTTTTCGTCACGAAACAATGGAAATTCCATGTTAAACTTGATATTAATTAATTATTGAATAAAGATCAAGTTTATTACAAGAACGAGTTTTATCAAATTTGACCATAAAACTCACCACTTGGGTTTTGATTACAGCCTTGGATATGGTGGCATTTGTCATGTGTACAATTACATGTTGATTTACATTTCAATCCATAAAGTGGGAACACGCATTTTGATGTGCAATTTATTCCAAAATATCCTTGCGGACAGGCTAACAAATAAAGTTAAACAGACAATTTTAGCATTATTTATCACAACAATAGCTTGCGCTTTAAGTTTTTGCTTTTTAAAAAAGTGTGTAGGTACAAGCAGTAGTTACACTTGCATTGTTTTTCTTCAGAATTCCACTTGTGATTCGCATAGCATTTACCCTCAATTCTACTAATACATACAATTAATATATTTTAACGCAAACGTTCATCTATTATAGGTTAAACGTTTTTAAATATTTTTACTTACCCTGTCATGCTGACGAATTGTATGACCAGAAGAGGCAGCACTATTAAAAGACTGCGGAACATAGCGCCTCTTTTTCTAAATGTGTTTATTGCATTTCTGAGTATGAGCTAAACAACTGCAATATCATTATTCCGGTAAAATTTGGAAAATTGTTAAATTTTATTTAGACTATAAATATGGAATCATCTTCCTTTTAATTAGATACATATGCGCTCAAGTGAACGCTTAGTTATATTTGGGAATTTTAATAATTTATAAAAGTTGTTGTTAAATTCTCTTCTAACAACCCCAATTATGACATAAACAACACACATGTAGTGGTACAATTGTTATATTGAGGCGATTCTTTTATTGAAAACAGTACTAGTACATGTATGATAGAGCTGAATATTTGAATCTTTTCTATTTTAAGTTACTTAACAAAAACATACCGGAGCACTTTTAAGCAATTGCACAAAAATGTCAAAATTTGCCTTTTTATGAATGTACTATAATCACAGGATGAATGACAATCTTTAAGTGCTCCTTAAAGATAGCTTAAAGGTGCTTAAAGGTAGTTTAAAGTCGATCTTTAAGCCACCTTTAAGCTATATGTGTTGCTTAAAGGTGACTTAAAGAAAGCTTATCTTTAAAGGGGCATGGTCACGATTTTGGTCAAATTTTATTTGTCTGTTTTTATTATTTGCAATGCTTTAGGAATGCATTTCTTATGATCAAATTAAATTTTGGTGCCAGTCGTTGAGTTTTAAGCAAGATACAGGGCTTACAATTCTTTGTCATGTAAACAAGGCTCGTGCCCTCATTTTGTTTACATAGGTTAAATATACCAGTAAAATTTTGTTTTAAAGCTGACATGTCTGTCTTATTATTCATTTTAAGCATAAATAAACAGTTCCTAACGATTAACACATTCATTTTAGGTCTAAAACTGGAATTTTCACTTCAACATTTAAAATGTAAACAAACGCTTTGTTTACATAGTAAAGAATTGTAAGCTCTGTAACTCGCTTATGACTCATCAAATGACACTCAAATTTTGGTTGCCTATTAAAAGTACCTTACTGAAGCATTGTAAACATTAAAATCGAAAAAATAATTTTTGACCAAAATCGTGACCCCCTTTAAGCTACCTTTAGCCACCTTTAAGCCATCTTTAAGCCATCTTTAAGCTATAAAAAAATTGAATTCAAAATTGTGCTTAATTTACAAACAAAAAGTATCAACTTTATGATAAAAAAGGTATTAAACACAGTGTTTGTTCTAGAAAATAAAATGAAAAAAAAATTCATACCCTCAACATACATAATACAAACGGTTTTTATGTCCTATATATTAGTGGATATTGAATTAATGTAATGAATGTGTATTTTGTACTTGAACAAATTTCAAATAACATGTATCTAGCAGAGCTATAATAAGACCTAGAATTAATTAAATTTGAAAAAAAGACATACCTTTAACCGATTTTTAAATTAAATCAAGCATTTTTGGTTCATTTTCTATATTTTGTTTAATCCGGATGAACTAAGTGAGAGAGAAAGAAAGAGAGAGAGAGAGAGAGAGAGAGAGAGAGAGAGAGAGAGAGAGAGAGAGAGAGAGATTTCACCGATTAATTTATAATAGGAAACAAGCATACTTTAATATAATTTCATGCACAGATTTAAATACAGATACTGCGCTCACCCCTTCAATAATTTTGAAACCAAAAAAAATTATAAAGAATTTTATAACGGCAATCTGTGTCTATCGGAGCGAAGTTGATGATAGCGATCTGTGTTTAATTAATTACAATTAAAACCGCCTAGAACAACCCCCTACCTGAAAATTTGTCATCACTCGGATCACCCCCTCCCATCTCTATAAAAGAGCTTTTGCATGTAATATACGTTTTTATTGTTCAGTTTGATAAAACTTGACTTTAAGGGAACTTAAAGATGGTGTAAAGACAACTTAAAAGGAGCGTAAATGCCACTTAAAGATGCTTAAAGGTGGCTTAAAGATGGCTTAAAGGTGACTTAAAGAGGTTTGGACATTAAGGTCCTATAAACTCAGCTTAAAGGTGACTTAAAGGTGGCTTAAAGATTGTATAGCCTTTAAGCCACCTTTAAGCCACCTCTATGGACTTGCTTAAAGATTTTTTTTTGCCCCTTGAAAAAATCCAATTGACAATTCTAAAATCCTTAAAAGTGAATGATTGTTTATCTTTTAGCATAAGATTTTAGAAATATAAATATTCATTCACTAAGCATATTATATAAAAATTGCAGCTAAACAAAAATAAAACTAGGAAATTAAAATTGATATTTGAAAACAGATGTTGACAATGTGCCTGCTCATATATATATTTTTTAATTTTTCGTTGGTTTTATATTTTACCAATACCACTAAAATAATGTACTATATCATAAATGTACATAATACTATGCAGTCTAGGGAAGTTTACAGTTTAATCGCCGAAAAACGTTTAAATATTTCCATTATAAAAATAGAGTGATAAACTTTATCTGTTTTCCGCTTTTGACGGAAATAAATAGCTGACAAAGGATTTTTTTTCTCAGGCAGATGTATAACATTATATCACATAAGTCTGACAAATGGCATCTACTTATTTCCTCAAACACAGCTGTAAATATTGAATTCAATATGATTTAAGCTTTCATCAGGACCTCGGCATTACATTTAAATCATTTTTAAAAATTGAAAATCATAGTTAAACACTCAATGCCTTTAATCTGATTTAGCAACGCAAATTCTCTGTAAGGTTTTACTTGAAATGACCAATCGCCCTTTGTGGCATTGAAATACTTAATGCATGTGTCAGATGTTACGATCGAATGACAGTCTTTTTCATATAATAGAGATTTTGCAGTTTTCCTGTTATATACCACTTTCCTTCACTTTTACAAAAACTATATTTTACCATTTCATTTGAGTGCACATGTAGTTTCATAGAATTGAGAAGTTGTAAGTGTAATATTCTAACTGTAAACTGTATTGAGGTAAATAGTACTGTGGTTTCAGTAATATTCGTACGAATCAAATTTTGTTATTTCAATGAAATTTACAGCCTCATGGATATATGTAACGAAATACCACGAACAATGGTATTTAACGAATATTGATAAAACTACATTTTTAATATATGTGTTTTTGGGGTTAAGCCTTCACTCTTTTATCTTTAAAAATTAAAATTAAATGATCTTTATATGTTCAATGCTATTAGAAATATTAAGGTTCTTCGACTACCGCAATGGTGTAACAGTCATGGTATTTTACCAGAGTGGAGTTTGATTTGAACAGACTCAGTTATAACGTATCATGTTTTTTTAATAATTGTTTTAAGTGATGTAGATTGAATATATGATTGTATTGTATAATTAAACACAAAAAACTAATTTAAGATGTTTTTATCAAAGAACATCACATTTTTACAATAACATAAATTTGTAATACACAACTAAATATTCAAGCCATCTGCTTACAGATGCACAACAGATATAAATGTAAACCAAAATCGTTAGATATAAAGTTTCTTCAGTCAAAGGATAATTGTGAATCATATATATTAAAATCACATACCTAGAAACTTGGCAAGCATTAATATGACAGCAAATTGATATAAACAATAATTATACACCAATGTTCTTTATCTAAAGCGTGGAAATTAAAGAAGAATATATGGAACAATTCTTAAATAGCTTTCAGCGAAATTGAGCAATACGCACTTTAAAGCGTTTTTACCAAATTTAAACAATAAATAAAGCAACAACAAAAATCCCAATAACATAGCAAATTTCAGCGAAATGACATGTGCTTGGAAACATTAAAATACAATGTACAATACACATAGTTTTGTAGATTCAACGTTACCAGTATATTAGAAAAAGGATATTTATGTTTAGAATAACTCTTCAAAAAATCAAACTTTAGCAAGATGGAAAAAAAAAACTATCGCAGATTTGTATCCTGTTATCTTTTCATTCACTATATATTACTTCTACCGTGATCTCAAAATAACACTGAAGACAGTTTCAATTACTGAATGTATAACATGAAAAAAAATCAGTAGAAAATATTTACAATTTTCAATTCATTTTTGATCCTCGCTTACTCACTCACTCTCGTTCAAAAACTTATAGCTTCAATTCAAACCCCAAAATTAAATTCCCTTCTTAACAATTACTCTCTCTCTCTCTCTCTCTCTCTCTCTCTCTCTCTTCTCTCTCTCAACTGTATACGCACAGTATATAAATCCATGTAGGCAACAATTACATATAACATTATATTACTATAGTATATAATATCTGATAGCTGTCTACATTAAATAAAATCCATATGCATAGTAACATGTAAACACAGTTTAAACCAATATGGCCTCCATTTCCGGAAACCTACTTCAGCTCAACACGTTTAATTCATTTTACCAAAAAAAATTTCCACAGTAGAAAAATACGTTTAAAAGGAGACAAAAAATACAAATACAAAAGACGTTTAAAGTTAGAAACAAGAATGGTGTATCTAAACTTTCTCTCCACTGTCACACTTGAGTAAAGAAAACAGGTAAAGTTTGTGAATACTAGCGTAGCTAAATTTAGAATTCGGTTAAAGTTTAAAATTATATACAAAAAAAAAACAATAATACATATCGAATGCACTGTATATTATTCACCACGGTCTGTTTTCCGTGCCGGTGTTATGAAGTAAGTCAAGCAGCGATGTACATAGACATGCTAGTAGATAAACCGTGCGCCCCACTTGCAACACAACCGCACACCTGAGAAAATGGCTTGACTCTTCTACGTCACACACGATCACGTTTAATAGAATTGTAGGTTATACCCAGCCGGGTTTTTTTAATACAGCGCCGTTAAGAGTACCTGATTGTGATTGTTATAATCAATACTTGTAACATACAATTAGTTCGCAGTAGAGCTATTTGGTTTCAAAGAAGAATTCGTATTATTTCTTTTCCATTGTTTTTGAAATAAAGAGAGAACATGATGGGATGTGAAGAAACTAATGAAAATAAAGAGAAAATAAAGTTATAACGTATCATGTTTTTTTAATAATTGTTTTAAGTGATGTAGATTGAATATATGCTCGTATTGTATAATTAAACACAAAAAACTAATTTAAGATGTTTTTATCAAAGAACATTACATTTTTACAATAACATAAATTTGTAATACACAACTAAATATTCAAGCCATCTGCTTACAGATGCACGACAGATATAAATGTTAACCAAAATCGTCAGATATAAAGTTTCTTCAGTCAAAGGATAATTGTGAATCATATATATTAAAATCACATACCTAGAAACTTGGCAAGCCTTAATATGACAACACATTGATATAAACAATAATTATACACCAATGTTCTTTATGTAAGGCGTGAAAATTAAAGAAGAATATATGGAACAATTCTTAAATAGCTTTCAGCGAAATTGAGCAATACGCACTTTAAAGCGTTTTTACCTAATTTAAACAATAAATAAAGCAACAAAAAAAAAAAAAAACAACAACCAATAACATAGCAAATTTCAGCTAGATGACATGTGCTTGGAAACATTAAAATACAATGTACAATAAACATAGTTTTGTAGATTCAACGTTACCAGTATATTAGAAAAAGGATATTTATGTTTAGAATAACTCTTCAAATAATCAAACTTTAGCAAGATGGAAAACAACTATCGTAAATGTGTATCCTGTTATCTTTTCATTCACTATATATTACTTTTACCGTGATCTCAAAATAACACTGAAGACAGTTTCAATTACTGAATTTATAACATGAAAAAAAATCATTAGAAAATATTTACAATTTTCAACTCTTTTTTGATCCTCACTTACTCACTCACTCTCGTTCAAAAAC
Source organism: Magallana angulata (assembly GCF_025612915.1). Taxonomy (NCBI): domain Eukaryota; kingdom Metazoa; phylum Mollusca; class Bivalvia; order Ostreida; family Ostreidae; genus Magallana; species Magallana angulata. Next base: position 35,225,774 of record NC_069119.1, on the reverse strand, counting down.
TAAAAGCTTCAATTTAAACTCCCCAAATTAAATTCCCTTCTTAACAATTTCTCTCTCTCTCTCTGTCTCTCTCTCCCTCTCTCTCTCTCTCTCAAAAGACAAAAAATACAAATACAAAGACGTTTAAAGTTATCAATAGAAATAAGAATGGTGTATCTTAACTTTCTCGCCACTGTCACACTGGAGTGAACAACACAGGTGAGGTTTGTGAATGCTAGCCTAGCTAAATTTAGAATAAGGGTAAAGTTAAACTTTATATACAACAATTACAAGAATACATATCGAATGCACTGTATATTATTCATCACGGTCTGTGCCGGTGTTATGAAGTAAGTCAAGCAGCTATGTACATAGGCATGCTAGTAGATAAACCGTGCGCCCCACTTGCAACACAACCGCACACCTGGGAAAATGGCTCTACTCTACTACGTCACACACGATCACGTTTTATAGAATTGTAAGTTATACCCAGCCGGGTTTTGAATACAGCGCCGTTAAGAGTACCTGATTGTGATTGGTATAATCACTACTTGTAACATACAATTAGTTCGCAGTAGAGCTATTTGGTTTCAAAGAAGAATTCGTATTATTTCTTTTCCATTGTTTTTGAAATAAAGAGAGAACATGATGGGATGTGAAGAAACTAATGAAAATAAAGACTCCTTGCAAGGACGTCATTATGGATGTAATGAAGGAAAAAACCGATAGATGTAGGAAGGCGTCAATAATTGTGAAAACAAAAATACCTCCTGTAACTGAAAACAGCTTAAGAGAAATTATGATATAGGATGTGTCCTCTTTAGACTTTTGAATATGTTTTCGACAAATGATTGTACAAACAGTAGAAACATATAGAACGATGTTTACCAGGCAAGAAGTCGCAACAGGTATTATAAATGATAGCAGATTTGAATAAGTATCTTCTACAAAACACACGGTCATTCCGTAACCAATATGGTTGTTTCTGTAAATGTTTGTCACAATCGACAATCCTACAAGTAACATTGGGACTGAATGAGTAAAAACAACATAATTATAGAATGTTTTCATGGAAAATCTTAATTGGGATGTACTGAACAACCCAAAAACTCGACACATATGTAAACAGCAGGTGAACTGACTGCAAGAAAGGGTTAGCCAAAAGTAATGAAGAAGAACTCCGATGATTATGCAAGTTGATGTACGAACTTCCAGAAGATTTGAAATGGTAAAGACAAGTTGTGTAAAAAACAAAGATATCACGACATTCATCAGAATAAGACCAGGTAAGGTTTGCAATGTTCGAAATACCATGTAGGTCAAGAAAAGAAAGAATAGAAAAAACATGCTACAACAATTAAACACCATAGTCATCAGTTTAAGGTGTTGACTTAAAAGGTTTAAAAAAGGTTTACCTTCACAAACCCCTACCCTACCATTGAAATGCAAAACGAACTCGCCAATACCATATGATAATTCTGATGAAATATGAGTAATCTGAAATGTGCTGAAAACAAAATCTTCGCCAAAATTATCAGATAGTATTTGGTGGCGACAAAAGAGAAGGCTGGACACGTGAATCATATCTATTGCTGCGATTGTACTTTCATAATTTATTCGTGCGTGTTCCAAAAACCGATTGTATTCATCCAAAAACCATTTTTCGTTTACATTTAAGGCTCTTTCTATAGCATGTTTAGTTGTTACCAATTTGATCCCTTTTATCTCATAAGTAGTGTGATTAAAGATAATGCCAGAAAAGTGTAGAGCCTCAGAAATTTTCGTAAAATTGTGCTCAACTACATTGCGTACAGATTACTTCTATATGCAAGTAACAGGAAAAATACGTAATTTGGTCTTCTAACAAATCAATTGGAAGGAAGAAAAATGAAATGATGTCTTTTCCGAAATATGCTTGCATTTGTGATTTTGTCGAGTCCCGTAAAGCCAATGTCCATGTAGCCGGGTTATCTTCTGAGATCACTTTGACATCAACCAGAAATGTCAATACATATTTTAGGTTCTCTGCAACAGGAAGGAGAAGTTCACAATTGGCGTCAATTAAGACCCTTCCCGGATAACATCCATAACTTAAGGACTGAAACAAAAAAAAATTTTATGAATAAAATGACTATCATATAGTGATTTTTTTTAAGATGTAAGAGAACAAAACCGATGATACCTCTGTTAACGGTCCTTTAATACGTTGATTTAATTGGAAAACTGTTGGGAGAAACAAGTCCCTGTAGTTTTCTTCTATTTTACTGTAGCCCTCTCCTTTCGGTATTTTGCACATTTCGGGCTGTGGCTGTGTTATTCTACCAAAACAGTTAGAACAATTCAAAGCACAAGATGCACAGTAAATATTTTTGTAAGGCGATACCAGTGGATGGTTTGTGACCACGGGAAGCAGATTGCACGCCTCTAAGTCTCTGGAATCATAGCATTGGTTGATCTGTACAGGAACTGGTCTTTTGAGCGCACAGTCAAAACAGAAGTCCCATTTTAAGCTTTGTATCCATGTAAAAGAACTCATGCTTGTATCTCTGCAGGCCCAATGGTTGTCGTTTTCTCTAGGTAAAGACGAAAGACATCGTGTTTTTCCATCATGTATTTTGTAGCATACCGGTATTTGACGCAAATCTAAGGCAATATTACAGTGTAATGTCATTGCTATTTCAAGAATTTGAAAAAAGTTTGTCGTGTAGTGATACGGTAATATTGAACTACATACAATTATAAAAGGAACAATATGGTAGTCCTCCATGACTATCTGACCGTTTCTTTCTGTAAATTTACTATTACAAAGGAAACAAAACACATTTTTAAATGTTACATTTTTGGATTGAACAGGGATTGATTGGAAAGGGCCGGTGTTTGTTATGCAAAGGTGTCGAATGTTAGAGTGTAAATCTTCAGAATGGAAAGATGTAAAATTAAGACAGTCGCTGACAACCATAGGAACTGATTCAGTTTTTATCCCCTCGGCAAAATTTGCAAGACAGCTAACCGGATGAGTAAAAGCTGTGTCGAGACAGCAATCACATTGCCCCTCAAAAATACACGACAACTCGTTATTGCACTCCATAGGGGGATGATTTTGAATATATATCGGAAGAATGTCCCTGTTGTAAATCCTATCCGGAAACACAGCGGCTAATTTGAAAACGATATCCGTAATGTTGTAAGGAGATTTGCTTCTATGTTTTTGTTCCACGTCAATCAAACTGACATTATTAATTTGTTCCATTATAATATCTAAGTTAAACGTTATGTTATAAAATAAATAATGATGTTCCCAGATAAAAGTTTTTCTAGACAATTCATGAACAGAAAAAGTGAAACTTTCTGTAGAGTGCCATATCGAAGAAGAATCCATATCATTGAAATTTCTCGTGAAGTCTCTGTTCGTACTGCATATATAACAATAAATATTTTTGAAAGGATATGTGACAATGGTCGATGGGTTCTTCATGCAAGCATTTTGAATTGAAAGAAAACTTCCTAAATCATTAAAGTTTGCATTACATGTGTCAATAATTTTCTCTTTAAATGAATGATACTTAAAATACTCGTAAAAATCGCAAACATAACAGAATATATTTCTGTAACCTCCATACGGTCTAACATATGCAGCACTACATGCTCGCTGAATGTCCGGATCTAAATAACTTGGGCATGAGACCTGTTTGTACTTTCTAGAATATTCGGAGTAAATAAGTGGCAAAATACTTTCAGGAGGGACAAATGGAACAGAGACGTGATGCGTTATTTTTGAAAAATTAAAGAGAGATTGAAAGGAAGATATTATATTTATCAAGGATATATGGAGACCATTTGTGGGTCTCGAACTTAAAGCAATATGAGCTGTATTTTTGCCACCAATAAAAAACGTTCTTATATGATCGCAATCGCCTTTTTCTTGAAGGGAAAAGGGAAATTTTAGTGTATAAACATTGTTTTGTGACCGTCGGAATTTTAAGTATGTCCCGAAAAAACATTTTCGGAATTTTTGTCGTCCTGTACAAAAATTGTATGTAGCTCCGCCCCATTTATCATGACCTGGCGCATGACCTCAGAAAATCTGAAGTTCTCCGCGCACAATGGAGGGCGGTGAGAAAAAAAGTAGAGGTAGGAGGGCGATTTTAAGCGAATCGGAAAAGAAAAGACGAAGGAAAGATGTTTTATCTAACATAAACAAAACACGAATCTATATCGGTTGTGAAATAGATCGTTGGAACGAACTTCGGGAGACGCTAGAGGGAAAAACCCACATGGAAACAGCACGATTTCCTCTGAACCAGTGAGTTTATTTTAAAAAGTATTTAAAGTATGTACAAAGAAATCAATGCAAACATACGATCTTTGTTTATTTCAGTATTTCATATAAAACTTTATTTTCAAGGATTACGTAAAATCTGTAGGCATAACCAAAGATAAATTTTAAAGTCGTTTTAATGGGGCCCCATAAGGGGTTACGTGTTATTGCCTCGACTCCGGCTGTAAAACATTTTCAAGACACGGCAAAATCAAAGTAAATCGTTTTAACCATTCAAAATAAACTCTCTTAATTGTGTACAGAAAAATATTTTTTTGCTTAGTTATGAATCTACGAAGCCCGTCCGTCCAATTGATCCAAGTGTATCGCCATGTTTTAACACTGTTGGCGGTAATGTTACACCTTTCCGACCTGGACCAATCCAACCATCAAAATTCGACCCTTAACTAACATCAACTCCTGGAACTGATCCCTTGCACACTCTAACAGATCCAGTGAACAAGTAAGTGCACATCACTGTGAAAATCTCTCTCTCTCTCTCTCTCTCTCTCTCTCTCTCTCTCTCTCTCTCTCTCATAAAATGAATAAGATTTACTACTTGTAATATATCTCAAAAATATTTTGCATGTCAGAAGAGGCACATATCTCTGAATGCAATATTAATTTATAATATTTTCTTTTCCTAATTTTGGAAACATATTTTGAGCAAGCACATATTGTACATGTAACCCAATTATATATAACTTTATGCTGATGTAAAACATGCATATATATACACACACAACTAAAATACAGAGATGAACAACAATGATGTATGTATTCTAGATGCATGCTTAATTGTTGATGTTATGAATACATGTAGTTTCATATGAATAATCAATGATAAATCTTTTCTTCCAAGTGAGTCTTTTGGCTGCATGTCAGGGGTTGAAGAGATGGGAGCATCAGACTCAGAACTTGAACATACTTTAGACATCAATTCGAAGGAGTGTACATCAAAGAAAATCAATCTTGGAAGTAGTTTTGTGGACCCCTTTTCGTAAGTTAGAATTACTGTTTATTAAAGTTATAATTCAAATACATTATACATGTACATGTTAGGGTAATTTTTGTACAAAATCTGCAAGGATTAAAAAAGCAGAATAAGATTTATTTTTATTACCAGATTTATCTCAAATGCTTTTGTGGAGTTATGTAATCTGTTTTCATGAAATAAGTTATTTATTTTTGTATTGTTACATCATTTGTTGTCATGTATATTTGTATATTAAACTGATTACGGGTAAACTCATTAATAGAATCACCATTGACATGTCTGAACCTGATTTTCAAGAAGAAGATTCATCAGACGAAGACTATGAACCAAGCATCACAATCAATCTAAAGTAAATCTATAGCACACACAAGCAGTGTGTTACTTGACAGTGATTAAGGGTTCTGAAAGTATATCAATGTACAACTACAAAACCAAAAGGAGTTTTACTTACATGCCTAACTGCAATTTATGCTTTGATTTACAAGCAGTGGAGTTATAATATAAGTCAAACATACATCAGTATTAGTTTTATAATTCAGTTTAATTGGTTAATGTTAGTTAAATTTTAAGTTCTAATTTTCTCTTGATATACATGTATAGATGTATCATTGGTGAAGTGTCTAATGTTTTTTAGGGATGAGCTCGAGGATGTCAGTTCAGACAAGGATGAATCCTCAGACAGTGAGGAGGAGTCTGATGAAGAATTCAATCCAGAGTTGTTTAATGTAGGACAAGGCGTAAACCATATAACTTCAGCAAATGATATCAATGATGCCATACAGAATGTTTTTATGGTTTTTGAAGACCAGCTATTATCCCTGGCAAACACTGTGGTGCCCATGACTTGTACCTCAGAGGGTTGTTTATCCAGAGTTGAGCTGTCTACAGAGTGTGTGGGTTCAGCTCTTTACATTCATTGGGTAAGAACAGATGTCTAATGAACAGATGCATGATCAAGAGAAATGAAATAATTTATTTTAAAAATACACATACATTTTTTTTTATGCTGTTTTTGCTGAGTGTGATCCTATTTTTTCAGACCACCACACTGCGGTTTTCTGAATCCATATCACTCCTCTTAAAAACTGATGACATAGTACACAGTTAAACATCTTTACTTTAGCCCATGGTTTTGTTCAAAAGATAAACAAGGATAGATTTGTTATTTTTACCTTTTATATGAAGGGTATATAATAATCAAGTTTATCATCTTTACAGTAACTTTATCCAAAATAAGGGATCTCATATTGGAGTTGCCACTACAACTCTAAATTTAGAAATTTACAAACTTGGTTGGTTGTAATAAAAAAAAAATTCTGGGACATCAGTTTTGCAAAGATTTCAAATACCACATGTTGTGTTTGGTATTTCATTTCTGCTGGTAATAATCTGAAATCATTGTAATTGCATAGTACGTACCTGTAATTAAAGGTACATCAGTTATTAACATGATCTAATTAGGTTAGTGCATCAAATATTATAATACTGGTACATTTGTAATGGAATGATCCTGTATGTTGGTGTGCCTGTTTGTGTGTCGGTCACTTTCTTGGCAGGTCATTAGCTTTTAAAGAAAAGATTAAACAAGCTTGAACTTGAAAAAAAAGGTTTTACATGGCAATAATTACTTACTAGTTCTTTTTTTAATTTCAGAAATGTATGAATGGTCACAAAATTCATTCATGGTGCTCACAGCCTCTACTAAACAAACGTCTCCATGCAGGAGATCTCCTCTCAGCAGCCAGCATATTACTGTCAGGCAATAATTATCAGAAAATTGCACATTTTGCGAAATTTTTGCGACTGCCATTTCTATGTGCCACTACATTTAGCAAGATACAAAAGACCTATTTAATCCCAGCTGTGGATGAGTATTGGTGCAATCATCAGGAGAATATACTTGCAAACTTTCGAGGAAGGAATATTGCCATTCTTGGTAATTGTTCAATATGCACCCATACATATGTAATGCAAATCTTTATTATACACCCTCCCAAAAAAAAGTGGGTATAGTGTTTTACCCAAGTGTGTTGTGCTGTTCATCCGTAACAAAAAATTTTGTTGCATTTTTCTCGGTAATAATTTATTGCAGATGCTTGAAATTTTAACCCGCTTGTTTAGGCATGCCATAATTGGGATCTTGTTTTGTTCTAATTGGACATCAATTTCGTGTTAAATGTCGACTTAGCTTATTTTGTTTATTTACTTCAGAGCGGGGATATTATATGGTACTAGTGAGCCTTGGCTCACAGATATCTTGTTTTCATCTATTTTCACCAACTACATGTACGCCTATTAAAAGTTAAGTTCATGTATAACATCATAGTTGTGTTTTATTTTTTGAATAGGAGATGGACGAATGGATAGTCCTGGCCATAATGCCCAATATTGCACATACACGTTCATGGAAAACAGCACAAAACAGATTCTTTGTGTGATTACAATGGACAAAAGGATGACTGATCGCAAAAGTACTAATCTTGAAAAGGCATGTTTTGTTAAAGGACTACAGTTTCTTCTTCAAAATGACATACAGGTGATAGAGGTTATCACTGATGAGCACTTGCAGATATCTGCCCTTATGAGTAAGTAGATATTTAAAAAGTATCTACATGCATATTAGCGTCCAAAATTTATACTTCAATTAAAAACAACATGTACATGTATTTTATCTAATTTTACATTGCAGAGAAAAATTATCCCCAAATAAAGCATTCATATGATGTATGGCATGGTACGAAGAATTTGACAAAGAAGTTGGTGGCTGTGAGTGTAGTTAACTCTTAATTTGACCTTGTTCAAAAAAAATCATTTGACCTTTGACCTTGAGGATGAAAACATGTAAAATTATATTTATGGTTAAGCTGTATGTTCTAAATTTTATTTTATATTATTTATGACCAGTGTGCATTTACCGATCAATTACCAGATACAATTGCATACACATGTTTTAAGCATTTAACAAAATATGTACAAGTATGTAAAACTAAATGTAATATTTTACAGGCAGGACAGGAAAGAGGGAACAGACCCCTACTGCCTTGGATTAAAGACATTGTCAACCATTTTTGGTACTCTTCAAAGAAAGCTGAAACATACGAAGAATTTATTGTAGGTTTTTTTTTTAATGAAACAAAAGTAACCCAAACAAAGTTTTTGAGAGAACATTGATGACTGATTTCTTTGTTTACTAGTACATGTATTTCTATTTATCTTTATACTAGGGAATTTGGTTTGGCATTCTTCATCACATTGTTGACGAACATCAGTGGGTGTTACCCTATTCAACTAGTGGTGTAAATGGCTGTGAGCATGATGATTTGGAGGAACACAAGTATAGAGAGTCTAAGGAATACATTCAGAAGGGTAGTCTTACCCACGAAACATTGAGGAGCATTATCATGAACAAGAGATTACTCAACAAGATTCCTTATTTTTTAAATTTTCGGTATGCTGTTTCATACTGTATTTCTGCACAATTCAAATAACCAGTACCATAATTAAATTTTACATGTAAGTGCATATTGATGGTAATTTTACATGTACTCTATAGAAGCACAGCGGAACTGGAAACATTTCAAAGTTTAATCCTTATGTACACCTCTAAGAGAGAGTCACACAAACCACCAGCATATAGGGTTAGGAACAGACTGGCAGCTTTGGATTACAACATTCACATTGACAGACCAGTCTTGCTGAACAAAAATGGAGAAATTAGGTAATATATTTGAACAAAGGGGATTACCTGTTTTAGTTTTCTTGAAGTTTACAAGTACATGATACTTTAAAGGCACAATGGTTACATATATTTTTTACATGCATGAATTATATGACCCATTTTCAATGTTTATTTACTTTAATTAGAAAGCAGAGGATTTATAGCAAAAGGACTTCAGTGTGGTACTATTACCCTGTGAAAGAAGGAAAGGGATACCCCCATATACCCCAGCTTATGGTGGAAATAGTGGGGAAAAGACTGTTGGATCATATTGGGATGAACAGGGTTGTACCCCTCGAGCCTGATGATCCCCGATGGCTGTCAAGTACATTAGCACCTATTCCACCACCACCAACTGAAAAAATTGCCACAGAGCTGAAGTCAAGATTTCAGTAAAAGATCTGTGCATAAAATTGGAAACACTGATGATCGATTTGCAGAATAAATTAACTTCTGTGTAGTTTAAAATTCAGTGAAGTACCTTCCTTTTTCAAATTGAAATGCAGCTGGATATTTTTTTCATTTGTGACACAATACAAAATGTAAGTGCAATATCTTATTTCCTGTATTTAATTTGCTAAATATAAATGTGTGTCTGTGTGTGTATACCTAAGTTTTTAAATATATGATAATAGTTGGAAATAGATAATGCATTGCTTGTAGTCTTTAATGATTTTGGAGTAATGGAACATTCATTGTAATATATGTAGCTAGCTACATGTATCAGGAGGCTGTATGGTCAACATACGGTAACAACCCTTCAGATCTATTTATTTTCCTAAATCTTTACATGAAGCTCTCATTCTAAAGGAGATTAATGCAATATAAAAATGACCACAACCATCCAGCTATCCTAAATCTTCTAATGACAAACTGATATACTGGTATGCAAAGTTTGTGTGGTGTACATGTATTTGTGTGTTCTTATAATAATGAATTGCAAAAATTTGTTACTATTCATCTTCTTTTAATTCAGGTACAAATAATGATTATTTTGTTCATTTTAGGCCAAACGTCCATCTTTAAAGCCTGTGTATTGTCCAAAGTTGTCCGGGAATTTGTCTCTTATTTGCCACACACAGCAGCTGGGCACAACACGCCTATTACCTGCACCTAACCTACCATAGTGCCACAAGATAAACTGGCGGTAGGCTGTGTGGCGATACCCCCTGTTGACATCCTGGTCCCTTGGTACTGCCAGAACATCTTCCCTGTATCTCTGGGCAATTGAAAGAACTGCCTCATCTAGGACCAACATGCTAAAGTCCTAAAATCATTGTTACATTATTTACAATATTTGAACAATCTATAAATCTTTTCATGCATGAAGAAGGTGTAGATGTAATCTCATGAATATTTAGCCATTGCATATACATGTAGTATTATGGAGACATTTAATCTATTCTTACTGGCAATAATGAAAAACAGTTCTCCGGGATTTGTTGACAGCATACCCTCTCTATGTCAGAAGGCATCTGTCTACAATTTCCACACGTGCACCAAGATGGTGCATCACCTGGTGGAGGATGGTACCCTCCATGCCCTGACATTTGCTCCGATGATTCTTCTAAAATATCAAATACCAAAGAGGGATCCCTATCGCAGAGCTTCGCAATGAGTTGACGACAACTCTCACCTGTTAACTTGCTAACTGTTTCCTAAATTCAAATAAAACTAACTAATTAATGATATTCAATAACGTAACTTCTTAATAAGGCTTTAAAAAAAAGTATTGAGTGTTTAGGGTAACCCGACCTAATCTACAAAAATGCCCCGATCCTAATATTTTTAGATGTTTCTTTTTATTCGGTTGTGATTTTCATATCATTTCCATTAAAACCCATTTTATGCTCACAGAGACGAAGGAGCTTATGCTATACCCTCGGCGTTGGCGTCCGGACCCTGTTTTTGTTGCAGGTCCTGAATCAGTAAGTTACTTCTTGTCCTTGTATGGATGATGCATGTCGACCTACTTGTGGACTTGAAAGACTTGGATGCTGAATCTGGGCCATGAATTGCAGATGCTGGAGGAGGTTAAGGTTTTTGAGCAGGTTAAAGTTTTTGGTGCAGTTGCCCTTTGATTGCAATTTTTAAGTAACTAGTGGTCCTAACTTCACAAAAACTTATATGGATGTTGCGGCTTATGATACTGATGCACTAGACAGGCTTGAATGCTGAATCTGAGCCATCGCTTTTTGGCACAGGTCACGTTTCATAGATAATAGCTTGCATAGTTGATTTAACTATGATATAGATGAATTGCAGAGGAAGCTTTAGATGCAGTACCTCATCTCCATTATCAAGGATGCTAAAAAAAATCTCCTACCTCACTCAAACCTGCTTGATAGATGTGTTTGTTGTTAAATGATCCAACATGATTCTTGTGTTATAGTACTATATGATACTGTACACTATTATTTTATATGATACCATATCATATCATATATTATAATGTAAAAAGTTATGTGATACAATATAATATTGTATCAATTATTTGTACATTATGATGTGATAATGAATCAGAATATTGTTATGTATAGTATTGTATATTATGATACAATATTGTGTAATATAATATTGTACATACTATTTTATCACATACTATTGTTTAATATATTATTGCAATATATAATATCATATGATACAATATTGTATAATATATAATATCTTTATTGTATAATATATTGGTTTATATAATATAATATCAGATGTTTGAGTATTGTGATGTATTATGTGATATGATTGATATTGTATCTTATAATACTGTACTGGTATGAAATGAACATATGATTATCATACAATTTTTTTCACATATGATATAGTAATATGATATTGTGTCAAAACAGTATCCATGTGTATTCAAGATCATCAACTATGATTTTCATATAATATGATAAAGGTGGTCTCGTCAAGGTGATGCCTTGTCTCGGTGACCTTTTAAATCTGTGATTACCTATGTTTAAATATTCAAAATAGGATTTTATATCTGTATCCCAACCTACCTAACCTAATTTTTTCATCAGCGTTACCCTAATTACACATTTTTTTTTTTGGCCTAACTGAATTCAAGTGACAAAGCATAAGAGTTATAACTACTTGTTAATACACACCAAAATATTTTTTTCTCAGTTTATGTTCAAGAAAACTGACAAGGGAACTAAATTTGGATTTGTGAATGTCTAAAATGAAGAAACACTGTTCAAACTGGGTGTATGTAAAAATCAAAATACTTTGACTTGGAGACAGTTAATTTTAAGACAGTTATTTTATGTCACACCTGTAGTTTCTGCTTTCGGGCATTTATAACATCCTGGATGTCTCGAACCCTCTTGCTCGTCATGCGTTTACCTCCTCTGCCCCGGCCTCGTTTTCTTGACCCAGCAGCTTTTAGTTTTTAGCCGGGCTCTGCTGAAAGCAGAGTCCTGGCTATAGGCAGGCAAATCGCCAATGTTACTATAAATAGCACAAGTAAACAAAAAACCAAACAGCGTCAAGGTAAAGCTTCCGCTATACCAAATAGTTACAAAAAGAGCCACGTTTTGTCAAAATTATTGGCATTTTGTTTCTGGTTTTTTTAAATTTCGAATGAATTGTCTATCTTTTTTAGTTTTCTTATTAATAACGTGTTTTTAAAACATTACTATGCATTTTGTACTCATACAATGCGCATGAATTTCCATGAACTACTTTGCTGCGCGAAGAAGAAATGGGGATTGAATATATCTAATGCTTGTTGCAAAATTCAAGGCTGCAACTGTTGAACTTTTTAACTTCTACTAGACAGACATATTTTTTGTTTATAGCCGCTTACAAAATTTGGTCGCTCTCTGGTGCTTTGCCGACATTATAAGCATGAGAGAGAGAGAGAGAGAGAGAGAGAGAGAGAGAGAGAGAGAGAGAGAGAGAGAGAGAGATTCAGTCTTTACTACACAATATGCATAAAGACACACTAAAAGAGCCCGGCTCTCAGTACTTCAGTACTTTGATTTATATTGGTAAGCCAATTTCAGAATTTTGTAAAGGATTTATTTGCATTACACCAAACTAACAATATTACTGCTACTGCAGTATACGTTTAAATACATATTAATAATAAAAATTGCGTGCACATATGCTGGCAAAACTGTAGTGTACAAATAACACATGTAAAGTGTAGGCCCAGAATGAAATGCTATATGTGCATGTAGCTTAGTTATTAATTTGTCTTTATATCAATATTTATGTCGTTTTTAAGTTGTACATGTTAATACAAATATTCTTTAACAATGTGAAGTCCGATTCAAGTCATAACGTAAAATATTCAGTACTGTACAGTAGGCCTAATTTTATACATAACGTTATGTTTATCACAGAAGACCCGTAAAAATACGTTAACTAAATCTGATTATTTTGAAGACAGGCAGCGGAAAAAATATTTTAGAAAAGAGCTAGAGCCACAAAGCATCAAAATGTGCCTTAAAATTTTCACAAAACTCAAGTTTGAAACAATACAAATTGTATTTACTTATAATGTAGGGCACAACATTCTGCATCTATGCATATGAAATTTTTTCACTTCGGCCCCACCGTTTAGCACATGCGCATCATCAAACATACTATGATCGTTAAAAATAGCTGAAAATTGTAGATTTTACTGCAGTATTTCCCAATTTTGAATGTGGCCACACTTGAGTACCTCTTTGAAACTTTTAAAACTGAGAGATATTGCATAAATGCTTCTGCCTGCAAAATTTCGTAGAGGTACTCAAGTGTGGCCAATGTGTATTTTACAAATTTTGAAAATTTTAGTAACAGAAAATAAAACAGACCACTCTATTTTAGGGTAATTATTTGCTTCCTTTTTATTGAAATAGCAGAATTTAATTCATAATGATAAAGAATTATTTGTGATTATTTACAAAATCCTTATTTTATTAAATATTTGAGGAAGAATTGCATATAAACTGAACTTTACCATGTTTTATCTAGTAATTTTATACTGTGGATTCATGCTTACAACGTGCATCATCAATGACGTCATAGTTTGACGTTTGCGACGTCAGTTGAATCTGTACATGGAATCTTGAGTTCTTTCAGTATTTTGCCAATAGAATTTACCAGTAAAGTCTGCATTTTTAAAAAGCATTATTTCTATGTACCACGGTAATATTCAATTTCAGTAGAGTATGACATACATGAACATTGCTAACAAACAGAAAAAATTAAATTGGCAAAGTTAACATTGTACATACGTAAGTAAATATTCCTATACCTTTATAATTTTAGAATAAGCGATAGCATGTATAAGTAGCTAGTTGTGGGTTTTTTGTCAAACGGTGAAATGCATTAAACGAAAGGAAAGATGCAAGCGATTTTTTTTTTTACACAAGTACGTGTTCCTGAATACCGCGGGAGAAAGACAGTCGACATCACGTGTAAACATGTAGGCCTACATATATGATAAACTTAACTTATTCCGTCAAAAAACTTGATTATTTAATTCCTAAGTACAGCTGTAATTGAATATTAAGCCATCGCCCCTTGTATAAAAACATTTTGCCAATGCATACGTCTTTTCTTTATCAGCCACTGTTGATCAGTGATGATTCGTCGCGTGGTATATGTATTTCCGGTGAACCGTTACATGCAGTTACACTCCTTTCTTAAAAGATCGATTGTGTCCGTTTCGATGAAGACGGCTTTTGGTAAACACAGCTTAGAATACTTTATTAGCATGTGCACTATATAGACGTCTAATCCTAATTGCGATGTCTTTGTTGATCATTTGTCCAATAAAATAAAAAATACACCCTAAACGTGCGTACATCGGTGACTTACTTTTGCCTATAAAATTCTCGATTGAAATTATCTTTGATCAATTTATGCGTATTAAATCTAATTAAAGTTTTTCTTGTATTGCATATAAAAATAAATTCAGATTGCCGGGCCCTTTTTTTAAAAAAAGCGATGAGTACAGAGAGATTTAAAACGGTATTTGTTTCCATTCAACCACCCCCCCTTCCCTACCCTCTGAAAAAAATGGATTTACGGCCGGGTTCATTACAAATCTATATAAATGATAACACAAATTCTACATGCTTGCTATGAATTCGACTTTTCAAGACAATTTTACGACATTATTTATGTGCTACTGCTTGATGTTTTAAATAAAAATGTTCATTTTAACCTATCTTCGCTTCAAAATAGTAAACCCACATTCTCTCTCTCTCTCTCTCTCTCTCTCTCTCTCTCTCTCTCTCTCTCTCTCTTACGGATAGCTTATCACTTGGAACAATTCTCAAAAGACATGAATATCACTAGAAAAAATGTGAATGAATAGACGTTATGGCATTTATAAGGAATAAGTAACTCATGAGAATATTTTTAAAGAAATCGATATTCTTTTTTCAGTTAATTAATGAACATTAAAACACTGCTGTAATGTCATTCCCTTGTTCCAGCAGTCAAAATTTTTACTTGTGACAGTCCGATTATTAAAGAGCTTCTTAATAATACTGTTATTCTTTAAATTCGGACTGTCTCAGGAATCAACAATGATATTCAGTGGAGTGATTTAAGTATGATATATGCCTCAAACACTTATGTATAAAAAATATCACAGTTCTCGGCCCTGTAACGGGCCTCGAAACTGTTTTATATTATTTCACACAGAACTGCTTTCGGCATACTAGTATATCCATTACATATACACAGTCGCTAAAAGGTTTTATTTTTCACTTGAACAGTTCGACAACGGTGAGCGCATAGTGAGTGCACTCTAAACGAACGCGGTGAGTGCACACTGAGCCGAATTTGGATAGCGCTTATGAACGGTGAACTGTGGGCGAACGCAGAGCGCAAACGCAAGCGCAAAGTGAACGTTGAACGATATATGTACTCTATGTGAACGCAAGATAAACGATTTATTCGGAGTGCCCTGGGAGGTAATTTTCGTTGGTAATCAGGAAATAATAACAATAAACTACATGTTTGTATTGTTATAAGCCTAAATATAATATTATCTGACTAAACAATAAGTGAACACAAAACGAACGCAGTGAGCGCAAGGCGAAATCTTTGTGAACGCACGGTGGGCGTTTTGTGAACGATGAGCGGGAACGGAGCGGAGAGCGCAAGTGAACGCAAGGTGAGCGCACATGAACGCACGGTGAGCCCACGGGAAAATGGGAAAATTTAACATTTCAAAGGATTGAACCCTGGCATCTAACTGCTGTAAAGCACCAGGATTGGGTGAAAATATTGAAGCCTTGAAACAAGTAAAATAATCATGAAAAAAATGTACACAGACTTTTACAGTAATGCATCAAAATTCGAGATTACATATATCTCTATTAAATTCAATTACCGTATCTCTGTCATATTTATATACCGGTATTTAATTTTAATAATTTGTTATTACATTGGTAGAATTCAATGATTAATCCTCAGTTATACACTGCGCATCATCAGCATTACTTCAGGCAGTTTCAAATTGCAGAAAAAAGAACTTTTAACACACCGACATATTTAAATGTACCGCTGCTATATTGACCTTCAGCACTGGTCCCTGTAATATTTTTGAAACTTTATTGTAAAAAAGCTTTTCATGGTATTTTCATCAATAAATTGATTTTCATAAATTAATTATAATGTCTACATGATAATTTTATTTGTTTTTTGTTTATTTCATTAGATTCAAGTCATACGTAGTTTTATCATTTCGTGACGTTAACTTAACAAAAATGACGTCTGTTCTACATTTTTCATCAAAACAATGCCATATTGTAAACTCCGTTTATAAAAAAGTATGATATATATCGAAAAAAGAAAAACAGTTATGAAAAGCTAAGATTCTACCCTATATTATACCAAAATATGGTAATTTTTAATGATAGGGCAATTTTTGATGCTTCGTGGCTCTAGCTCTTTCATCGATATAGAGATTCTAATTAATCCATTTTTTATTAAATTTCTTTACGAGTCAATAAAATTAACTGAGTTTGCATTTTACGCATTAACCCTTGGGGAGCCTCTTTTCGTTACACAGCGAGTCGAAGCTTAAAGTTTTCGTTATCAATCGTCAATCAAGTAATTATCGATCTATATATTCACAAGTATTAGCTTGAAACATCGTAGCTAATAACAAAAATTAACTTTCAGTAAGATTTGAGTTAAAATGCATTCAAAGTTAGGTTGCAATCGTAAGTATTGTGTATACCTCAGCATCCATATTTGATGGTTGACCTCAGTTGACCCGAATGATTGACGTCCAAAAAATGGCGAATCTGCTGCACGTCGTGATTAAAAAAAACACGCTGTTGCAAGTTTAACTCGGGTAAGGGATTGTTCTTAAGCCGTTTTATGTAGAGTGTAGAGCTAAACAATTATGAAATGGAACATATATAAATTTATTTTTTTGTACCAAGATGCAGCTCATATTGCTTTAAATGCCATCGAACAAGATCTAATTCGTCTTCACCATGACAAAGGGCACACATCTGATTAATGTACGTGTAGTTTGACGAGATAGACGTCACTGGAAATAACCTTTTAAGGTTTTCATAAGAGAATATTTCACACAACTTTTTGCTTGTCTTGAGGGTTTCCGACGGACATTTTGTTATTATGGAGTACTGTGTATCATATAAACGTTCATCTGTCATCGACCGATAAAGAAATGGTGTGATGAAAACTTCGTGTCTTTTTCTTTTCATCATGAAAAAAGCATCGGGGCAGCATGTCTTGTTTCTAGTACATTCTTCATCGCAAGAACATGGCAGACATTTGGTATGCAAATGGTTGACCGTGTATCCCACCATCCCTGGCCATTTGTTACAGAGATATTCCTCGCCGCACATGTTCATATATATCAGCATCAGATTGGTGATGTTTAAGTCATATCCTTTTACGGCAGATATGTAGAGATTTAAAAATATCATGCATATTGCTATTGATGGCGCCATAGTGAACTGCATCTAAAAACGTAACCAAGAGATAGATTACAATTAGAAAAATGAGCAAAATAATGTATCTTTTACACACTTGATTCGATAAATACATGTCATATGTGTGTCGTAAAAAAAGACACGGTTTGTAAAGGCTATTTGTCTACAATGTTTCACGTTGAAATTGTTTTTTGAAGAAGGGTAAAGGACTATGAAGCATTTAATTTTAGCGAACACCTTAAAGATCATAATACAGTGCATGACCAGCTATTGAAAAGGTGCAAGACTATGATAGAAACTAAATTTGCCATATTTGTCAACTTTTAAAATAGGTTTTATGTTTATATTTTTTTTTATAGATAAACTAAAACAAGGTGGCTAGTATACACGTTTTATTTATTCTTTTTAAATCACAAATCCCTGTCAATATGCTAAGTTTAGACCAATCAAATTAATTAATTTAGCTTAAACCGCGAAAACGAAAACGCACATTAATGTACGTTTTGTATCGTATTGCTGTGAAAGTGGATAAATCATTGTCAATTTTCTACTCTTGTACATTTAATAATATTGACAACAATGTTATAGAGTGAATTCATGCGCGGATCCAGAAAATTTTACCAGGGGGGGGGGGGGGTCCGAAGGATAATTGTGTTTGCCAGGGGGGGGGGGGGGGGGGGGTCCGAGGCATATTTTCGCGATAATTTTACTATGTAAATTTAATAAATTTTCATTTTCCAGGGGGGGTCGGGACCCCCCCGACCCCCCCCCCCCCCCTCTAGATCCGCGCATGGAATTGACCTTGAATGTTACATTTCTTTTTCATATTGTTTAGCGTTACTTTCATTTTGAAGCATTGTTGATGGGAAATTCTTTCACTTCCGACCTATGACAATTTCCAATGTTCAATTTGATACTGTTGAGGTTGCTAACCACATTTAATCCCGTGAAGTCTTAACGTCTTTTTGTCAGTTGTATTACACCTTTCAAAGTTTATTTGTATGTATGTTGCAATAATTTGATCAGCAAGTATTTCATGTTTATTAGCATTACTGCTAGAATCCTACTGTTAATTGCATAAAATAAATATTGTTATTATTTATCGGACCCCACAACTTCTTCAATTCTATTTGAAATACTACGTGTTTACAACAACAAATCACAGAATTCTTGCAGCATTTTTCATATACCTTAGGGCATATTTGCCAAATTCATTTTTTCATAATATCTGGTGTTGTGTAAACACTTCTGCCTTTTTGTACACACTGACAGAGGAAAGGCTGTTCAAGCCATATAAATGTCAATTTTCTTACTTTATAACACACTTTGAATAACAAAATACCCATGCCTGTGTTATGCTGATTATATTATAACTTATGTTCATCTAAATCGGTGGTATCTTTATTAAATGAGTTTCTTTTCAGCATTGTTTACCCTGCATTCCGAGGATTTTTCTCCGACTTTGATTTTCTCTAATGCCCATGATGTCATCGATGATAATTGTACGTAATATAAAACAATCAAAATTATTTTTAGTTAGAAAAGTTTCTAGTGACATTAAACGCTTGTATCTTTTATACTTTTAACTAGAGATAAAGCTAGAATTTACATGTTCCTGAGTGAAGTATGATATCATGTGCTTATTTTGACGTCATGTCGATCAGACGAATTTTTGTGATCGTCCATATGAGGCATCTGGCAAATTTTACTATTTGCGCACGCGATTTGCCTTGCATTACTTTATTTACTACACAATGACAGCTTCATATAAATCTTTAATTCTATGTAGATTACTAAAGACGTAATTATAATGTGTTTGCTTTTAGAGTAAAACATTAATTCAGTAACACACAAAATGAATTTCATCAGGTATTTTTTTTACATGCGTAAGAATATAAATCGAAAATACAGTTCGCCTAATAAAAGTACAGTTTATTCATTCCTTGATTTTTCCGAAATAAACAAAAAGTTGCGAAATATCTTACAAGTATACATTATGATGATGTACTGTAATACTTTTGCATTGCATTTACAGAGCAAACAAATGCTATCACATGCTGATCATTTCTTTAAAAGAAATACTTGTTACTCATTCGATCGCCGAGAGGTGCCTTATCATACCCGCGTTGTTTTAAACAATTTTCAATTCATCGCTAAGTATATAAACAATACAATGTATTTTCATATTTACATTACACACAATTGCAAGATAATCAGAGAGCCATAGACGAAAGTCAAATTTTAGTAGAAACTAAGAAATGCTTAAATTAAGCATTTTAGAAAATAAAACATGGAAACATAAACATTAACAGTTTCCAGCTTACAAGTCTACTTTAAACGGAAAAATATGTTAAGCGAAGATTTGCTACCCTCCATAAAGAACGTTTGATAAAAATATTAAATAAACATATTGTTCAATTCTTCAATTGTTAGTTGGTTTTATACATTATATTTTTTTTGGAATTTCCTATGCTGTTAACTGGTTCACTATTTGTGGATTATTCGAAAATATCAGTATTATGATTTTTATACTACCTATTGAAACAGCAACTTACCTTAATCATTCATTTATAAGATCAGAAGATAGAAGAATTTTCTAAAATGATATCTGACGTTTTGTATTTATAAGGCAAAAGTTTACTGCGATTGAACCGAATTCTATGAACGCACCAACAGATACATTTGATCAGATTACCGGAATATAGATACATTAGATTAATTGGTTTTCTTGATGAGGTGTCTTGATTACAAAAACAGTCGTCTCTGCTTTCGGAAATGAGTTACATCAAGTTTATTAGGTGTCGTAGTGAACATGTACTGAATAAGAGACTTCATTGTATCGTTAGTGATTTAAATGCTAAATAAATGCTATTTCACTTTATTAGTAAAATTATCCCCTTCTATTTTAACACAGAAAAAAATAGAAACGTACTTTTTTATTTTTTTTTTCTCAGCATTGATGCAGTGATTAATTAAAATTCGTTTTACTACTGCTAAATATATTTTCATTAAAAGTAGGGATACCTTAACGAAATCAAATATTCTAACAATGAGACGTGTCTAAGCTAAGTCCTGTTTTATACTGTTTGGTATATATCTTGCAGGCAAACCAAATACAAACTAAGTATTATTTGTTTTCGTGTAATTTTACATCACAACTAGTTTTTGTCGTCCATGTATACTGACTATGATAAACAGACAGTGAGAAGTCAGGACAGAGTTTTAAACTGAATTTAGCATGAAAACGCCGTAAAATTAAAATTTCCATCACAGACGCTATTCTAGAAGGGCGTAAAACAGCTTTCTTATAGTGTTATTTACATTATCAAACCAATCTAAAATTTGCTGTGGAAATTAAAACCATAAGAATCACGCAAAATAAATTATAATTTTGCTGAATTTGGAAAGCCATTACTTATATTTTGATAAAAATTTAATCTGAAATTTACATGGAAAAGTATTAGCATTCAACGATTTTATATAAACACAATTTATATATCCATGTTTTCTTAGGTATTATAATTCAATGAAGGTATTTTAAGAATAAAAATGTGACAAGTTGCATTTTTACAATTCACTCACGACATATAGATTTACATTTGTATTGTGAAACATGCAACAAGGAGATATACAAACATTTTGATTTTTTAAAAATAAATCCATGACAAAAGCCATTTTCCTGTCTAAAGGATGAATAAGATACATCAGTAATAGATATTTTTCCTGTTTAGCGATGATGCTGCACTGTTCAGATTTTGAAGGATTATTTTTAGCCTTAATAAAGATAATAAAATTTTGTAAAAATAGCTTCTGAAATATTGCATACACCGTTAGGCAAATTGCACTCTCTACATTTCTTGCTGCCCTAATTTTTTTTTAATTTCTGCATAGTACTTCTTCTAACATATGTTAAATGTCTTTTTAAAATCCATTTTCGTTTGACGTTTATCGAAGCATGCTTTTTACAAGATACATTTTATACTTGTCTTTATAAATACAAGATCATGTTTAGATTGTTATAAAAATAATTACTTTAGTGGTGTATGAATTTATTTCTTTCATCAAAAAGACCCATGTCTTTACGTCTCTTGTTTTCATATCGCGATAAAAAATGGGTCCGTCTGGTGCAATTTGTATGTAACCGATACTATTTTTTAGGCATGGTAAATGCAAACCACTATCCAATTGTCATGTACTGCCCTTTTATGCTATGCATAATATACTCAGTAAACAATAACCTGTGACGGTTGGGTTTTGTTTTTGGTTTGTCCCAAACCATGCATACAACTCGGAGGAGGGCAGGTCGTATGTTATCTTAAAAGATCTAATCGATAATTGAAACTGTTACAGGTAAACAGAAAATCACCAATACACTAACAAGCATTCCGGAGTTTTCGTCTCTTAGAATGAGACTGAATTGGCCTGTTCAACCTTGATCTGAAGACAAAATGCAGTTGAAGTTTTTTTTAATTTTCATTTATAAGTAAAGTTTAAATCACATGAATCAGTTTACACGCAAGGTAATGTTTAGTAAGCAACTTGAAGAAAAAGATTTAATTACGTCGATATTAAACGTAAGTAACAACGTAATATATACACTGCTTTATTGAATGCATGTTGTAATAATAAAATAGGACATAAGATTATTAAATTAATGTTCTACGTATTGTGGTACACGTTAACATTAAAATTAGTTTTGGTTAAACGTGGTCTTCGTACTGAAAATTAGACAAATATTTCAATTAGTGTCTTTTTATTGCAATCATTTTTATAGCCATATTTATTGAAAATACATCTTCTAAAAACGTTAGATGCATGGCCTTATGGTAACGCGGATGTCTTTTTTTATTTTGTGGTCGCTGGATCTAATCCTCCAAGTACTAAATATTTTTTCCACCAAATTGAAAAATTAAAAGAATTGAGAGATTAAGTTACATGTATCTTATCTTCTGGGTTTTTTTTAATTATCCTTTTTTAAATTCGTTCTGAATATTAGGGCACTCAGTATAAACAGTTCTATTCTTTAACACTAAACATGTACTGTATTAACACTTAGATCCAAATAAATGCATTTTGCTTGAATCTACAACGGTTCAGAATATTAACTACTATTATACACAGACTTTGCCGATTTCATGACAAATCAGTTGCTACAGACACCATTATAAAATCAGTACAGTGTAACTAGGTTGCATATTGCGACAGCTAAGTACCTGAATCTATCGAAACAATGGAAAAAAGGCGATATACCTCTTTACAATAATTTACGTTTTACGAACTTTATGTACTTCCACGAAGAATGGTGCTTTTTTGGTTTTGCATCCATTTTCTTATGCTAAAGACTATCCATTTTATTTGATGAGTTATCTTTAATTAAAAAACACGATAACCAATGATACACGTTCTTATAGTTTACTTGTTTTCACAAAACCGTGTTACCAGTATCATATCAAGATAAGTTTATGCTAAGAATATCAAAATCAAACGATTGCTTTTGAAGTAAAAATTAATTTTAATATTCTGAGTCATTTCTTTAGCGTTATATATAATTAAGCATTTAAAGCAAACATAGAATAGTATATATCATTTTTTTTGACAAATAATCTGAATATATTATTATTTTGCAAGTTTGAAAGATATAAGTACCTTGAAACCAACAGTTGTACAAATAATTAACAGTGCCTTTGCTGTAATTTGATTGCTTTATTGAATAAAAGTAATATATCTGTATGCATTCGTTTAATTTGTTGATGGGTTTTGTGAAGAAAAAAATACTCAATTCGTATTCTTTGACACTTAAAAAAATAAAAAAGGATATTACAATGTTTTTTTTTTATATTTGAGATAAACCTAACAAAATGAAAGAAATCAACACATACATGTACAAAACAAAAGAAACTATAATCTGTTTCGAAACTGCAAATAACAAAATACAGCTCCATGTAAAATTAATTTTCACTACACAAAGGGTTTTAGTTAATGTAAAGGACTACCTAGATTCCACTGCATGAAATTAAAAACAAAAACAAAAAAAAAAACAAAAAAAAAAAACAACAATGCATTAGGTCATAAAGAATACCGCTTTGTACCTCGCAGATGAGGTTCTTGTTCTTCGTCGTCAGCATTCAATTTCCCTTTCCAATTGAAAGGATTCTTTAAGATTTTATTTCAGTTCCTTCTTATATTTCAAATGAAATTGAAGCTATAAATCATTTGTTTCTAATCTGATTTTATGATCATCATATTTTTTTAAATATCTTTTTTGGTCCAATCTAGATTTTATTAATCAGGAAATCATTTGTCTTGAAAACAGGATATCGACAATATTTATTATGAACGAAATGACTCATTGATTATGATATTGCAGTTACATTTTAATTCATCATGTGTCTACAAAGTACAGAATTTTAGTTTGTCATATAAAATATGTAAGGTTTATTTGGCCTTGTATTCAGCATATATATATACCTATACTGAAACCATTTAATCACATACTGTATCTTTTGACATTTTATACCTTTAAAATCAGTAAAATTCATACATATTTCTGTTTTAAACGTTAAGATACTAGTCATTTGTACATCAAATTTGCGTTTGCTGCACAAAGGGAGATGACTCTTGGCATAAACACAGTTTCTAAAAACAACTAACCACCTATGTCTCAAAACATAAAAATCTAAAGTCAGTCTAGACATTCCATCATCTACTGATTATCGATTTATTAATACTATCATGATGATGATGATGATGATGATGATGATGATGATGAAGATTATCATTATTATTAATATCATTATTATCATTATTATTATTATAGTAAATAGATCATTGTCATTATCATGATTTAACATTTTCACATACCAAGATTGATTTAAACATATAAGATAAAATACACAATTTACAACATCCTTTTTTTCTTTTCCAATGGTATGTTTCTTAATTTGGCAAATTTTCATGTTATGTAAACGGAAAATAATGCTCTTAAAGCTGAACACCGCTCGTAAATAGGCACCGTCACACAGGTACCTGGTATATAAACCCTTCGATTTCGTTACACCCGATTGCACACCTGAACCTCGTGGCCGACATGTAGTATTCCTTTCGTGAACTTTACATTTTGCATCTTTTTCTTATCTTATGTTCATTTTCTGTTCGTAAATAATGCATTGACCAATTTATTTAATGTTAGTATTCTCCTGGCTTCAAAAAGGTGCGAACAATTTGATAATTTCATCGCGACCGAGTAACACGGCGAGACAAAATGTACGTCCACACAGGTGAGACCTCTACAGCGAAGTACTTTGAACTGTTTAGACGTCTGTCCCTTATATAAGGGTTGTAGGGACAGCAGTGATTAAAGAGAAATATGGCGGACAGTGCCTATTTACGAGCGGTGTTCAGCTTTAAGAAGAGGAAAAGTTTTTCTTACGTAAGGTCTGAAATATGAAGACAATCAGATTATAGCCCGTTAAAGCGCAGGAATTAATACTTTACACATTATCATGATATAATGCTTTATGTGTTGAACTATATTTTGGATCTTTTTGTATATATATTGTCCGATTTTTTTCCTATCTTTTTCTTAAAAATTGAAATAAACGGCATTGTTGGATATTAAGAAAAGCGGACAGGGATGAAAAATCTAAAATGAAATGAATAGTATACACATGTACGTGACCTTAATCCTGTTTGTTGCAGATGACTGAAAAAAATAAACCCTTTTTATACATGCATATTTTTAATCAAAGTTGTCAGATTTAAAGTATCTGCACGATGGTTAACTCGCACTACACTTTTTGCCATGATGTCAATAAGTCAACATCATATTTTCTGGTCACCCCGTTCTGGAAGATTCTTTCCATAATACTAAAATCGCATCAATTGTTTCATTTTATTTATTAAATTTTTGTATTAATCGAAGTCTAATCTAAGGATCTGCCCGCGATGCATGATGAAATTGTCCTACACGTTTCGTTAATTAGTCAATCCGCGTTCTTGGTTACCCCGTTCTGGAAAGTTCTATCCCATTATCTCACCAGAGGTCGTGCTTCGTAAGCGAATGAGTATCAAAACTAAAATCGCCCACTAAAGAAACGAATGGACTCATTTTATTTATCCAACATTTGTCAAATCTTAAGTTCTATGTTTTCTCTAAATAGGCTCACAGTAAATGTATTCACTATTTACGTAATCATTTAATATCATTTCATTGCAATTATATATTTTGATCGAGACTGTTCATGACTTGGATCCGCCAAAGCGTGTCCACCACCTTCCCCTCATTTTTGCTATTTCGGGCTTGTTTATCGAAAATGAAAGTAGGTTTTTTTATATTAATTTCTCAATAACAACTATTTAGTTAAAATTCAATTATACCTTACGGACATCATCACACATGTGTTGAAATACCAAAGGTTTAAGCAAGTACTCTGATGCAGGCTTGTTGTAGTTGATTTGCAAAATGCCTTAAAGAGGCATGGTCACGATTTTGGTCAAATTTTATTTTTCTGTTTTTATTATTTATAATGCTTAAGAAATGCATATCTAATGATCAAATGAAATTTGGGTGCCAGTAGATGAGTTTTAAGCAAGATACAGGGCTCACAATTCTTCGTCTTGTAAAAAAGGCTCGTGCCCTGTTTTTGTTTACATAGGTTCAATATACCAGTAAAAAATCTTTTTAAGCTGGGTTTTTTATCTTCATACTTAATTTAAGCTTTACTAAACAGTTATTAACGATAAACACATTCATTTGAGGTCTCAAACTGGAATTTTCACTTCAACATTCAAAATGTAAACAAAAGCTTTGTTTACATAGCGAAGAATTGTAAGCTCTATAACTCGCTTATAACTCAACTAATTACAATCAAATTTTGGTTGCCTATTAAAAATGCCTTACTGGAGCATTGTAAACATTAAAATCGAAAAAATAACTTTAGACCAAAATCGTGACGATGCCTCTTCAAGGCATTTTGCAAATCAACTACAACAATTTCGGTTGAAGAACATAATTTGGAAAAAGTTACAGATTATAAAAACAAGTAACAAGGAGACAAATGGAGAAAACATACTGTACAAATTAGACACATTACAATATTGTTAAAATCACTAATTAGTCAACATTATGAAGAACCACAACAGAAAAAAACATTGTTATTTAAATACTGCATTTGGGTCAATTTTTCGTTTAGAAATCACATAGAACTTCTTTCTGCTTGAATTTTATGATCTGATATTTCTCAGGAAGAAAAGTACTAATTATCAACAGTGTTATGAGTACAGAAACCATTGAAAGTAAAATTATACCTATCCTCGCTGACTTTATTGTCGTTGTAGATTCCGATTTAAAATCAGTATCTTTATGTCTATCTTCTGTATTTGGATTCTCTCTATTCACCATGAAAACATGAGCACTTCTTGTTGTCTCGATGTCAGTTGATAACGTTGATCTTACGGATCTGGAAGTATTGTTTTGAAATTGTCAACATTTTTTTCATAAATAGCAAAATCATGAATATAAAACCATTGCTTTTTTCGTATAATCATTATTTTTTCTGTTTTTAATGGTGCTAAGTAACAATATAGTATCATACCCATATTTTATAGTTGATACCTCTTTGGAAAAATCTAAAATAAGATTTGATATTAGTTGTTATAAAAGTCTTGAGGAAAATTAAAGGTCGTCGCTATTTTAAACTAAAACAATCTCCTAAAAAGAAGAGCTTTGTACAACGCTATAGGAAAAATAATTGTAAAGCTTAGTTATTTTGATTTTTTCTTTACAAAATGAATGTTTATGGCCAAAAATATGATATGTCAAAGTTAAAGGCAGATCTAATGGTAATTTGCTGATCATCGAGCCTCTTTAAACCTGGAAAGAAATCCTATATACATGTAAAAATGAAAGTGTGTTTAAAACAATATTCATTGTTCCTTACATTAATTCACTTTGCTATATCATTTTATATTTTCTATTTTATAAGCATTCCATGCAGCAGAGAACATTTTCTTTATTTTTTTAACAATGGTCGCATGTTTTGTTGTAGTTTTGCTTTAGAGCACAATACAGTATTGCCAAAAAAAAACCCCATATAATACAAGCACATGATAAATTTTCATCCATTTATATTATCTTATCTAGCCTGAGAACGTGTTGCATTTTCATTTAAATTATTCTTATTCCATTTTAATTCATCTAAACGCAAAGCAAAGTATCATACATATGTGTTTAAATGCCAAACTATAGCTGTCTTATTGAGAATTAAGAGTAATATTGAATCGAAATTCGAAAAAAAAACTTTTATGTGAATTTATGTTTAGTTACAGTTACCACTCTATATATTTTTGATAACAAAAATAATATATCAACACAAAAGTTATGTCTATGGATATTCACCTATACACACTCTAAAACTTATCCCGCTCTCATTGTAGTCCCTTTTAATCACCCGTACCTTTTTAGATTACCATAACAAGGATATATTTTAGATTGCAAAAATAGTACCATTTGTAACCAGTATTTTTAATCTCATTAGTTTTAATTTTATCCTGTATTTTCTAAGGCTTCAATTTATTTGAAAAGAGAATTCAGGAAATAATATAGGTTTTTCAAACTCAGGATTCTTATAAAATTTCACAGTAATCGTGAACTTAAAAATATTAATAATTTAAACAAAAGGTTGTTTTTTCCAAGAGAAAAATACAAAGTATAGCTGTTTATTTTGAGTTGTGCAAGTTAAGGTGTGGGAAAACATACATTAACATTGTTGAACAAGATATTCATTACTTTTGGGTCTGAGCATTGTGCTTCCATGTGATACAACATGCATTCATATAAGAAATGAATAATTGTACATTCCTTCAACTTTGGCTCGATTCGTTATTACATTACATATATTTGATTACATTAATGTAATGGTGTGGGGACGTTATTACTTATTATTATCTAAAGAAATATAGACGCCTTAATTCCTGATCTATGCATGCATACTTATGTGAATTAAACAAATTGTAAAATGTTTTACACACTTTACTCTCTCCCAAGATATCCTCAATTCACATTTTGCTTAATTTTTCGTTGGTTTTAAATACCTCAGGGTTCAAACGATGTCAAAAATTAAAAAAAAGTATGAACCTTTTCTTCAATATTTCTCAGTTTTAACGCCATGTAAAATGTAGCTAAGCAGGTTTCAATACAAGACTCAAAAATGCGATGTCTACGGGGATTATGTATTGCAGCTAGTCCGGATGATTACGTTGAAATATTGTGCAAGGTATTCATAGTGATTTCCAAATAAAGAAAAGATGTAAACTTTCCCCATTGTAAATCTCCGTAAAAAATCTATTTCGATCCTGTGATTTGTTTTGACTTAAGAGTGATAATATGTCAGAGAAGATATCTCAAACATTTTCCCTTTCATCGATTTCAATTGCACTTCTTCACATGTGTGTATATTTTTATTAAAAATCGAC
This sequence comes from Magallana angulata, assembly GCF_025612915.1. Taxonomy (NCBI): domain Eukaryota; kingdom Metazoa; phylum Mollusca; class Bivalvia; order Ostreida; family Ostreidae; genus Magallana; species Magallana angulata. Next base: position 35,196,366 of record NC_069119.1, on the reverse strand, counting down.
TAAATGCGCTGCATATATATCTTCAGAGAGATTAAAGTGGTAAATTTGCATGAGTAATAATATATGCTTAGTGTAAGCTCAATGCATCACTAATGCTTCCTTGTTTTTCAGTAAAATTATAAAGATTTTTATTTAATATAGCCAAAGATTTCAATTGTTTGAAGGATATTGCAGGCAAACAATCATCAAAGACATATTTTGCTTTTGCCGATGAAATTGGATTAACATAATTCGGCCATAAAAACATCCAAGTCAAACCAAATAATAAACAAACATTTTGAGGATCAGAATTTTAACATAAAACTTCGTAAAAAAGGGCATATATATTTTACGTTAGTTCTATTAATTAAGTAATGTGTAAAAGCAAACACGTACCTCCAGAAACTTGAGTACATCCATAAACATGGTGACAGTCGTTTTCGCTGCAATTGCATTCTGATAAACAATTTAATCCATAACTTAGAGGCGGACATTTTGTGTTGCAGTTTATTCCAAAATATCCCGAATCACAAGCTGGAAATTTTGAAAAAAAGGCTAAATTAAAAACTATATTGACAATTCCTAGCTAATGCTAAAACAATTTACACTTACAAATGCAATTCTGATCTGCCGAACTCCACTTGTGATTAACTAGGCAAAGTGTGTGATTTTGTCTGAAAGAAAATGCCATCATTTTGTAAGCAAAAGCTGAAAAGTCGAGAGAAGATTGAAATTTTTCTAAATACTAAGGGATTTAATTCTTTATTCTGAGTCTGATTTATAGCCAATTTATTGAAAAAGCGTGTTACTGTTTATAGAATTGAACACTCTAAAACAATTTCGTCGTGTTAAATAACGTCACTATTCTGCTTGTTATAATAATTGTCTTTAATTTATAAAGTAACATGACATGTGACATGTAATATCTGAAAAGCATATCCATAATGATAAAAAATGTATCTACCTTTCGTTTGTTGTTGTTAAAATATTAGAATAATTGGTTTGCTCTGATATTATTTTGCAGCCGTTTACATGATGGCAGTCCTCAATACCACAATTGCATTTATTTATACAGTTCCGTCCAAAATATGGAAACGGACATTGTATTTCACAGTTTGTACTAAGATATCCGCTAAGACAGGCTAAAAAAAAAAGTGTGGAAAAGCTAAATATTCATCATGGCAAGTTTATGATTAGATTCTCAACTTTGAAATTTAAAAAAAAAAAATTATTTATGAATATACTCACGTATACATTGCCTGATTGTTTGATTCCACTTATAGCCTGAAGTACACATGTCTGCATTCTCTCTAAAACATTAAATACATGTTGATTTTTAGAAACTTACTTTATGCTGCATTTAATAATTCACGATTTAAAAAAAAATAGGTTTACTTACGCAACAATGAAACTCAGACACCCATCTTGAAAAATTATTCCCATCCATATTATAGGAATAATGGTTAACTTTATATTGTTTTTCATTTTTATCTACACTCTATATATTTTAGCAATTATTGCTGAGTGTGTGCAATAGTTCAAATTAGGTTGTTTATAATAAAAAGTTGAATCTTCTTCCTTGTTTTGACACGTACACAAAATAGCATCATTGCTTTCCTGCTGTTTAAATATGTTTAAGGAAATTAATTATAATGAGCCAGATGTTTGCCAGATGATTGTCCCGTTATAGGTTTGACCAAGTCAATAAAGAGCCCTAAAGTAGTCAACAATAATTACTTGAGTTAACACAAATGATTTTTGACTCATCTGATTCCATGTATAGAAATAAATGCATTCAATTGCAAATAAAACTGCAATTGACAAAAATCTCTTTAATAGTTCCATTGAATACAGTTTTCCGAATTAATGTATACATTATGTGATCTATTCGATCTGAGTCTTCACCATTTATAAAACTAACATATTACACTTTCACTATTTGCTATTCTCGGCATGAATGTGATTGTGATGCTATCATGACACGTGATAAATAGGCCTTTTACATTAATTTGCCTAGGACCAAGTTTAGAAAGAAAAACAATCTGAAAAAAGCTAAAATTGTAAACATTGTCATGACAGACAAAAAAAGGATGGATACCAGACCAACGCATCTGGAAAATTTTATTAGAATCGCTAATAAGTAATATAACATCGTTTTCATTACAAGCAAAATGTTACCCCGTGCATTTAATTATTTTTAACATTTAATATTAAATAAATCTTGCTCCTCTCCATACCTCGTGCTCTGATATTTCTCCAGAAGATAACTTATTCCATGTGATATTACGGAACTCGAACAATTAATTGAATTTATTTATACAAAATATTTGCATAATAAAAATTGTCAAAATTTCGTATTTCTGCTATGTATTTGAATTTAACTCATCTTATAAAAGCATACAGAAGTAAACATCTCAATTCTTAATCATTAATTTTTTAAACAGATTGCATTTGCAAAAAAGGATTTACCTTTCACAAGTTATTGCCTGTATAATTTTCCACAGCCGTTTGTGTTATTGCAGTCCTTGACGTCACAGAGGCATTACATAGACAATTCCGTCCATAATATGAAAACAAACGTTTCATAGTTTTTTGTTTTTGTTTTTTTTTTTGTTTTTGTTTTTTTTTTTTTGTTTTTTTTTTTTTGGTGAAAAGATCCTCTGACACACGCTATAAAAATACACATTCATTTCATAATTATGATATTGACTTGTCTTTCACATTCTTTTAGCCTGTGCTATACGCGTGGTATTTTGAGTTCAAACTCTTGTTTTTATTAGCTGTTTATGAAAATTAATGAAATTAAAGAGTATATTTAAAAAATGTTACCGCTTCACGATGAATACTGTTATAATAATGAAGTATGAACTATTTAATTTCAGCGAATTTATCATTAAAAAACAATTGACATTTAAAGGAATTATTTTTACACCTTTTTACAGGTAAATGCCTGTACTATCCCAATATATGAGATTCATCCATTATTGATTTTGAATTCTTTGAAAAAGTAGAGATACCAGAATCGAGATTCAGTATTAGACGGATGTAAAAACCGATTTTAAATAAAAATGACATGGATTGTGTATGATACATATTCAAAATTAAAAAATATTCATTATCCGCTACTATAAATTTTATATGCCTTAATTCAAAAATACTGACACTCCAGGGATAACAACGATAAAACAATTTAAAACAAATGTATTCAGCGTCCCAAAACCTAAAACGTTAATGAAAAAAACACACACACTATATAAATTTATTCTGAAATTAGCTGGTATCCGTATCATTAAACTACTGTACGTACATCCATAAAATAAAATATGACGTAGGTACGCATATCATCGAGTTTTTCATTGATAGAGGAAACATCAGTTAATATGCGGTATTGGTTGACGTTATGAGCGGTTACATATGATGACTTGGTAGCCCTTTAAAATGTGTTTTATCTGCTAATAGGACCTGAATAAACAAATTTAGCAGTGTTAATTTCCAAACCTGCAGAGTTTTTCGTCATCTTATTATATGCGTACTAGATGGTAGGTACAACAGCGAATGGATATTAGAGTACGTGCTGTCTTTTTGATGCAATTGTTTTTTTTAAATTTATTTAGTATCTTTATTTCATACAGTACTATTATTACGTAGAACTGTTCGTGTAAGAACTTCTACACGTGATCGGGTTGTTGCATCGGAACTCCGAGACTCGGTTTACATTCATTTGGAATACCATGTACTTTATTTTAAAAATAACTCGTTGATTTTTTCATTCATTTTTAAGTTTTTGTTAGGCGTTAATTTTAGGCAGTAAAACAAATGGTGCTCTTTTCTGAATTTGTCATATAAATTTTAAGAACATTTGTATTATAATTAAATGTGTAACAATAAAAATCAAATACAAGATACGTTTGAGAATGTTGTATTTCAGTAGAAAACCGATATGAATCCTACCAAAACTACACCATAATTATTTCAAGCCTAAACTTAAATCGAGAATGTACTGGAACTCCACAGTGTTCCAAAAAATATAATTGCAAGTATTCCCAACAATATGCAAAGTAGCTTACTTTTTGTTTTCTAATACTTTCATTACTTTGATTATACGCACTTTGTAGCGTTTGAAAATATCGCTGAGTATCTAAAAGTGTTTAAATGGTGTTCAGATGATAGTTGACGCATATTGCGTAGGCCATCAATTGAATACGGAAGACGCCCTTGCTCTGACACGTATAATGATTGGCATTATTGCTTTTGTGTTCAAATACATATATTTATAAGGAAGTCGATCCTAATAGTCTAAATAAGTGCATCAAAATGTAATTTTAGGAAAATTTAATTGCATGTTTAAAACTGAAATGTATTTAAATGTAAATTCAAACGCAATTGAAATGACAGTGGTCTGCAAAATTGTCCCTCTAGAATAATCTTTACTATTTATCAACTGTATACCTACGTTTAAATTGTACAGTCACATAATGTTTAACAAAAAATAAAGTCATAACTTACAGATTAGGTTATGCAACGACACATATTTTATTGATACACGAAGTTTCATTCCAATTGATGAATCGGCATATCAGTTAAACGATTTTTAAATTAATACGTAATGTCACCACGGCGCACGGTAACGTTGAAAACACGACGTCAAGGTCAAGCACGTAAAGTTAACAGAAATATCAAATCCTTATATCACCATGAGTCTTTTGTGCTCTTCACCATACAATTTAAATAGGCACTGTATCACTTGATGTCTTAATTGTTTACATTTGCTCGAAAATCATAAGTTTGTTCTTCGAAGTTTCCTTATATTTTACTGCATGTCTCTTCGTTTACAATATGAAAATCCCTAAATGTCAGATGACGTTGTTTATTCTTTTGACAAAATTTACAGATATTCTACTCTCTTCCGGTCTGTTTGATGTCCAAAATACGGTTACCACAACCCCCGCAAAATGTGTAAGAGTTAAACACAAAAGTTATGATAATGTTTAATTGTAATTATTTTTTCACAATTGAGCATTTTCATGGTTTTTATATGGTTTTTTTTTTTTTACTTAAATCCATACTGTTTATGCTTTTAGTTGTGCCGTGACGTCCAGCGACGTCAAAGTTTTAGTCAATTTTAAGGACGACTTATGATATCTGTTCAACAAATTTATATATCCCATCATTATTTGGTACAAAGAATGCCATGTCAATTCTTATTTTTAGGTTACATTATTATTTGGTTTTAAGCCAAATTAATGAAGATATTACATTACATAACATTATATGCTTCATTGTTGAGAGAACCTTAGTTTGACCGTGGGCCTTGGTCTCATTTTTGCAGAATTAGATTATAAATAATTCTTAGAAATAAAGGAATATATTAACTTTTTTTATTTCAAAATGTTGAAAACAATTTTCATATGTATTCTAAATTACGTAGTTATATGATGTTAAATAACAAAGCTAAGGCAAAAGTCTTCGTATTTTTAATGGACCCTCGTACAATGTGCTCGTAAGTAATTTGAAAGTTCAATGGGAATCGATATTCCTATTCTTTTAGAAGAAACAAAATTCAACAGAACTTATTTGGGGTTTTTTTTTGTTTTGTTTTTTTTTTTTTTACTTTTGACTTTTGAGGGTTTTACTGGATGCGAAAAAAACGCAGTTGCAGTTGCATTCTGTTAGACATTTTACAATATTTTGCATTTCAAGGCCTGTAAATTGCTCGTTAATTGAACTCGTCATCATTGCTAAATACCGTTTCCTATGAAAATTGATTCTGAATATATTTGATTGAATTCATAATAGGATTATACTTAGCATGATTACATTTCAAAACATTATTTTTCATCACGTTATCTTATATCCTATTTTTAAGTTGTCTCGGTGGAGAATGTTTCAAACATACGATTTACTTTAAATTTTTTACAGTGAAATGTCAATTTATGAGTAAAATATGTGCAAAATATAAAGTAAATTGACCGGATAGTTTATCTGTTTGTCGCGCTCAAATTTTAGTCGTATGTCCGATTCATCACCTACATTTTATGTAGGATTATACAGGAAAATGAGGGTTTCAATTTCATATTTAAAAAAATTACAAACATACGATTTTCTTTAAATTTTCAGCGAAGGAAGGTTAACATATAAGTAAACTTTTTGCCGAATTAAAACGAAATTGATCGGATAGTTTTTCGGCTATCCGTCCTCATAGCTTGATCCTATAAACGTGCCGTGCCAGCAATTTTACATTATAGAATTGTATAAAACAAAAGGATGTTTACTATTCAAAATTAATTTTATTTGTATTAAAAGAAAAAATACATTTCCACTCACACAGAACGTAGAAGGGTCGCGTATATGTTTTTTTTTTGCAAATTATAGTTTTGATTTTAATTATTGACGCTGTAATAAAAAATGCACGACGTTAATTTTTGTCAACTGTTACGTCAGAGTCTCAACTGTCTTCATCCTTAGACGTTGACTCCAACGACAATAACGTCAATTTTGAAGAAGCGGCGAAAAAAATAAAATACTTCTGACATTATTCTAACGATTCATTTCACTTAAAATAATTTTTTGATAAGTTATTTTTCTGAAATAAAAACGTTACATGATAACCTGTATCATTGAACATTTTACTTTAAATTTGTGTTTTACAACAGTAATGCGCAATACCCTGCGCAGAGGGCGCAAAATTTTAAACCCGCTACCGACCTTAAATCAGCCAAATGATGAAAGATGCCGTAGTCTAACGTACCTGGTGCAGTAATGGCAGCCTCTGTAGACATTGTTATTGACAAGTGGAAGCACGTTTTTATGCCTAGTGTGTTCATTAAATAGGAATAATATAAAATTGAAATGTTACATAGAAATCGAATTCATTCGAAAGGCATAAGACTGGAAGCGGTGAACAGTTGGTTAATCCTCAATCTACGAGTTCATGTCATTGTTGATAAAAAAATCTGGTGAACTTGTTATTGCACTGTTAAATGATAGATGCATCATGAAGGCTCACACAGAAAGACTAGAAAAATAAGGATTTTGAGCTATTCGTGTTCGAGACACTCGTAAATAAAATGTAGGAAAACATTGTAGATTAAATCAGATATGTTTCCATTTTTTTGATTGGTCGAACGGTTGCAGTAAACCCCAATTAAAATCCAGGGGAAAAATCCCGACTTTTGATAACACGATATGCCAAGGGTTTGTGAGAAGTGTTGCAGATGAGAAAATCTTGGCCAGCAAAGATGATTTTAAGCACATTTTCGTCTTTTCATAAGCAAACCGTAACGACAAAGATTGGTGGTAATAATTTATTTTGCATTTGGAAGTTCCGTAGTTATACACAGCAATTTCAGAAAAAAACAGTCCAACTTACACAGTAATTTTCTTTGGTTAAGAAATACATCTCTACAGCGGGTGTATTTAAAGTCAGGGTTTGCTTTAGTCCGGCAGCTGACGTGTAATCACTTTACGGAATATAAAGATGGGACCCAGTCTCCATTTTTCGTGTTTCATTTATTGCATCGTAAATGTCAAAGTGTACCATGTTTTTGACATTGAAACAACAATTAACAAATAGTTATCGATAAAAAAACAGACAAGTTGTAAAGACTGTGTGTGTGTTGTTTTTTGGTAGGGGGTTGTTTTTTGTTGTTGTCGATGTCTTTGTTTTGTTGTTGTTTTTTCGTTTTGGATTTTTTAGGGGGGGGGGGGGGGGGTTATGTTAAGGTTTTTGGTGGTCCTTATACAATTACACAGTTCGTCATATCCTTAAGGGTTCTGTAAAAGTATTTGGTATTTACGAATAAACACATGATACAGAAACAGGGGTATGAATTTTTTTGCCAAAAATCGCAGCTTTTCAAGACTCTACCATGGAGCGCATGTAAACATTTCAAATCACCGGATGATATGGTTTTATGCATATATAGATTAAAAACGAATTACTTTTGATTTCAGTGCTGTCTATAGATAAAATTGAAAGCCTCTTGTGATGTATATTTTAGGAAATAGAATTAAAAAAATGAAACGTAGTTTAAAACTCAACAGATACAGTAATTTCATGCATATATTTTACAATTTTTTACTTTTACAAATTGTTATACTATGGTATGCGATTTCAATGATATGCTATGAAATTTGTAGGATATGCTATGAGATTTGTATGCTATGCTATGAGAAATAGGAATGAAGGGCTTAATGATATGGTATGGTATGCTTTGCTATGGTATGCTATGAGATTTGAACAAAAACGCCTCCATACACAGAAGTTTACCACAAATCTATTATGTGAACATTTATTTTTTCAAAAAAAAAAATATTTAAAACCGAGTTGAAATAGTGTTGCTATGCTATGGTATGCTATGATATGATATGACGAATGCGATTCTATGAGATAATATGCTATGGTATGAGATTCCAATGCTATGCTATGAGATTTCAATGCTATGCTATGAGATACCAATGCTAGTTATGCTATGTGGTATGTTGTAAAAGATATGCTTGAACCGACTGTAATGTATCGCAATGCATTTATTTATTTATTTTCTTCTTTTTTAGCTTTGATTTTTTAAAGGTAAGTAATCAAGGTAAGTTTCATTTTTAGCAATTTAAATGCGGTTACTTTTTCATAAACGACTGAGATGAATAATTTCTTCAAGACGTGATATCGTAAAAAAAAGTATCAAGAATAACAATACAAATCATCATAGCTCATAAAAATTTTTAATTTTTTACCAACTTTATGCAAGAAAAAATTAGGGCTTTTTATTCTATCTACATTATGTAGAATTTATGTTCATTATTTTACTTTGTTAGTATTTTGAATTAAAAGGCATGCTGTAATTCAATACAAGTATCATTTGGTTTTTTCACTTGTTCGAAAATATGAGTACAAACTTTTTTTTCTCTTTCGGTTATTTTGATTACGGATTGATACACGGATTTTTGGCGAACATATATTTCTGTGATATTGCACACAAGAACTACAAATAGGGTTGAGGATACCAATTACATGTGTGGACATTCAGATAAAAGGGTGGATAACTTTTTAACTTCCCTACGTCACAATACGACGCGCATGCGAAACGTATTAATCCGCTTGTCGTTACGTTTAAATTTTGTACAAATTAATATCTATAAACTAATTAGTGGGCCCTTTTTCTGATTTTAGTACTAAAAAATTAAATTATAAGGAATGAATTTAAGTTCTACCTATGTTACTTGGAACAGTTTACGCTTTTTCATAAACCGCTTCGCGGTTTATAAAGCGTAAACTGCCCTAAGTTATGTTATATCGTATAACATAGGTAAAACTTAAATTCATTCCTTGAAAAATATATTTATGAATATGCATTTATATGTGTTGTTTATTTGTACATTTACCTATTGCGTGATTTAAATTTAAACTTTTTTATTCCTCGTAGGTTTTATGTTCCATCATATATGAGACATAGGACAATGTTTTACTTTTTTTGGCAACAACGTGCATTGTGAACAACTAGCTTTTCATATTTATTATATATGAATTAATATTCACATTTTTCATTGTTTTTGCCTGTGATAACACTACGTATCGATTTTGTAAATGTACAATACATTCGAGTAACTTCAAATGACGCATACATGTATAGAATTTCGGCACAATCGGGGGTTGCTTTTTATATTCATACATTTTTAATCGTACAATGGCTGAAAATCATATTAATATAGGTATTCAAAAAATCATTCTTTTGATATTATTAGGCGATAATTTTGGAGGGGGCGTGATCAAATCTATCATAAAGCCCTTCGGGCTTTTTGGATTTAATCACGCCCTGACCGAAATTATCACCTCATAATTCTTCATTTCAATTCCCTCTCCTAAAATAACAAACCTAAAAAAAAATATTCATCTACTAGTATCAAACCAAAAAACAGAAAAGTATTCTTTTATTGTTAATTGTAGACAATATCGTTCCAAGTTTTTATCGTTTCCATTGCTATCACCATCACCTTAATTAGAAAATGTCGTATTGCTAGATGTTTGAAAAATGACTGTTTACGCTGCACATGTGTGCGAGTTTTTTTATTGTACCCTGCTCATGCAATCTTTAAATTGTTTCAACTTTGCACGAATATTGTGGTTAATTTTTTATGCATTATTTCTACACTGTGTTTCAATATTGCCTATAATGCATGCAGTTGCCATGTATTCGGGTTTTTGCAATGTCTTTCATCTGCCTCTTTCATACATGTATCATCTGTGTTTTCTCTAAAATTACAATATGTTATGAGACTTATTCGGCTTTTGTTTAACAAACAATGTTATTAACTGTATATGAACAACTTAATGCATATCTTGTGATATATACAGAGTATGTAAATCTAGATTACATTGACTATAAATTGAACAACTCGCCAACAACACATTGTCATAGCCTCCAAGGAAAACAATATGCAAAGTTGCATATATATCTACGTTTTTGGCACTTAAAAAACCCTAACTGACGTCTTTTACAGAAATACAAATAAGACCCGAAAAAATGTTAGTGTAACTTTGTTAGTCGGGCTAACTTAAGTCTATTGGCCTCTGGAGTCTGCTCTTACCGTTGCACATTCCACTGTTTGAGCAGTAAAAATCTTGATGACCATAGAAAAACGGATAAAGCAATTTCATGTTAATAGATATAACTTTTGAAGTTTTGTTTATGAGTAATGAAATAATACCACACTTTTCATTTGATATTGGATATGCATATCAAGTGTATAGGTATTCTCAATTACAAATATTATAGCTAAGAATATGAGTTTTAGAGAATAATACCTTTTAAATTAGTACATTTATAAAGTGTAAATATCAAATATTGCGATGGCTTGGTAGAGAGTTCTTTGAGATAGTTGCTTTACCTTGTGGTTGACTGTCTTCAATAGTTGTCAATGACAATGAAGCATCATTTTCGTAGTCTTCAGGTGAGTTTTTATTAATAGGACCTATCAAAAGTGAAAAATTTATCCATCTTAAAGATTTAGTACCGGTTGAAAGAACTGTTTCGTTTGAGCACATGATGAATAAGAAACCAATATCAGTCTACTTATATACACACATATTCTTTTCCATTCACTTTTCTTTTAACTTATGACATGAAATGTGTAACAGATATGAGTGATACAGTTTATTTAAAACATTGAAGCTATATATGATTAAGTATTTATAAGTAAAAAGTTGATTAAAATTGAAATCATACTTTTTTCAAAAGAGATGGTTTCATTTATTGATCATAAAATATGAAAGATTTAAAGTAAAAAAAAAAAATAGTAAACCAATCGGTAAATATGTGTGTGCTATCTCATAATATGTTTTAAAATGACAAAATATGACCATACCAAGAGATTTCGATTACAGCCGGATCTAGGATGACAATCCTCTCTTGTACAGTTACAAATCCGCGTACATAATGGTCCATAATTTGGGTACGCACATTTTGCCACACATCCTATCCCAAAATGTCCTTCAGAGCAGGCTGGAGAAAATCAAATTTTGAGACATTTAAATAAGAAGTTTGCAAATTTATGTCCATATCTATATGGTTTTTTAAATAAGCAAACTTACGGATGCATTGTTTTCTTGCATTATCCCACTTGTGGTGAACATAACACTTTCTACCAATTCTACATAGAAAACATATACTTATCTACATGTAATTGTGAGCTTTTACAAACAATACGTTAAAAGTTTAATATGAATAATGCACTTACCGTGTTGTATTGACACATTGGTCAATCTGAAGAAGCAGCACTTATGAAAGAATGCAAAACATCACACCTTTCCCCTAAACATGTTTATCGTTGTCCACGGCTTAAAAGACCAGAAAGATAAATTCAGGTATCTTTTTTTCAAAAAAATATGAAAGCCTAATTACATAAAAAATTATCTTCCTTTAAATTGAATAATAATGCAGATAAAAACGCAACGTTTAGGTAGTTTCAGCTTCGCATGTTGGAAATTCAAACATTTATAAATATTATGAAAAATCAACTTACTCATTGAAATATCCCTATGTTTATTACAAAGACAAACTATTACGCTAACATATTCATTTATTTTCATGTACAATGACACAATGAAGGATACTGTTTTAGGGACAAAATTTGTTCTAACTTTCCCACAGAAAAACAAAAATAGAGAAATAACTCTACATCTGGTATCGGGATCGGACATAGATGAATCTCACAAAGGTTTTCACTAGCAGAGTTGTATATTAAATAAAATTTTACATACGACATTTACATAATTTCCCGTATACATGTTTTACAAACTTAACACAAGCGGATGTCAAATTTGATCAAAATCTCAGAGACACACATGCCTTGACGGTCACAAGAGTACAATATCTACAATATCTCAATTAATCTTCTGACTGTAGCCCTCTCTCCCATTTTTATTATTCGATGTTTGCAAAGATTTTGAGATGATTTCGGTAATTCAATTTATTCATTAGTTATGTCGACTCATTTTATTGTATGTCATGCTTCTCCAAAGGTTAAATAAAGGGTAATAAGAAAGTTCGTTCCCTGATTTACTTTAGCCTAGATTCATTAATAAACAGGTTTTTTGATTTTTAATAACCAAATAGACCACCTTTGTTTTTCAGTACATTTTTAATCTGTTTGGCATTGACTGAATTAAAGAAATCAAATGTTTCTGAGGTATCCATTGATAAAAATAACGATAGTATAAAATTTCAAGTTCAATATATACGGGGTAGTCTTGTTCTAGTCGGATTTTTATTTCGTGAACAACGAATTAGGAAAGCCTGGCTGAGAAATGAAAGCAAATTTACATACCTTTTAGCGAATGATTGATATAGTTAACATCTCTCCCAGTATTTCTATGTTCAATTTTCAATAATTCACACCACAATACTTTTTTAGAGTTCTTAGATTAGTTATATTTTGAATATGTTGACAATGATTTCCGATCAAATTCACACGAAATTCAACTTTTAGTCATGACGTCACTAATGTTTAAATCTACGTAATACAAACTAATTGCAGAAGAAAAAATGTCTTCAGTATTTTTTATTCGTTTTTGTCTACGTTTCGTTGCTTAGATGTTCAAATATGTACATTATAACTAAGATTTGTGATTTCACGGAATTACATGTAACTCAAATTCCATATGCTTCCTTAACACCCCCGCACGTGTGCATTTGAAACAGAAATATTGCTTTTATCAATTTAATTGTTGTCAATTTACAAACAGAACGAACTTTTTTAACACCCTTATGACAAAGATTGCTGGAAATTTCTTCTCTTGATACAATTAGATTTGACTATCTTAAGAAAAAGCTAGAAAAAAATAAAGGTGAATGTTAAGGATAAATTGTGTTTACGTTGTCTTTTTAGATTTCAAAATGTGGTCATTGTCGTATGCTTTGTATGTTACAAACATTCAACCCCGTACATTAAGCTATCAGACATTTAAAGAAACCGATTAAAAATATCATTGCCGTTCAAGTGATTTTTCCTTCACCAAAAAGGAATGCTTTATTGATCATTTAAAGCGGGACCACAATAATCAATATAAAATACGACAGTATTTGGTATTGATTCAAAAGAATGCCTCTATATGAAGATATCTACAGATGTTTTGAATGTGAACAGATGTAACTTGATTGTTCATATTTAATCACTTGATTATTTTCTGTGTCTTGGTTTTAGAATTTTTTGTTTTTTTTCGATCGTGCTTGACCAAGGTAGATGCGATGTTTTCACACCTTACACTGAAAAAGATATGTACATTTTCGAAGTAAAACTAAAAATAAAAAAAATAGGTAAGGTACAATAAAGAAAAATATTGGTGTCAACTTTCAAGTAGAGAAATTATACCTTTATCTAATCGAAGATGGTGTTGAATTCCTTTGTCTCTTCCTTGTTGATTATATGTTCGATTTCAAGATACCATTTGTTATGAATAATTCCGTTTTACAAACAATATATATTGTCTACGGCGGCTTGTTTGTGCCAAAAAAAAAGAAGAACATAATAGGTATAATTTATCGCTGCGTTAATCATGAAAAAACTTGACAAATTTTGAGAATAATGAGAATAAATAAATACCATCTCGTTCCAATTTGTTCATCTTAAAATAGCATCACTTCTTCCAGAACCAAAATTAGCATTAAAAAATCTTTATTGCAAACGTTCCCGCCTCAGGCTATAATATACCAACCACTACCAAAAATTAACTGACGAAATGATAGTTCAGATAAATAAACCTCATGCATCTTCTTCCTATACTACAGCTACAGAATGCAACATTACTTGGAACATGCCTGCATATCATCCACTGCGTGAGAAATAAAAGAATTAAAACAATAATTAACTCCCGAGGGGTCACGGTTTACATAACAATAGCTAGTACAAATAGCATATACATGCAATACTCAGCACGTGGTGCAGATGTTGATCCACCTTTACAATTTAAGATGTTGATCTATTGCATAAGTGTACTGTGACATAATAAATCAATTTTCTTTTACGTTGTTTATCTTACTCTACAAATTGAAAACTAGATGAGGTTTGTGATAGCTCTCTCTCTCTCTATCTCTCTCTCTTTCTTTCTCTCTCTCTCTCTCTCTCTCTCTCTCTCTCTCTCTATATATATATATATATATATATATATAGATATATATATATTGAACAGTACAATATTTAATATTCATAGTGGTTACGTGATATCGCAGTCGCATGGTACAAGCAAAGGTCTTTGTGGGTTTGAAGTCATTTAAGAATTTCAATATTGCAATGGCATAATCATGTAAAAATTCACAACTGAATTAAAAAATATCTGGATGTTATATCTTAGATTTTGAAAAATGGTGAGAACGATTTTTTAATAAGAATATTTGTTACTAGAAACCGTTATTTGTAATGCATTTGTGGAATAATTTTTAAGGTCACAGTATTAATTTCACTAAAAATATTCAATTTGTAAGATTTTAAAAGGATCTCAAAAGTTTTTAAATTACAAAGCATAATACTAATTCACATGTACATGTTTTGCATGATCAAATAAGTGTATGCTCTTGCAGTTAAATGATATTTTTAGGTCCCTGGCTTTAAGATATAGGGTATTTTAAACGAAACTAAGGTTGCATTATTATACGATGCATAATTTTAGCAAATTGAACATAAGACAATATAGGTACAACTCTTCTTATAATAATGTTGAACAAAATGTTCACATATAATTTTCTGTAAATCTAAATCATTTATTTTTCTTCGCTAAAAAGCTGCATTATTGCCCTCATTGATTTGACTTATTGTGTCGTATTAAACTATATGAAAATAGTAAAAATAAGAAAAATGTGGTCATTGTCGAATGCTTTGTATGTTACAAGTATTCAACCCTGTACATTAGGCTATCAGACATTTAAAGAAACCGATTAAAAATTGCATTTCTGTTCGTGATTTTTCCTTCACCAAAAAGGAATGCTTTATTGATCATTTAAAGCGGGACAACAATAATCAATATAAGATACGACAGTATTTTGGTATTGATTCAAAAGATTACCTCTATATGAAGATATCTACAGATGTTTTGAATGTGAACAGATGTAACTTGATTGTTCATATTTAATCACTTGATTATTTTCTGTGTCTTGATTTTAGTTTTTTGTTTTTTTTTTTTTTTCGATCGTGCTTGACCAAGGTAGATGCGATGTTTTCACACCTTACAGTTAAAAAGATATGTACACTTTCGAGCTAGAACTAAAAGTTAAAAAAAAAACAGGGAAGGTACAATAAAGAAAAATATTGGTGTCAACTTTCAAGTAGAGAAATTATACCTTTATCTAATCGAAGATGGTGTTGAATTCCCTTGTCTCTTCCTTGTTGATTATATGTTTGATTTCAAGATACCATTGGTTATGAATAGTTTCGTTTTACAAAGAATATATATTGTCTACGGCGGCTTGTTTGTGCCAAAAAAAGAAGAACATAATAGGTATAATTTATCGCTGCGTTAATCATGGAAAAACTTGACAAACTTTGAGAATAATGAGAACAAATAAATACCATCTCGTTCCCATTTGTTCATCTTAAAATAGCATCACTTCTTCCAGAACCAAAATTAGCATTAAAAAATCTTTATTGCAAACGTTCACGCCTCAGGCTATAATATACCAACCTACCCCAAAAATAAACTGACGAAATGAACGTTTAGATAAATACACCTAATGCATACATATATATTATATGTCCTTTACTTTTAAATAATATTTGAAGAGATTTTCTCTTTCTTATTTAAAGGCTTATACATAAATTAATTGATTTTTCTCCTTTCTATTAATTTTTTTTTAAATTCTTGCATATTGGTCGGCTGTTGTTCTTCTTCCTATACTACAGCTACAGAATGCAAAATTGCTTGGAACATGCTTGCATATCATCCACTACGTGAGAAATAACAGAATTAAAACAATGATTAACTCCCGAGGGGTCACGGTTTACATAACAATAGCTAGTACAAATAGCATTTACATGCAATACGCAGCCCGTGGTGCAAATGTTGATCCCACTTTACAATTTAAAATGTGGATCTATTGCATAAGTGTACTGTGACATAATAAATCAATTTTCTTTTACGTTGTTTATCTTACTCTACAAATTGAAAACTAGAAGAGGTTTGTGATAGCTCTCTCTCTCTCTCTCTCTCTCTCTCTCTCTCTCTCTCTCTCTCTCTCTCTCTCTCTCTCTCTCTCTCTCTGCAACACAGTTAAGTCGACAAAAAAAAATGTTAAAGCGACAAATAAAAAATATCGGCGAATTTTTGTGATGAAAAAATGTAAACTTTAGTTCAACGGGCATATCCTATATATATATATATATATATATATATATATATATATATATATATATATATATATATATATATATATATATATATATATATATATATATATATATATATATATATATATATATATACAATATTTTATGTTCATAGTGGTTACGTGATATCACAGTCGCATGGTACGAGCAAACGTATTTGTGGGTTTAAAGTCATTTAAGAATTTCAATATTCCAATGGCATAATCATGTAAAAAATTCACAACTGAATTAAAAAATAACTTGATGTTATATCTTAGATTTTGAAAAATGGTGAGAACGATATTTTAATAAGAATATTTGTTACTAGAAACCGTTATTTGTAATGCATATGTGGAACAATTTTAAGATCACAGTATTATTTCACTAAAAATATTCAATTTGTAAGATTTTACAAGGATCTCAAAAAGTTTTTAAATTACAAAGCATATTACAAATTCACATGTACAAGTTTTTCATGATTAAATAAGTGTATGCCCTTGCAGTTGAATGATTTATTTAGGTCCCTGGCTTTAAGATATAGGATATTTTAAACAAAACTAAGGTTGCATTATTATACGATGCATAATTTTAGCAAATTGAAAATAAGACAATATAGGTACAATTCTTCTTATAATAATGTTGAACAAAATGTTCAAATATAATTTTCTGTAAATCTAAATCATTTATTTTTCTTCGCTAAATGATGCATTATTGTCCTAATTGATTTGACTTATTGTGTCGTATTAAGGATATGAAAATAGTAAGGATAAGAAAAATGTGGTCATTGTCGAATGCTTTGTATGTTACAAGTATGTACAAGTATTCAACCCTGTACATTTGGCTATCAGACATTTAAAGAAACCGATTAAAAATTGCATTTCTGTTCGTGATTTTTCCTTCACCAAAAAGGAATGCTTTATTGATCATTTAAAGCGGGAACCACAATAATCAATATAAGATAAGACAGTATTTGGTATTGATTCAAAAGATTACCTCTATATGAAGATATCTACAGATGTTTTGAAAGTGAACAGATGTAACTTGATTGTTCATATTTAATCACTTGATTATTTTCTGTGTCTTGGTTTTAGATTTTTTGTTGTTTTTTTCGATCGTGCTTGACCAAGGTAGATGCGATGTTTTCACACCTTACACTGAAAAAGGTATGTACATTTTCGATTTAAACTAAACATAAAAAAAGTAGGTAAGGTACAATAAAGAAAAATATTGGTGAATTAAAACAATGACTCCCGAGGGGTCACGGTTTACGTAACAATAGCTAGTACAAATAGCATATACATGCAATACGCAGCCCGTGGTGCAGATGTTGATCTACCTTTACAATTTAAAATGTGGATCTATTGCATGAGTGTACTGTGACATCATACATCAATTTTCTTTTACGTTGTTTATCTTACTCTACAAATTAAAAACTAGAAGAGGCTTGTGATAGCTCTCTCTCTCTCTCTCTCTCTCTCCTCTCTCTCTCTCTCTCTGCAGCACAGTTAAGTTGACAAATATAAAATGTTAAAGCGACAAATAAAAAAGGCTGTCAATAAATTCCGTTCAGACAAAAAGTACGGGATATGTGCATTATGACATCACAGTGTATTACAAACCTCGGAAGTACTTATTTATTCATTTATTAGCAAAATTTATTTATACTTATCTTTTAATTAAAAACAACAAATGCCTTAACTTACTTTCAATGTCCGTTATGTCATACACACTGTAAAATAAGCGAGAGTTCGTTCACGCTGATTCTCGCGAGAATCAAAGTAAAACTTTTGAGAAACAGATAAATTGTGTAATTTCCAGAACATCATGCTTTTTAAGTAAACAAAACAGTATTTTTCGCTAGTTTTTTCTAGCGTGTTTTCAAAGAGACAGACTACACTTGACCGACGTGAACTTTGACGTCACAATAAGGAGAAACTATTCTAAGTAGTTATTGTAAATCTGCATAGCTAACGAATCGGGACATTTCTTCAGAGATAGAAAACAGCTGTAACTTGCTCTCATTTGGATAAATGCTCACATTTATTTTATTTACTATATTTACGGTAATTTCCAGGAACGTTTTTAAATGGGGCGTGGCAACATCATTCAAAAAATCTTAACATGCAAAAAGAAAAATAAAATTCTCAAAATCAGGAAAATTCTAATCTGGGTGAGGAAGGTATGCCTTTAGCTCTTTAACTGCTCAAAATTGTCTTTATTTTCACTACTATTTACGGTATTACATGCTCCCGGGGGATCCATTTTCCTTATGTGATCAACAAATTTTTTTTTATAAGTAAATTTGATTTTTTTTTAAACGGGGGAGGGGGGAATCTTTTTATTTATAAGTTTAAAAAAAAAATGTCTGCTGAAGAAAAGAGGAAATAAACTACAATGTACTTTATGTTAAAATCTTTATTATTCAACAACATTTTTATTTATCTGAGATAAATTCCATACTGGCGTGCGACCAGTATATAAACAATCTGATTTAAATCAGATCTTTGATCCGCTCCGAAAAATTCTGATGTCGCTACACTTTGTTCAGCGACTATCGGAATTTCGGAGCGTTACAAAGATCTGATTTTAATCAGATTGGTACATGTATATATATAAATAAAAAATCTTATGAATTATGAATAATGAAAATTTACTGGAAAAATAGGTATATTTATTTTATTTTGCATTCAAAATCATTTACTTTACGTCACTACTTTTATTTTTATTGATTTATCATAATTCATTGTTGATCACCTGCTGCGCTCGCCCCAACGGTCGCACCGTAAAACATATTAAATATTTAAAATTTTGATCAGTAAAATGTGTTGATTAATGCTCAAAGACGTCGTGTTGATTAATGCTCAAAAGACTTCTGTAAAGGAAGATTTCCATTGATAAAGTTTTTAAAAAATTTCCTTGATGCTACACAATTATAACTCAAAGGTATATATATCTTTGAATACGATTTCCCAGCCAAAAATTATAATGATATTAAATGATTTAATGTTGATTTTTAGACATTTTTTTTCAGTTTAATTTTTTTTTTGTTTTTTGTTTTTTGTTTTTTTTTTTTTTTGGTTTTTTTGTTTTTTGTTTTTAGCATAATTTATGTACTTCATAATGCATTCAATCCATTTTCCAATAAAAATTAAAAGGTTATAAATGATGCAAGTTTTAATCTGAACTAACGTAACGTTAAAATTATAATGTTAAGATATCAGTCCTCAGTGAGAGAAGCAGTTGTTCAATTTTTTAATTCTGCAGCATGCATTTTGTTTTAAATAAGAATATTAAATTGGCACACTGAAATTCATTGAAAGTTTTTTGTTCTTTTTTTTCTAGGTACTCTGTTCTTCTTTCAACAAATTGCTATTTTGAGACTCCGTTATCATCTCCGTATTGGCAATGTCAAGCTCTCAATATAGACTACGTGAGTGTGAATCTTCAACATGTACTGAACACACTGAATATATCTGTGAGACATGTCCACGTGCAATTTGTTTCAAATGCGCAGAGAGCCATGTTAACGATCTCAAAACGATAGATCATAAAATTGTAACTTACCGGAGTAAATATGAATATACCCCATCACAAGAAAACTGTGCAAAACATTTTGGCAGTGTTTATGAAATGTACTGTACATTTTGTGAACTCCCCGTCTGTTTCAAATGTACCGAACATGAAAATCATATGCTAGTTGACATACAAAAACAATATGAAACAAAGCGACAACAATATGAAAAAAGCATTGACAGCATCAGAAAAGAAATTCTCTATTCCGAACGTTTTCTTTTATCAGACATAAAAGATGATATCAAAAGATGCCACACGACGTTTTCTCTGTATCGATCAAAGATGTTGATTAAGGCCCAGAGAGTAAAGGACTATATGTTATCTGGTTTTCACTTCAAATACAGATGTCTTGGTCATCTTGCACACATACAGATATATGAAGACAATGTGACACAATCGTCAGCAGTGAAATTCCTGTCTTCGGTCAAGAAACCGTGTCCTCTCTTTAAACGGTGCAGTCCTTATTTTGCATATTGCAGCCAACTTGTCGTGACGAAGTGTCTCATAGATAAAGATGTGATAGATTTTCTAAGTTTGGTTCAATCCAAAGAAAGAGAAATTCGAAAAGTTATAAAAGAGAGTCTATTGAAACTAATGCCTAATTGCCCTGAGCTATATGAAACAATGACAGTAACATGTGTTTTGCATTGTCGCCATATCTCATTTGTGACATCAGACCAGTTCTGGATTAGTGATAAAAAATGCAATCTTAGCTTGACAAACAAAATGGGTGATATTCTATGTGAACTGACGGATGTATGTAGTGGTGTTGGATTCCACACAGTGAACGATGAAAATGAATTACTTTATATAGATACAAAGAATAACATTAATAAACTTTCAACAGATTTAAAAGGACACACAATCTTTATACAGACAAGTGATAGAACATGGGTATTTTTATGCTTGTATTGGTCCTCGTTAACAGAAGAATTACTTGTTGGAATGCGTGGACAGCTAAAGGATACATTCAAAGTCACCCGGTACAGTCGATATGGACAACTGAAAAACACAATACAATACAATGACACAAAACTGAAATTGTGCCTATACCCTCGCTTTTTAACAGTAAACAACAATTTGGATGTTGTTGTGTCGGGGCCAGGTGCCGTTTTGGTGACAGATCATCGAGGAAACCATCGCTTCTCTTACACGGGACACCCTTCAGCATCAGCATTTTTACCACAAGGGTTGTGTACCGATGCTTTGTCTCATATTCTAGTTTGTGAAACAAAAACCCACACAGTTCAGCTGATAGACGTGGATGGCAAGTTTTTGTTTCATCTTCTCATTAGACCCTCGGGAATATTTTATCCATACAACTTGAGATATGATGCCAAAACGCATCGTCTCTGGGTTATGTCATTTAATAAAATATATGTCTACAGGTATTTGACGCAAAAGGACATCTTGGCAGGTAAGTTTTTATGCTGATGTCTACGGTAAAAATATATTTCGAATGAATACATGGGATTTACTCTATGTATTTCTTCCCTGAACATTTTAAATTCTATAGTGAGCTATAATTTGAAAGTTTAAGAAAATTGAAACCATATTATGTGTGAAAAGGATTATGATTCTAATGACGTTATAGATTAGAGATAGTGTCATTACTTTAACGTTATGTCAATGTCCCGAGACAGTTAATGGTTTACACAAAATGATTTAGGGTTTCACATGAAATGCTTTAAGGTTTACACGTAACGCTAAATAATTAATAGAAAGCAGTTCTAGCAGGAAAATCACAATCTCTTTTGGTGTAGTAGTACGATTCAGGATCTGAAGGTTCACTTTGGCAAACTACAAACTCTGTTCCAAACTTCTTTTGTAGGTACATGTATTGTATAATAACAGAAACATAAACTCGTATCGTTTGATAAACTGTCATGTAAATCAAAACAAGTAAACATGTGTATTAGTAAATTAAAAAATTAAACATACAATTTAAAATATTGTTATAGACTCTACTGAACATGTATAACGTTTGTAGATAAAACTTCCGACAATACTAATGAAACGAACGCCCATGATCAAATCCAAGTTTCATCGACAGTAAAACCACAAGAAGAAAAAGGTAGTCTGAATGTGTTTAAACCTCCAAAACTTCATCATACGTTTTCAGTTGATGGTGCTGTTAGATGTATACACATTTCTTTTGTGAAACCAGAAAATGCTTGGATCAGTGATGATAAAGATAACATAATCTTTACAAACTCAAAAGGTGACAACCTACATCATGTGAAGCGCAAAAGTCGAAATCATGGAATACACACTGTAAACAGCGACAGTGAATTGATATATATCGATGATGAAAACAATATTAAAAAACTGTTAAAAGATAAGAAAGCTACCATGATATTTCTAGCAAATAATTCTAAGTGGCGACTGCTGTGTATTTACTGGTCTGAACCCACTGACAGTTTACTAGTCGGGATGAGCCACAAACCCCTAAGGTACCAAAAGAGGGAACCAAACATACAAGATATCCAGGGGCTGAAAATATACAAAAAGTCAGTAGTGTGCAGCAATGTTACCCGGTACAACAAAATTGGAGAGAAAATTCAAACAATCCAATACGACAAAACAGGACAAGAAATGTATAGACATCCTCTTTATATCACAGAAAACAACAATGGGGACGTTGTGGTATCTGATAACGAGGAAGCTATCGTTGTGACAGATAGTAGAGGAATTTATTGTTTCACGTACACAGGTCACCCATCAGGGTCGGAACTATCTGCTCGTGGGGTTTGCACGGACTCTCTGTCTAACATCCTAATAGTTGACACTAAAACCAAAACAGTGCATATGATAAACCAACACGGGAAATTTCTGGGGTATTTGCTAAAAGATTTACAAGAGATAGAAAACGTATCCTGTCTGTGTTATGATGTCACCGCTTCTCGACTCTGGGTAGGATCATGGACGAACAACAAAGTGACTGTCTATAGACATATAGACCAAACTGATGCTCTTACCGGTAAGTTTGTTAAATTTTGGTTCAGCAATACTTTAGTTTCTGAGGCTTTGCAAACGAAAAATATAACTTAGATACAATCCCTTGAATTTATCAATAATTTCAAGATAACAAAATGATGCCATAGAATAGGATAATTCTTCTGCCGACCGATCCTATTTTAAAAGAATTTAAGTCAAGATGTTTTAATCATTATATTATTTTGTTAATTCTCTGAATATTTGACAGATTCTCACAAAATAGCAATTTTACCCATCGTTAGTAAAATCTTTTTTAAAGATTCATAATGCTTATGGTAATTTTTTTTTTTTTTTTGCTTTGTAACAATGTAAGTCACTGTAGCTGATATCTGTATGAATCGGGAAGAATGATATATATTTCTTTAAAATATATGCACCCTTTTTTAAGTTCTAGTTAAATGTAAATTGAATCCCTTTTACCACTTGATTAAGAGTATAAATCACCAAATATTGAAACCCTTAAGTATACGGACTTCCAAGCAAAGTTTTCTCTCTTTTTTTGGCATTTATGTTACTTAAATTGTGTGATACTTATTCAATATAGGTCAAAATACTTATACTCAGTTGCGCTGGATATGAGATTTTTTTTAGATAATGCAATAAAGTTAAGATAAATTGTTCTTTTTTTAGTTGAATTTCAAGCTGTACAAAATAGGTGTTTTGGTCAAAATGGGAAAGGTCAATGGGGTTTTTTTCTCCACAAACAATGACCAATATCAAGTGAGAATGTAAATTCAATGAAATACAATAATCAAGATATTTTAATTGTAATGTCACTGAGTGTAGTTGTAGTACGACATTTAAACGGACATATTAAAAAAAATAATTATCCTGAACTTATTATAAGTACTCCTAAATATTTTTCAGGGATTCTTTGTATATATAATATTTGCTAAAAACATAATACTAATATCTATACAATATATGTGGTAATTGTATATCAATTAGATTAAAAGCAGCCACAATGCAGGAATTATTTCAGTTTAGATTTTGTTTGGTTCATTCAAGACCTTAGCTTTATCATGTTTTTCTTTTATTTAATTACCTAATTACTCTTAATCAGGTTCATATTTTTAAGAGAATTAAAGGAAAGCGCTTAAAAAAAATGATTGTGTTAAAATTTGGAATTATAATGGTTCACTTTTTATAACTGTGTCTTTGTAGATGAAGCTCAAAGTTGTTTAGATGAAGATACCTTGGGCAGCTGCTCCCGGACAAATCCAACGTTTTAGATATTTTGGATACAGATGGAGTTTTTCAGCATAAAATTCCAGCTATAATGTAGCTATAACCGATAGACGTTACAATTTATATGGACTCCAAAGGTGGCGTTTCTAGATGTCAAACTTATGGTAAAACAATGCTAGCACAAAATCATTATAATGTATATTGAATTTTTTTTTATTTTTTCTTTTATTTTAATTGATTTCTTTTCATATTCATAATATGCATATCACGTCCATATCAATTAAAATTATTGTTTTTTGAATAAAACGTTTTGTATTAAATGTTTTGTGCTTGTTTTTTTCTTTTATTTTATTTTTGTTGATTTTCTCCATTTTTACCTTTGTTGTAGACCAATCACATATAGGGAATGTTATGAGGTAATGACGCGTTTGGTTTCTAGATATTTTTATTTGACGCGCTGCGCACCAATATATGAATTAATGTATTTTTAAAGTATATCATTTCAACAATGGTTGATTAAACAACAAAACGTCAATACGAACTACATGTATAGATTTAATGTACTTTTAAATTTTTTTGGAAAAAATGTATAAAACAGTTGTTGCAATTTATTATGCAGCAGTTTAATAATCATACATTGTGTATATTTTATATGAAGGCCTTGGTTAACGTTAACTGGGTTGATATGATATTTTTACATTTTTTCTCGTTTAAATCACCTTTGTCAAAAGTATTACTGTAAAACGGACGGGTTTTGAAATTTTATCCTGGTGTCTATGTCCCTAGAAAAGAGCTTATAAATTGTTGTTTGTTTTACCTTTATTAAACTATTTTGAACATTTTTTTTCCATTCTAAAACCTTTTTCCAATTCATATATCTTAAAATTGTGTTATAAAAGTATTTTTTTATTTCTCTACCCCCCCCAAAAAAAAAAAATACATGTTTATATTATCACAATCATGATGAAAGATATTTGATATTTCATTAGAGAAGCCACAATAGTCATGTTTGAATTGTAACGTTTTGGGTTGTTTTTTTTAAATTAGTAACCAAGATATTGTCAAGTAAAGTGTATTTGAATTCCTTAAGACGTTATTTCATATATTTTTACACTGTTTGTGTTGACACTCTTTTTTTAAAGAATAACTTAAAATTATACAACATGACTGACGTTTTTCATACTAATACCATGATTAATCACCTAATTGTTTACGGAGTTTTCCGGTTTTTCCTCGATTACAACAAAGAGCACACGGCGGGTGTGACCTGTCAGCAGAGGATGCTAACTTCTCCATGGTACCTGATCCTACCTATATCTTTTTAGAGGTCCGTGTTGCTCTGCTTTGAATTTGCATTTCGTTTTATGAATTTTTGAGATGGTTGACAGTTTGTTATTGTCAATTTTTCATCTGTATTAAAATTTACATTGTTTTCTCGGTAGCACAGTTGAAACCAATGTGATATTTGAATGCGTTAACGAATTCAGTTCTAGTGAAAACACAGCAATTCATATAAAACAAAACAATATTTTCCAAACTATATTTTTATTTGTTTCATATTTACACAATTATTGGATCTTATAGACGAAATGTCTGAAAAAATCATGAAATGATTTAACCACACCATAGTAACTAAATATATATTTAACGTTCAAATATAACTATTTATCCTTTCTTTAAATCATGTCTGACCATTGTAATGAAACAAATCGTTTTTGTATTTAAAGATGTTTCCTTGGTAAAGGAGGTCATATTGAGTTTTTTTTTTTATTTTGCCGTAATTGTTATTGAATGTGTTAATTCATAGTGTTTTAGAAAAAAAACTTACAATTAACATAAACTTAAATGTTTTCTTATTAATGTGTGTTTTTGTTTTGTTTTTTGTGTTTGATAAGAAATGTACTTACATTTTCAATCTTTTATAAAAGACCCATTAACTTTTTTTTTTGAAATATAGCTTATTAAAGGTAAAATTGTATAGTTCTTTTTAAAACCGTTAACTGTAACATAAATGAATTGTTAGAGGAACCAGATAATGTACTACTGTGGTTTTATAAACATGCAACGATATTCGTGGATAAAGTGAAAATCATGGTTTTAAGGATGCGTAAATTCATGGTCAATGACCCTATCAATTCAAACTGTGAGTAAAAATTACACTGCAATGAACATACAATTTAATGGATAAACAAAACACCGAAATCCACGAAAATTGGTATTCAACAAATAATGATGACACCACGGTATTTTCTGATTAATGTTATTTTTAAAAAAAACTTTAAAGATCTCACTTCCAAATAATCCCACATTTATTTTTAGTTTTTCTGTATAGGTTACAAAGTTTTTGTCTCTGGAAATAAAACGACTTATAACACATTCGAAGTTTATTTTATTATCTTTATAGCAAAAGCTGCACAAGAACAGTTTTTAGATTTTTATGATATGATAAAGGAAATAAGGACTACTGTGTTTTGTTGGCTTGATCATCATAAAATTGTTTTCTCGGTGCAAAAAGGTTGACGCTGGCCTAAAATTTCATTGGAATGTCATACATTAAGCTTCCAAAAGTAATATATTATCGCCGTTTTATTTGATTCATAAAACACAGCCGTCTTCACACACCGAGATTCAAAAAAACATATACGTTTACGTCTACGAAAAAAGACGTTTTTTTAAACTCAGTACTGTTTTTACGTCAATTTGAAAATTATCGAAATTATTTATTGAATTGTAAATACATTTCTGCAATTTAGGGTCTTTAATATACATTAACAGAACAAATCTATGTTCTTCTAAATTATTAAATAACAAAGATGATAAACTTAATGTAATTTTCCGTTCTAAAGTGCAAATAGAATTGCCGTTAACTAATTAGCTTAGGCAGTGGGGTGTGTGAAAACATGAATTAAAAATAAATATTGTTTACACATTGAATCTTGCAACAACAAAAATACAGTTTGAAATCCACGTGTACATAATCATTAACCCAAGTATTTGAACGTAATAACAAAAGAATTTGATATTTACATCAACTTTTTAACAAAAACATCAACATACAAAAAATAATCTTAGGAACCTGTATCAAAGAAGTTACAAATGTTTCTCAAACACTTGTGATCTCGATTGTCTTGATATCGTGAACTTTAGTCATCGTTTTACAACTTTCCAATAGATATGTACACGTAATTAGAATTATAAGGACAATTGATACTTGTGTTAGCCCTATGATTCCAATCATCATTGTAGTTGTATCTAGTTTAATATACTTTTGCTCAGAATGTCCTATTCCTTTAATACCTAAAATGCAAAGAGAAAATAGAATTATGTTCATATCATATTATCAGCATGTCAGTATTTCCCACTAGAATTGTATGATCTTTATTATAATGCCGGTCTGTGTTACTGTTTATCTGCCTTTTTAAATTAGTTTATGCAGCTTCACCTCACGTTAAATTTATCTAAAAATAGTTGTCATTCTTATCGTGTATTATGCTCAATCATGAGGACAAAACTTGCAATAAACGTTTCTACATGCTCATATTTTTCCAAACGTGTTTCTTTTATATAAACAATTTAATTTTGAAGTTTAAGCTGTTTGGTATTGTT
This sequence comes from Magallana angulata, assembly GCF_025612915.1. NCBI lineage: Eukaryota > Metazoa > Mollusca > Bivalvia > Ostreida > Ostreidae > Magallana > Magallana angulata. The sequence continues at coordinate 35,168,178 of NC_069119.1, read as the reverse complement.
TTATCTTTACACGCAATGCGCTGCTCCCTCATAAGCAGTAAACAAAATCGTTTATGAAAATTGCGATTGGATGATTAAAGGCATTATCAAAGGTGAATTTCCGACTGTGTACTTCTCGCATTGGTCAACATTTTAATGAACTACGAACTATTCTCGTATTATGCAACTACAGAATGATGGGAGATGATCGTACATACTGGCCGTGGTTTGCAACGATGAAGCATGTAATATTAATAAAATTTTAAAAATCACAAATCGCAATCGATTAAATAAATAATTGCTATCAATATGACGATATAATAAGCAGTATGTTATTATATCACACAAAAGAAGTGCCTCTTTTTAAATCTATGCCTTGCTTAAACTTTAATATATACTGGCGTAATACCTCTTCTAAGTGAATATATCTTCAATTTTACTCTAATAATTACTGTTGATGATATCGCTAATGTCGGAAAATCATATAATCGGAGTCCAATGTAAAGAATACACGTATCGAAAAAAATACGTATGACTTATACCCAATATTCAGCTAGTTGATAAATGGCAAATATTTGAATCATATAAACGAAAACTCTAGAAAAGTGATGTTATGAATGTTTGCTTTGTTTTTGTTATTACAAATGCTGTTGTGTTGTTGATTTTTTTTTTTACAAAATTGACAATGTCGAGAGGGTTTCCGGTAAATAGTAACAATATTTAATTAAAACGATTAATGATAGGATTGAGTCAGATTCTATCGTGATACCATTAAAAATGAACCGATAGCCGCTTACACTTCTTCTATTAAACTACTTCTCATGAAGCTTGGGGAAGTGTCACACCTTTTGATTGTTTATTAACTAAAGGTAAACTTTTGATATATTTATAAGAGTCAAGTGATACTAAGGATCAATAGCATTAATGAGCGGCCCGATTGTAACTTACAAAGATGATTTAATATGTATTACGGTGCGACCGTTGGGGCGAACGCAGCATGTGATAAAACTGAAAATGAATTATGATAAAACAATAAAAATAAAAGTAACGACATAGTAAATGAATTTGAATGCAGAATGAAATAAAAATGCCTATTTTTTCCAGTAAATTTTCATTATTCATAATTCATAAGATTTTGTTATCTATTTATATATAGAATTTATCTCGGATAAAATGTTGTTGAATAATAAAGATTTTAACATAATGTACATTACAGTTTATTTCCTCTTTTCTTGCAGCAGACATTTTTCTTAAACTTACATAAACAAAATTTACTTATCACAGAGTCCCCCTCCCCCGTTTTAAAAAAAATAAAATTTATGTATAAAAAAAAAAATGCTGATCATATAAGGAAAATGGATCCCCCGGGAGCATGTAAGAAATGGAAGTGAAATTAAAGACACTATTGAGCAGCTAAAGAGCTAAAGGCGTACTACGCACTCCAAATTCTTCACCCGGATTAGAAATTTCCTGATTTTGAGATCTTCTTTTTCTTTTTGCTTGCGAAGATTTTTTGAATGATGTTGCCACGCTCCCTTTTAAAAATTACCGTAAATATAGTGAATAAAAATGTGAGCATTCATCCAAACGAGAGCAAGTTACAACTGTTTCCTATCGTTGAAGAAATGTCCCCATTCGTTAGCTCTGCAAGATTTTGAGAAGATTTTGGTATTTATATTTCAGCAGATTTACAATAACTACTATAGTCTGTCCCAAGATATTTATGCAGCACATTTGGATGATTTTTTAAAAAAAAAATACACATACCTGTGAAAGAAGTGCACTTGTAATAGTTGAAAGGGATACTTTCCAACATAATTTCATTGACACATTATCAACTGTCACTCAGAAAAATTCACAGGAACGAAAACAGATTCCTAACGGAGATTTATAATGGGGAATGTTTACATCTTTACTCCATTCGGAATACACTCGGAATACATCGCGCAATTTCTCAATGTTATCATCCGGGCTTGCTACAATACAAAATCTCCGTAGATATTACATTTTTTAGCATTGCATTGAAACCTGATACGCTAACAGGGGCGTTTCGACTGAGAAATCTTGGAAATTTTTTATACTTTTGAATGAACATCGTTTGAACCATGAGGTATTTATAAATATCAAGCAATTAAGCAAAATGTGAATCCAAGATATCTTTGGACAGACTATAGAGTAAGTTCCCCTTATTGTGACGTCAAAGTTCACGTCAGTCAAGTGTCGTCTGTCTCTTTGAAAATACCCTGAAAAAAAACTACGCAAAATATACTGTTTTGTTTACTTAAAAGCATTGTGTTCTTGAAACTACATAATTTATCTATTTCTCAAAAGTTTTACTTTGATTCTCGCAGATGGTATCCAGTGTAGTGAGATTGACCGACATTGAGGAATTGCATTGTGGGTGAAAATTTACTGACGCCGAAAAATTATGTCGGATCAATGTGTAAGAAAACCATTGTGACGTCACTCGAAAGGACAATAACTCCGTTAGTCTTATGTAATGGAATTTACGTTGTGTCAGCAGTATATTTACAATGCATGTACAAAGTCTTTGATCTTGTTCTCGTGAGAGTGTGAAATGGGAAATTATAATTACAGGGAACTACTGGGACGATTAAAACAAGGCATTACTGGTCCGATTTACTGACGCCAAAAAAATCCGTTGAATGAATGTGCAAATAGTCCGAATTTTCTATTCACACACCCCTTGCTGGTAGAGCTCGCTTCCCGCCGGCGCTGCGCGCCGGCTAGCTGCGCTCGCTATAAATAAACTCATTTGCTTGTTATCAGTATTCAGCATTTTTTTCTTTTTGAAATAAACAATATTTTAAAAATGACCATTGTTTTTACTTTTAACAAACTCGGAGTTGTCTTAACCTACGTAGTCGCCAAAGGCAATAAATAAAACAAAGAAATGAGTGTTATATCATAATGCGTCAGTTCTCTCGTATTTTTCGGACATGGCAGCAACATGTTGAACTACCCAATCCTTAATACATGTTGAACTACCCAATCTTTAATGTATCTTATTATAATAGATTTACGTACAGGTTTTTTCCTGAACAGTATAGTTGAAATGTACTTGTTCCAAAATACCGATTTCGACAATATAAATTGTGTTTCAAGTTGAAAGTGAATTTATTTTCCCCCAAACTCTATAAAAATACTACAAAACTAATGCACAGACACACAAACAGACAGACAGACAGGATAATTACCATTTGATATCTTCTTTCTCACAGTTGATTGTTCAATTGTGGTATTCGTTCTGTTGATTCCAATCCTGACGTGAGATTCATGTGGATTCTCTTGAGAAGAAAATAATGTTTGTTTTACATGTGTGTTCTTGAAGTAAGACTACAAGTAGTCAAAAGAAATTTACATGGTATCATTGATTACAATTTATAATTTTTATTTCTTATAAAAAACGAAATATCTGAAAAAAGGGAAGGTAAAATACCTTTTGACTTTCTTTTGCAGCCTTTGACATGATCACAGTCTTTTTCAGTACAGTTACACGCTGACTGACAGTTCAATTCATTAAAAGGGAAAAAACACTTATCTTTGCAATCTATTTCTGCAGATCCTTCTTTGCAAACTTTAAATAAAATGAAAAAACTTAAACATTCAATCAAAATATCGGTATTTTTATCACATGAATAATCAACCATTTAAGTTTTCTTACTTGTACATGTTTTAAGGTTGTAATCCCATATAAATCCCGGGCAGCAAATTGTTCCATTGATGCTACAACATTAAAACAACATGAAATGTAAAAAAAAAAGAAAAAAAAAAAAAAAAAAAAAAAAAAAAAAAAAGATAATGCGATACAGAAATCAATGTGAATATTTAACAATGAAGAGATTTGGTTTTAAAACTTACTAGGAACACAAATATGTGGCATCCATATACGATATTTGAAAAACCATTAAGCATATTATTTTGAATGTGAAGATATTTTTCATTCTGTTTTTGATATACTTCAGTACTGAATTTTGGTCCATTTGTCCCGATACGTTAAAAAAAGTTAATTTACACGTTTGTTAAAAAAATTATCATCTAGATGATAACAATTTCCTCAAACCCAAATGGTTTTCTTCCTCATTTTTTTAAATTAATTTTATATCATTTATAAGTACGTCAAACTAAAGGGTTTTCCTTCCTCAATAATTTTAATAAATTTCATCTAAAAACCCATTATAATTGAACAACAGTACCTAAATCGTTTATTCATTCATTCATTCATTTATCTTTACTATCCTTTATTTGAGAGATTTTAAATGTACAGACATTCAATGAATCATGAGATCATAGTTTTCAAAAATGCAACAAATAAACAAATAACATAACAAACCAATAAACATACATTTATAACCATGTGATACATTAACAGTAAGGACCTCAAGAAAGGGGAAATATCATATCAAACGATGTGAGTTACAAAATACAAAATAAAGTTTAAATTTAAGGTAGTTAAACAATAGTTTAGTTACCCCTTCAATCAATTAGTCTGTTGTTGGAATTTAGTTTTTTAAGTTCCATTTCGTCTGGTGAGGAAACTACAGGTATGGGGTTTTTTTTTCAGTATAAAAACAATTTCGTTCCGAAAATTACAAAATTCTGATTTTAGGTGTACACAAGACAGTGAACTTCACCAATCTGTATCTCGCTAATGCCACACACGAGGCAACTGCGTTGGAAAACAAGATACGTCAATAACGTCGCGACTCACAAAGGATTGATTAACTTTTTATAATATTAACAACAATAAAAACAACTGCTTCAACATATAAATGGAATTGTACGTCGTACCATTTTAGCAGACAGAAAATGGTTCTTTTTTTTATATAGAAGAAAGCCCAAAGGGCTTTTTGGAAGATTTGATCACATACCAACCCGTATTCATATCCCGATTTACATCAAAAAGTGATATATTTTTTTTATTACGGGCCGCCAGCCATACATTAAGATATTGTGGCTGCGTTTCTGAGGGATAGTTATTTTTTCTATGGAATTAATATCATGCTTTTTTGTGAATTAAAAGTAAATTTGCATGTAGAAATATGTTTTACGCCTTTTAAAATTATGAAATATATATTTTTTTGTTTTATCGAAACGTAAAGTAGGCCAAACACTGTCGTGTTTGGCACGTTTTTTTCGAGACTAAATCTATTCGGAAAATTTCGGATTTTTTTATTCTTTTCAAATCAATGTATTGGGATCGGTATACTGGACATACTAAAGATCTGAAATACTAAAGACCTGAATGACATGAAATTTTATATAAATAATATATATTTGAATTTCTATGTTCTGCATCAAATAAAATGACTATATGCGTGTATAAATTATATTTCCATGTAAAATATGGTAGAAAAATATCTCGAAATGACATCCATACCAATTATTTACGCAAAAATGTGAAAGACCTGAAAAACTATAATGACTTGAAACTTTGAGCTGACCAGATTTATTTTTATTTTTTTAGAACCCCATGCAACTCAATAGCCATGATTAACTTTATAAAATGAAGTGTAGATGACATTTATAATTCCTATAGGAGAAAAATTATCCAGCTTATTTTTTACCTTTTAAATTGTGCAGTTTCTACTGGATGAGCATGATCTTACATGTACCTTTAAAATAATCAATTTTTTCATTATGTGGTCCCTTTAAATCATAAAAACTAATGCATTAGGTTTATAATTTGATATAATACAACAACAACAAAATGGTTTGAGATACAGAATCTCCAAGAGAATAATAACGAGTTGAACTTTGATTTGAATAATGTACAAATCAATGTGCTCCCATTACTTCATAAAATGACAATGGTCATACAATTACCGTTAGAAATGCTTACAGTAACGAACTCGATTCTTAATGATAATAGTAAAATGTTAAACTTCGAAACAAGTTGCTGAAAATATATTAAAATTTACCATCAAAGTTAGTTCTACCTACTCGTTATGTTCTTCTTTGTGGTGTGTTTTTCTTAAGTATAAACAATTATGATGATTCAAACATTAATTATATTTCTTGCGGCCCATTTGACGATTCAATATGTTTTCTTGTTTACATTTGTTCAAATTATGGCGATAACATTGATCTATTCTTTCTTTTCTGTGATGCCATAGAAAACCGCTTCGATTAAGATGACGGAACTAAAAATGGTTCAACAACGTTGCAAGTATTTGATTAACAAAATAATGAAAACAATATGACAATGCTTCGACAGGACAACACGTTTTTATTATAATAAAAAAAAACAGTAAAGAAAATTCACCAGTACAATTGAAAAATGAGTTGAAGCTCGGTGGAATAATACTACCTCTGTTGAAGTCAAAGAGAGGTTGGAAATTTGAAAACAAAGGCGATTGAAAATGTATTAACATTATACACAAAAGGTTTGTGATATTGTGTTGCGAGTTTGATCGGGATTTGTTTGAAATAACAGACATGAATTATGACTAAGTTTTAACTACTTCTACAAATTGCGAATATCATTTTCAGTGACGCTTTTTTACGATGCAGATCCATACACATCATCATATGTGAATCCTAAGTCTCGATCATTTGTCCCCGCAATTGATCTTATAAAATGAAAAAAATGAATAAAATTTGATTTTATTAAATTTAAAATACTTTTGTTCTTTATGCCTTAATTATTTGTTTTCATTACAATGTAAAGTGTGTTCTAACGTAAGTCGGTTCGTTTGCGTACATAGAAAAAGTAGTGGGGGACTTCCGGTTCCGCAAATGAAGGGGTAGGACGTGTCGCCACTGGTCTCTGGTGAGTCGTTTTTTATTGAACGTTATTAATAAGTACCCCGGAAAAAAGAACGTTTTTGTGACAACTACTAACTCAAAGAAACTCACAAAACCAAAAAAAAATTAATTCAGTGCTTTTCTTGAGCTCTATACCAGATATACAGGTTTAGTTCCGCCATTCCTTCCACGTGAACAATGGCGAGCGATAATAAAAACTTCACCCGTCACATTTGAGTAAGCACAATTATTTGTTTGGGTTATAGTATTGTGTCCTTTATACTTTATTCTATGAACTACTTTAACATGCCCATTGATGTATACATGCACATGCAGATATGTATTGTAAGATGGGGTGACTTCATTCATTCTTCAACACCGGGGACTGGGGGTTAAGGGAAAGTGTGATTTTTGCATGGTACAGGAATCGGAAATAATGGGGAGGGAAATTTTGTTATTTAAAGAAAAGCATCAAACTATGCATGACTGCATGTACAACTCATTTTTACATTGTAGTACGATGATCCGCAGGTCTCTTGTATATCTTTTTTTACACTGTAGACATGAGTACTATTAAGATTGGTTGTCTGAATTGTCGGGGTTTGGCGTCAGATCACATAAAACGACGAGATTTTTTTTCAAAATGTCAAAATAAATATGATATTACTTTCCTTGTCGATACCCATAGTTCACCAGAAGTCGAACAATGTTGGGCTATAAGGCATGTTTTAACTCTTACTCGAGCAGTAGCAGGGGTGTTGCTATTATGTTAAAAATTCTTCTCAAATTGATGTTCTCGATGTTTTGAAAGATGAATCGGGTAATTTTTTAATTCTTAATATAAAATATTTCAATATCAAGCACTCATTAGTTGTGCTATATGGTCCAAATGAAGACACACCTGGATTTCTTGAGATTATTTCCAAACACATTGAAACGCTCGGGAATGAGTCTGTAGTTATTGGGGGAGATTTTAATGTACCGCTCGACTACTCCCGTGATACAAAACTATATGAGAAAGAATAATCAAAAAGCAAGAGAGAGATTACTACAGATGATTTCTGAGCACGACCTTGTAGATATGTGGAGAGAGCGTAATCCATCTGTTTCACGCTTCACCTGGCATGGCCCTCAGAGTAAACAGGCCCGACTTGACTACTTCCTTGTCTCCTCGTCCCATCAGCTTTTTACTGTTAATGCAGATATTGGGTATGCGTACCGATCTGATCACTCCCCTGTAGAAGTTTCTTTTAAGTAAGAAGATCAACCACGCGGAAAAGGTAGTTGGAAATTTAACAACAGTTTTTAGTATGATAGGGAGTATTTGAAACTTATTAAACAATGTATAAATGACACTCTATCTAATCTATGAAACTTTCTCAGACAGTGAAATGATACAATACTCTGTTAACGACCAACTACTCTGGGAAACATTAAAACTTGCTTTAAAGGTCAAACTATATCGTATGCATCCTATCGGAAAAGGGGAAGTGAAAAACAGGAAAAAGTTTTGGAAACTCAATTAATTATATAGGGATGTAAACGCGGGAACGGTAGATAAAGAAAACATAGACAAAGTTGAAAATGAACTGAAAAATATACGAAATAAAAAAATACCGGGAATGATTATAATGGCAAAAGCCAGGTGGAATGTGGAAGGGGAGCGATCAACGAATATCTTTTTTAATTTAGAAAAAAGAAACTATATAGAGAAAATTATCACTAAATTAAGAGATCATGGTCAAGAATGCACGAACATTGAAAACATAATGAATATCCAAAAATCGTTTTACGAAAATCTCTACACATCACGAGACTGCGACATTCGCGATTAACACGTGCGCAATTTTTTCAACAAACAAAACCCGTAAATAAATACACTAGACAAAGACGAGGCTGAGTCTCTCGAGGGAATAATCACGAAAGATGAATGTTAATCAGCGCTTCGAAATCTCAAAAACGGAAAATCGCCTGGACTTGATGAATATACCGCGGAGTTTTATATTTTTTTTTTTTGGTCCGACTTGCCCGAAAGAGGGAAAACAAAAAGATTTATTAAAAATTGGCGTCCGATTTCACTTTTAAATGTCGATTATAAAATTGCATCTGCGTGTTTAGCAAATAGAATGAAACACATTCTAGATAAACTTATAAGCGAAACGCAAACCGGTTTTTAAAAAGGCCGTTCCATAGGAGAAAACACCACATTTATTTACGATTTAATTGAACGAGCGAACGCCGATAATATACCCGGATTACTTATTCTCTTAGACTTTGAGAAAGCGTTCGATTCTTTAGAGTGGAATATCATCGTAAATACATTAGAATTTTTTGGATTTGGTCCATCATTTATTCATTGGTTCACTATATTATACATGTACACGGATATATCATCCACAGTCTTAAATAATGGCTTTTATACTGATTTTTTTTCAGATTAGCAGAGGAGTTCGCCAAGGGGACCCACTTTTGCCCTATATTTTTATTTTAACGGTGGAACTTCTAAGCGCTTCAATTAAAAACAACACTAACATAAAAGGGATAAATGTAAATAACACCGAAGATTTAATCAGCCAATACGCAGACGACTCAGCATTAACGTTGGCTGATGATCCTGATAGTTTAAATGCCGCTCTTGACTGTATAGATACTTCTGTGCACTGTTCTGGTCT